>NC_053156.1:19648817-20248817 GCF_016835505.1 Polypterus senegalus | reverse complement strand
CAAAAACGGAACACCGATGGACGGCTGAATAACCGAGCAAATCTAATTTAGCTTGAAGTGCCGCAGAGTGTTTTACAAATAAGCCCCTACAACAGTGGTTCTCAAACTGTGGGGCGGACCCCCCTAGGGGGCACAAAGTAACAAAAAGGGGGCTTGAAGATGTGAAAAAAGAAAACAAGAATCGAAAATATGAAAACACATCTATTGAACCCTAACCAAATTAACCTAAACTACATTCTGATGCTAGAAAAATAAATATAGAGATAAATAAATGTCGATAAAAGTTAAGTAGGTATAATAAAATATGCAAATAAAGTGTCATGAGAATAAAATCTGATTTTTTCATGATTAGCAGGCCAAAGATTTGGCCATTTGAGAAAAAATAATCGTACATTTGTGTACAAGGTCCGGCTTACTTGTCTGAACTTATCATGACTTACAAACCTGAGCGCACATTAAGATCTCAAGATTCCGATCTGCTTAGGATTCCAAGGATTAATAAAATAACAGAGGGAGGTCGAGCTTTTAGTCACAGGACCCCTAAACTGTGGAGTGGTCTTCCTGCTTCCATAAGAGATGCCCCCTCGGTCTCAGCCTTTAAATCCCGGCTGAAGACTCACGACTTCAGTTTAGGACACCCTGACTAGAGCTGCTGATTAACTGTGCAGACTGCATCTCTGTTGTCAGCCATTAGCACTAAAACATAAGTAACATGATAATTATATTTGAATACTAACCCTCACCTATTCTGTTTCTTTTCTCGGTACTCAAATGTGGCACTTGGTGCCACCGCCCCCTGCCAAGTTGTTTGCCTGCCTATGGTAAAGTCATCCCTGATGGAGGATCACAGGAATCATGGGAAAGAGGGGTCCTTTCATCGGAGCAACGTTTCAGCCGTGGCATGGCCAAATGGGGAGGCAGCTTGATGGATGAGGTCTCCAGGACTCTAAAAATATCCAAACCTAATTATGTCATATCATCTACTGTTTAACCATACTTCTAAAATTTGTATTATTATGCTGTATTAAGGATTTGTTCTGTTCTGTGTATTGTATTGTATTGACCCCCTACTTTTGACACCCACTGCACGCCCAACCTACCTGGAAAGGGGTCTCTCTCTTTGAACTGCCTTTCCAGAGGTTTCTTTCTATTTTTCCCTACAAGGTTTTTTTTTGGGAGTTTTTTCTTGTCTTCTCAGAGAGTCAAGGCTGGGGGGCTGTCAAAAGGCAGGGTCTGTTAAAGCCCATTGCGGCACTTCCTGTGTGATTTTGGGCTATACAAAAATAAACTGTATTGTACTGTATTGTAATGTGTTGTAAGCAGAATCTGAATGACTTGGGCTGGCAAGAAAAGGTATATGATAGGAGATATCTGATGTCTCCAGTTCCTTTAGGGACTTTATACTGGCAATTATCATTTAAAATGAGTACAGAAATTAAGTTCTATGCTATGTTTGGGGTGGATGTGATCAGAAAGGCACTGATGAGTCCAAAGATCAGTCAAGAAAACTGTTGGAAAAAAGGGCAGAAGTCTTTTGGAAACAAGGATTTTTCTTATAATGTTTTAAAACTGGACCTTTATTTTCATGTTAAAGCAACTGGTCATTTCACTTGGCTACTGAACATGTATTTTGTTCACTAATGCTTTAGTGTTTAATTAAGAATTACCTGACTATTTGATCATTAGTTTAAGCAGAAAGAGTAACTAGCTCTGCTATTTTGTGAGCTATACAAGCGTGCTGAGCTGTTGGCTCCCATTTATGAGGTCACTAGCATGAGCTAAAGCTGCTGATTTTAAAAAAAATGATTTTAGTTCAATGAACTAAAGAAGAGCTCTTCTTACATCACTTGCCTCCAGTTAAACCAGCACCCCTCACTATAACCTCCTGGCTCCAAGAGCTACACTGTAAAAAAGTCAGTAAATTTAACGGTACAAATACTGTAAATGGTGAAGGTAAAAGAGCTTTTCTGAAAAAAAGGAAAGATACCTTTTGTTCTACTGAAAATTACCTGTATATCTTAAGAAATAAATGTCATTATTTTTTACAGCCAAGTTCTGTAAAATCAATATTTTTCTACCTTCAAAATATGCTAAATACCGTTTATTGATGCATTACAGTTATACTGAAAAAAATCTGTTAATTTTAGTGTAAAACTGTTAAATAACGAAGGTAAACAACCGTAAAATGTAAAACGGTAAATCACTGTTTCACTAAAACTGGTTACGATATTTGCATAAGGACACGCCCCTTTTTTTTACAATATTGTTCCTGGTGAACCGCAGGACACCGCAGGTGACTGAAAGAACGAGATCGCGAATACAAGCGGCTGAAATGAGTTTCCTCCGCAGGGTGTCTGGGCTTTCCCTTAAAGATACGGTGAGGAGCTCAGTCATCCGGGAGGGGCTCAGAGTAGAGCCGCTGCTCCTCCGCATCGAGACAAGTCAGATGAGGTGGCTCGGGCATCTGATCAGGATGCCTCCTGGACGCCTCCCTGGTGAGGTGTTCCAGGCACGTCCAACCGGGAGGAGGCCCCAGGGAAGACCCAGGACACGCTGGAGGGACTATGTCTCGGCTGGCCTGGGAACACCTTGGGATTCTCCCGGAAGAGTTGGAAGAAGTGGCCGAGGAGAGGGAAGTCTGGGCTTCTCTGCTTTAACTGCTACCCCCGCGACCCGACCTTGGATAAGCGGAAGAGGATGGATGGATGGATGGATGAACCGCATACCTTTGAATAGCAGGGAAAAAACTTCACCTAAGTCAGCAGACTTATTTTTCCCCACGTGCTGAAGGTTTTTTGAGGTTATGGAAGCTGATTTATGGTGGGTTGTATTTGATAAGTAGGACACCACAAAAGAGAAAACTTTACTTCCCTACCAGGCAACGCGCCGTAACTTCTTTAAACATTGAATTGTTTTCAGTGTGTATAATTCAATGGCACATGCTTGCTATTGGTTGTTGTTAACCAACTGATGCAAACTGTATACTGGGGTTTGATCCTGTTAGTACATATTGTTGATTGTAATTTTTTTACACAACATGATTTTTTGGTTATGGTTAAACATTCCCTTCTGTTGGAGTTTGTTGCAAAGACAAAATAGCTTTTACTACAAAATTATACTGCAAACCTAAAAATATTGTCACCTTATTTATTACAGCAAAATTTTGGCCACTCAGCTGCCAGTATTTTATCGTAAATTTAACATTATTTTTTGAAGTGTACCGTAGACCAAAAAACATTGTTATCTTCTTTTTTACAGTAAAATCCTGGCGACCCCAGCTGCCAGTTTTTTACCGTAAATTTTCAGAGACAAGAAATTGAAATGTAATAAAGGAAAAGTTGTCTTGGAGACGGGATGACCACATCGTACCTAGATTACCTTTATAAAATCAGTACAAAAGCTGATCAAAAAAGAATAAAAGAAAGATCTTGACATATGGCTGATACCTGGAAAAAACAAAACATCTAGCAATACCAGGTTGTGTGGTATTCACACTTTATTTTGCTTTATGGCGCTGTGTATTTGACCTATAATACTTTTCTCTTGCCTGTTATGGATCTCTGTCTACTTACCAGGGGCCTCATGTATAACGCCGTGCGTAGAACTCGCACTATAACATGGCGTAAGCACAAAAGCCGAAATGTGTTTACGCACAGAAAAATCCAGATGCAGGAATCTGTGCGTACTCCAACTTCCACGTTCTTCCGCTACATAAATCCCAATCAGCGTGAAAAGTAACGCTCGTGCACGCGCTTTATGTAACGCCCCAAATCCTCCCAGAATTACGCCTCTTTGAATATGCAAATCAATATAAATCGCCCTTAAGCTCAGCCTTCTGTGAAAAGACAATGGGAAAAGCACGGGGAAAATATAAGAATTTCAGCGAATACCAAGTGGAGGCAAAGGAAAAACATACTATTTGTTCAAATAAACTGTGGTATAATCAACAAAATGAAGTTGATCGAGTGACATAGCGTGTTGGAGAAACTTGAAAGCTCAGATATCAGTCGCCGTGAAAAGGCGAGTCGTAGCCTACCGTCTGAGTGTCATATGAAAGCTTTTTAGGGTACAGAGGAAAAAAAGGCACAGTGGGGAAAAAAAGCACGAAATGTCAACTTCAATCTCAACATTTCCACTTTAATCACGTAGTATATTTTGTCATTAAAGTAGAACATCATAAACTTCATCTTAAAATTGTTTAATTAACCAGTTTCTCAAATCACATCGTAATTAAAGTAGCACGTTAAATGCTTTGTTTTGTATTTGATCTTCTACTCGTATGTGCTCTATGTGTGTGAATCACTACTTGCTTCTTAAACC
The DNA here is from genome assembly GCF_016835505.1 of Polypterus senegalus. Lineage (NCBI taxonomy): Eukaryota > Metazoa > Chordata > Cladistia > Polypteriformes > Polypteridae > Polypterus > Polypterus senegalus. The sequence continues at coordinate 20,244,497 of NC_053156.1, read as the reverse complement.
GGCTCTCTTCCTCCAACTGGACACAGAGTCCATGACATTCGTGTTATTACAGCTCTCTGAATAACTAAAATACTGAGATGTATATGTGATATCATTAAGAGTTAAAGCACGTTATTAAACATGGGTTTTACAGCACAGCGATTGTGCACGACCATCGATGAAATTATTTATTGCAGCAGTACTCAGGGGCGGCTCTAGGTTTGTGGTGGCACTGGGCAGAAAAAGAATCGGTGGCTCCTTCCCCGCCAATGTCAGTGAGGTAGCTTATGCACGGTGGATGGCCACGTCCGTTGCAGACACTGCATAGCCGCCTCGTGCTCATGACACAAGCATTTAACTTTTGTCGAAATTTGCCGCTGCAGTTTTAGCTGTGTCGTTATTTTCTCTCTGTTTTATATTCAATATATATTGGCGTAGCCGTCACTGCAGTCCTTGCTTTTCTTTCTCCAAGTAACCGATTGCCACACAATCAGCTCTGTAATAGAAGTTAAGCCATCTGTAAACTTAGAGCACTGATTCTTTAAAAAGTTTAAGGAACATTGAAATATCTTCATAGTACATGTTTAATTATTCTATCCTTCACGCCAGTCCCAGTGAAGAATATAGATTATTTAAATGAAGTTAAAGTTTTACCTGTATAATTTAAAAAACATATTTTGCTGCATTTCACCTTAAAAATGATATCGTCATCATATGTAAATACGCACTTTATAAAGTGGCTCAGGTTGTGTGATATTATAACTGTAGTGCAAGTTTACAGTGGGGTCATCACACTTATAAGTACAAACCGTTCTACAAGGAGCAATTGATTGAGTGCATTTAAAGTTCTTGGGATGAAACTGTTTCTGAACCGTGAGGTCCGTACAGGAAAGGCTTTAAAACGTTTTGCCGTGGCTGAGACAGCGTGTCCTTAAAGCTGTATACCGATAATTCTCTTTCCGATCAGCTGCTGCTGTGATTCACACTCAGATACAGTGATATAAATACTCCGAGTGGTGCAGTGAGACTAATATGGAAAAAGATGATCCGCTGTGGCAACTTCTAATGGGAGGAGCTGAAAGAAGAAGAAGAAGAAGAAGAAGTGAGAGTAACAACGCAAGGTGCCAGCCACTCATAAGCCTCAAGAATAGAAAGGCTAGATTGGACTTTGCTAAAGAACATCTAAAAAGCCAGCACAGTTCTAGAAAAACATCCTTTGAACAGATGAGACCAAGATCAACCTCTACTAGAATAATGGCAAGAAAAAAGTATGGAGAAGGCGTGGAACAGCTCATTATCCAAAGCATAGCACATCTGTAAAACACGGTGGAGTCAGGCAGTGTGATGGCTTGGGCGTGCATGGCTGCCAGTGACACTGGGGCACGCGTGTTTATTGATGAGGTGACACAGGACAGAAGCAGCTGAATGAATTCTGAGGTGTTCAGAGACATCCTGTCTGCTCAAGTCCAGCTAAATGACGTCAAATTGATTGGGCGGCGGGCGTTTCATGATACAGATGGACAATAACCCAAAATATACAGCCAAAGCAACCCAGGAGTTTATTAAAGCAAAGACGTGGAAAATTCTTGAATGGCCAAGTCAGTCACCTGATTTTAACCCAACTGAGCAGGCATTTCACTTATTGAAGACTAAACTTCAGACAGAAAGGCCCACAAACAAACAGCAACTGAAAGTAAAGGCCTGGCAGAGCATTAAAAAGGAGGAAACCCAGCATCTGGTGATGTCCACGAGTTCAACACTTCAGGCTGGCATTGCCAGCAAAGGGTTTTCAACCAAGTATTAGAAATGAACATTTTATTTCCAGTTGTTTAATTTGTCCAATTACTTCTGAGCCCCTGAAATGAAGGGATTGTGTTAAAAAAAGACTTTAGTTGCCTCACATTTTTATGCAATCGTTTTGTTCAACCCACTGAATTAAAGCTGAAAGTCTGCACTTCAACTGCATCGGAGTTGTTTCATTTAAAATTCATTGTGCTAATTAACGTACAGAACCAAAATGAGAAAAAAATTGTCTCTGTCCAAATATTTATGGACCTAACTGTATGTATATATATATATATATATAAACTGCTCAAAAAAATTAAAGGAACACTTTGAAAACACATCAGATCTCAATGGGAAAAAGAAATCCTCCTGGATATCTATACTGATATAGACTGGGTAATGTGTTAGGAACGAAAGGATGCCACATCGTTTGATGGAAATGAAAATGATCAACCTACAGAGCCCTGAATTCAAAGACGCCCCAAAAATCAGAGTGAAACAATGATGTGGCAGGCTAGTCCATTTTGCCAAAATTTAATTGCAGCAACTCCAAATTGTACGCAGCACTTTGTATGGCCCCTGTGTTCTTGTATACATGCCTGACAACATCGGTGCATGCTTCTAATGAGATGACAGATGGTGTTGTGGGGGATCTCCTCCCAGATCTGGACCAGGGCATCACTGAGCTCCTGGACAGTCTGAGGTGCAACTTGGTGGCATTGGATGGACAAAAACATAATGTCCCAGAGGTGTTCTATTGGATTTAGGTCAGGAAAGTGTGGTGGCCAGTCAATGGTATCAATACCTTCATCCTCCAGGAACTGCCTGCATACTCTCACCACATGAGGCCAGGAATTGTCGTGCACCAGGAGCCACTGTACCAGCATAGGGTCTGACAATGGGTCCAAGGATTTCATCCTGATACCTAATGGCAGCCAAGGTGCCTTTGTCAAGCCTGTAGCGGTCTGAGTGACCCTCCATGGATATGCCTCCCCAGACAATCATTAACCCACCACCAAACTGCTCATGCTGAATGATGTTACAGGCAGCATAATGTTCTCCATGGCTTCTCCAGACCCTTTCACTTCTGTCACATGCACAGGGTGAACCTGCTCTCATCTGTAAAAAGCACAGGGCACCAGTGGTGCATCTGCCAATTCTGGTATTCTATGGCGAATGCCAATCGAGCTGCATGCTGCTGGGCAGTGAGCTCAGGGCCCATTAGAGGACATGGGGCCCTTGGGTCACCCTCATGAAGTCTTTCTGGTTGTTTGGTCAGAGACATTCACACCAGTGGCCTGCTGGAGGTCATTTTGTAGGGCTCTGGCAGTGCTCATCCTGTTCCTCCTTGCCCAAAGGAGCAGATACTGGTCCTGCTGATGGGTTATGGACCTTCTATGGCCCTCTCCAGCTCTCCTAGAGTAACTGCTTGTCTCCTAGAATCTCCTCCATGCCCTTGAGACTGTGCAGGGAGACACAGCAAACTTTCTGGCAATGACACGTATTGATGTGCCATCCTGGAGAAGTTGGACTACCTGTGCAACCTCTGTAGGGTCCAGGTATCGCCTCATGCTACCAGTAGTGACACTGACTGTAGCCAAATGCAAAACTAGTGAAGAAACAGTCAGAAAAGATGAGGAGGGAAAAATGTCAGTGGCCTCCACCTGTTAAACCATTCCTGGTTTGGGGGTCATCTCATTGTTGCCCCTCTAGTGCATCTGTTGTTAATTTCATTAACACCACAGCAGCTGAAACTGATTAACAACCCCCTCTGCTACTTAACTGACCAGATTAACATCCCATAAGTTTCATTGACTTGATGCTATACTCTGATTAAAAAGTGTTCCTTTAATTCTTTTGAGCAGTACAGTGGTGTGAAAAACTATTTGCCCCCTTCCTGATTTCTTATTCTTTTGCATGTTTGTCACACAAAATGTTTCTGATCATCAAACACATTTAACCATTAGTCAAATATAACACAAGTAAACACAAAATGCAGTTTTTAAATGATGGTTTTTATTATTTAGGGAGAAAAAAAAATCCAAACCTACATGGCCCTGTGTGTAAAAGTAATTGCCCCCTGAACCTAATAACTGGTTGGGCCATCCTTAGCAGCAATAACTGCAATCAAGCGTTTGCGAGAACTTGCAATGAGTCTTTTACGGCGCTCTGGAGGAATTTTGGCCCACTCATCTTTGCAGAATTGTTGTAATTCAGCTTTATTTGAGGGTTTTCTAGCATGAACCGCCTTTTTAAGGTCATGCCATAGCATCTCAATTGGATTCAGGTCAGGACTTTGACTAGGCCACTCCAAAGTCTTCATTTTGTTTTTCTTCAGTCATTCAGAGGTGGATTTGCTGGTGTGTTTTGGGTCATTGTCCTGTTGCAGCACCCAAGATCGCTTCAGCTTGAGTTGACGAACAGATGGCGGACATTCTCCTTCAGGATTTTTGGTAGACAGTAGAATTCATGGTTCCATCTATCACAGCAAGCCTTCCAGGTCCTGAAGCAGCAAAACAACCCCAGACCATCACACTACCACCACCATATTTTACTGTTGGTATGATGTTCTTTTTCTGAAATGCTGTGTTCCTTTTACGCCAGATGTAACGGGACATTTGCCTTCTAAAAAGTTCAACTTTTGTCTCATCAGTCCACAAGGTATTTTCCCAAAAGTCTTGGCAATCATTGAGATGTTTCTTAGCAAAATTGAGACGAGCCCTAATGTTCTTTTTGGTTAACAGTGGTTTGCGTCTTGGAAATCTACCGTGCAGGCCGTTTTTCCCAGTCTCTTTCTTATGGTGGAGTCGTGAACACTGACCTTAATTGAGGCAAGTGAGGCCTGCAGTTCTTTAGACGTTGTCCTGGGGTCTTTTGTGACCTCTCGGATGAGTCGTCTCTGCGCTCTTGGGGTAATTTTGGTCGGCCGGCCACTCCTGGGAAGGTTCACCACTGTTCCATGTTTTTGCCATTTGTGGATAATGGCTCTCACTGTGGTTCGCTGGAGTCCCAAAGCTTTAGAAATAGCTTTATAACCTTTACCAGACTGATAGATCTCAATGACTTCTGTTCTCATTTGTTCCTGAATTTCTTTGGATCTTGGCATGATGTCTAGCTTTTGAGGTGCTTTTGGTCTACTTCTCTGTGTCAGGCAGCTCCTATTGAAGGGATTTCTTGATTGAAACAGGTGTGGCAGTAATCAGGAAATTGAACTCAGGTGTGATACACCACAGTTAGGTGATTTTTTAACAAGGGGGCAATTACTTTTTCACACAGGGCCGTGTAGGTTTGGATTTTTTTTCTCCCTAAATAATAAAAACCATCATTTAAAAACTGCATTTTGTGTTTACTTGTGTTATATTTGACTAATGGTTAAATGTGTTTGATGATCAGAAACATTTTGTGTGACAAACATGCAAAAGAATAAGAAATCAGGAAGGGGGCAAGTAGTTTTTCACACCACTGTATATATATATATGTATAAATAATGTAATATTCAAAAAAGTAAAATCAAGCTGTGTACCTTAATAATATGTAAAAGGAAATAAAATATATTGTACTGTATATGAAAGAAAAATATTTAATGAGCACGACATGTGTATGAGTCCAAATCTTAGACTGCAATAATATTGACTGAATCTCAGTGCTTATTACATTCTCATAAACAGTAGGAGTGTAAGAAGACATACATATGTGTTCATAATTTACTTTATGGAGTCTCTGAGACTATGCATCCTTTGAGAGATTACAGCTATGCAGATTTTTTCTTAATTTCATCCACAAGTTATTATCCACAATGGTATTGGGTAGGCCTACTACACGTTTATTTCTTGAGGGAAAAATATGACAAAATGGTACCATTCTAGCCCAGTCATGTCAGGACTTTGGTTTCCTGAGGTGCATGTAAATTTATCATTATTTTCACTCATCCACTGCCCACCATGAAAAATTATCAGTCACTAGCAGACCACGTGCGCTTCGTTGCAGTCGCTGTAGTTGGAATAATTATGTATCTACTTATCAATAGCTCCTGATGACCCTGATTCTATTGATTCACTAACAGAATGTCTGACTGGTATCTCAGAATGGATGAATAGTAACTTTCTCAAGTTAAATAAAGAGAAAACTGAAATCTTAGTGATTAGCAATAATGGATACAATGAGGCTATTAGAAATAAACTGGATACATTAGGATTAAAAGTCAAGACGGAGGTAAAAAGCTTAGGGGTAACCGTTGACTGTAATCTGAATTTTAAATTGCATATTAATCAGATCATTAGGACAGCATTTTTTCTCTTAATAAACATAAGTAAAGTTAGACCTCTTATATCACTGAAAGATGCTGAGAAATTAGTTCACGCTTTTGTTTTCAGTCGACTAGATTACTGTAACGCACTCCTCTCAGGACCACCCAAGAAACACATAAATCACTTGCAACGAGTGCAGAATGCAGCTGCTAGAATCCTAACTGGGAAAAGAAAATCCGAACACATTTCTCCAGTTTTGATGTCACTACACTGGTTGCCTGTGTCATTCTGGATTGACTTTAAAATACTGCTTATGGTTTATAAAGCCTTAAATAATCTGCTCCATCTTATATATCGGAGTGTCTGACATCTTATATTCCAAATCGTAACCTCAGATCCTGAAATGAGTGTCTCCTTAGAATTCCAAAAGCTAAACTTAAAAGAAGTGGTGAGGCGGGCGGCCTTCTGCTGTTATGCACCTAAAATCTGGAATAGCCTGCCAATAGGAATTCATCAGGCTGATACAGTAGAGCAATTTAAAAAACTGCTGAAAACACATTACTTTAACATGGCCTTTTTATAACTTCACTTTAACTTAATCCTGATACTCTGTATGTTCAATTCTTCATAATAACTATTCATGGTGGCTCTAAAATCCGTACTGACCCCTACTCTCTGTTCTGTTTCTTTTTCCGGTTTCTTTGTGGTGGTGACCTGCGCCAACACCACCTACTCAAAGCTTCATGATGCTCCAACAATGATGGACGGATTAAAAGGCAGAAGTCTACGTGACCATCTTCATCAAGCCCTTCCGTGAGAATCCTAAATCCAAAGAGGACTGTTTCATTTATGTGAGGTAGAATGCCCAGAGGGGACTGGGTGGTCTCATGGTCTGGAATCCCTACAGATTTTATTTTTTCTCCAGCCGTCTGGAGTTTTTTTGTTTTTTCTGTCCCCCCTGACCCATTGAACCTTACTCTTATTTGATGTTAATGTTGATTTATTTTGTTTTATAATTGTGTCTTTCATTTTTCTATTCTTTAATATGTAAAGCACTTTGAGCTACTGTTTGTATGAAAATGTGCTATATAAATAAATGTTGTTGTTGTTGTTATCTATATGCGACTTATAGAGCTTCTTTATATACAACATTTTTGGTTTGTCCTAAACACTAATAAACACTAAAGGAAAAAATACTATTCAGTAAGTACTGCGTCTAGTAAACGGTAAATCAGTAAAGGAGAGAGGACTAAACACTAAGGAAAAAGAACGGCAAGAACATGTCAGCTGCGGAGCTCAGCTCGGAGCGAAATGAAGTGAATGAAATGAGGTGAATGGGAGGGGAGATGATGACGTGACTCCCCCACCAGCCTTAACTCTCCATCCCTCCACAAACACAGCCTCTCGGATCCCAACTCTCCTTTATATGTATAGATTAGCATTACAGCTATAAACTTCATTCACCTGGCCCAAGGAGGTCCAAGGAAGTTGCTATCTTGCTGTTATTGCCGGCATATAATGTATAATGTCAGACAGCAGAACATGCTGATAAGACCAATTTTCTTATTTTTAGACTCTTATTTGATATTTTTAGTATCATGTTTGATTTTTTTTTTGTTATGCTTCTTCTACATACTTTGTCTATTTAAATTTTTTTTCTGCAGCCCTATCAACTGGATGGACACACAGACAGATAGACAAGTAGATGTTTGCAGTGCACCATTTATTGGGATGTATTTTGTAAAGCATATAGTAATAAAATTCTTACCATTTTTTGTTCTAACAGATGGTACATGCTTTTATATTTTCCATACCAAATGGCATATAACAGAGAAATAGCAACCAGATTGATACACAGAGACACACACACAGACACACAGACACTTATCCTATTATTAAGGTGGATTTTGTATGCCCTACAGTGACCGTTAACTGCGAGTGTGACTTAGAATTCTAATTAAGTACAGTTAAACCTGAGTCATACTTGGGGTGATGTGCAGTGTTAAGCCTGAATAACTTTCGAGCAATATTCCACTGCCATCTACTGGATGAAATAACAATATATTTGTATGCCTTTTGTCACATTATGGTAACTCCAAAGGTAACTCATCAGTATTCATGAGTTAGGCAGAGCCACCCCACAAAAACACAATGGCAAACAAAAGGCTGTAAAGGCACTTTTAGAACAAACTGAAACTGAACCATTGCTCAAATCGAACGACAACGATGACAATATTAATTGGTCATCAGAGGTTAACATGGAAAGTGAAACTGATGCATGATACAGCACTGTACATCGAAACCGATGTGATATGCCGGGTGAATTCGGTCACATGAAGCTTCACCGTGCTGTGACAGTACTTACATGACAAAAAGGCAAAATAATGGCAATCAAGTGTAAAGACAAGACAAGCAAGACACTGGCCCTAAGCCACAGTCACTGTGGAAAATGTGGCAACTGTCAATGTTTGTGTCAGGGGAAATGTGAAGGACACTAAGTCTTGCCCTGTGGTAACCTGCAATAACACAAGGGCTTCATTGATCATTCAGGTCAGGCACTGACATTCTACCCTCTCATGTGCACATCTCCCTGCAGCACCCTCTTGTGGGCACTCATAGAACCCAGCAGGGCTCCACTGCTGGATTGATCTCCCAGCATGCCCTACTGGTTTCCAACTGGGTACCGAAATCCAGGGCTGCTGCGATCTAACATCCTGGATAAAGACTCCCCAGCGACATCTACTTCCGATGGGCTGTCCGTCCATCCATTCTGGCCATCTCTTCCTGATCTGGCACCTTTCTCTACGCTGGCTACTGGTTCACGTCTTACAACATGCCATCAAGTATTACGATGTCTGATCTTTCCTATTTGTAATAAGTACATAAGTTTAATATGTCACTGTGCTCTGTACAAAAAGTATTTTACAAATCCACTCACATGTACAGCTAACACAAGGCCAGATTTAGCACACATTTAGAACTGCTAGGCAAGCATTAGAAGACAAGTTAAGGACAAACTGTGAAATGGACCTTGTACTATTTGTGTGTGACAGAGTCAGCATGACATTGGCTCTTCTTTTCCTTGTTTGGAAAGGCATGATTTACCTAAGTGAGAGCCTACACATGGAGAAAGAGAATAAAGCCTTGGAACATCGCCCGGCACACCTTTGAAGCCGACAGACGGATAGGAGATAACGTCATCCGATCCGGAAAATCCTTCCAGCACAGCGATAAAAATGGCAGACTCCACACGAGGTCTTGTCATGGCTTCCTGTCTCTTATGCGGCGTAACCCATCATTAAAGAAAGCAAAGTTATTTTCTCTTATTTGATTTCTTACCGCTGTGTCACTAAGAGAGGGTTAACGCCTCTTTATAATATATCTATTTAGGTTCAGATTACTTAAGATGGCGCAATTGCAAAACAAACGGATTTCCAGGGAGCTAGCGCCACCTATAGGAAAACAATATTCAAGATGGTACCAAATGGGAAGCAGCTCAGCTGGTGTTGTCGCAGGTTAAGACATTCTATGAAAAAGCAAACATCCAGATGATAACACAACGAAAAGCGTGTGAAAAAATTATCAAACTTCTGGATGACAATGCCAAGCTAAGAGCAATACCAAAAGCTTGCTGTGTGTTGCCAGCTTTCACAAATAAAGTAGAATTAATGGACTCTCAGTTGGACAAAACATTGCAGCTGTGGCCTGCCAATGCAGAATAGATTACAAAAAATCCGGACGACTTGCACTTTTTGCAGTCTATGAAGCGTGATCACACAGCAACATTTGGTGCGCCAAATAAATCCAGCGCAAACAATCTCGATACGATGCTTTTGTCGCAAAACGTGCAAAGCAGGAATCATCTGACATGGCTTATGATGACTCTGGCGTTCCCACTGACAGCTGCATCAAAGATGTTAATAATAAAACACCAAAATAGTCAACGTCAACGCTGCAAACTGTTTAACGTGATCGTCGTCAAACACCAAGCTTAAGAAAACACCAGCTTGTTGATTGTTGACTGCTGATGACAAACGTTTATTGTAATGTGGCAGTGTTTTTTTTTTTGTCTCTTTAATCTCTGATTAACGTCAGTGAACACCTATTTTTGTTTTTGTGAGAAAAGTGTTAATGTATGCAGTTATTTTGTTCCTTGGACAAAAAATATGGCATTATTATTTGTATTATTTTATTGTCTGGTACAAATCTTGTAATCGATATTTAACCCACTTCCTATTGTCGAAATGACTTGACGTGTTACACACTTTCTCACTTCCGATGACAATACATGAATCAATAATCAGTTTCACTAATTGATCAATTCCATCCATCCATCCATTTTCCAACCCGCTGAATCCGAACACAGGGTCACGGGGGTCTGCTGGAGCCAATCCCAGCCAACACAGGGCACAAGGCAGGAACCAATCCTGGACAGGGTGCCAGCCCACCACAGGGGACACACACACACCAAGCGCCAATTTAGAATCGCCAATCCACCTAACCTGCATGTCTTTGGATTGTGGGAGGAAACCCACGCAGACACGGGGAGGACATGCAAACTCCACGCAGGGAGGACCCGGGAAGCGAACCACAGGTCTCCTTACTGCGAGGCAGCAGTGCTACCACTGCGCCACCGTGCCGCTCAATTGATCAAATGGTAAACCTGCCCAGTCACCTGCTTGTCCGACTAGTGTGGCAAAACACAAGCAGACATTTTAAGGATAGCGAGCCTCCTCAAAGAGCCACGTAACGAACAGAGAATCCATCTATTGTGGCGCTCAGCGCTGATGCTACGTTGGTCTCAGAAGTCGGTAGGGAAGGCCTACAGTCTGATTTATCAGAGAGCCCAGTGCATCGGAGACTTAAAACGGACCTGCTTGGCTCTCCGGAGTAGTTGCTGGAGAATCTCGAGGCTCAAATCTGTAATCTGGAGTGCCATCTTCAGCAGCAGTACAGGTGGCAGGACAGCTGAGAGACTGCCACCTCTGTAGCTCCACCACTGCTTCTCCATCTGCTAAGGTCCATTAGCCCGGGTGCGTGGATGCCGGCGGAGCTTCGTCTTCATGGAGCTGTGGAATTGTGTGGCAGATTGAGTTGCAAATGACCCCAAGTGAGCTTTGAGAAGCAGGGCTGGTGGGAAACATGCAGAGGCAGATTGCAGAGACGTTGTGACACGGCGGTGGAGGGAGAGTCTCAAAGATGAGATCCTGACCTGGAATGTGGTTTGCAGCTCCAGTTCAGTGGAGGCAAACAGCCAAGAGACCGGTACATCTGCATCTCCACTCAAGCCTTGCTTGTCTACAACTGACCAGCCTTGGATGCCCCTGTTGCTCTGCATGACATCCCAGAATTCAACATCACAGCTGTGCCATTTGACCACACGGCATTCACGATCCCTGCTGATGTGCCCTCATCACCAGCTGAAGTGAGACAAACGACCACGGTGCCGTTTCAACAGGTTTGGGCACCATTGCAAGGAGTTCAGCGAGAGGGGCTATGTAATGGTGCGGGATGAGTCAGCCAAGTATGAGCTGGCATTACATCACCAGTGGCAGGGGCGCCTATAGAAATGGCAGGCCTGTAAAGTTGCACACTTAGTGTGGCAAAAAGTCCTCAAAGAGCCATAGAAAGAGCAGAGAATCCACCCACTGCCGCACTTGGTGCCAACACTACACTATTGTAAATATACAAAGTGCCATTTCCATCAGGTAAAAACAGTAAGATACCCACTATTGACCTACTGCTGTCGTTTACTGCTTAAGTAATACTATTACATTGTACAATTTCATTGGTATGCAGAGATAAGCCATAGAGTGCAGTGTGAATGGAACAACAGGAAGAAGGTATCAGGAGTATTGTGTAAATGAAGAATTAAGGTGAAGGTTAAAGGTGAAGTTTTCAAGACAGTGGTGAGACCAGCAATGACGTATGAAGATGAGACATGGCCAGTAAAAGTGAGCAGAAGAGAAGAAGATGGATGTGTGGAGTTACAAAGAAGGACAGAATATGAAACCTAGATCATCAGAAGTACAACGTACAACAAAAGTGGGAGAGAAAGTTAAGAAAGTGCCGGTTGAAGAGGTGTGGACGTTGGATGAGGAGAGACAAGGAATATGTGGGCAAAAGAGTGATGGGAATGGGGAAAAGAAAGTGAGGAAGACCAAAGCGGAGGTGGATGGACAAAGTAAAAGAAGATCTGACTGGCAAGAAGGTGCAGGCCTGAGCTGTGTGGAGAACGTTGACCTGGAACATCGACCCCACATAGAACTGGGAAAAGATGAAGAGGATAAAGAAGAAGAAGAAGGTTTCATTGATGCACACAATGATTTGATGATTTCTAAAAGTTCATTTCCTGTCTTTCAGAGACAAAAAAACACACAAATAAAATACCTGATGTAACTGTATATGCATATGAAGGATAAAAGGATTTCCTTTCGCCGTTCTGATTTAGTGTTGACAGGATGGTTTACAAACTAAACTGGTTATTCTGAAGGACTTCTTATGTCTCCTTGACTCTGACTGGACAGCTGCAATGGGTTCAACTTCCTGACTCCTCAGTGTATGATCTTGAAGGCTTCCCGCTTTATAGTGGGGTTTAATGGGAAATAACATAGGGATCAGGCAGGTTTCTGTTGTTAGTGAAACATCGGTAAAAGTACCAAGTATTCCATTCAACTTGGAAGCTTTGATCTGTAATGATGTACAGCGTGTTGGCAGATATCAAAGAAGCCTCAAGAAAATGGGTGTCCGATATAGCGTAAGAAAAGAAACATTAACATGCCTCTGTGCCCCCATTTTTTTAATTAAGCACACTAATAACCAACCCTTATGTTTAATGTAATCAAAGTGAGACTGGTGGCACACCACACGGCTTTAGGTTGGAGAACATGCAAAACTTTAATGGCTGAAGATGTTGGAGCTCGTCTTGAGGATGTCTGATCACATGACTAGGAATCATAGGGATGGACAGATGCCTTGACTACCTCACGACTGCTCAGCACAGTTTCAGATTTCTAAAGTATCATTATCCATTACTCAGAGATCAGTTGCTGCGAATAACTAATGTTCCTGAGGCCTGTTAAATCATCATTTAAAGATTTCTTTAGATTTACAAGTGCTTATTTAAAGAAAAGTCATGCGAAAAGACAATTTCCACTAGGGAGTTAATGAAGTACCTGTACAGCAAATCAATCAAAATGAAAAATACACTGAAAGTCATTTAAGGATTATCTATGAATTGCCATTTTTTAGTAAACTCTTTGAATAAAATATACAGTGTCAATCTGATATTTAGGGATATCTGTAACTGACTTGAAGATATCTTTAATTCTATATCATAAAGATTCTTTAAATTATGCAAAGAAATGTTAATTGCATTTTTAAAAATCTTTCATTGACAAGTTCGTATTTGTAACGTCTGCCATAAATCGTAAATGCATAAAGAAAACAAGGGCTTACTTAACCCCAAAGGAACAGACTCTCTTATCTTGACCCCGCACAACACCGCCCCATTGCCGCCTAAGCGTTGATCATGCCCTAATATTGTGTCGCCACGCCCACTCATGTTAAACGATTGCAAACCAGATACGGCTACGCTAGAAATGCGCACGTGGAAGGGGGCGGGGCGCGATCAAAAACTGGGTGGATTTAAAGCAGTTGGGCGGGGTTTCGCTTTTCATTTGTCTTAACAGTGTCAGACCAAACACAGTTGCGTAGGAGTCCACGAGGTGGTTTGGCTAGAATTCAATTTTATCCTGGTTGTTTTATTTCAGTTTGGAAGCTACGCGCACGAAGTGGGTAAGTAAAACCGCAGTACGGTGGCGCGCTATCAGTAAAGTGTAACACATATTGGTTTGATGGCGCGGTTTTACAGTCCAATTCGAAGTACTTCGCTAGCGTAACGCTGCAAAGAGTATGTGGAAATGGCAAAAATAATAAAGTTGTCTGTTTTCCCTATTCTCTGAAGGACAAAAAGGATTTCGAGTGAAAAGTTTCTTTCTGGCGATACCGCTCTTGATATCTTTGAAGAGTGCCGAGTTATTCCTGTCTTCGCGAACTTTCCAAAAAATGCGCTCGTTCGTGCAGGATTAACTTTGGGCTAACAGTTTAGTTACTAATGTCGATTTAGTCAACAGTGTTTTTAGATAACTTCTTAATCCCAAGGGGAAATTTTTCTAAGGTTTTATTAGTCTTCGAATCTAATGAAGAAACTTCTGGAGACCAACAAGAGCAGGCGGGCTCGAACGCAAGTCCAGGAACCAGCGAGGCTGCCGTATTATCTTCCTCGTGGGATTGCATCGTATTAAGTGTTTTCATTTTATTCAATGTCTTTATGAAAGCAAGGTTAGTAGGGTGCTGGAAAGTACAATCTGCCAGTGCAAGATGTGGAGTTTCCCGCCTAATTTTTTAATTTCTTGAATAGTATTTTAGAATTTGTTTGGGCTAGTTGGTATTGAAGGCTTGTAATTCTAAAATTATTGGAAATGAAAGTAAAAAGGTAAATGCCCAAGTCTGGGCGTGCTTCACATATCGATCAAAATGCTTTGCTTCGTTGGGTTTGTTTAGAGGTTAATGTGGCCGGGTCATACACCTTTCTAAAGGTGTCCCCAAACCTCCATTTTTTTTTTAAGCGTAACCCTTGGGTTTTGTCGTAGTTTTCTTCACAAAATAAAGAAAACCGTCTTTGCTGATTTAATACACGCGTAATGTTTTTACGGAGAGATACTTCTGAATAAGATTTATACTGATTGAGTTGATGCCTGGCGTCTCCGATTTGCGTGAACATGAAATGCGACTGAAAGTGTACTGTAGTCTGAAAAGCGCCTGTGGGGAATATGCGCCTTTTTGCCGAGGAGCCTGCCGCTCAAAAAATCCCCGATTGGTCTCGTAAATTAGTCGAGACAAATTGACTGACGGCCTCAATTTCCCACTGCTTGGGAATGGTCGCCCATTAATTGCGCCCAGTGGCTGGCTGCAGTTTTAGCTTATGTGTTTAACCAATTTTTTTTTTTTTTAGCAACCTGACATTTCATTTAAGAATTATGAAGGTTATTGTGCGCTTAGGACTCTTCAATCTTGTAGAAATTATTTTTCTTCTGTCTCGAAGCTCTACAATCGAGTCACAGATCTAGAACAGTCGTTTCCTCGGATCTCATGGATAGGTTTTTGGTTCCCTGTAGGACCTTCCATACACAGGTGTGTACTTTTACTAAACCGGTCAAGTCACCTGACTTAACCACAGGTGGATTCCAAGCAAGGTATAGGAACCTCTCGGTGAGTGCCAAGAGTGGGGTGCACCCAAGCCAAAGGGTCTGAATAGTCGGGTCAAAGTTTTTTATTAACGTTTTCAATTTTTTTTAAATCCCGTTTTTTGCTTTGAAATTCTGGGGTTTTTGGTGTCAAGTTGAAATGTGAATTGAAACGATTTTAGTATAAGGATGTAACAGTGGGGAAATACTTTCTGAGTCCACTTTCTTGGGCTTTTTATTTAAATATTTTATAAACTATTAATGTAGTTTAGGTGAGATCGAACATGCATAATCAGTTTTTAGCATCCTTTTTCTGCCTAACCTTCATGTCATTGGTCTGTGGGAGGAGACCGGAGCAAACCCATGCACACCTATGCAGACTCCATGCTATTAAGTATGTGTTAATTTCTTGGTTCTGATAACGGAACTAAATGTTAAGGTGGCTAATGTGGTGTGGTTTAGGTTTTGGACTTCAAATCCTGAGGTTGTGGGTTAAATGCTGTCAAACTCTCTAGCCAAGTAGCTTCACCTGCTTGTGCTCAAATTTTAAATGTCCAAGATTTAACCCTTTAGGTCTCAAATGTGTGCCAAAAATTAAAATGGATTCCCTGTTTGTTGCTCTTGGCTAATTTTTGGGGATTGAAAGGACTGTTTTGCTGTTGCTGCCCTAGTTTGGTAAGCGTGCTGACACTCAAGCTGCTTATTTACATGGTGCAATGCCAGACTGCTGCAACACAGATTAACCTGACATTCCAACATAGAGCAACATGATTATGTAAACTTTGAATCATTTCAATAACCCCTTCACTTTTTATTTTAATATTTTGCCTATGGTGGCATTTTTTTCTCCCAAGTGAACATATTGCTTATTATAGAGGCTAAGTTAAATACCCTATGAATAACCAACCTCCCAGAAGTACACACCAAAATGACTAAATGGCTGTCAGACCCAGTGAGTTGTTCTCTGGGCTTATTGCTATTGGTATAAAGAAGCCACAGTAGCATTTCTTGTTGCCAGTAACAGATTGGTCAGCAGAAGTGTATCAACTTCACAAACATTCACACTGAAGGGGGCTGAGTTGCCTTGAAAGCTTGCATATTGTAATCCTTTTAGTTGGCCAATAAAAGGTCAGTTTGCTTGGTTTTTCTCTACACTCATAATGGCTAACATGGTACAACACCCTAGTACTACAAAGCCCTAAAGAGTACAGCTCCACTTAAATGAGCTTAATCCATATACTGTATGTAGGTGTAACATAACTGATTGCACAGGTTTTTATTTGGCACACAAGCAGTAACATTCTTCTGGTCATTGCCATGTGCAGTGGACTAAGCCATCCAAACATGTAGTATTTGGGACAGTCTGACTGGCCGTTAATGTTGAGCAGATTTCTTCCTAACACTTCTAGTGATTTTCATTGCCTTCAGTTTGTGTTTTTTTTTTTGGGTGGACAATTTGAAAACTTATCACTTCTGTCCAGCAGTAGTCTTGGCAGATGGATAGGATTTCACCATCTGGAAACTTCATCACAAAAATAACAAATGCATTTACACCATTAATGTTGAAGAAATGGGTCAAGGACTAAGGATTTGTCACCTTTCGACACCGTTTCATCTTGTTCCCTGTGTAAAAAGCAAGTGTGATTTCCATGAAGTGCCTAAATCGAGATCTGCTTATTTCAGCTGTCAAAGGGTCATGATAAGTTACACTTGGTAACTAAAGATCCTTTAACAACTTTGTATCGAGGCATTGATCTTGGACTTCTGTTCAATGAGAAACTTGACCTTCTGAGGGTTTTTTATTAGCATATCTAATGTGGTGGTCTCATTTAAATTTAGTGTTCATTTCAAAATGGTGAAACCGTGTTTTTCAATGGATAGTTATTTAATTTGCTTGGCAGACACTTATCCATAGGGACTTACAAACATTTATCCTAAGTTTATACAACATTCATATTTTCATTCCCCACCTTGATCAGCAGTTCTGCTAGGATAAAGCTTTGCATGTAGAGATTTCCACATTTAATCAAAAAGCCACAGTCTGCTATGGGGATGTATCAGTAAAGTAATAAACATTCTACATAATTTTTTTTCCCCTTCCATACTCCTATCAGAGTAATGTTTCTGTAGTTTTAAGGTTGTAAGTATGAATGTAGTTAGTTTCAGTTTTGAAATAAGTAGCTTGAGCATGGGAAAGGTGCTATGTAATGTCATTCATGGCTTAGATGACACTATAGTGCACAAGTGACATTGCCACATTGGTCTGTGTGTGAGTTGCTTCTGTGATAAACTGCAAACCTGTTCTTGCTCTTTTCCTTCATTGTGCCCAGTGCTGCCAGGTTATGCTCTTGCTCCTCTGAATTGTAGTAAACATGATTATTTTGCCAGTGAGCATAATTCACTGTATTTTCAAAACATTAAGACCCTATGAGATTATAGGGAAGTTTCCTTTTTCAGACCTTGGTGTCTTAGCTGTGGATATATCTACTGTTGTGAGTTCCCACCTCCGCTTATCTTGAGCCAGGGCTGTGGAAACAGTTTTTGGTAAGGTGTGGTCCTGACTACAGACTACACAGTATGCATAAATGAACCATGTTGGCCCAAGTGATCTACATACAGAACATGTATGAGAGGGAGTTTCCAGGTCTAGCCCCTCTGCCGCTTTAATTTGTAAAATGCAAAAAACAGCCTGTTTTGTAGAATCTTGTTAAACCGCCAATAAACTTTACCTCTTCAATATGATGGACACGACCAACTCTAATTGCATGATTGTATTGTGCCATTGCCAAATGACCTTCACAAACTGATTTGTCACTGTTCTGCTCAGTTATAGAATTTATTGAATGTCTGTATTAGTGCATTAAATGGCTTTGTTTTCAATTGAAGTGTGAAGTAACGGTGGAAGAAAATGCAAATGATTTGTTTTCTGTGGCCCAGGTTAGCTAGAGCAGAAGTCCAGCCTTAATACTCGATTATGCCAGCTAAAAGCATTGCTGTGGCACTGTTCTCGTGTCCCTTCCCACATCGTTGTCCTTGAGCATTCTTCCTTTGTGTGGTGTCAATGAATTTGTTTTGCTGGTTAAGGTTTAATCCCAGTTATCCCACCCATAAACATTTTAAAGAAATGGCAATTAAGTGTGTTGAAGCCACAAATTTCCAGGGGTCATCTTTTCAAATAAAAAGGAGTGAAACTGAATGAGCTCGCTAATTTCTGGATTTTGTTTAAAACTGATTTAAAACAAATTACTAAACTGTTAAATTCAATGCTTAAACAGGTTGAAGTGTATTCTTGTGCTAAAACAAAGGGTATTGTGTGCCATCAGTCCTGCTGTGCAGTTGCTCGGCTCCACAGAACAGAGTTCCACCACTTCATTCTCCAGTCAATACCTACCTGCTGCAGTTGCTAATATATGCATATGAGCTTAAAATATACCCAAAGAAATATATTCATAAGTGACAAACTTGGTAAAATCAGGCATTTAAAAGCTGAGATTGATTAATTGTGTGCAAAAAACGTGCATATTGTGAATAGCTTAATTTGTTTGGGATACCATAATCCTGTGTTGAATAAAGCTGTTATCTGCATTGTTGAACCAAAAAATTAAAGATTTGTGATTATGCATGTTTAATGCCTTATTAGTGTACTTTTTCATTTTCACACTTGTCATTTTTAATTGGGAGAAATTGTATTAAAGTGTTTGTATGAAATGTGAATGTAAATCTTTATCGGTGTAGTGCATGACTGAGTTGGGGAGAGGTTGGTGTAAAATCTGTGTGGGTGTTGGATCTTGTAGTTTGACTTTTTTTTTCTTCCCTCTCCAGGTTCCTGTAGAGGATCATGGCACAAAACATCCCTGCTATCTCTGATTCTAGTGAGTGTTTAAATACTGTCCCCTTACCTTAAGCCTCCACCTTCTCTGGATCAGATCTGCCCAATCACATTTATGTACCTGAAACGACACTGCCCAGTGTGTTCATGACTTGTTGTTTTTACTTTGCAACTTTTAAAGTGGACATTCAAAAATTTCTCTGCCAGAGTAAATTGTTTCCTCCAAACGTATATCCAAAATTATGTACTTTTAAGACGGCTCTTTGATATGGCACACCTTTTGCCTTTGGAACAATTGACCACAAGTGGGTGGCTGATATGAGCTGTTTGTAAGTGAGCCGTCCTTTTAAAGACCTCAGCGTGTGGAAGAAATTTGAACCAACAGGAGTGCAGTTAGTATAATTGTACATTAAACTATTGTTTGCCTCCATGAGACTACTTGGAAAATTTTAGGTCAGTTTTCTGTGATGCTTAAGGACTGGTTTTATGCTTCATGCTCAGAATGTATACATGAATGCATCATGGATGCCATGTGTTCCCAGCATTCATTTTATGCATCCTCTGAGCACATCCTCAGAAATGAACATGATGCAGGCACAAGTTGAAGTACCATCAAAGTGTGTGGTGCAGTATGTTCAAGTTGGAGCATGGCATTGGTCGTTATTTACTATTAGCATGTGACAACAAACCACTTTGCAGGTCCTCCAGGGTCAATGTGCTTCCATGTTTGAATGGTTTTGTCGTGAAGCGAAATGCTGTCATATGAGTGTTGCATATTTCTCAGTATAAGACATTTTTAAAGGTTTTGCATACCATCTTCTGTGCTGTCTTTTTAATAAAAAAAAAAAAAAATGTACCTTCACAACAGCATCAGAATGACCAGAAGTTGTGTTTGAATCACAGAAAAAAATTGGACACGGTGAAAATGTTTTGTAATTAAAGTGGAAATATCTGCTTTAATCTCGATTTCCACTGTAATGACATGACAAACTGATTAAAGTAGACCATCAAACATCTTAAAACTGACCCAGTTAATCACTACATGCTTCTGAGCTGATAGCAGTTGCAGGCAACAATTGCCCCATACACTAAATTTGATATGTCCGCTCTCTGCACATTTAGGCCTTGTTCACACGGGCGTTAAAATCGAGCGTTTTTTGCGTTCGTAGCGTCCGGTGAGCGCGTATCAAGCGCAGAGTGTTTTCTACACGGAGTCAATGAGTGTTCACACGGGCTTTGGTGACGTGCGTTTGTCCGGCAGCGTTTATACGGCATCAAAAACGTTGCATGCAGCTTTTTCTTGGCGTTCAAAACCCAACAAACGCAAGGAAACCGCTTCTAGTTCGTTTTCTGCGCGTTTATTTTACGCTTTGGAGGACCGGATATACAGTATATAAGTTTACACATGTTGCATATGAAAAAAATATTTTTGTTTTCATATACAACATATATATTTTCATATTGCTTATTTTATTTTATTGTCTCATGTAACTTGTAAACCATGAACCTATTATGTTCTAATATAAATTTTTGATAACGATTATGTAGGGGGGGCAATCCATGGCGGGGGCATTTCAGTGCATAACACCGGTGTAAGCGCACACTCGACTACTGTTTCCTTACCTCAAAGTGACAAGTAGTCTCTCTTCGGGGCTAACACCAAGTCGCATATTGGTTGATCAGCGTGCAATGTGGCATTGCACCAGCTGCAGCAGACAATCAAAAGTGGAAACCGACATCCGACAGTAATTAAAAAAACTTGCGTGGAAATTTTCGCATTTCTTCATAAAGCACAAAAAAACTTCCTTTAACCCAGTGTTTCTCAAATAGTGGGGCGTGCCCCCGTGGCTCCGTCAAGGGGGTCGCATTTGACCTTGGGGAACATGCTTTTTTATTTTTCTTTTAAATTTTTTTTGAATTTAGAATGCACTTTAAATCTTTTCTGTTACATTTAATAAAGCTATTTGTTGTAAATTGGTCCATATTTCTTTCTTTTTTTATTCTCTTATACGTTAAGGATACAGTGTTATGCAGAGGTGTACTTATAACAATTTTATAGACAAATGATACTATTTATATAGTCGCGCGGGGGGCGTGAGAGGTTTTCTTCCTAGGGGGGGCATGACAGAAAATAATTGAGAAGCACTGCTTTAACCCGATGTTGTGCAGTCAGAGGTAGCGGCGATTTTTTCTCTCCCTACGTCGCCATATTACGAGTATTTTTAAAACAAGAAGATTAATATCTAACATAGCAAAATGGTCCATATTGAAAGGAGGCACCTCTAATAAAACAAGGGCTTTCCTATCCAGTTCCTGACACTGCCTCCACAGGTTAACACACAATCTACAATTTGGGCTGCAGGCTGGCGTTAGACAGAGACAAACGAACGCCGGTGTAGAAGTCAATCGATCGCCACCACAAAATGCAACATAAACGTCTAGGACGTTCAGAGCAAGTTCATTTATCCAAAAACTTAGCGCCCGTGTGAACAAGGCCTTAGAATCCTTAGACTTTCATGTTGAAATGCTTTCAAGTATGTATATTGCATTTTACAGAAATTGTTAACTTCATTTAACTAATCAACACTATTAAATGTGTGGATGGTATGGTGGCAGATCAGTAGGGAGTCGCATGCCTGGAGTTTGCATGTTTTTTCCTGCTTTTTTCAAAGTGTGCATTGGTTTCCTTACAAAGACATGCAAGTTTAGTGGATGTTTCAGGCCACTCCCCGCACAGCAAAGCTGAACATTTTCTCACTGTGGGGATACCACTGCCACCTGGTGGAATCTTCCTGATGTATGTAAAGTACACGCATGTAAACCGTGCACTGGTTGTATAGCAGTAGTGTCCACAGGAGCATGCATCATGTGAAGTATACACCTGCCCTATGACTTGTGATTCTGATCATTTTGAATACCGTTTTCCTTAGATGCTGACCCCTGGGATCCAGAGGCATTGCAGCAGTGTCCGTATGATAAAAGCCATCAGATCAGAGCCATCCGTTTTCCATATCACCTCATAAAATGTGGCAAGGTAACTTTTTTTCCCCTTTTTTTTTTTTTTTAAACAATTTAAACTTTTCATTGTCCCTTCTCCATTCTGACTAGAACTTCTTGTTACAGAACCATCCAGAGCTGGCAAAGCAGCTAAAGTCCTGCCCCTTCAATGCAAGACATCTTGTCCAGAAACACGAGCTTAGCAGCCACATTGCCAACTGTGAAGATCGTGTTGTTGTTACACATGATGACTGTAAGCCTGTTGTACTGGAAGTCCTGTGAAAAGCAGGGGTGCACAGCTTGTAAAGTGTGGGCTAGATCAGACCTGACAATGCAGATTTTCTGCCCTGCAAGCAACATTAAAGCTCTCCCCATTCTATAATTTACTTAAATTTCTACCTGCATGTTTAATGCTATGTTATGAAGCCAGCAGAGATCCGCTTCCTCTGAAAAGAAACTAGCATTATCTCCTGCTGGTGGATATCAAAAGAATGTGGTGAATGTTCAAGGGAAGCTGTGTACCCCTAGCCTAAATGCTATATTGTAGGCAAAAGTATCTACACAGTAGTGATGATGACTTTAAAAGCTGCCTCCTGTTTCTTTAGCTGATACCCCAAGTATGAATTCCAGATGGCAGCCAATTTCTGTGAGTAACTGGCAAGCTCCACCTTGTGAAGAGGACTGGGATCAAGGTAATGTCTGGATTTGAAACTTGGTCCTGAAAATCCATTGTGGTGGTTGAGGGTTTTTTCTTGTCTCTTCAGCAAGTTTAATTTGACCATTTGGAACTTTATTTGGGCAGTTATACTTTTTCACAGATGCACTAGAAGAATGAAGTGAAAAAAACTAGGGTGACAAGTCCCAAACTGACAGTTGGGCATGAGTTAACATACATGCTACATATGTTCGTTTGTTTAATGCCTGCTTTCTCATGAGAGGGATTGAAGCAGGATTTTTAATTTCAAACATTTAATTTTAACCCTGTATTAATACAAACATTACATACATGGAGAAACTCTGCATTTAACAATGCATAAACATTCAGAATTGCATTTTGGGCTGACACTATCGGTGTTCAGAGGCTTATATTGAGTGCTAATGTGCGATTATATGGATTGAGTTTTATCCTTCTATACTTCTGAGTTGGCAAAGAATTTGCTTGGATGCTACTTAATAGCTTTTTTGTGTGGATGGGAAATGGACAGGTGGTCATCAAATGTTCTGTGCATGCTGGGGCAATGAGTGCACAGAGCATTGGGTATTTTCAGAAACCGGAATGGTTGCCTCAAGTTTGGGTCATAGCATGGATCTCCTTTCTTTGTCTTCAAAACTGCTCTTCATACCAAACATTTCCTAAAGCTGTTTATCAATATTCAATTTGGAGGATTAAGTACCTTTTTGGGTGAAATGGGTACCAAGTTGGTTGCTCCACTGCTGTGGTTTTTCCCTTTAGGTCATTTTTATGACTTTTTTTTTTTGTAATGCTAGCTTATCCCAGAGTGCTTAATGTTAGTGCAAACATAAAACCTTACCCCATTTTACAATCTCTGCACACTGTAGAAATTCCTAAAGGCTGCAGGCTAGAAGTGATTTTCATTGTATGAAAAGGGTGATCCGGCTGTAGGTCAGTAAACTTAACATGCATTACAGGGAAAAGCCAAGCAAAATGACACCTTTTATTGGCTAACTAAAAAGATTACAATATGCAAGCTTTCGAGGCAACTCCGGCCCCTTCAGGCAAGCCTGAAGAAGGGGCCGGAGTAGCCTCGAAAGCTTGCATATTGTAATCTTTTTAGTTAGCCAATAAAAGGTGTCATTTTGCTTGGCTTTTCTCTACATTCATAATGGCTAACACGGTACAACAACCTAGTACTACATGCATTACAGGTAAATTTAATGGAAACCATTAGGAAAGATTGACCAACACATGGCTAACACTGTTCTAGACAATATGATTTCACATGGGGAAGGTGGTTTCAATAGTATGCTGGAATTAAGCGAGGTAGCAACACTATGTAGGTGGGTAATTGGCTCAAACGGATGAATCAAAGGGTTATGTTGAACTTGGTAAGTTTTATCCCAGAGATCTGTGCTTGGGCTGCAGCACTTTTTGAGATATACATATTCTATCTGTATAAGAATAAAATGAAATTATTTTTGTATGGTCTTTAGTGGTCAGAATGCTGGATCAGCTGTTCAGTTCCCCTGGAGCAATTTTCAGGTTTAGTCTTGCTCAAGGACCCAACGGTATAGGATACCTTCTGGTATTAATGGACTTTGAACCAGCAATCCAGATACCAGTGCAGAATCTTGGCCACCGCCACATCACTCTGGCTTTGATTTCTACTTGATAAAAGAACCAACTGGGTCAGGGGTAGGTAAAGTTGGCCCTGGAGGGCTGCAGTGGCAGCAGTTTTGTTTTTGTTCCAACTGTTATTTAGAAAACTAGCTTTTTTCCAATTTCATGGCTTGTTAGTGCTTTAAATTTGTCAGGTCATCCTCATATCCTAGATTTTTCCACCCCTACCCCAAGGATTAAAATGAGTAATTCAGTCCTATTTCTCCACTTCCATGTGTATTATGTACTATTTGTCTTAAATACAGTTGTAAATGGAAGCAAGCTTAATGGGGAGATTGTTGTCACTTGCCTCTTATTGCTAATGAGGAGCAATTTAAAACAAAGGATACAACTAAACAAGCAAGACAACTAAAATGAAGCAGAAGTTACTCGAGCAATGAGTGCTTAAGCAATTGGATTGGAACAAACTTGCAGCCACTGTGGCCCTACAGAACAACTTTGCCTGTCCCTGATCTAGGTGAAGTGCTAGATTCCTGTCAAACTTGGTCAGTACAATTTATTTTTTTGTATAGAGCTCTTCACTGATTGCAGGTACAGTGTGCTCTGTGGTGTAAGTGTCTAGAAAAGGCACTTTAACCTCAAGGTTTTTCATATTGGTTGATATGTTAGTTCTGGAAATGCTAAAACTGCTAGCCTTGATTCACACATCCTGCAAAAGTTACCTATCCAACATTAACTCTGCACTGATAAATAACAATTCAATTCCACCCGGGGGTTAAACATTAACATTATACAAAGTTATTGTCCGTTATACCTGCATTATATCGCTCATTAATATTTATCACTATGCTGCTGCTGGAGTATGTGAATTACCCCATTGGATTAATTGTCTAACAAATGCAAAGCAAGAATATCTCCACTTTGGCCAAGTTACCTCGGCCATTCTGCTCAGGAGGCTTGCCTGCTGGGATTCCCTTACGTATTGCTCAGTCTCAAGATTGCTTATCTTGAAAGGGCTACACTTCAGAACACCCCTGCAAAAGACCAACCACTACTCCTGCCAGGCTTTTGTATCCCAATCGTTACCCTTTGAAAGGGCTACACAGTCTAATCACAACCCCTGACATTAGGATACCTAATCCACATAATTTGTTAAAAATCATTGAACTTTGCGACTTGTCAGAAAACGGGACCACCTTAGCACAGCCATACACAACTATTTCAATCATTTAGTTTATTTGAAGGAAAAACCAGGTGTAAATGTTAGATATGAAAACCTACATCCTGAATGATTCAAATCAGGGTCACATGCTTCATTTTAGATGCCTATGGCTTTGGTTTCTTAAACCAGCCATGATGCTTCAGCATACAGGGCCTATCTGTAGGTTGCAAAGTCTGAGAGTGGTCTTTGGCAGTTTCTCTTGCATGCAGAGGTCAGTCTGAGGTTTGGGGCAAGTGCTTTGAGAAGCACTGTTTACATGAGTCATTGTTAGTAAATCACTTAATAAAAGTTGGTGGTCATTTAATGACTGTTGCAGTTATGTCTCCCTGGCAGGGCCTTTTTTGTTAAACCTTCCCTTATGCAAGATACTGCATCAGTCAAAGCTTGAAGAATAAGTTCCTGAAGTAAGATTGTTTCATGTTCACCCAAAAGTAACAAGTCCCAAGCCTCCGTTTTACATATTCTTACAAGCATACACACAGGTCACTTTCTCTAAGCTTAAATATATTTCAGTGGTGCTCAAACAAGTTACATCTGCCAGAGATGAGCCATGTAAAGAGTAGCACATTCCACCTTTGTGGTGCTCTGTGCCAATGCTACAATATACATTCTAATAAACAATGGTACTATAAGTTTTTTTCTTCCAAAATTTGACAGTCTTGGGGTACTATCTAATGAAGAATAATCTAAATGAGGTCATTTGTACCTGCCTGCCCTTTCGGATATACAGTAGAACATTTCCCACACGAGTTCTGAGCTCAGAGTCCTTTATCTAAATTCTAAACCCGACCGAAATAAAGCTTTAATAAATCTTACAAGTTGTATGTAGTATACTGTAAAAGCTCAATGTTCCAACAGCATTACATGCAAAGTATGAGTTCAGATCTGCAATACTAAATACAAATCTGGTATAGAAGCTAATCTCCATTTCAAATAAAAGCCAGGCTTGTGTGGCTTTTGTACAAAATTAGCAACAAACCACACAGTGTAGAGGTGTTGACTAAAACGCAGGAGTTAATTTTTTATTTTTATTTTATTTTTTTAGAAGCTGATCTAAATCCTGTTAAGCCATTCTTTTGGGGCGAGACAAATTCCCTGAATAAGGGGTAAGTTGTGTGTTTTTTTTTTCCCTTCTCCCCCTCTTTTTTTTTTTTTTTTTTTTCTCTCTCCTGTATGCAAGGTTCTTCTGGTAATTTAATGTAATGGACCCTGGTACCTCTTGTTCCCAGTTTGCAGACTAGTTCTTCTGAGGTCACCGTGGCCCCTGGCATACGAGCTCCCCGGGTACTTCCTTGGAAGAACTGTAAGTAGGCATTGATCTTGTCGCCTTCTGTACCTTCCAGACTTGTACTATAGTTCTAGGGTGTTGTACCATGTTAACCATAAATGTAGTAAAAAGTCAAGCAAAATAGCACCTTTTATTGGCAAACTAAAGAGTACAATATGCAAGCTTTCGAGGCAACTCCAGGCCCCTTGAGGCAAGATATCCATTACATGATATATTTTATGTTTTGAAATAAACTGGTCCAAAAACTTTTTGAAAACTCGTATCTCGCAGAGAATCGCATTGGATTATCTATACTGATATGGACTAGGTAATGTTAGGAATGAAAGTATGCCAAGTTGTTTGGAAATGAAAATAACCTAGAGGGCTGAATTCAAAGTGGAAAATGTGGCAGGCCATTTTGCTGACGTTTCATTGCAGCAACTCAATCGTATTCAATAGTTGTGTGGCCTCAAAATGCTTGTATGCATGCCGGACAATGTCTGTGCATTCTAATGAGACAACAGATGGTGTCTGGGGATATCCTCCCAGATCTGGACAAGGACATCACTGAGCTCCTGGACAGTCTGAAGTGCAACCTGGTGGCATCAGATGGACAAACAATGTCCCACCCAGAAGTGTTTTTGGATTTGGGCCAGGTGAGCATGGAGCCCAGTCAGTGATATTGGTTCCTTCCTCCTCCAGGAACTGCCTGCATACTCTCTCCACATGAGGCTGGACATTGTCATGCACCAGCATAGGGTCTGACAATGGGTCCAAGGATTTCATCTTGATACCTAATGGCAGTCGAGGTACTGCTGTCTAGCCTGTAGAGGTCCGCATTCCTCCATGGATACACCTCCCCAGATATACCATCCCAGTCATGCTTGACGACCCTTTCACGTCTGTCACGTGCTCCAGGTGAACCTGCTCATCTGTGAAAAGCACAAGGCGCCAGTGGTGGACCTGCCAGTTTTGCTATTGTATGGCAAATGCCTTTTAAGTGCCACCGTGCCAGGCCGGGAGCACAGGGCCCACAAGAGGACCTCGGGCCATCCTCATGAAGTCTGTTTTGTCAGACATTCACACCAGTGACATCCCTTGTGGAGGTCATTTTGTAGGCTCTGATAGTGCTCATCCTGTTCCTCACCCAAAGAAGCAGATGCTGATGGCCTTCTACAAGGGGTCCTGTCCAGCTCTTGAGTAACTGCTGTCTTCTGGAATCTCCTCCATGCCCTTGAGACTGTGCTGGGAGACACAGCAAACCTTCTGGCAATGGCACGTATTGATGTGGCTGACAGTCCATCTCCAGGATAACCCTGCCAGCTCTGTAGGGTCCATGTATGGCCTCGTGCAACCTGTGGTGACACTGACTGTAGCCAAATGTAAAACGAGTGACAACAGATTGTAACAGCCGACCCCTTTCCCGGCCGACAGCTACACTTCCAAGACCTGTGGCCTGGATAAATTACTGAGGAGAATCTAAATATCACGCTGTACCTGTAACAAATGAATTTCCCCACAATCGACAGTTTAAACATAAGCGCACAAAAGCAGATATGTCATAAGTGAATATATTTATTGGATCACAACATGCTACTGCACATTCCCCATGTAAAAAAATATGTATATCCCTCCACCAAAGCAACACGATAGCACTATATAGAGATCTCTCTCTCTCTCTCTCTCTCTCTCTCTCTCTCTCTCTCTCTCTCTCTCTCTCTCTCTCTCTCTCTCTCTCTCTCTCTCTCTCTCTCTCTCTCTCTCTCTCTCTCTCTCTCTCTCTCTCTCAATAACAAACCCTCCTTTGCCCCTGTAACATAGCTAACAACAATGAATGAATGAGTGGTCGTGAACTTGAGTCTGAGTATTACTGTCCTGAATGTGGGTGACTGGTCAACACCATGTGATGTTTTGTATTTCCCGGAACAAATGGAACAACCTTGTGGTGGATGATGTAGTCCAACCCCGGGGTCTCTGGCGATGAGGGAATTAAAGCAAGTCCAGCAGAATGAAAAACAAACCAGTTAACAAAAGTGTGATGTGGAAAATGGCAGGTAAAGATGGTTTGTGGTCGTGAAAATGAATCTGTCTTTCTCCCCTCTGTTCCCTCCTGATTTAAGTAGTTAGAATCGGATGTAACTGTTTGAAAACGGGTGCTTTCCATCTTGGGGCTGTGGTCTTTTTCCATCATCCCTCTGTATTTACAGGGATGACATTCACTGACACACAAACAGCAAATGGGATGATGGAAACAACGCACAGAGTACTAACATTGACAACACTTACTATGTAGCCCTGCTACAAGATGAGGGGGGGAAATGTCAGTGGCCTCCCACCACCTGTTAAACCATTTATTCCTGTTTTGGGGGTTCTCATTGTTGCCCCTCTAATGCATCAAATCACTGAAACCGATTAACAACTCCCTCTGGTACTTAACTGAGCTGATCAGTAGCCCACAAGTTTCATTTACTTGATGCTTTGTACTCCTTTTTTTTTTTTTTGAGATTAAAAAACTGAAGTAATTTCCCCCATAGGATTGTATGTAAATGCAATTAATCTGTTCCAGACCGTACGAGCTGTATAATCTTTTTTAAAGATTTTTAAGCACAAATATAGTTATACCATAGAAATACACCGTGTAATAGTAAACTAAATGTAAAAACATTGAATAACGCTGAGAAAACCTTGAACAGAGAACTAACACTGCAAGAGTTTGCACTGTAGTGCTATGAACTGCGTGCTAAAAACCTTTTCAATGAGTTAAGCACAGGGAAAATTTAACATTTGAAAAATCCATAATTTAATAAACCACCAAGAAAAGGAACATTGTAAAAATGCACATTACGAACCGATTGCTGTAAACAGAAGTGGAGGTTAAAATCCAATAAAGTCCTCATTAAATCCGCGGTTAAAACAATGCACAGATCTGTCTCTTTAAAAACAAGCCTGGTGCATTCTCTAACTGCCTTTGGCCTCATGCGTCCAGTCTGTCCTGTCTAGGGAGAGACTGAACACGTGCGGAAATCGGCATGCACAAACCGAAAGGGAAACTGGCTTGTTCGTATACAGTCTGGTCGTGAACAGATGCAAAAGTTTGTCAACTTTTTGGTCGTAAACAGTTTTGTACGTGTTCAGAGACGTTCGTGAACCGAGGTTTCACTGTGTGTGGGTGGGTATATGTATATAATGTGGTGTGTGTGTGGGTTTTTTTTTATTAAATCAAATTGGTAAAGCCTTACAGAACTCTTGCAAGTTGGCAACCACCATACTATGATGGAGTGAATATCAGCTTCTACATCTTTCCAGAAGTGTGGAAGAGTTTTTGATCCTAGCCCCTTTGTTTCTATGGTGTTGTATTGTAATCAAATTAGATCTATTAATTCCGTCACTAGTTTAGGTTTAATTGTGCATTATGAAGAACATGTAAAACACCAGCCAAAAATGTACAGAAAGGCCACTTGTCATTTTTGATTAGTCACAACACCTTTATGTACATAGACTAACTGATAAAGGGGTTCAATTCACATCTCAGTTAAACAGATTTTACTTTTTTTTTTTTTTATTTTTTTTATAATCTATACTGTGGTTTTTCTCAGATACTTTGTAATTATGATAGTAAGAAATACTTGTTATAAAGGCTGAACAAGTACTTGTCTGTTTTCATACAAATGTTTGAATAGATACATTTTACGTGGAATTACTTGCCATGCTTATTCTATGCACTGAATGTAGCCAGAAAGTTGTCTCAGTGACAGTAGGTAGTGTTTAGGCTCAAGTCCTACCTGCAATAGACTGCACTTGCAATCCTCTTACAGAATATTCATACAGCTGTTCTTTAAAAAAACGCAGATGTAAACAGCTGAACATTTTGTAAAATATGCATTCAAAAAATGGGACAATTTTGTTCAGACCTAGAGGGGAGGAAATTATGGATTCATTGTACATTGAGGCTTTTATGACCATGTCAATTCTTTGTGGCATGGACTTCACTAATCAATTCATCAATCGGTTTCTAACTTTGTGTAGCAGTTGACGGATCTTTGCAGCATGGAGCCTTAGGACTATTTGTTTGTTTTTTTTTTTTTCCCCCTCTCCTCCCAATTTCAGCCTTTAAGATCTTGACTGTTTGCTGGCCTTGTCATTGAGTTGATATGCCTTTCCTGATCAGGTTGCCACTATTTGCTGTGTGTCAAGAAGCATTATCCTGAAAACTTCATTGCCAAGCGTACTTTTGATTGGAATAAGTCAAATTTTAATGTACACCTTTGCATTTGCTGTAAAGGTAATTATGGTCATTTACCTGACATGCAGCCCCATATCAAGTGTGGACATTTGCTAGTTCAGCCAGTAGGTTTGTGATTCATCACTAATGTACTTTCACCCAAAGTCCATGACTGTAACCTTTTGTGTGTTTAATCACATTTTCTAGATATTGCTTTGAGTTTTGTCCTGACTCTTTGCCTAAATGCATATTCCTAAGATGTCACTTTTCCAACTTTACCATTTTGTTTGTACTTGTTCCAAATTTTTGACACTGCTGATTGGGCACAACCACCATTTGCCACACTCCGTGATGAATTACCTTCTAGAGGGAGTTTTATTATCCTTTCCATTGTTTCATCTGACCACTCTTGTTGGGGCCTTTTCTGTCAGCAAGGTGCAAGTACTCTTTGTCCTGCACACTCATTGGCCTATTTAGATGTGTGCAAGTATGTTCTTGAAGTGCATGTTACCAGGCGATTCCATAATTTTTTTTCCTCTTTGTTTGAACAAAATGTGCTATTAATTACAATTGTTTTACAATGCCAGAATGTTGAGCTGTTAAAATGGTTCTTGTATCTGAAATTGTTTCTGCAACAAAGTAAAGCAGCTGAATAAACATCCAAGAGTAGTAATTGTGTAATTTTTGCCAGGGGTTGTATGAGCCAGTAACTGTAGCGCTAAGTTCAATCTGTACAATCATTCATTGCATCAGTAGTGCACAGGCCAGTCTTTTTTAAGCGTCTCTGGCCAGGCATTTTCAGCTGTGGTGACATTAGAACATCACACCAGTGGTTTAGGAAATGGATGGACTAACCTTGGAATGAGGGACACATCCTTGAAATGCAAAATCCAAATTTGGACTTTCTGTTCAATTTATACTGCTGCTTGGAGTTGCTAAATATCCAGTCAATGTCCGACTTGCAGATGTTTAAATGGCTTGTACACGTTTTGTGAGCATATGAGTTTTCACCTGAGGTTCTAAGTCTAACTTGGCAGCTGCCTTCCTCTTACTCTTGAGAGTCCTTGCACATCCATCTGATCAATCTCACTCTTTCCATCAGTGCTGTATGGTCTGCCTTTGCTAGCCATGTCCGATTCCCATAGAGCTCCATACTCCTCGCACCGCTTTTGTAAGCCCTTCCAAAGAAGCCTCTCTGGAACTGAAGTCCAAATGAGGACAGCTCCCAGAATGTCTGGAAGATCATCCTCAATGTCTGCACTGCCAACTTTTCTTTATTTAAACTGAGAAGCAGAGGCATCTTGTCCCACCCAAGTCTGTAAATCCTCGTCTGATTACATAACAGCTGTGATGGCCACAAACTGCTTCTAGGAGGGTTCATCAGGAATATGGATGGTGGTAATAGTTCTCAAGCTGTCGTTCTTTGCTGAGATCACTGGTGAACATCAAGCTTAAATCACCAGAGCCTGAAATGGGAGTGGTGGTCACTGACTTAAGCCCTGGTCCACTATTGATTCAATAGTCTGCAAGTTATTTGGTTAAAAACTCATGAACTATTTATTCCCTTAGGCATAGAACTATGAAACGGGCACATTTTTAAAAGGACGTTAAACTGAATGAGAAAACGGTGACAAACACAAGGAAATGAATTAGTTGGGGCACAATATGCCAAAACAGTGGTGTGGGTGGGCTTCTCTCTAAGCACTTCACAAATATCCTGTCATGACTGCATTAACACATCTAAGTGGTATCGTGGAGTAAATGGGATATGCAAATTTAATTATGGATTGGCCTGTAGTCGGTGCCATCGCTCCTTGGTACTCAATGGAGTCTTGCTAGCCAGGGCTTGAGTGAACTACAGGTGTCTATGGATAGTTCCTAGACCCTGGATGCTGAAACATTTGGTTAATGGTGTGTACTCACTGACTTTCTCCTTTCTGTGCTGCTTGCTATTAGATTTCTTTTCTGCTATTTATTGGCTTTTCCTATTGTTACTAAATCTGCCCACAGTTGATTCAATCACTTGTCATTCAGACAAGGATACATTAATAAGCAAGGCAACATCTGAAAAATGACAATATAAATGAATAGCAATGTGTGGGTTTAAAACCCAAATAAAGATGCACCCTTGTTTGGTGAAGGTATTAAAGAATATGAAAGCTGAAGAGTAGCACCACAGGTGTGTATGGGGCGATGCCATGTGTGAATGATTAGCTTGTCCATTTCTGTCAGACAACTTATCTTGACTAGGAAGTCCACTTAGATGGTATCCCTCACCCCCATTTGGGTTACTGGACCTTGTGATGTCCCCCACAAATTGTCTACAGTTTTGCAGATACAAACTTCAATCACTTTAAATTATCAGAGCAGTTCACTTTTGTAATGTTATCCATTGTTACTCGTGTTTTGAGTTATAAATTTACTGGTCATCCTAACTGTTCCCTAGGAGAACAAGTACATGGGGATTATGAACTAAAGCAGAAAATGTGTTCCTACAGTGCCACCCGCAGGGTCTCGTGCCTTCACTCTGATTTCTTAAATTCAAATGCCATTCTTCATACATTGCCTGGACAGCCCTTGTAGCAAAAAGCAGTCAGCTGTAGCTTTCTAAGCCAGTTGTGGGCAGTTGCAATTTGTCTCTAGGCCCATCAGTGTGTTTCCACTTGAAAAAATCCAGACACAAGTAACAATGAGCAGACAGGAATTCTGGGTAAATGACAATCTAAATTTCACTTCATTTTAATCTTATTTTGATCTCCTTGGTATTTACCCCAAGATCCTCTTCTACTCTGAATTCTGCAAGTTAACCCTGAGTGCCTCTCTGGGTGTTAAACTTGAATAGTCCACTAGATGGCATGATCATGCTGCTTAATCCTCAATATTAGTATTTTGACACTCCATGGTAACCCCATTCCTGAGTGGGGTACAAAGCCAGCTTTAGAACAAACTGAACAATTGAATTGCTGAGGAGTGTGAATTGGCAATCGGATATTGACTTGGAGCGTGAAACTGAATCATTCAGTGCAGCAAGAACCACCACTAAAATCTCCAAGGCAAGTTCAGTTGTGTGAAGCTTCACTGTGGTTCAAGCAGGTTTGTGGCAAAAGATCATGTGAAAGGGCAAGGTCATGCGCCCCAAGGAGTCTTTGCAATGTATAAACTGTTTGTGTTGGAAGTCACTAAGCCTTAAGCTGTGCTAGCCTGC
This sequence comes from Polypterus senegalus, assembly GCF_016835505.1. NCBI lineage: Eukaryota > Metazoa > Chordata > Cladistia > Polypteriformes > Polypteridae > Polypterus > Polypterus senegalus. The sequence goes on along the minus strand of NC_053156.1, from coordinate 20,210,197 downwards.
AATAACACAACGAGTGCATAAAGCATGCAGAACAGGTATTGACATTCTACCCTCTTGTGCACAATAAATGTGTAAAGAAACACTTGTATTGTCCCGACTGTGGTGCTGTGTTGCATGTTGACTTTCTTGGCAAATGTCCTGTAAAGTATGTGTCCCAAATATGCACAAGTACAGCAGTGGGCACTGAACTAGCCTTTCCAACGGTTTGATTTTTAACCTTAAACCCATTTTTTCTGTGGGTAAACCTGACACAGGAGGTTAGGGCTTGATGGGACTGCCAAAAATAACAAATGGGAGTTTTCTAGTCTTGTGACAACAGTTTATATAATTAAAACAAGAACATCTGATCCCCCTTGGTCCTGTGCTGAAGTAGAGCATCATAGGCAGTCTTCGCTATCAGAGGTGGACCCACTGCATGGTCATTTTGATAAGGAACCCATGTCACACCCGTAGCTGCATGATGGTTCTTCACAGTTGACCCTCCCGACACAAACGTAAGTGTTCAAGTGGCCAGAACTTTAATCTGCCAGCATGTCTTTTATCAGACAGGGTGAGGTTGGGTAGTTGAGAGAGTTAATGCTATTGCAGTAATGCCAAGGTGTCATTTGCCAAAGGCTTTGCTAAAAGTATGAATATGTAGGAGCCTCAAGCTGGTAAGTCTGGGTGAACCCTGATCTGCAGTGTGCTCACAGCTCTTTTGTTTTCTTTTGCAGAGGTGTTCCTGATCACTGGAAGCTGCAGTGTTCTGTTTTTGTCTTTTGTATTTTGTTTCTACAGTGTAAGGGTTTTAATATTTAAATTGTTTTTTAAAAGTGGGTTAGGGTGGGTACTTTAATGATTTTAATGTTTTTGTTAAGTCTAATGCCCCAGCTGCTAATAAAAGTTAATTCTTTGAATGGAGAGGATGCCCTTTATTGTCCATACTCTTAACGGGGCTTTTGTTTAGCCTACTTTTTGTAATTTTATCAGAGTTCTTAATCTGAACATCTCATCCTTTTTTAAATTTTACCATAAACTCCTCCTAGGGGCACCCAGTATGTTTTAATACCCAGCTCAACAATCCTTGATGGGTGCTGGCTGATGGCTGTTGTGGTCAACCAACCTCTATTATGGTGACAGCAAGGAGGTTTTGTTAAGGGGTTGAGCAATGGGAGACCTGCAAGGGGTGCAACCTCAGTCTTGGTGGTTATCCGGCTGAGCTTTCTTGGGATCCTTTCTTCCACCCACCATGTGCAGACTGCCTAGTCAGCGTGGGGAAGCAGTCTGTGTTGGTCACATTCTAATGCCCTGTTCCGATCTCCGCATGGCCTGAAGAGTGAAGTTGAAGCTTTCCCACCACAGAGGCTAATCTTGTAGTTTTTTTTGGCCCATTGATTTAGGATGGTACTGGAGAGTTAGTACCCAACAAACAAGACTGGGTTGCACTGACATTTCCAACAATTTTCAGGTACCACCTTTCATGGTAATTGCCATCAATCCTGTAGTGTGCAGCCTGGGAAGAGCCACACTAAAATGAAACTGGGTGGGTGCCCGTGTATGAGACAATTTAACTGGTGAGGCAGAAGTACAAAACACCTTATCCACCACAATTGAACAAATATGGTGGGACCACCTGAAGGTGCTTATTTTAAAAAAACCAAAGAGAATCTGCAGTGGTAGCTGCCATTTTTGGTTTTCTACTTTTATGCAGTGTTGCCAGGTGGTCTTCTGTGTTCCATGCTGACTGTCAACTATCAATGTGTTGAGCTGATGAGGGGTTTGTGAAGTGACTAACTGCTCTTCCCTACACTTGTGTGACACTCTATATAGCTAGAAACCAGCTAAACTTCCTCAGTGTCGTGTGCTATAGGGGAGAGGTCCTTACAGATGACACTGCAGTTGTGACCCCCTGGCCTAACTAGTTTCAGCAGCTGTTCAAAGCTGATCCTCTGGCTAGGATGTTGGATATCTGGGTCCATGATTCTTGAGGCTGATTTGTCCCAACCAACCCCAGTTAACTGTGAAGCCCCTGGTCTCGCTTACATTGCGCAAGTGGTGAACTAACTGAAAGGGGGAATAAGGCTGCAGGAATCTGTTGTATCTGGGGTGATCTTCAGTTTGGTAAGGCTATCATCCTGGCTTTGCAAGCAATTTTTGCTTCCTCTTGGGAGATGGGCATCGTCCCAACTGACCGGAAAATAGAACTTATTGTCCCCATCTGGCAAGGGAAGGGTGATCACCTGAATTGTGACAACTACAGGGGGGCTAACTCTGCTCTCAGTGCCAGGTAAGGTCCTTGCTAGGGTCTTCCTCAATAGGATCTGTGATCACTTGCTCACCTTCTAGCAACCAGAACAGTCTGGTTTTACACCCAAGAGGTCTACCATCAACTGTATCCTGCCACTGAGGGTTATCATGCAGGGCAAACACAAATATCGGCAGTTTCTTTACAGCCTTTGATTTTCGTAAAGCGTTTGACTCGGTTAATCAAGCTGCCCTAGGCGACATCCTGAGGGTTTGCGGGATCCCCTCAAGGTTGCTGGATGTCCTGAACAGCCTGTACAGTGGGTGCTGTTCAGACTGGAGGCAGAACCTGTGTTCCCAGTTGATTCTGGAGTTCATCAGGGGTTTGTGTTTGCTCCCACTCTGTTCAATTCTTGTATGGACTTGGTGTTGGTCAGGATAAAGATGGAAACATACAAGTGTTTAGCAGATGGAAAGAGTACTTTAAGAGGCTGATGAATGAGAGAGAGGAGGTTGGATGATGTGGAGATAGTGAATCAGGAAGTGCAATGGATTAGCATGGAGGAAGTAAGGACAGCTATGAAGAGAATGAAAAATGGAAAGGCTGTTGGTCCAGATGACATACCTGTGGCAGTATGGAGGTGTTTAGTAGAGATGGCAGTGGAGTTTTTAACCAGATTGTTTAATGGAATCTTGGAAAGTGAGAGGATGGCTGAGGAGTGGAGAAGAAATGTACTGGGGTGATATTTAAGAATAAGGGGATGTGCAGGACTGCAGTAACTACAGGGGGGTAAAATTGATGAGCCACAGCATGAAGTTATGGGAAAGAGTAGTGGAAGCTCCGTTAAGTAGGGAGGTGATGATTAGTGAGCAGCAGGATTTCATGCCAAGAAAGAGCACCACAGATGCAATGTTTGCCCTGGAGGAGTTGATGGAGAAGTTTAGAGAAGGCCAGAAGGAGTTTGATTGTGTCTTTGTGGACCTGGAGTAAGCATATGACAGGGTGACTGAGGAGCTGTGGTATTGTATGAAGTCAGGAGTGGCAGAGAAGTATGTAAAGAGTTGAACAGGATATGAACGAGGGAAGTGTGACAGTGGTGAGGTCTGTGGTAGGAGTGATGGAGGTGGGATTACATCAGGGCTCGGCTCTGAGCCCCTTATTTGCAATGGTGATGGACCGGTTGACAGATGAGATTAGACAGGAGTCCCCGTGGACTATGATGATTGCTGGTATTGTGATCTGTAGAGAGAGTGGGGAGCAGGTTGAGGAGACCCTGGAGAGGTGGAGATCTGCTCTAGAGAGGAATGGTCTGTAGGACCACCAAGACAGAATATGTGTGTCAGTGGAATGGTGTGGATGATGCAGGGAGAAGAGTTGGTGAAGGTGGATTAATTTAAATACTTGGGATCAACAGTACAAAGTAAGGGGGATTGTAGAAGAGAAGTGAAAAAGAGTGCAGGCAGGGTGGAGAAGTGTCAGGAGTGATTTGTGACAGACAAGTATCGGCAAGAGTGAAAGGGAAGGTCTACAGGACGGTAGTGAGACCAGCTATGTTATATGGGTTGGAGACGGTGGCACTGACCAGAAAGCTGGAAGTAGCAGAGTTAAAGATTCTTAGATTTGAATTGGGTGTGACGAGGATGGACACGATTAGAAATGAGGACATTCGAGGGTCAGCTCAAGTTGGATGACAAAGTCAGAGGTGAGATTGCATTGGTTTGGACATGTGCAAAGGAAAAATTGAGTATATTGGGAGAAGGATGCTACTGATGGACTTGACAGGCAAGAGGAGAAGAGGAAGGCCCAAGAAAAGATTTATGGATGTGGTGAGAGAGAGGACATGCAGGTGATGGGTGTAACAGAACAAGATGCAGAGGACAGAAAGATATGGAAGATGATGATCTGCTGTGGCAACCCCTAACAGGAACAGCCGAAAGAACTAATGTGCCTCAATAGTGTGTATGGCCTCCATGTGCCTGTATGTGCTCCTGAAAACATCTGGGCATGTTCCTGAGGAGACTGGATGGTGACCACTTAGCTGTTAGGGGGTGTATCCGTGCTATACCACAAGTAGCATGTGCCCAGTGTGCTTGCAGGATAGTAAAAGTCCACTTTTAAACAAACCTAAATAGACATATACAGATGTTAATGGCTCCCACCACCTCAGCAGAATAGCTTTCATGTTTGGCTGTATAAAAAGACAGTGGTGTTGTTGAAATATCACAGCCTGTTTTTCTTTCTGGGTACTGGTCAATTACGGCACAATAACATGGACAGTAGTCCAGTAGTTGTGGCTCCCTGCAGATTCACCAGCAAGTTCAAGGACTTGGTGCACCCTGCCAAAAAAGGTAACGGGGGCTTGGGTAAATAACGTTACAACAATCTTGATTATAACAGGCCATTCAGCCCATTAAAGCTCAATTATTTAAACCTAACATCAGGAAGAGTTTTAAATTTGAGTCTCCAGCTGTGTCCTTGATGAACATATTTTAAAGTCCCAATGTCCCTCCACAGGACTCATTCCCTTAATAATTTTAAACACTTCAAGCATGTCACCTCTTAATCTTCTTTTACTTAAAACTGTAAATCATGGGTGTCAAACTCCAGGCCTGGAGGGCCACAGTGGCTGCAGGTTTTCATCCTAACTCTTTTCCTATCAGTGATCAGTTTTCAATGCTAATTAACTTCTTTTTCCTTCATTGTAATAGCCCTGTTTTTAAGGATTCAGCCCTCCAAATTGATTCTTCATTAAATGAACACCAAACAAATGACATGTGAAAAGAGCCGAAAGAACACCAGCTAAAATTGGGGCTTCAAACTCCAGCCAATTTCACTCCAACCAGTTTCTTAATGAGAAGCAAATTATTTCTGGTAAATAAACCTGTTATTTAATTCCACAGCTTGGTGCTGGTCATTCTGCCACAGCAGACATTTCCAAAATTCTTGATGGTTTTTTTTTTTAAGAACAACATCAAAAAGTTTTGGCGACCTGAGAAATCAACCTTCCTGAGTCCTTTACCTTTATTTTTAGATTTTGTGTGACACGCACAGGTGGGCCCTCCAGGACTGGAGTTCAATACCCCAGCTGTAAAGGCTCAGCTCTTTTAATCTTTTCCTCATAACTCATCCCCTGTAGCCCTGCAATCAGCCTAGTCGCTCTTCTTTGGACCTTTTCTTGTGCTGTTATGTCCTTTTTGTAACCTGGAGCCCAACACTGCACACAGAACTCCAGATGAGGCTTTACTGGTGTGTTATAAAGCTTGAGCAGAACCTCCTGTGGCTTGTACTGCACACATCAAGGCGCTATATAACCTGACTTTGTTAGCCTTAATGGCTTCTGAACACCGTCTGGCAGTTGATAGCATCGAGTCCACTTCTCATAAGATGGAATTCTCAATTTTCAGACCTCCCATTGTGAATTCAAACCTCACATGTTCCTAAGTATACTTTACATTTACTGACATTAAACTTAAGAGTAGCCTAACACTTAAATATACAAACATAAGTTTCACAAACAAGAGTCAATTTTTCACCCATTTGTTTAGTTAATATGCACGCTGTCCCAATATTTCCAACAGGTCATTCTTAAAGGTTGTTGAGGTTTCTGCTCCAACTCCATGTCTTGGTTGTTTGTTCCAAACTCCCACAACTCTTTCAGTAAAGATGTGCTTCCTGGCTTCAGTCTTAACTGCACCTCCACTTAATCTCCACTGATGTCCCAGAGTATGTGATTCATCATGTAGTTGAAAAAATTCTAAAGGATCTCCTTTATCAACCCACTGCAGTCTTCTCTCTTCAGAATAAATAGTTTAAAATTTTCTGAGTCTGCCACAGTAGTCCTCAAGTCCCATGATGCACTTTGTTGCTCTCTTCTGTACTGCTTCAAGTGTTGCTATGGCTTTCCTGTACCCTGGTGACCAGAACAGCACTCAATACTCCATAGGTGGTCTCACCAGTAAGCACAATGTCCCTTGCTTTATAATCAACTCTTTTCAGGATGTAGTCTAACATTTTATTTGCCTTTTTAGTCACTTGTTCATACTGCTTAGTCAACGGAAATGTGTCAACATAAACCCCTAAATCCTTTCCAGAGGTTGCTTCCAGCAGGCCAATGTCTCCCATGTTGTATTTATAATTGATGTTTCTTTTCCCCACTTGAAGACACTAGAGAAGTGTCAGCTAACTGAAACAAATTCAACAGAACATAACTGCTGTCCACAATACCCACATCCTCGCTCACAGCACATACATTCAAGGGTTTCATTCTCGACAGACTGATCGAGTGTAGTATTCATTGGCAAAATCAGTCAAAGTGCAGTGGTCGCCAGAGAAATCTGGTGCACGTACAGCTTTGACTAATTTTTTTCCCAGAGCCCCATGATGCTTTGTAAAGCTAGCGTGACATCAGTGACCTGCAGCAGAAGACCGACATTGAGCCTACACAATTAGCGGTTGTATGTGCCTTGGCTACACCACTGTAAGCAGTTTATACTTCGGCGTCACACTGTGCTGCAGGCACATGCTTGAATGCTCTTTGGCAATGTTTATAGCTTCTGACCTCTGGTGGTCTTTTTTGCCGACTGTTATCAGGAAATTCAAAGGCTTCCACCCGATGAACTTGTTGATTTTTATTTCCTTATTGATCGATTGGCTGTACTATTTGTCCTGAGTGTCTGTATCCTTGTTTATTATTTTTGTGCTGCTGTATGCACCTGACTTTCCCCTTTGGGATTAATAAGTTTATCTAATCAAAGTTGGACAACCTTCCCATAGTGCACTTCCCACCACTGAACCTGTTCCACTCCTGCTAGACACACTGTTGGATCAAGTGGATGAGTAAGCTTATCTATGAGTGAGCACATCCCATGACTGGCTGGCATCCCACCCTGGGTTGGTCTCTACAACTTCCAGCCTGGCTACCAGAATACTCTCCATTGTCCCATGGCCCTGCATTGGAGAATGCAGGTTAATTGTACAGATTCACATCATGACAAGATAACAGAGCTTTGTATGTAATGTGACTAATATAAGAATAATAAAAAGATTTAGGACACCACAGAAGACAACTGCTTATTTTTACTCACTGTGTATTAGCAGTAAAATAAAAACAGACACAAAATACTAAAACTGAGCATTTACAAATGTAGACAAATAAGAGGCCCACACGAAAAACGGTTCATCTAGCAAGGGGAAAGAACCCAGCTGGAGACGACTACCATCACAAATAGCAACTTGAATTTAGCGTTTTCCTGTAATTTCTCTCTTATGTCAATCCTGGAAAAGTGCGTCTTGTGCCTCCGATTTATGGAAGAGGCTTACGTGGGCCCAATGGGTGTTTTCCACCTTGCTAGCAACTCAAATTAGTATGAGTGCAACTTCCCTTAGTTGAAGTGAGATCCCATCACTGGACTTACGGCATACAGGGGCATCACTTGGCTCCTGTTCTGTCCCAGACCCCAGTATCCAATAAAAGGAAAACAAATTAGAAAAGACAAATGTTTCTTTTCAAACCTCAACAAAAATTGAGCATTTGAATTCATCACATCTGTCACGTTAGGTAGCAACATCTGACAGCGTCATGGACAAAAAAAAAAAACAAAACTGATGGACCTTGAGAAGACTGAAGCCAATGTCTACTGGTTTATTCAAATCAAAGCAAAATAAAAATGTCAGCTAAATAATTGACCTGCTGTGACTCTCACTTTTTTCGGTTAAAAAGTCACGTCTTTTTAACCACCCCCAAATAGCCAATACAGATTTCTGATTCGCAAAGGACCGATGCATTGCACTATACAGTTGCTGATGGCAGCAGTCAAGATTTCACAAACTATCAATTAAAAAGTACAGAGCCGCCGTTTCCTACTGAGCTGGTCCTACATGAAAAGGTGACTGCATAAGGTGCACACCAGCCAGCCAAGCAAACCTTATAACACCTCACGCCAGCTTCACAGTCCAGCCGTGGTCTCAAAAAGATCTGCTACAGTCCTCCTCAATTTTTTTTGTTTTTTCAAAAAAAGCAACAGCCCCCTCGTAATAAAGTGCTGACGCTAGTTTTTCCATGTTTTTTTTTTTTTTTTTAAAAAGGTAAAAACACTTTAAAAATGTTGGTCTCTTCTTCCCTCGACCACTTGTTAAAAATTCGCAAAAGGAAAAAAAAAAAAAAATAATAAAAACAAGAAAAATATAATATTAACAATCCCAACCCCAAGTCTTTTTTTTGTTTGTTTTGTTTTTTTTGTATTTTTTTGTGTGTGTTTGTTTTTTGGTGACAGCCTCTGCAGTGGAGGATAGCATTACCCCGTCTTGACGCAGTAAAGGTCTTTTAAAGTCTTCAGCTCCTCAATGAGAGTTTTGTTCTGGTTCTCCAAGACAGCCACTCTGTTTTCTAGGCATTTGACGTATTCTTTCTTCTTCCGGCGACATTCACGTGCTGCTTCTCTGCAAGACAAGAGGAGTTCTGTTTAACAGGAGGAATGTGGTGTCACCATGGAAAGTGAAGAGATGAAGGAGCGGACTCCAGCTGAACACCAACTGCATGGCACACCAAAAGAAACTGAAATTATCAATGGAGACAACATGGGGCCTTCTCCCCAGATTAGATTGTACCTCCGAAGTCGGAGCTGGGATGATGCCACATTAGGTTGAAATGTTCATTTATTAAGTTATAGTGCTAGTTTTTCTGTGGTCTCAAGTTATTCCCTTTTTTTGCAAGAGGATTCTCAACAGCAGTGCTAAATGTTTGTGATGCACGAACTGTTGGAATGAAAAGTGTAATGCAGTTTATTACTTACAGGCGTTACAAAATACATTTCAACAGATGCCACACTGCAAAATGTTAACAAGTTGTTGCTATGCTGTTCAAATTACCAGGTAATGGGTGGTTTTCATGTTTACATTTAGAAGTTGGACAATATGGTGCGTACAGCTGCTTTAATGAGACACAGATTAACAGAATTGTTAATAAAGAGTATAATACTACAGCTTTCACTTACTTGCGATGTGTAGTGTAGTCGTCTTGGATTTTTATGGCTGAGGCTCCCTGGATGCTCCAAGTAGGAGGTCAAACTTCTGTGGGCGTTTCAGTTGAAACATCCTACTTGGAAATCAGATATCCTGACTTGCCAGTTCAAACTGAACGCAGCATTAGCGTCTCCATGTGAGCCACCGTAACTTCCCATTTCCGTTATTCTGCACACTTTAAAACCCTTTACATTGTGGCCTCAACATTTTTCTGTATGCAGTGGCTACGCTTTTGGCGCCACAGACGAAATGCTGGCGAAAGCATGTCGCCTACTAGTTTGGATCAGGTTGAACCACAGCAGCACTGTAAATCAGTGGTTCTCCATCAGGGATGGCCGCACCCCACTATACAGGGTGCCAGGAAATTTTCATGGAGGCCACATGATGGCTGAAACAATTATAAAATAGAAGCAAAATGCTTAAATCACTAAAACTGAAGCTGCAGAAAGGGTGTCAAACTTATCTTTTCAAAGCAGACCACTTATTCAAAAGAGGTTACACATGGCACACAATGACTGTGTTTTCTCAAAGACCCCGAACCTCATTAGTGTAGTCAGAGCGCCATTTGGGCAACTGTATAGACACGTCACAGGCAAGCGTTAGACCTGAGGAATAATCGGGCTGTAAAAATGCTAACAATGCTAGAGCTGAGTGTTGCCCTAAAAACGCTAAAGGTAAGCGACAGCCCTGAGTGTTACCCAGGCAGCGGTGCAGACGTCTTCTCCTAGTCTCATAATGGAGTCTCACAAGAAACGTTTACCACCCTTGACAGTGAAACAAGCAGTAATGACGAAGTGAATCTGTCTTCATGCAGTGAAATTGAAACAGACACTGAAATCAAAAGTAATTCTGATAAATCCGAAAGCGATGCTCGTCTCATTTGCACATGTGCAGTGTGCTGTTCAAAAGCTGATCAGTGGAAAAGGAAAGAAAATCCACATGGAATGATGCGGTGATGTTGGATTTTATATTGCACCGTTCTCCAAGATATACCACACAAACGACACATTTTGACAGTGTATACGGTATTAGCATTATTTTATTATTATCATTATTATTTGTATCATTATTATACTTTCTACACTTCTGACTTTGTACTTTCAGTGTTTTGCCCATTTTACCATAGAAAGATGAGATTTAATACATACGTAATTTTTCAAGCCAAAAAATGCAACGCTTTTTGCATACTTTTTCGAGAAAAAATGTAACGCTAAGGAGACTACAGTGTGTTTCACATACTGTATAGACTGCATCTGTAAATACTTTAGCTGCATTACATTTACACCTGGCAGTAAAACACATCTCCAGTGTCCATATTATGTCCAGATAGAGGTTGGATGGACTTCAGGGTTTAGTGGTCGCTTGCATTTATCTGCTGTCACACGTGTGTCTATGGATCATTCTCCGGACTCATCTTGGGTAATCAGTTCTACCTCTCAAGTGGGCATCGTCACAAATGGCACTGTCTGTCTCTCTCTCTCTTCTTACAATACAGTCAGGAGAAGATGCCCTTTCAGGTGAAGGAGTACGAGAGGCGAGACAGTCACAGAAGGTGGCGTCTCATTCTGGAAAGACGCTCGAGATAGACAGCACCAAACCAGACCTGACCAAGTTAAGATCCCCTGTGGGAACAGAAAGAGACGATGATGCCATTAGTGACAGCGCCCCTTCTCATTCTGGGTTGACTGCTAAACCAAGATCAATCAGGAGGGTGATCCACTGACACACGCTCATAACAACGTAAAAAACTACCTGTAGTGAGAATGGGATTCAGCTGCTTGTAATGATCCAACAAGGAAAAGTGACAAGAACGTGACATGTTACACTGCCACTGTTGGTGACAGTGTCATGAAGAAGGTAGGTTGACTTCACTCATGCCGCTCACTTTTCAAAGCTGCACAGGTGTTGGGGCTGACAACCTTTCTGTGGATTACTTGAGTGGTGCCACTACCTCACACAATGCTTTTTTCTTTTATGTGGACTTGTTGTAGGTGGATAGAAAGCACAATATAAGTTACACTCATGTTAAATGTGGCTGATGCTGACAGAAATGCTCCAGTGCTGAATCCAGGGAATAACAGTATCTGTAATTACATTATGTAAAAATGTCTAAATTAAAAAAAAAAGACTTTTGATGCTTTACGTATTTTCAGAAATAATTTCTGAAAATAATTTTATTTAAAAAGTAATAATTCAGCCACACAAGTAGAAAGCAGCTTTTGATGTCATCAAAAATATCTGCAGTAGGGTTGCGCGGTATAATGCGGTATGCCGATACTGGAAAAGTACCTAAAAACCTAATTATTAAAACAGCATGGTACCAGCATTTCACTATTTTTTGGTACCAGAAATAAAAGTATGTCATCTACCTCAACCAAAAACGCTTAACAAGAGGCAGACTACTCATGGTATAAAGCTTCGAAGCGCTGAAGACTTCACCACAGAACTTGTGTGATTGAGACTTCGGGGGGATCCCCCTCCTTCTTCCTTCAATGAGATCAAGGCTTCACGGGGGAGGCAGGTTTAAGAAGGGGGGTTTTAGCTTTATTCATTATTTGCTTCTGAATCATTTTGGTACCAGCACTGAGGTCGAAAGATGGCATCGATACCATGGTCGATAATTTAGTGCTGATCCAACACTAATCTGCAGTGGTGAACATCAATATTTGGGTAATTACTCGCTATTATTTATCTCTCTAAAATTCGTGCTTGTTTTATGTCATAATTAAGAAATATTGGCACTAGTAAAAATAACATTTATTTAATAACATAAGGGCTGTTTTTGAAATGGCAAATTCATTTTGTATTATCGTTTAAAAAACACGGGCAGTGTAATAAACATGAGCAGCAAACATACTTTTGTTAATAAATTTAAGTTAAAAAAACAACCAGCTTTGTCAAGACCGCAGCAAAAGTAAAAGGTAAAAATCAGGGCCTCTGTAGGACACCCTCACTTATTCATGTGGTACTCTGGGGGATCTTAAAGAAATAATCGCATAACTAGTCAGCTCAATACTGTCCCAAGGATTGGGGTGGGTATTCTAAGCATAATTTATTATGACAAAACCAAACATATGAATATTTGTTCCTGTCAGGCTAAGGTTTCTTGTGATAATACTACCATCATATTTTCATGGCTTAATTTAAAAAATATTAATAAGTAACTATATTTTTCAAATATTACCACTATTAGATAAAAAAGAGAATATATATGGAGATGCATTGCCATGAACACGATGTGGTGCTTTTCATTGACTCTTCTAAAGTCAGCTCAAAAGCTCATCCTTATCCATAACATTCAGTTCTGTAGCTAAAGTAGAGCACAACATGCCACTAACATGAAACAGTCTTATGAGAACATGACACTACTTTTAGGAACAAATTTAGTATAAGCAATTTATGTGGAATACCTGTGAATATCTAAAGATGATTGCACTTCTGTTCATTACACCAAATTGTGTTGCTTTTTGTATGAGTGGGACAGTACAGACAAGAACTACTACCACCACCACATTCAGAAAGTGTGGCCAAAATATTCCAGGAAAAGTAAATGCATCATACGGTCCATCTGTTGATCCTGAGAAAGTTTACCTTCCTCCACTGCATATCAAATTTGGACTTCTGAAAAAGCAGTGGACAGAACCCAAATGGGAATCACATATTTGAGAGATAACCTTATCCAAATCTGTGATGCCAAGGTTAAGGAAGGCATTTCTGTAGGTCTTCAGCTCACTTCAGAGAAGCGTTAAAAGATGAGAGATATGAAGAAGAGTAGAATAAAGTTGAGAAAGCTGCTCGGCAAAACTTCAAAAGTGTCTGCACAAATGTTTTGGGAAATCATCAGATGGAAACAACTGGGAAAAAGTGAGTTACCTTCTCAGGTCACATCAAATAATGGCATGCAGAATGTCATTAAAGAGTCATTTCTTGGTGTCTCTCGCTTGGACATTTTCACAGAAAACCTGAGCAGGTCAGTGATTAACATGGCAAGTGATTTCATCAGGACATTTCCAACACAAGTGGGGGACCCAGTATTCTGGTCAACTACTGCCGGACTCTTAAGACAGACCTGATGTGAGGAACACTACAAAAATCAAAAAGTGTGAAGTTTTAGATTATACGTTTGTGATTTTTTTTAAGCATGTAAATATATGACCGCCAAGTCAGAACTCTTCTTGTCTTTCTTTATAAATTTTTCTTTCTTTTAGTCATTCTTGTGTGCATTCAGACCAAAGTGTGTGTGTGTGTATATATAATATATATATATATATATATATATATATATATATATATATAGATAGATAGATAGATAGATATTTATTTATCTACTTTTCCAACATGAAATCATTTATCTATTTATGAATTTATTTATTAAATAAGAATGTGTAAAAAGCCAAATTTCCCCCTAGGGACAAATAAAGTTCTATTCATCAATTGTGCCTTCCATATCTATCTATCTACATATGTTGCAGAATCTGTCATGAACCTTTTTGCTGACTATCTTAAAGGTACTCGCAATGAATTGTCATTTTCAATGGCACTGGCCAGATGGACCACGCTAACTTTAAAGTCTTAAAGACGATATCACATTAAACACGTGCCTTGAGCATGGGCGAGGAGGTATATAAATAAAATGTATTATTATTATTAGTCATTCTGCGGTGGGCTGGCATCTTGCCCGGGAATTTGTTCCTGCCTTGTGCCCAGTGTTGGCTGGGATGGCTCCAGCAGACCCCTGTGACCCTGTGTTAGGATATAGCGGGTTGGATAATGACTGACTGACTTATTAGTCGTAGAGTATGTCAGGCTTGCCGACTGCTGCTGCTGATCTTGTGGAATGATCTTGTTAATTTACACGACTGAAAATCTCTGGGCATGTGAAATTTATAGACTGCTTGATGACTTTCCAGCACAGTCCTGCTCATCCTTTTTTCTGACAGACAGCCAACAGTGTGCTGCCTGACAGAGTTAGTTTTGTATGAAGGGCTAAAAGGTATGGCGAGTTCAGCCGCAATGTCTGCCCTTCTTTCTTCTTTTTGTTTTTACATTTTATTATGGTACATAAAACACAAAACATCAGACAGACAAGCTTCTTTTCTGCCTGTGAGGTTCAAAACACTGGCATTTCTTATTCCTCATCACTGCATTATATGCATTGTGCTTTTTGGTGATTATTCATTGTTTGTCAGCTCTCGTGCACACAGAGCCCATTCCTACGACTAAAGACAAAGCTGTCTGATTTTGTTGGGGCAATTTGTGGACTAGTCAGAGTGCGTCACTGGGTATATCACACTACACCACTGTACTTTTTGGGACTCTTTGAAATTATGTAAATGAGGGTACGAAAGAAAATTGCTGGAAGAATTGTGTAATGTGACATGGTCTTAACAATCAAACAGCATTGTAAAAATATGTTAAATGCTGCTTCAGTATAACTGCTCTGATGTAAAACTATCCCCTGGGGCTGCTAGGAGAGCTCACCTGTTTTTCGCTAGCCTGATTTCTCTCTTCATCTGGGGGTCATCTGTCTTGGTTGTCTGGGATGCAATGCTGACAGGAGATGTCATCACCACTGTCTGGGGCAGAGATGATGTTGTTGTGCTACTCCGAATCTGGTAGGCCTGCATGTCACCAGCAGAAGCTGGAGAAAGTGGCACAAAAACAAAAATCTAATCAGTGATGCGTCAGCCACCTCTTCCTTCACTACAGGCTAAACTTGAGCAAGAAATACATCTACAACAATGGTTCAGTCCTGCGGGTTTTACTCCAATTTCCCAACGGGTGTGTCATTCTTACTTTTAACTGATCTCATTGTTCTGTTATCTGGACTACAAAGAAATTCCAAAATATGTGCATTCCATGCCATCACTTTACATGCTTATTTCTCTTTTTACCTTGCCTTTTTTCTGTAAAGTCTGCTCCATTAATTGTACACAAATGCTGACAGTTAACAGGGCACACACATGGGTGCAAGCCGCACTGAATTATAAAGGGGATAAATGAATTCCCTTTCTTATTTCTTACAAATAAAGCAAACCAATCAAGCTCCCCTTTTATATTCGGTGTCTTCAACATTTGGGCACAATTATTTGGACAAACTCAATAGGAATGAGTGAAACAGATCAAATGAATATAGCAAAGGAAATTTAAGCATTTAAGTTTTGGAAAAAACACAAGTGAGAGAATAAAAAAAGAACAGCTAACTAAGCACTGACACTGATTAAAAAGAAGAACGACAAACTGTCATACTGGGTGAGATAACAATGCACAGCCACAGGGTCCTCTAGGACTGAATGGATTTTGAAAGCAGGAAAAAAAAAATTGTAATGAAACACGTTCTGTGTCTTAGCAAGCATGTTCAAGCTATTGCAGTGCGGTACGTGAAAGAAAAGAGAAATTCTAGTCATGACACTAACGACACTGACGTGTAAAGAATTACTCACTCTGTACCACCACTTGATTACTGGGCACAAGTATTTGTTGTCCGTCAGGTGTCTGTGCATACTGCAGAATGGTGGTTCCTTGTGGGGTTGTGCCAGTGCCTGCCATGGTTAGCGTCTGCAGACCCTGGATCGAGTCTCCACTGGCTGTGGCCAGCTGGATTGCTCCATTCGGTGCGATAGCAACTGAAAAGCAAACAAAAAATGTTAACAATTTTGAAAAGTTAGTTAAGCCTAGAAATTGTGAAGAGATGGCCCTCAACTTGGTTCCATGACTCTCAGTGGCATCTAAATTTCAATCCGACAGAATTCTGCATAAGATATATATACATATTTTTTTCTTTATTTGAATTTTTATTTTAAGCAATCAAAGGCACAAAACTGAAAATTAAATGTAATTAGTATTATGAACAGCCTGAAGAAAAAAGGCTGTGACAATGCTCTATCCATGCTAAGCACGTGTGAGATCATTCATACATTTCAGGAGTGTCACTTACAAAAAGACCCGACTTTCAAACTATTGGTTTATATTCAATTTTACAAGGAGACCTAATATTTTACAGTATTTATTTTATAAACTTCTGTGCAGAACTGTATCAAAGGCTTTTTCTCCTTCCTCTCAATTAAGTTACGTTACATGCTTTATTTTCATCTACTATTCCAGTTGCCCGTTCATAAAAGTATGACAGAATTATCTACTATATTTCATTCATAAACCAATTAAAACCATGCTATTAGTTAGCACATTAATTTCCTATAAACTGCCTAATTTAAATGTTCACAGGTATTGACCCAGTGGTTCTACCATAAGACGTCAACATCTGGTGCAATTTGACACAGAGCTCTGACTAAAGTCATTATAGTGGATGAAAAGCTCTGAACTGGCAAAGTCACAAGGCAAGATTTCAGACAGAAATGTTAGAAACACCTGCTATATTTGATAAGGGTTCTTAGTTAACAATCTTCTCAATACTTTCATGCAAAGATTAGTTAGTATCTCGCAACTGGCTGAATTAGTTGATGGTCCTACCTTTTTAAAAAAAAAAAAACTGAGAAAAAGCTTGTGTTCTAGAAACAGAGGAGCTCTTGAGTGAGACTCTGCCTGAGAGTTACACGTCAGATCTAGGAAGAGTTAATGATTTCCAGCCTAAACTGTGGGCCATCTGTTGACTCAGCTGGAGATTGTAGACATGCACATTTTTTACCTTTTATGTTCCATTTTCAGTGTTGTAACCGATACTCACAATATTGCCCAGTGCTGGTCTGGTAGATTGGAGTGGACACAGTCATAGTGGAGATGGCTGAAGAGGAGGCAGTTTCTTCTTCACCTTCATTCCGTGCAGCCATTCCTTCAGAGGACAGTTCATTCAAGATTTTTCTTGTTAAAACAAAACAAAAAAACTTATTTAAGTGGGTGAAAAAAGTCAGGGATTCTTGAACTTCTGGCTGATTTGTGTTTGTGCAAATGCAACTGAAAAGCACTGAATGACAATTAAAGGCATCTCTTAATATGTGACTCTTTGTAAATCACCGAGAACTTGAACACATTATTACACATCATATACACATTAGCTGGTCTCCTTTTTACTTTATCTAATACTTAATATCCTCTCTCAAAACTATCTGATTTTTCTTTTTGCAATGCAAATGTTGCAGGCCCAGGGCAACTGACTAATTGGCTAATTTCGACACCTCACGGAAAAAACAAAAGAATCATTTTCTGCTTGTTTATAGTCAGGCATAAGCAATTATTGAATTTTTGTAACATTCATCTGTCACTCAGTGTGTTTAATAATCCAGTTTTTCACAGAAACCGCATTAACATATGTAGATTTCTCTGCGAGTAACCTGGTAATTTGCCACATAACCCTTAATTGGGTTACAGTTGAGGAATGTGTAGTTTGGTCATGTTCCCTGCACTCCGTTTGCCTGTGCATATGATGGCTTCACACACACTTTCATCAGCCACAGGTCAAACTGCCCACAAAATGAACTTTTCTGAGGCAAATGCCCAGGTGATCGCATTATTCTTTCTCATGGTTGAAATATTCTGTCTGAATATTCCAGAAATTCCTAGATTTATGTTGATGAGTTGATTGAACAGAGCTAAAACTCAGCAGCACACTCTCAAGCACAGCAGGGTAACACAAAAAAAGTAATGTGTGTTATGTAGTCCGATTACTCTGTCAAGTAATGAGTTACCGAACTCAATACTTAATTTAATTAAATAAAATACCCACATTATCATTATTCTAGCACCACTGGGTGTAAGGCAAGAAACACATGTACCAGTATGCTGCTCCATCACAGGGCTCAACTGCACACCAAGGAAGAAAAGAGTGAGCTGAGGGCAATTAGGAAACAGAAACATATTAATAAAGTGTTAGTTTAGTTGTAATCCTGTTTGTCCTGTAATGCTGAAATAGTATAACTGGGTGTCACAGCAAGTCATCAGAGGCTCAGGTCAAAATGTAAAACGGGGGGATGGATGTTATTTACGTCACCGCTAATCAAGGACTTAGTGTATTTATAAAACATAAGAAAATAAACACAGGCTTAATGCTTGTTTTTAGAATCATGGTGGCCAATGATAATGTTAAACTCTTTTTTTGTGCAGTTTAATGCTGTTTTTGCCAAAGGAGAACTCCAGAAGTGTACTTGAGCATATAAACGTGGAATTTTAAGAAACCAGGATTCCGCCTTCACCAGGTTATCCACCTTATCCCAGTTCTGTGTGCGCATGTAAATGCACTGAATAAACTTCACTATTCCAAGAGTGGTTGGTTCCCTTACCTTCATTTAAGTTCAACAGGCAGAACAGCCAATTTAAAGAGAAAGGGAAGGAAAAGATAGAAGGAACCTCATTAAATGCCCCATTAACACACTGACTGCTGAACCCTTTATTACCAGGAGGTTGCAGTATAGGTCAATGCATAGAAGATAAATCATGAACTCCTTTATATGAATGTATTAGAAAGCAATTCTGATAAAAATGTAAAGAAGTGGCTAATTACTTTATTTAGACCAGCGACACGTCTAAAGGACTCCATTTGAGTCCTTGAAGGATGGCACCATGCAAAGTGCAGGTGCAGAGGCACTTGCGCTGTAAACATAGCACACTTGTTGCACACAACACATTTGGTAGTTGGTGACTGTTTGTGCTAAGTAGGTGGCAGAATGTCCAAGTAGTGCTGTCCTGCCAGCCAACACCACCAGGCCAGAGATCTTGCATCAGTGCCAGGGCTCAAAGGTTCCACAGCATCATCGTCGTCATCTCAGTCACTGACATTATCATCAAAATATTCATCTTCTAAAAAAATCTAGTTGTTCCAAAACATAAAGCAGCTTTATACCTTTTTCAGGAGAACATAACTATAGACTGTCTATTTAGAGCAATATTTTTTGCCCAAGAAAGAAAGAAATAAAGGAGGTTTTGTGGTTATCCACTAGATGGCAGCACTAGAGTAGATACAGTTGTGCTTGAAAGTTTGTGAACCCTTTAGAGTTTTCTATATTTCTGCATAAATATGACCTAAAACATCATCAGATTTTCACTCAAGTCCTAAAAGTAGATAACCAGTTAAACAAATGTGACGCCCCTTTGAAGCAGTAACTACAACTAAACGTTTCCGGTAACTCCTGATCATTCCTGCACACGGCTTGGTGGAGTTTTAGCCCATTCCACCATACAGAACAGCTTCACCTCTGGGATGTTGGTGGGTTTCCTCACATGAACTGCTCGCTTCAGGTCCTTCCACAACATGTCGATTGGATTAAGGTCAGGACTTTGACTTGGCCATTCCAAAACATTCACTTTATTCTTCTTTAGCCATTCTTTGGTAGAACGACTTGTGTGCTTAGGGTCGTTGTCTTGCTGCATGACCCACCTTCTCTTGAGATTCAGTTCATGGACAGATGTCCTGACATTTTTCCTTTAGAATTCTCTGATATAATTAGGAATTCATTGTTCCATCAATGAAGGCAAGCCATCCTGGCCCAGATGCATCAAAACAGGCCCAAACCATGATACTACCACCACCATGTTTCACAGATGGGATAAGGTTCTTATGCTGGAATGCAGTGTTTTCCTTTCTCCAAACATAACGTTTCTCATTTAAACCAAAAAGTTCTATTTTGGTCTCATCCGTCCACAAAACATTCTTCCCATAGCCTTCTGGTTTGTCCACGTGATCTTTAGCAAACTGCAGACGAGCAGCAATGTTTTTTTGGAGAGCAGTGGCTTTCTCCTTGCAACCCTGCCATGCACACCATTGTTGTTCAGTGTTCTCCTGATGGTGGACTCATGAACATGAACATCAACCAATGTGAGAGAGGCCTTCAGTTGCTTAGAAGTTACCCTGGGGTCCTTTGTGACCTCACCGACTATTACACGCCTTGCTCTTGGAGTGATCTTTGTTGGTCGACCACTCCTGGGGAGGGTAACAATGGTCTTGAATTTCCTCCATTTGTACTCAATCTGTCTGACTGTGGATTGGTGGAGTCCAAACTCTTTAGAGATGGTTTTGTAACCTTTTCCAGCCTGATGAGCATCAACAACTCTTTTTTTCTGAGGTCCTTAGAAATCTCCTTTGTTCGTGCCATGATATACTTCCACAAACATGTGTTGTGAAGAGCAGACTTTGATAGATCCTGTTCTTTAAATAACACAGGGTGCCCACTCACACCTGATTGGCATCCCATTGATTGAAAACACCGGATTCGAATTTCACCTTCAAACTAACTGATCATCCTAGAGGTTCACATACTTTTGCCACTCACAAATATGTAATATTCGATCATTTTCCTCAATAAATAAATGACCAAGTATAGTATTTGTGTCTCATTTGTTTAACTGGTTTCTCTTTATCTACTTTTAGGACTTGAGTGAAAATCTGATGATGTTTTAGGTCATATTTATGCAGAAATATGCAAAATTCTAAAGGGTTCACGAACTTTTAAGCACAACTATAACTAATACACAGCAGCAAAGCCAACAAGCCAGCTGGCTGTGGGTATATTGGCTGTTTCCTGAGATATGGCTTCTCTTATATGTTGCATTGTGACAGGCTCAGTGAGGTACGACTTATCTTGTGCCTCACGTTCAGTGTTAATTCATACTGAGAAAACGGAACCCAATAATTAATTATTTAATTAACACTCATCACTCTTCTGACAACAGTCAAGGGATAGTGATTTATGATACAAAATACTAATACTGTAAACACGTAAGCATATTTGTTGTTGTTTTTGTGATAATTTTGATGCTGTTGTAGCTGTGAATTGGATGCGGAACAACTTTTCTGCAATGTAATTCCTAGCATTGAATATGATACATTCATGCAGTTAATGTAATGCTCCCATTGAGACACAGATGTTAAGATAACTTCAAACTTGCCACAACTATGCTTTTCAAAATATGAAAATGGTTAACAAGTCAATTGACTGCAGAGGATGGAACCATCAGTGCAAATGTATACACATGGCAAAAATAAAAAAAAAAAACAAAATCTAACACTGATGGTTTTTAGCTAGCTAGCATGTTTGTTATTAGAAATAGCAAGTTTTAAAAACAGTAAATAAATGCCATGTGCTTCCAGCTCTGTAAAATATTTTATGCAACCAAATGTAAGTTACAGTATTTGACTAACACCGCTTAACATTTTGGAGAATAAGGGCCAGTTTCATATTCAATGTAAAACCATCAGAAGTATACAATTTATGCATGTGGTTCAGAGGCAGTGCAATAAATCTTTTCAATACCAGAGCACAAATTTTAGATCAAGCAAGTAACACACACTACTGTGACTAAGAAAAAGGACAAAAAAAAAAAAAAAAAAGAGTAATCTTACTTAAGCAATGTATGTGTTAACCAATTGGTACCTTAGCAGCACTGCCAAGGATGTAAGCATGGTGCAACAGGAAACCAATTAGAACAGTCAGGCTACATGACGCAGTACATTTATTTATTTAATTTTTACTCAAATAAGCACACAAATCACTTTCATCTTTAAAACTCTGCTACTGTATGACAAAGCTGTTGCTCCAACAGCCTGTCTGTGATGCTTACAACCTCAAAACCTGTGAGGATTTTCTTATGCTGAGCTCCTCGTCATCAAAGCTTCATCATGCAATTCATCTTCTGGGTGCTTCCCCTGTAAAGACGCCTGTCTTGCATTTTTATACTTCACTTCCAAATGTCGTAACAGTTATTTCAGCCCGTCAAAAACTGTCAATTATGTGATTTCTAACTGCTGACTTGTTAAATGATTTGTAATCAATATTTCACTACTATATAGGTTTCTGACTTGTTTAAAGGGGAAAACATTTGACAAATATGAAAAGCATTTGTTATTTTTTTCTTTATTGTACTCCCTCCTCAGTATTCTTCAAATACTTCACCTCTTCTTTGAATGTTTTTGTTTTTGCTGATAACATTTTTTAAAGAACTTTTAGGGGTGACTTTTGCATTTTTGACAATATTATTCTATACCTGCACTGTGGTATATATTTTTTTAAATGTTGCTCTTGCATGATCAAAATCAAATAATTTTCTGTGTAGTAATACATATTTGGGTTCAAAATGTGGATGAATATTTGAAGTTATTATTTGGGAACATTAACTTGAAGCACCTTGAAGTGTCAATGCAACAACACGGACATTCTGATACTTGTTTCATGTGGTCTAATAACTCTGCCTACCAGTTTGATTTTTTTTCTGGTGAATGGAGGCAAGTAGCAGCTTACATACTTTACATGAAGGCAATGCCCAACTGAGAAAAAAATGAAATTTTGAAAATGTAATTCTATTCACTTACAGTAATTTTGCTTTTTACAGTTTAATCAGATAATTAATGAAAACACTAAATATCCACACTTGCCACGAAAAACAAAGACTAGAGCCAAACCTTAATATAGTGTACAGGCCTAAATCCCAAAACACATCATGACCAGTAGGGGTTTTAATGTACATAACTTGAACCCAGCGAAAATATAAAAAGTCTGTATCTAAAATAGAAAGGATTGGAATGTTGCAATACCACATATCCATGGCGGTAAAAGTACTGGTGGTAGCAGTAGCAGACTTCCTCTTCTTATTATTATAAATATGCTTGATCAACCTTCTTTGTACAGCTCAGTCTTGCACCTCCTCAGTGAGACCCTTTTCCTTCAGATCTTCTTTTACTTTATCCATCCACATCCACTTTTACCTCCCTTGTATCCTCTTCCCATCAAACTTTTGCCCACATATTCATTGCCTCTCCTCATCACATGTCCGTACCACTTCAACTTACTTTCCTATATTTTGTTTGATATCTCCCACACTTTTGTTGTACCCAATTGTCTCATTTCTTATGCTGTCCTTTTTCATAACTGCACACATCCATCTCAATATTCTCATTTCTATCACATCTAACTTCTTCTGCCCATGTCTCAGCTCCATACATCACTGCTAGTCTTCCCATTGTCTAAAAAACTTACCTTTAACCCTCTCCTTTATTCTTCGATCACACAATCTTCCTGATACCTTCTTCTAATTGTTCCTTCCACACTGCACTCTAACAGATATCCCTGCATCTAATTCTCCATCTTGGACTACCACTTATCCTAAATATTTAAACTTGTCCAGTCTTTTCAGTAGCTCTCCATGCTGGCTAACTTCTGAATCCCGATTATCATTAAACCTCAGATATTCTGTCTTCTTATTTATCTTCAATCATCTATCTTCCAAAGCCCTTATCCAATCATCCAACTTCCTTTAGATGTCCTACATTCTGGTGTTACACAACACAATGTCATCAGCAAAAAGCCTGCACCATGGGGATTAGTCTTTTATTTCACATGTCAACACATCCTTACCCAGATCAAAGCGGTAAGGACTTCAAGAAGATCCTTGGTGCAGGCCTCCTCTAAGTGGGATCTTGTCTGTTACCCCAACACTGCTTTTAACCCAAGTCCTCACTCCCAATTTATTTTTGTATAGCCCAAAATCACATAAGAAGTGCTGCAATGGGCTTTAACAGGCCCTGCCTCTTGACAGCCCCCCAGCCTTGACTCTCTAAGAAGAGAAGGAAAAACTCCCAAAGAACCCTTGTAGGGAAAAAATGGAAGAAACCTTGGGAAAGGCAGTTCAAAGATAGACCCCTTTCTAGGTAGGTTAGGCAAGCAGTGGGTGTCAATATAATACAATACACAGAACAGAATAAATCCTCAATACTGTATAAAAAATAAAAATAAACTACAAGTATGGAGCAGAATTTAACAGTAGATGATATCACATAATGTGGTTTGGATTTGGTTAGAGTCCTGGAGACTTCAGCCATGAAGCTGCCTCCCCCATTTGGCCATTCGAAAGCTGAAACAGCTCTGGGACAGCCAATCCTATGAAGAGACCCCTCTACCCCACGATTCCTTCGATCCTCCATCAGGGATAACTTTACCTTAGGCAAGCAAAACAACTTGGCAGGCGAGCCGTTGGCACCAAGTGCCACAATTGAGTACTGTTGTGATGTAAGATTTTGCATATAACTTGATAAATGTTTTGTATGTCTTTATTTGTTATTTAGGCAAAGCAATGTAATTTAGTGTTACTTTGGTGAGAAGCATTCGTGTTTACCACCCTTTTACAACTGAGTCTATTTGTAATTTTACGACAGGATTTGGGGGATGTGTCTTAAACCAGTTTGGCGAGTGTTTCTTTCCTAAAGTCTTTCTACCCCCGCAAGTAGGCTAAGGTGTACTTTAACATATGGTCTTGGGAGGGGGTTGCAGGTGTTAAAAAGGACTATTTCCCCCCATTGGTCTGAGATATGGCTGTTTGGAATTGGCTTGTCTCTTTAAATACCATGATGTCCTATTGGCTGTACGGTTTGGACAGAAAACCTATAAAGTTGCTTGCTCAACCACATTATCTCTCTATTGCTAACCTGTAATGATGTAGAAGTATCATTCTCTCTTGTTAACAACTGATGAAGATCATCACACCATGAACTGACAAGAACAGCACAATGAAGAGCACAGCTCAGCAGACATATTGAACAGGCTTGAGGCCTGTTCTGAAGAAAGCGGAGCACCAATGATGCCTTAACTAGAGACATTTTAAGTAACTACAAGTCTGTGTGCCACCTGAGTTACATATCACCATTTTAATCAGGTTGTATGGTTCCCAATATTCAAATGTACTTTGCATTTTGTTATTATTGATGAATAATATCAGTAATTTATTATTGTATGTGTAACTTAACTCCTGCTTGTCTTTTTACTACATCTAATTGCCTGAGGTTATAGATATAGAAGTGAAGGTGGGGATAAGTTATATAAAATAATACCTTATAGACAGTGGTAAGTCTGTGAGAATAGGCATTCTAAGGCTACATGTTAATAATACAATAGGGGAAAGTAGAGAAATATATATTACTCTACCAAGATAAAACAAGTACTGAGAAGAAAAATACATTTCTTGGACAATCCTTACCATACTTCTCTGGTCCTCCTTTCTCTCCCATACACCTCCAGACCTCTTTATGTTGTACTCTGTCATAAAATATCTCCAAATAAACAACCACCATATGCAAACCTTTACATTTTTATCGATGCTTCTCTGTGAGCTGTCCCAATGCAAAGACTGCATGAGTTGTTCCTCTACTTGGAATAAAACCAAACTGCTCCTTCTCAGTGGAGTTCTCCTCTGTATTGTAGCTGTCTGCCCATAAATGTTGCCTTCCTCCAAATGATTCCACTTCAAACATAGTCTAGAAGCTTTACAAATTTTTGTTTTGCATGAAAGTCAACATACAGTGATGCGAACCAAAGAGTGACCTGCATTAATATAGTTTAGGCCATTGCCACTGAATGAAGGAGAGCTACTAATGTGCATGTCAGGGACAGGAAGACTGATGTCACATTTTTTTTTATCATTACAGTAAGACATAAAACATGTCTCATAATAGTAGCAAATATAAATACTGGGCCCGGGGTGAGTGGGGGGAATAGTACTTTATGCAAAAGCATATGAACTTTAAAACGCCTATGTGGTGTTAGCTGGGTCTGCAATATATATTACTCAGAGTTATGTTTGAGAGATTGTGGTAGAAAAAAAATAAATAAGGTAACACGTTGGGAAAAAAAAAAAAAACAACAGCACCTACCAACTCAACCTCTGATTTACTAGATCTAATTTCTCTATAATGTCATTATGTTACCTTCCTGTAATTTACCCAGTTCGTAATTATACAACTGAAACTAATTTCATGCAGCACCTTTTATATACACCAGCACTGTGGCATGTTTTACAAATCAATATGGTGACACTGCAGTATTAAGAAATAATAAAAGGCATACCAACCAAACCAGACAAACGTAGCAGTCAAGAGGATACACAAAACTTCAGCAAATAATAATGCAGGTTTATAAAGCTTTCACAGAGCACAACATTATCATTTATTCATGTGCAGGGCTCGCAAAATTTCAAAATCCCTGGTAGCCCTTCGGGCAGGCACTCTTCAGTTTTTGGTAGCCCAAAATAAATTTAAGTAGCCCGAATAAAAAAGATTATTTTTAATGCATAATATTGTAAAGGAAATAAAATATCAATCAAAAAATTGTTAAAACACAAATTACAACAACTGTATAAAAATTACAATCATCAACTCAAATATTTGGTTCTAATTGAACAGAAATTTCTATGAACTTGTAAGAACTGTGTAGAACATGAATCAGTCTGTGTCAGATTCTGAATCTGAAATTTCCACTGAAGTCATGGATGAGAAAATGCCACTCGACGTTGAGGGCATAGCATCTCCTCCATCAGCTTTCTCTTCCTGTGCATCGGCCTCCATTTCACTGCTCTTTGTTCTTGTCGGAGTTTTATGATCCAGGTGTCTTGAACCTTTTCCAGAAAACATCCAGAAACAAATTGACTTGTCAGGGCAAAAAGATTCAACTGTTTCCCCATTAATGGAGAGTTGCATGCAGTCATTCAGTGTTTCAGGGTGTAGAGAGGTACGATGTGTTGTCTTCACTCGGTTCATGCAAGAAAATCCTCTCTCACAGATGGCTGCTGATGGACTAAGTGTCAGCATTAATTTCACCAGCAACAAGATATGAGAGAGGTGTTCTGGATTCTCAGAGAGGAGATCTCTGTACAAGCAATCAACTACCTTGCTACCCCGGTGTCCTGCAAGCCACATTTTTAGATCCATCCATTCTTGTGGAATTTTCTCTTTCTCTTCCTCATCTAGCAAACTGGCAAAATGTGTGACAAGATAATCCACCTCTTCATTCCCATAATTTGCCAGCTCTTCTCTGGGGTATGGAAGAGTGGAAGGGTCAAAAACAAGAAACAAGAGAGAGGCTTTTCACGCAGATTTTTAAATCTATTGTCCATATACTTGACTGAGTTGTCAATAATCTTCTGAATCTCTGCACCAAAGGTGTCTTTGTCTGTACCCTCACCTCTTCTAGCAGGTCGCTGACTTTTTGTGAGCTGAGTTCCACAGTAGCAAATGCTACCATCCTCGTTTGCTGTGAACTTTGTGTCCAAGGTTTTCTGGTATTCTCCTGGTTTTGTTTTAGGCTGAGTAAAGCGTGATGTGGTGCTCTCAACTAACTGATTTGTTGTGTGATGTTTAGGTTATCATGCTGAAAATCAGTACAGCACTTGGATAAGATGGTACTGTAGTCCAACATGAAATGCAGGCGAACAAATTTCTCAGTCTTCATCTCCTGCACCACCCCCTTAGCTTTGGCTGCATCCTCGGACTTGACATCACTTCCTCCTGCCATGTTCTCCATATGAACAACAGTGGGAGTGTAATTTTTTTCCACAGCCTTCAGACATCTCAGCCGGCTTGAAAGCCACCGTGTGCTCTTCAGGCCACTGAAATGTGCCAGTTTCTCATTTAGCAGTTCACTTATTTCTGTCAGTTCTCTTCGCTTCTTTGGGGAATAGTAGTACATCTTAAAGATGGTTTTCAGTGTACCTTCAGATTTCACCAGGTACTCGCAGCCTTTCACGCTATCCAGCACGGCTAGCTCTAACTTGTGTGCCACACAGTGGATTGTTATGATGTGGGGTATCCTCTGTTTCAGTCTCCCAGCTACTCCTGTTTTCTCACCCATCATCACTGCAGCACCATCAAAATTTGCACACACTACTTTCTTTTTCCATGTGTCTTCTCTAATACCCATGGTGTTCACTGCTTCATCAATAGCCTCTAAAATACCTGCAGCATTTGCACTCTTGACTGGCTGACATTTGATCATGTATGTGGATATATCACCATTATCTCTCACATACCTGACATGAACCAACTCCTGTTCTATTATACCAGTGTCTGTACTGCCATCTGCAAGAATGGATAAGAACCTGCTTTCTTGAATTTCCTTTTCAATCTGGTCTCTTGAAATTTGTGCTATTGCTCCAATAAACTCTCTGCAAGCATGGTCATTGAGGTAAGTGGAACCAAGATCTAGGCCATTTGCTTTTTGAAGTTTGCAAAGACTGCTAAATTTTGCCAACGGTAGTTCACTCTTTGCAACATAGTACGCTGTTCTAAACAGCTTTTTCAAGACTTCTTCTTGTGCTTGGTTTATTTTTAGTATGGTTTTTGCAATTGGTGTTTGTTCTGGGAAAGATGCTGCAGACTGAGCACCAATGCATTTCTTGTGATGCAGAGATTTCTCATGGGTTTTGATAGGGTCTCAGTAACAAAGGCGCTTGTCGAGTCAGAAATCGAGGGAAACTCACGACACACCCGGCAGAACATTATGTTATTCAGCCACAGAAATTCTTTTGTCCATGAAACCAAAAAGCTGCACTTTCTTTTTGCCTCATAGTCTAATTTGTCATAACTTTTCCGCTTTGTGGTAGGCTTTTCTTTGGCTGTCCCTTCTTCACCCTGACCTGTCTTCTTTGGCTCAGCAGAACTAAAATACCTGTGTAAATCCATCTATTTTTACACACGCACACACAACGGTCAGCGATTTTTTAAATTCTCTGCGCAATTAACCTCTATCACATGTTTAAAGCTTGCTGTGGGAGATTTCATTTCTCACTTTTGAATAGTAAACCAATGAGTGATAAGACGATGTCAGAGGAATTGGTGCGCAATTAATCTGTCACTGACCAATCAGTACTGCCGCTTTCTATACACAGTTCGCGCGATCGCAAAGTGAAAGTAAAAAAACAAGCGCAAATTCAAACGCGATCTCAATATTTCACATATTGACAGTGGCTTATCGATGCCCGTAAATGACATAATTACCTAGCTACATTTGCGAAAGAATGCAAAAGCATTGCCATATATTTTTCCTTCCTATGATAGCCCGACGGGCAGGGCTGAGATAGATTTTGGTAGCCCGACTGGAAGACACAATAGCCCCGGGACGTCGGGCTAGCGATTTTGCGAGCCCTGATGTGATCTTGCCTAATAAATAATAATAATACAACTCTTTCTATTATTCCACAACATGAGTACTGCATAGTTACTCAAGAATCACGCAATGGGTGAATGGTGAGGACTGCACAGGCCAGGTTGTAGTTTACAATGAAACATTAATAAACAGCGAACATTGTTTGGAGGAGTTTCTGACAGTTTCTTTTAAGCTTTTAAAAACAAACTCTTAATTGTCACTATAGAAGTGAGGGTGTCCTGCAACAGACTAACATCGCATCCAAATATTTTTCTGGCTGTTATTGTTTAAATTTCAACTAGAAATCCAAAATACATTTATGCTGTCACTGCAAAAAGTACATATAGGGACATAACAATACAACGCTGGAACGGGACATGACTGTTAAGGAAATGGAAGCATGCAAAGCCAAATACCCACAATACAGCTTGGGCAATCGAAAGGAAGGTTTTTATACACATTAAGGATCACTGTAGACAAATCAAATGTGCCCTCATTGCCGGAAAAAAAGCAAAAGACAGCAGGAACCACCAAGTAATTAGAGTCTTATTTGATCTAGTCGGTTGCTCTCCATCAAAGCCTGGGAATCTGAAAAAACAGTTATCCTCACTAACCATAACCCTTTACATAGAAGACCACTTTTCTCCATAACTATAAGTAAGAGGATAAAAGCCATTGCTTCAGAGACTGCAAAACAGTATTCTAGTAACTAAAACAAAACAGTATTCCAGTATCTACATACAAAACAAAACAAAACAGATATCAATAATAATAAGGAAGACAGACAGATAGAGCACCCTCCGTAACGTTTGGGACAAAGTCACACTTTTCCCCTCTGGTCCACACTTTAAAACTACAAATCAGACAATTCAGATATTTTGATTAAAGTGCACATCGCAGACTTTCATTTAAGGGTATTTGCATACATTTCGGTCATAACATGTACAGATTACAACATTTTGTCTACATGCCCCACCCTATTTGCAGGGCACCATAATGTCTGGACACAGCAATGACAGGTCTATTAAAGCTATCATAGCACTTTGTCACATATCCCTTGTTTTCAATGACTGCTTGAAGTGTGTGATTCAGAGACACCATTAGGTGTTGAGTATCTTCTCTGATGATGCTCTGAGAAGCCATATACTTAATAGATATATACAAGCTGAAGATGCTGTTCTATAATTATTACTCAAATTGTAAATATCATCACTGCCAAATTAATAAATACCAAGAAAAGTTGTTAAAGTACATGCTAATATTTTTTTGGAAGAGGCGTTTTTGTTAAGTCGGCATAAAAATGGATTCTTTAAAATAAATGTTCATTTATCCAATTTCTAACCTGCTTATCCAGTTTATGGTAAAGGCTACTTGGTGTCTATTGCAGCAGCACTGGGCACAAAGCGTAAAGTAACCTTTGACGGGTGTTGGTCCACTACAGGGCACTGGGCCAGTTGTCGTAACCAAAGCAGCAGTGCTAACTGCTATGCTACAATGTAACCATAACATAATCTATACTAATAAAAGGCAAAGCCTGACTCACTCACCAACTTCCCGTGTAGGTAGAAGGCTGAAATTTTGCAGGCTCATTCCTTATAGCTTACTTACAAAAGTTAAGCAGGTTTTATTTCGAAATTCTACACGTAACGGTCATAACGGTCAACAACGTCTGCCATGTTGAACTTTCTTATTCATGGCCCCATCTTCATGAAATTTGGTGGCGGCTTCCTCGCTAACGAAACCAATGTACGTACTTATATCGGTGGTATGACGCCACTGTCAGCCGCCATATTGAACTTTCCAACATCATTTTTTCTCTCTTTCTTTCCTAGGTGACGAAGCAGAAGCGGAAGTAGAAGCAGACAATGGCCGACAGTGAGATGAATCGCGTTGCCGTTGCCGTCGTCATCGTCGAACTCCAGGCACTCGACAAACAGATTCAGAAACTCCTGTCCAGACGAAGGTACCTCAGAGACTTGAAGGCTCGGCTGTTGGATAAACCACACTCAACAAATGAAGTCGACGTAACATCAACCCCACCTCGTGCCGCTCAATTCCAAGGTCAAATAAGCTTCACCCCCGCGCCTCGTAGGAACAACAACAACGCCGATAAAGACCTCGGCGGGTTTCAGCTTTGCAGGCAGGGGTTCAAGGCTAGAACACCTCCATCGGCACAGATGAGCATCCCAATCCAGAACCGGTTCGACCCTCTCCGCGTCCCCAGTTTGCCTTCAACCCCGGGTGATGTAATCGTGGTAGGTGATTCGATTGTACGAAACCTCAATATCACATGCCCTAATCGAAAATCTTTTGTTTCTTGTTTTCCGGTGCTCGAGTCCGAGATGTGATGAGGCGAGCGCCGACCATCTACGAAGCACAAGAGGGCAGTTGGATCCATTATTTTACACGCCAGCGTAAGCGACATAAGGCACCGAGTCGAGGTTCTCAAGGCTGACTTCATAGCACTAGTTAAAGACACGAAGGAGAGGATCCCATCGGCAAAAATTTTCATCTCGGGTCCACTAGCTCTCGTCAGACGATCGAATGAATACTACAGTCGTCTGCTGGGTTTAAACAACTGGCTGAGAGGCTTCTGCGAGACTCAAGACATCGGGTTTATTGACAACTGGGATCTTTTTTGGGAAAGGCCGCTTCTTCAAGCGGGATGGACTGCATCCGAATAGATTTGGCGCCCCGGTCCTCTCCGAAAACATCGCTAAGGTAATTTGTCTATCTTGACTGTCTACTTCTACTTTAAACCCCTTCCGTAATGCTACTGCTTTGATAGGACATAATGGCTTAACACAGTCTTCCGTTAAAGTGCACAACATTAATAATCTAATAACAAATCTTAATGCACGTAAAAATCTAGGCAGTGCGGCATAAACACCAATAATTTAATTGAAATTACTACTTCAGATCAACAATGCATTAAAACTATAAAAACAGATTGTAGATTACATAAAAAATACACACAGAGCGGCGTTAACACAAATAACAAGTTTTTGTTCCGAATACCAATAACGCATAAATTCAGCTCTGCCCTTCAGAAACATTAAATATGGCACTATTAAATGTTAGAGCTTTAACTAACAAGACATTTTTTATAAACGATCTTATTAGTGATAGAAACATTGATTTTATTGCACTAAATGAAACATGGCTTAACTCAGAGCGAATCAATCTGCCTCCGGATTACAGTTTTACTCGTGCAGACCGCCAGGGAAAAAGGGGGGCTTGGCAAACATTTACTCGAGTCGATTAAAATGTAAAGATGTTAGTTTTGGTAAATTTAAGTCCTTTGAGTATCTCGCCGTTGTTATTCATGGAGATTCTCACGTTCTAGTATTATCCGTGTATAGACCTCCTAAATATAACGTCTTTCTTTGAGGAATTCTCTGATTTAATGTCAATTTTAATTACAAACTATGACACACTCTTAATAGTCGGCGACTTTAACTTTCATATCGACAATCAGTGTGACCAAAAGTAAAAATTCATGAACCTCCTGGACTCTTTTGATTTGAGACAGCTCGTTAATCAGCCTACACATAAAGCAGGTCATACGTTAGACTTAGTGATTACTAAAGGACTTAAAGTTGATATAAAGCAGGTCATTGATATCGGTCTATCAGACCATTTCCTTCTACTATTTAATATAGAAATAAAGATAGAAAACACTCATGAGAAGCATTTTGTTAAAAAACGCTTCTTTGACTCATCAGCAGCTTTAAAACTTACAAACATTCTAAGCAATCAGTCCGTTTATAGTGCCAACTATAATAGCGAGGATAATGTAAATAGTAAAGTGGAAAACTTTAATTCTAAAGTAAGAGCTGCTGTTGACATAGTTGCACCTGAAAAGACAGTTAAAAATCTTCTAGCATTGTTATTCCATGGAAGACCTAAAGTTTGTCTGATTTTAAAAGAACATGTCGTAGAGCTGAGCGTAAATGGAGGAAAACTAAACTAACTATCCATTATGAGATATTGAAGGTTAAAATAACAGAATACAATAACACAGTCCGTCTTGAGAGGCTGCTATTTCTCTAATATTATAAATAACAATGCTAGTAATCCCAGAGTCTTATTTTCTACAATTGATCGTCTGTTAAACCCAGGTAACACAAAGGAATGCCCCCAGAATACTTCCAGTGAAACCTGTGAGAACATTGCTGTATTTTTCAATCAAAAATTAATGATATTAGAGATAACATAGTATATCTCCCCAACACTGCAGAACCTCCAAAGCCCGGTACTCCATTATAAACAAATTAAATGCTTTCACCAGGATAGATTTACCTGAATTACATAGTATAATCTCTCAACTGAAACCTCCACCTGCGTCCTTGACCCAATACCAACAAGGTTTTTCAAAGAAGTATCAGGCGTGCTAATTGACAATATTCTGACATAGTAAATTCGTCATTAGATACGGGGTCTTCCAGACTGTCTTAAGACTGCTGTAGTTAGACCCCTGCTCAAGAAAAATAATCTTGACCCCTCTGCTTTCGAAAATTTTAGACCCATCTCTAACCTGTCCTTCTTAAGTAAAATTCTAGAGAAGGCAGTCATTATGCAGTTAAATGACCACCTCAATAAACATGCTATTCTTGATAAATTTCAGTCAGGTTTCAGAACAAATCACAGCACAGAAACTGCACTTGTTAAAGTAGTAAATGACTTGCGGGTAAATGCAGACAGAGGCCATTTATCTGTTCTCATCCTCTTAGATCTGAGTGCTGCATTTGACACCATTGATCACAATATTCTTAGAAATCGCCTTAGTCAATGGGTGGGCCTCTCTGGCAGTGTCTTAAATTGGTTTGAATCCTACCTGGCAGGAGAAAATTCTTTGTGAGTTGTGGTAATCACATCTCAAAGACACATGATATCCGATATGGTGTTCCACAAGGCTCTATCCTGGGTCCGCTGCTCTTCTCAATCTACATGCTTCCGTTAGGTCAGATTATCTCAGGTTACAACGTGAGCTACCACAGCTATGCTGATGACACACAGCTGTACTTATCAATAGCACCTGATGACTCCGACTCTCTCGATTCACTAACACAATGTCTTACTGGTATTTCTGAATGGATGAATAGTAATTTTCTCAAACTAAATAAAGAGAAACTGAAATTTTAGTAATTGGCAATAATGGATTCAATGAGGTTATCAGAAATAAACTTGATGCATTAGGATTAAAAGTTAAGGCGGAAGTAAAAACTTCTGTAATCTTTTTAAATCGCATATTCATCAGACCACTAGGACAGCATTTTTCACTTAAGAAACATAGCAAAAGTTAGACCTCTTATATCATTGAAAGATGCTGAGAAATTAATTCACGCTTTTGTTTTCAGTAGACTAGATTACTGTAACGCACTCCTCTCAGGACTACCCAAAAAGACATAAATCACTTGCAACAGTGCAGAATGCAGCTGCTAGAATCCTAACTAGGAAAAGAAAATCCGAACACATTTCTCCAGTTTTGATGTCACTACACTGGTTGCCTGTGTCATTCAGGATTGACTTTAAAATACTGCTTATGGTTTATAAAGCCTTAAATAATCTGCTCCATCTTATATATCGGAATGTCTGACACCTTATATTCCAAATCGTAACCTTAGATCCTCAAATGAGTGTCTCCTTAGAATTCCAAAAGCTAAACTTAAAAGAAGTGGTGAGGCGGCCTTCTGCTGTTATGCACCTAAAATCTGGAATAGCCTGCCAATAGGAATTCGCCAGGCTAATACAGTAGAGCACTTTAAAACACTGCTGAAAACACATTACTTTAACATGGCCTTTTATAACTTCACTTTAACTTAATCCTGATACTCTGTATGTTCAATTCATCATAATAACTATTCATAGTGGCTCTAAAATCCATACTGACCCCAACTCTCTCTTCTGTTTCTTTTTCCGGTTTCTTTGTGGTGGCGGCCTGCGCCACCACCACCTACTCAAAGCATCATGATGCTCCAACATTGATGGACTGAAAGCCAGAAGTCTACGTGACCATCATCATCAAGTCCTTCCATGAGAACCCTAAATACAAAG
Organism: Polypterus senegalus; assembly: GCF_016835505.1. Lineage (NCBI taxonomy): Eukaryota > Metazoa > Chordata > Cladistia > Polypteriformes > Polypteridae > Polypterus > Polypterus senegalus. Next base: position 20,175,046 of record NC_053156.1, on the reverse strand, counting down.
AGGACTGTTTGATTTATGTTAGGTAGATTGCCCAGAGGGGACTGGGTGGTCTCTTGGTCTGGAATCCCTACAGATTTTATTTTTTTCTCCAGCCTCTGGAGTTTTTTTTTTTTCTGTCCACCCTGGCCATCGGACCTTACTTATTCTATGTTAATTAATGTTGACTTATTTTATTTTTATTGTGTCTTCTATTTTTCTATTCTTAATTTTGTAAAGCACTTTTAGCTACATTTTTTTTTGTATGAAAATGTGCTATATAAATAAATGTTGTTGTTGTATCACTAATTCTCCAACTTCCCGTGTAGGTAGACGGCTGAAATTTGGTACTTATTTCAGTGGTATGATGCCAATGTCGGCCGGTATATTGAACTTTTCAACGGTCTTTTGTTACTTATGGGCCCATTTTCAAGAAATTGGTACGCGGGTTCCCAACGCTAACTAAATCCTACTTACGTACATATATACGTCCATAGCCTGCAGCTCGGTCACCGTGTGAGGCGGCGTTGGGTCCCCAATCCCAACGCCTCCCACGTTGTTGGCTGCCTGCCTATACAAGGCCGTCCATCGCTCCAGTCTCTACATTCCCTTCCTTGCTTCGCCACGGGATTCACGTCTCCCTGCTGATAACTACAGCCTTTTTGTTTAATCCATGGCTTCTCCGCTGTTTTATTGTTCATTTATTACGATTATAGTTATTGTGTAGGTATTTTAGACTTACTTTACATTGTTCAGGTACCCATTTCATTTATCATTCCAACCGTACCCCCATTTACATGTCTATCGAGGTGATCACCATCGATCAAAGAACTGTCACTTACCGAGTGGTTTCCATGCCCGGAGATGGCACCTGCCTTTTCCATTCTCTGTGTTACATATTGCACAGCCATATCAGGCTCACTCTTGATATCCGGAGGAACATTGTGTCTTATGTATTGAATGACGGGGACAAGTTCAAGGTGTGGACTGATGACGGTACAGGAGATAATTATACTACACATGAGCAGTAGAAGAGTGAAATGCTTAAGCCCTTCACCTATGGATCTGCATGTGAGTTGATGGCTGCTGCTGAATTATTCGGTTGTCACTTCAAGTGTACTGAAATGGCCAAATATTTTACACCTTTCGACAACCGCCAATGCCTCTTAAACATCTTAGATTACGGTGCGATTTCAGTAGTGGACACTTTGATGTTTATGAATGTTTAAACTCTCAAAAGCTGGATGTGAAGTTATCGATGAAACCGGTTGTATATTTACACCGCTTGACAGATGCCGAATGTCACTTCAACACAAGTCCTGCAAATACTGTCGTAATTAAAACAAACCATGAAACTCAAACCGATTATGACAGCAGCAATACAAGCTGTGAGATTTGAAACAAGATTACTGTTCACATGGCCAACTGTACGTTGCATGCTCAAGAGTAAGCTCAGCGCCCAGCTTGGTCATATTACAACCGGAGGGCCGAACTCACAATGTGGTATACAAAGAGATCCTTAAATAATTATTGGTATATTTTCCCTCAGTTTAAAAAGGTTTAATTTTCTCCTTAATAAAAATTTTAAGGCAGTACTTGCCATGGCCTGGTATTTTGCTAGTCTATACTAATAAATGGCAAAGCCCTCACTGACTCACTCACTGATCACTAATTCTCCAACTTCCCGTGTAAGTAGAAGGCTGAAATTTGGCAGGCTTATTCCTTACAGCTTACTTACAAAAGTTAAGCAGGTTTCATTTCGAAATTCTACACGCAACGGTCATAACAGTCGACAATGTCCGCCATGTTAAACTTTCTTATTTTAACGTCACTAATTCTCCAACTTCCCGTGTAGGTAGAAGGCTGATCCCATCTTCACGAAATTTGGTAGGCGGCTTCGCTGCGCTAACCAAAACCGATGTACATACTTATTTTGGTGGTATGACGCCACGGTCAGCCACCATATTGAACTTTCCAACATCACTAATTTTTCAACTTCCCGTGTAGGTAGAAGGCTGGAATTTGGCATGCTCATTCCTTACAGCTTACTTACAAAAGTTAAGCAGGTTTCATTTTGAAATTCTACGCATAACGGTCGATAACGGTAGTATTTTTATATATGGCATGGAAAAACTAATACAGATTAATGCACCATGTGATTATTTAAAAAAAAAAGACCTTTGTCAGAAATTTTCAAGTTTTTAATCATCTTTTCTTCCCAGAGTTACAAAACTAAAATATAGTTTACTGATTTCACAGTATCCCCCTAAAACTTGGATAGTGTGTAGATGGTTAGGAACTTGCAGTATTCTATACTGGTTACAGGAGATGCAGTTAGGCCAATGGATATGACAGTTACAGGAGCTGAGACAAAAAACCACTGAATGATATACTGTAATCTGCTATATTTTTTTTCTCAAAGGCTAGATAGACATTTAGTAGCATTAATAGTTGTGAGGCCAAACTTAACATATCAGCACTACAGACAACACAGAGGTTTATTATGCAGTTACAGCGGAGCAAACAGTGAAATGCTCCAACTGGGAATACTGATCTTGATTACCTGTAGGAGGGACGTCTGGTGAGGATCTCTCTGGATTTCTGAGAGGAAGCAACACTGTCTGAAGACTCCTGTGAGTCTTCACTGTCTGACAAAGAAGATACCTATGAGAAATAAAATTATGAAATTCAGATTACCAACTCGCATCTGACAAACCACGAAATGCAACACAAACAAAACTTAAAAAGCTCATTCCCTCTGAGTGAATTAAGTTTTTTTCAAAACTTGCATATATTCAAACATTTCGTTTCTTTTAAATTCCCTTGAATTAAGAACTGCTTGAAATTCCAAAATAACAATCTGAAAGATTAAAGATCCCAGAGTACAGTGGGAAAAGGATCTCTCACTCAACATTTCAGAAACAGAGTGAAAGGCAGCCACGTACAGAATTCACTCTAGTTCCATATGTGCAAAACATTCAATTATTCAACTTAAAATATTTTATCGAGCACATCTGTCTTTGAAATTGTCCAAAATGTTTCTAGGGCAAGATCCAACCTGTGAACGTTGCAATTGAGTCCCAGCTTCATTGGGCCACATGTGTTGGTGTGTACCAAATTAACATCATTCTGGACCAAAATTTTTAAATGCCCATCAGACAGCCTGGGCATAACAATCCCTCCTAATCCACTAACAGCTGTGTTTGGTGGTCTCCCAGATGGGCTTAAAGTGGAGAAGGACAAACAAAATGTAATGGAGTGGAGGATTGTGATTTATTGTTTAGAACTGTTTATTTGTGAGTATAGTGTGGAGTGGTGGTGCTTGGTGCACTTTATTATCATAATAAATAATAATTATTGATTTTTACCTGGTGTTCGGCGTGGTACCTGAGGGTTTGAGGGAGCGATCGCGCCCCCTACTGCCACACCAGCAACATGACTTGAATAAGAGTCCTTAAAGCATGGCACCTCACAAATTTGAAGGCTTATAAGCACATGTACCATAAATATAATGCAGTCTTTTGCACTGTCCATGCCTGTTGCACACAACACACTTGGCAGGTGGTGACTGTTTGCAGTCACTGGGCAGCAGAATGTTCATATTGTGCTGTCATGACAAGTCAGATGAAAATGCGTTTTCAGGGCAGCTATCCACCAGAGCCTACAGGTCATTATAATCAAACTATTAATCTTTTTTTTATTTGACATACTATATTATATACCCAAGGGGAAACAGCCATTGTTCAGTGCCCCAGAACAATTTTCTTGTAGTAAGTCTAGAAGTTTCAAAACTTCAGCAGCTTTATACTTTTTTCACGACAACATAACTACTGTCTATTTATAAACACTATTTTCCACAAGCTGCTGTGTCAAATAATAAAAAAAAATTCTATGGCTATCCACTAGATGGCAGCACCATAGGAAATAACTGAGACAAGTCAGCAAAGGTTGGCAGCAAGCTGACTGCGTCTATAGTGGCTGTATACTGACCATGTCGTAACTTGAGGCTTAATGAGATACAACTTAACTCATACCTTGCAATCAAAGCATAAGCTCATCAGACTTGTACTCCACATATACTGTATAATCTGGCATCCTCTTAGTGTTCTCAGCCTCTTCTGGATTGTGTCTAGTTATGGACAACAGCAACAACAACAAGCCCCACACAAAGGATATACTATTAAGTTTCAGACTCCACCACCATGTAAAAATTATATAAGAATAAAACAACAAGCTTGTCAGTTTTCATTTACCAAATATTTATAAGCTAACTTATCAGAAAGCCATGATGTGACATTATCTAATTTACTACTATTTGGTGTAGGACAAAATGGGCATTGCCCATTTTTTCTAGGCATTTAGTAGCAACTAAGACCTGTTAATACAGCAGATATAGCAGGGATACAGAGATACAGTTTCACCCCCAACCTGCATTCCTGAGAAAATGACTAAACTGCAGCTTGTACTACAGTTGGTCAGCCCTGTACTTCATCTGATAACAAAAGGTGTAAACCAGAGTTGAGCTGACATTTTTGCAGAGGCTCCCAAAGACATGAAGGTGTGCCTCAATTGACATCCATCATAGGACTGTATCTGAAAACTGAACTATGCCAGGATGTGGTGGACAAAATAATGTTCCAGTTCTGTAACTGGAAGTGACCTTCACCATTGGTAACACCTTCCTTCAAAATTAGTTTCACTCATTTCTGAGCAGCTCTTACTCTCTGAAACGCTAAAAACGGATGAACCGCTCTCTCTTTGGGGAACTGAAAACTGACAACCTCTTCTCTTAGTGGACTTGAAACCTGAGATCCACTTTGCCAGGTCAAGCTCTGTTCCAGTGACTGAGCCCAGTCTGAAAGGTGTGAAAAGCAGATGTTACATCAAGAAGGGAACTTCGATATCTTCACTCTTGTGCCAATGAGAGTAAAGAAAAATAAAGGTAAGGAAAATAAAAGTAGGATTATCAAATTAATTACTTTCCAGCATTGCACAAGGCAAAACTGATCATTAATTAACCAAGTTGAACTTCTCCTCTTCCAGCGATGGTAACTTACTCCATGCACCTCTGTTTCTCTTGCATGAAGAAAAGCTTTCTAAGATTTTCTAAACAAGTATTAGACAGTTCTGATTCTTTTTACTTCATGTTTCCAGTTTCCAGAATCAAATGACATGGCTCAGGTAGAAACTTCAAGAGAGCAGACGGTAATTTAATCACAGCCACTGTCGTGATATTTAATACTCACTTGCACAGTTTGAACCTGTGGGGATTGGATGACTGATGACTGAGCAGTCTGGATCACACTCTGGACTTGAATCTGACCCCCTGGAAGTTGCACAACAGTTACCGGAGACCCTCCCAAAGACATCTGAAGAAAGAAAAAAGAAAGAAAGAGTGATGCATTCAATTTTTTATTTGTGGCAGAGAAGTCTATAAATCAGGGGTCTCATGATACCAGAGAATTTCACTGAAATTTCATGATGCTTGATACTCATTCGATACCCTGGCATACACAGAAACAGAAGCAGAATATTCAACATATTCACCTTAATTTAAAAATATCATTCTACAAAAAAAAAAAAAGACAAAAACAAGCAATGACATACAGCCTTCAATTACATGACAGGTGCTTGTTATGAAATGTACCTCCATTATTCACCTGATTTTATTCTGCAAGTAAGTATGAAATATTTAAAAGCTACTAAAACAGCAATAGAGAGCTTTAAAAAGTAGTATGGCCTTAAAGTACCTTATAGTAGTCTGCTAATTTTCTTAAATTAAATAGTGATAAAACAGAGGTTTTTCTGATAGAAACTAAATCGGTTTTGGATAAATATGATAATATTTCACTGACTATTGATAATTCTGTAATTTCTTCCTCCTCCTTGGTTAAGAGCTTAAGTGTTATTCTCGAGAGCACCTTAAAATTCAAGGCACATATCAATAATGTTACTCGGTCTGCATATTTCCATTTACGTAATATTAGCCGTTTACGTCCATCTCTTTCAGCTACCTGCACTGCTATTCTTGTTCATGCTCTGGTGTCATTGATTATTGTAATTCTATCCTTTCTGGTCTTCCTCACAAACTCCAGCTTGTATTATTACCAGAACCCCTTCCATAGAACACATTACTCCTGTCCTTAAACAGCTTCACTGGCTCCCTATTAAATATTGATTTTAAGATTCTGCTTATTACTTACAAGACCCTTCATAATCTGGCACCTCCTTATCTTTCTGATCTTCTTCACATCTCCATTCCTTCTTGTATTCTTAGATCTTCTTCCTCTAACAATCTTATTATACTTCCTGCTCGCTCGACTACCATGGGTTTTAGAGATTTCAGTTGAGTGGCCCCTCGCCTCTGGAACCCTCTCTCATAAGACATTCGTAATAATAATTCTCTTCCCACCTTTAAATCTCATTTTAAAACAAATCTTTTTAAGATGGCTTATTCTATCTGACAAATTTAGCTGATAAATTTAAATTAAATTTTATTATTGTATTTATTCTGGTTTTATTGTACTGTAATATTTTATTAATGTTATGTTGTGACTGTTATTAATGTGCTCTGTAAGGTATCCTTGTGTGCCTTGAAAAGTGCCTATAAATACATTATTATTATTATAATAAAATATAATTTAAGTGAACTAGTAGTGATATTCATGAATATCGAAATACAAGGAATTTTCTATTGCATAAATAAATAAACATATGAATCAAAGTTATAGTTAACAAAAACTAAAATTAAAACAAACTATTATTAAAAAAACATTTTCGTAAACTGAAATAAAATAATTAACAAAACCGAAATGAAAAACTAAAACTAAATGAAACTATTAAAGTAGCTGGAAAGACTAACTGAAACAAAATAATAATTTACCAAAAATATTTTGAGTTTTTGTTTTTTAATGAATATTCTTGCGCTCGTCTTTAACCCTTGTAACTTTTAACTCTAAAACAGAAAGTCATCCACCACGAGCCACCCACATGTATTCATCCAGTGAATGGCGGCTGTTTACACAACATTTGCGGTGACAGAGTGAGCTGAACACAGGCACGTAAAGCATGTGGAATAGAAAGCGATTTACTGTGCCGCCTTTCTTTGCATTTGTTGTATATGAAGATGTAATTCAAACTCCTGAAATCAGAATGTGCTGGTCAACAAAACCTTTACCGTATGGACAGAAAGATCAAAAATGAGTAACGTTTCAGTTTATTTCTCAGGTGCCTGTTTTTTATTGACAATAATTCACATGCCACTTCATAGACAATTAAGAGTAAAACACCCTCCAACAGTAAAATTCACCTAAATTTCATTACAAAATTGGCCCATTGTGGGGAATAAAAGGAAAAGATCAAAAGTGCACGTTTGTTCAGCACAAATGACATAGAAAATATTATAAGTGTTATAAAATTGTACACAATTGTTCATATTCAGTATCTGGTTTTGATTATGCTCACATCATCTGACAAAAACAAAACCAGATAAACCATGTCGTGTAGTAAGCTTCCACTAATATAAAAAATTATATTATATCCAAATCTGTTAAGTGTACAGTACTGTCTGATTGTGACACAAAACTAAACTTCATATTAGCTTCATGCCACAATTACTAAAACTAGAACTGAAACTAACAGATATAAAAATAAAATAGAAATGTCTTTGTGAAATAAAAAAGAAATTTAAACTAAAAATACACAATGAAGGAAAGCTAAAACTGAACTGAATTTCCAAGTAAGATGAGAAAAAATATAGAAATAAAAACTAATATTAAAAGGCAAAACTATAATAACCTTGATAACACCAACCAACTGATTATGTTTTTAACTGTCACAATATCCAGTATTATTGATTTGGGCACTTCACAGTGTTTGAACATGTCAGGATGTAACACAGCAGAAGCTTAAACATAAGTTTTTAATTGTGTAAAAATAAAAAAATGAAGGCTTTAAAATTATAAAACCTGAACTTTGGGTAAGGCTTGTCAAAGGTATTGAAATATCGATAAATGTAGATTTTAAGATTTTAAAATGACTTCAATACTCATTTTTCATGGTACTGATGCTGCAGCCTGCATTACAAGTGCACTTCCAGCTTCTCACAGCCCGAGTTGCAAAGTTCCACTCACACAGGTTTTAATATGCCAACTTTAGCGGCTTCAGTGCCTTCACTAGCACACTCAGCGAGTCAGAAGCAGCCGTAGCACGCGGCTGTGGATCAAAGGTTGTATAGTCTGACATACCCAGTTCTATCAGGCAACATATTATTGGCTGTCAGAAAAAGGGGGACCCTCGGATTACTTTGAAAATGTGAAACCATGGTGGAAACTCTTTACGCAGTCTTCTAATTTGACATATCTTGTGATTTTTTTAGTCGAGTAATCTGACATGCAACAAGTAATCTTACAGCAACTATAGTTGTCAAGTTTAACATTACATCGGACTAGAACTAATATAATATGGCATCAGCTTAAGTCACTACTGAGGTCTTTTAAACTCTACCCATCCCTACTAGAACAATAAAGTACTCTTGAACATTACAGGAGCATTTTTATAATATTATTAGTTGATATTATATAAACACAATATAACAGATACAGAAGGTCTTTACACAACTCCATAGACACACTCGCAGGCATATGGGAAGCAGAATCGAAAAACAATACATAGCCAAACCTAAATGGACGCTATTCCAATATTAAGGTTATATAATAGCAAGCCATGATACCTACAGATCATAGGAAATAGAATAATTAAAAAATATTTGCTATCTCTTGCCCTACATGTACTTTCAGTGACTTTCATCTGTATTGCTCCCTCTCTTGAGTTCCAGCTTCTCAGACTCCGTCATTATCTTCAAGGTGTCTTTTTCACTTCCTGTCCAGTTTAATACTTTCTGTCTTTGAAGATGACTCTCTCTGTGTGCACTTTTACTCCTCCCTCCTGCATCTCAAACTTGCACTTCCCCTTTCTTTGCGTTAAACCAAAGCCAAACTGACTAATCAGATTGCTCTGAGGGGCTGGACACACAGATCTTGGTGTTTCATTATACAGGAGATAAATGGTAACAACACTTTTTCAGGGGCAAGAAAGCCCCCCTTGATCTGTGTAACTGGCTAACTTTATTGCCACTACGCTTAACATAAAGTCCCTCTTCTTTATCAAGGCAACAAGTCATTAATGCTATGGCTGTATCCAACATGAGAATGACACTATACAGGCACTGCTATATACCCTAGCATACCCTTTAAGCTCCAGCACACTGCTCTCACTCCTAAAACCTTCTCCTGATGCTAGAAGCAGCAAGTTACTTTTTTAAAAAACTTGTTTAACAGAAAGACCATCAGTTGCAGAGTTCTTACTTAGCAGTAGTGCTTTCTGGACATGCTTGAGTGTTGAGGTGTTGTTACCAATATGTAATTTGCAGACGATTCTGTATTTAATACTGAAAGTGAAGGATCTACAGAAAATTTTAAATGTGGGAGTAGAAGACTATGAGGAGAATGAACTGCTTTTATGCAGTTACAACACAGACTTAAACCAACCATAACAATGAAAACAAAGATAAACATTCTAAGGCAAAACAATGTGAAGCAGACTAGAGAGCCATGAAATGTTATTTTTAGAACAATGCTAAAAGATTTCTGGACTGACAAAGTAACAAATGAATTAAAAAGAGCGCAGGTGAAAAGGCATTTACTAAGTGAGATACAGAATAGACAATTTTAATATTTGGTACACATCATCAGAGCTGAAAGTAATGAAAGTGTTGTACTGCTGAACAGACTCAATTGGAAGACAACAAGAGGAAGGCAGAGAAACACCACCAGTGGAAATGCTGTGAGATGAGTTGGGAACAACTTGCGCTAAGTTGCAATGAGATTTTTACTATGGCAAGGAAAAGAGACAGGTGAAGGACCATGATTGCCAACGTCTGTATTGGCCATGGCACTTGGAGAAAGAGTTAAGGTGCAAGTCAGTTGAACATTTAAAATATCACTCGAAAAAGACCTAAACTACCAAACTAAAGGAATCTAAACCTGCATCTATATCGCCATAAGGAACAGGTGATCTGTGTCACATGCTTTGATCCACAACAAAATATGAATTGAAAGAAAACCTAAACAACTGCCGTCCCCTCTCCAACAAAGAGCGTGTGACAAAGTGGTGTTGTAGAGGGATATTTAAAGATAGCATATACAAAAATAAAAAGCAACACCAAAGCAAAGAGGGTCAACATTTACCATGACAAAATGAATTGTTTAAACAATGTACTACACCATTCAAACTCACTGTTAATCATTAAATACGCACAATGAAGCTGCTATTGTTTAAAAGCAGGGTTCAATGGAACACAAATGTTGATAGGGAAGTTTGAAAGGTAAATTAGCGAATAAGCCAGATGTTTTCATCTGAAAAACAGACTCCTGGCAATCTACTAAAAAGCTGCTCCCCACTGACTCAAAGTAACTCTAATCAGCAAAGGCGGTTGCCAAGAAATATATAGGCATATGTGCCACTTGAGTGCCAAAGCAGTTTCCAAATTAGATGCTTTTCACAGTTCTTTATTGAAAGAAAAAAATCAACATTAACAGTTGTTTTTACCTTTATTTCCTTACAGGTTGAATTATAATTTGTGCATCATTAAATACTTAACATATACCTTTGCCTAAACTGTGCAACTGGATGTCCAAATGATCAGATCAGGCCTGTCCAACCCAGACACCATCCAATGTAATATGCACTTAGTCAAATTTTAACTTTAGCATGGTCATCAGAATAAGACTTCTATGTATCTTTTCAGGTGGCATATGTAAGGCAAGCAGGCACTATGCTGAGGTTTTACTTTAAGTGTGAAAGGGGGGACAGGACGCTCATCAGCTACTGACAGAAGACTGCAGCTATGCCGCATACATGACACATTACCCAATGGAAATATGACTCACTGCTTTTCTGCTTGCAGACATCTCTTATGAACTGGTTTTATTCCTCCTTTGAGCTCCACCCATCTCTCTCATTTTTGAACAGTCTTTTATGTACAACGGCAAAAATTGAGAGAGAGAGAAAAAAAAGCGAGGACAGACAACAAAGACGGGCACAAATCTGAAAAACTTAGGTTTATTAATTTTTACAGACATATTTGGTAAGTTTTAATGGCTTTCATGTATTGAAAGGAAAAAAAACCCAACTGTAACCGTGAAGCCCACTGCTCGTTGTCATGGAGAAAATGGAAAAAAAAAGTGGGTCAGGAATAATTTTTAAGCAAGTTAAATACAAGTAGAATTTCTACAAAAGAAAGAGTTTGATAAACATCTAGACAGAGCAGAAGATCTGCCATTAAGTGGATAAATTAATGCAGATGAACCTGGAGAGATCATCATCATCATTGCCTAATACAAAGCAAGTAAAGCAGAATGTGAACTTAAGTAAAGATACATAGAGACTAATTAAAAATATAAATACATATTGGGTTTTGCTGGATCAAATTCGTCCCACTTTGACTAACACTTGAGCATCCCTTTGAAAAAAATAAGCCACTGGTCTCCATCTCCAATTATCAAATCAGCAGGCAGCAGCCATTCAGCAAAAACATTCCAAAACAATGTTATTTTCTTCTTCTCTACAAGTTATTATAGTAATATTTAGTGGAACAATGGAGAACACTACTCGCTTTTGGAATGGCACACTTTACAGGACTGGTTTTTGCTGTACGCCCAATGCTGCCATGACGGGTCAAGCTCCAATAATTTGTCTCTGAAATGGATGAAGTAGTTCTGATGATTTCAAAATTAAAGCTTAAAAACCATGTACAGATGTATGAATACAAACACCCAAACCTACTTGGGGTCCATTAAACATTCACCACTTTAGACACTTGTAGTGTTGTATGTAGACAATATCTCAACTATAAAAAAGAACGGTTTGAATTTGTTTTTCTCAATCTCTACCTAAGGCAATGAAGTAATACTATTTAACAATATTTGATTTTTTCGGTCATGCCTGTTTACTTGTTACCAACCTATCATTTGTGACTAAGGTTATCTTTTAAAGCAAATAATTTGCAATGATAATCAACCAGATCTTTTGCAGAACAAATTTACACCTGCACTTGTTATTTAAGATGAACTTACTTCCCTTTCAAAAAAAAAAAGGCTCAAACAGCTTGTTTTGAAAGCATAATAAGAGAAAATCACAGCTTAAGTTATGTGAATAAAACATTTTGAACAATAATTTGAATAAGAGTATTCTTTTGATAATTATGGCCAAGCAAAAGCACATATTTACAGGGGGGTTCAAAACCAGGGGCTAACCCCAGGAACTGAAGTCTGAACATCTGGCTTAAAATTATCAAACAAATGGCCAAGATTTCATTTTTAATGCATTAAAGTGTTTTTATTTGGATACAGCATAACACATTCCCAAGTGGGCAAGCTCTGATAATTTAAAACAGATTACTATTGTAATGCAATAACAGTTGCAGATAAAATACCATGCAGCACAAGCTAAGACCTGCCAAGCTTGAGGGGTTTTAAGTTAAAACAAATCAAATCCTGACCCATCCCTGTTAATTTTATAAAATGTGTACCTTTCATTTAATTTTAGGAACCATTGCTTGGTGTCAGCCAATAAGGGGATTTTAAACCCCCTTATTTAAATATACTTCACAGTAGGGCTTGTACTGTAAAGACCGTGCAGGTCTTGGATTTTAGTGCAAGATTTTTATTTGAATGACCTCACAGATGACTTTGCCTTCGGTAAAAATTAGATGTGTGCTGTTGTGATATGAAGCAGAAAATGAAGAAAACCCTAAACGTTCACTTTCAAGTTTTGACTATTTTAAAAAAGTATTTGTATTAATTTTAAAAGTTATAGTAAAATGTGTGATGTGTGCTTCTTTATTTATATATTTATTGTTCAAATTAAAGCCGCTTTATGAAATACCAATGTAGTAAATTCAGAGAGGGGTGGGGTGTCCTGATTCCACTTAGGGCCCCAGTTTGGTTAGGGGTTGCACTGCATAACCATAATGGAATAGAGTCTTTGAATTAATCCGAGGAAAGCAATGTCCTTTGTTATGGTTGTCAATCCAATAACTTATTTGCAGACTAGCTTTTTAAGTTTAAGGTGCAACAATACCTAACTTAACAGAAATGGGAATAACACAGGAATCAACCTTGGACAGGGCACAATCTCACAAACGTTCATACCTACACATATGGGACAATTCAGAGTCACAAATTAATCTAAACTTTGGGATGTGGGAGGAAACTGTAGTGCCTGGAGAAATGCACATGCAGATAACAGACAACAGGTGGTCGCACTTAAGTGCGGTATTAATAAGGGGGGTGAGACAGAAAACAGGAGTTAGGTGGAGAACTTTGCATCTTAGAGCAAAAAGAATTGTCTGCAACCTAGCATCAGCATAACCAAGAAACTGCCTATTGACTTTCGCCACAACAAAGGGCCTCTATGTCTGGTCACTATTCATGGGGTGGATGTAGAGGTGGTCCACTCCTAAACGTACTTGGGAGACCACATTAATGACAGGTTGAGCTGGTCTTGTAACACAAAGAAACTATAGGGCAGAACACGGTCTTCTTCCTTAGAAGATTGTGCTCCTGTGGAAAGTGAAATCCTTCACATCTTCTATAACACTGTGATGACCAGTGCAATTTTCTATACAGTGATGTTATCAGCATAAAACACATCACTTCAAGAGTGGCTCATTGAATCAACAAGCTAATTAAAAGGCTCAGTTATGGGACGCACACTGGACCTCCTGAGGGTAGTAGCAACAGAGAGAATGAAAACAAAAACTGAGTGCCATTATGAAAAATGCTGCACATCATCTCTCTGACACACCAACACTGAGGACTTTCAGCCTAAGAATCATTCAGCAGAAGTATCTCAAGAAACACTATGGGGGCTCCTTTATACCAACAGCAAAATGTGTGTATTGTGCCTCACTGGGACTGAGACTGCCAAGTCAGAGATTTTCTTTTTTTTGTCATTCTGGAGTGTATTTATATATATTTATTTAAAGAGCTACAGTAAAAAGCCAAATTTACTCTGGGAACCAATAAAGTTCAAAGTTCTTTCTATCTATTTAGCGTATAAAACAATAGCAGCTGCTACCATCAATCTCCAAATAAGGCTAACACGTAAGGGCATGGAGAGCTGATGAGCTGAGCTCTGCTAACATCAGCAATAAGATTTGACCCACAACTATCAAAACATTACAAAGTTGGTGGCTCAAATATTTTAATGATTACTGGTGCAATCTGTATACATAATGCTGCTGCTACTGCTACTATTTATTTTCCTTAAAAGATCATTTTTGTTTACAAGTAGTATAATAAGACATGTTGGATGCCTTAGTAAATATTGTTTGGTTCAAGGTACCAACTTCATATTTTGTGCATTTACTAATTACACCATGCTCTTACCCATGAAGTAACTCTTTTTTTATGTTCAACCTGGATAAAAGGCATTTGAAATATAGGCATGAAATTACCTTTTCCATTATTAATGCCTTATAAATCCTAAAGTTTGATGTATGTCTGAAATAAATCAAGTTGCTAAAGAAGAACTAAGACATCCATTAAAACCCATCAAAATTTAAAAGATCTGATGCGGTTAAGTATACAAATATAGAAGTCCAATGCTCTCTCCTGACTCGTCGCCTGGATGAGGTCGAACAGCTTCCTTTTTCTTAAACCTGGGAGTACATCTGGTGTGAGTGCAAAGCCTAATGGAAGACCCTGCTCGTTAAGCAGACGTCCCCAACAGTATCACAAATCACAACAGCATCGGCTGGTGGCACCCTCAGAATCCAAAAAGGCTGCCCCATGGGATTACAGTTCCCAGCATGCTTTGTGGGTCTCCATGCTGGCAGTGCCCACAGGGATGCTGCCACCTAACATGTCAAGGGAGCATGTAGCCCTGACCAGTTGTCTCTCCTGGTCCTTCTATTTCACTGGTCTCCCAGCCAGGTATTGTTCTTTAGTTCAACCCTGCCCGGATCCCAGTGTACCCGGTTCCAAACTGGTATCTTCTGCCAAATTCCCAGCTAAGGCAGTGAACATCCTACTTTACTTTTTCTGATTCCGAGGGATTTTGCCCACCCTGGCCAGGACTCCCACCAATGGACAGAGAATACTACTAAATATTAGTGAATAAATGAACATGGTAACACAAGTCAGGCAGTCAATGATGATTCTTTCATTCTTCACAAAACTCCTACTGAACCCAATCCCAAGTCCATGTGTAGTTATGTGGGGAAATGGTGTATGCTAAAGAAAATTAAAAATAATACCTGTATCTAACTTGCTAACATGTCACCTTCTCATCAGAAAATTACAGTAGGACAGTCCACCATGACCACTAATACATCAGTTTTATAAAGTGAACAGCCTAGCATGCCATGTACTATTATAAATACAGTATAGTAAAATCAAAACACATAATTACATGCAAGAATATTATGAAAGCCATACATTTTGTGAAGGTAAGAGCACCAAACTACCACAATCTAAAATGATTCTGTTGCTCACAGCCAATACGGATAATCCTTAGATTATAAATGTTACATGAGCAATTTAACTTCCTAATGCATGTATAATAAGTTGACACTGATTTGCAGGGCTGCATCGGTACATCCACATACATGCGTTAGGTGTTAAAGTTGCTTATAGCCAATTATTCAACATGGGCATAGGGAAACCAAAGGAAGCAGTGGAAGATTAACATTTCATTGAAATGCTAGGAAACATTTTGACATATCCAAAAAGCTGCATGTTTATGTAGCAGTGCAGTTCAAAGTACAACATTTAAGAATTTTCAAATCTGTATCTAAAACTTATTGGGAAAAGAGGAGGACATTTGAACTAAAAAGACATGCTGGGCTGGGTTATAAATTTAATTATCACTGCATGCTGAGTGGTGGCTCTGAGGCTAAGGATCTGTGCTGGTATCCCGAAGGTTGCCGGTTCGAATCCTCTGCTGGGGCCTTCAGCAAGGCCCTTAACCTTCAATTGCTCCAGAGGCCGCTGTACAATGGCTGACCCTGAGCTCTGACCCCAAGGGGTGTGTGAAAACTAACTAATTCCTAATACGAGAAATTGTATAAGGCGAAATAAAGAACAAAAAAAAAACAACACCTTGCGTACTCAGTGCAGAACACCATGTAAAAGTGTAATAAATTGAAAAAACGTTAATCCAAACAAAAATAAATCCCCAAACAGATGTCATATTGATGCCTTATCAGTATCAGAAAAAAGGTGGCCACCACAAGAAGTTTTCATTTGTTTGCAGACACCTGGGTTCTTGCTGCAATCTCAACCTTCTCTATATTGTGTAGCACTTTCTTCTTTGTCTCTATTGAGTAAAATTCCACTAAGTTTTTCTTAAAAAAAATGTAGCCACTTTTCCAAAAGTTTTCCAAAACACATCAGTGTACTTTCCCCAGCAATGTGGCAAATTATTTTGGTTGATTGGTAAAACTCTCAAGTTAAAGAAACAGCTTGTGCATATTTTTTCATTCATTTTTAACACCATCTCCTAAAATGCTCACCGCCTGAACTCCCCAAATTTTCTTCTTTTGAATTTGGACATTAATAAGTAATATAACCACAGCAAGATGAGAAATGCTTATGCTGATAACAAGGCAGACTCAGGTAAACCAATACTCTTATTATTCCGGATGTATTGTGTATACAAAAAGGAACAACTTGTGGGTGGATGAAAGCATAGACGTTACGCTCATTTTTTGGTTACTTGCAGGTGGAAGAGTGGAATCAAAAAGAAACTGACTCTTATATACTATTGGTTATGCACGTGAGAAAAGCAACAAGGATATATGAAAGTAGGATGGAAGATTGAAACTAAAGCAACAATATAAAAACAATGACCAAATTAGGATTTTGATCTTAACCCTACTAACCAGCTCCTTGCCAATGCTTTTACATGAAATAAAAATCACAGAGCAGTAATACCATGTTTAGGACCTACACAAACACTCAAGGTACCCTTGACTTATACGTTGTAGATGCCACATGGGCTGGACGGGCATCCCGACCAGAAGAGGGGATGATTCCTTACCCAGACGGGAGGCTCCTAATATGCAGACAGGCATCTGATCAAACCCCGAAAGAAGGATCAGAAGGGGTGCACGGACAACCCACTGAAGAATGAAAAAGTTTTTGGGTGCCTTTCCCTCTTCCGGCATGCTAGATGACAGCAGCCTTGGATTTCGGTCCCCGGGGGTGGGGGCGTGGGTAGTGGGTGGGGGAATTACAGCCAGCAAGATGTAGTCCGGCAGAACAGCCCTGCTCGGGTCACTGGGAGCCGTGAGGCGGCCCTGCAGGGAGACGAGCTCCCTGTTATAATGGGTTTCCATTTGACAGGGAAGTACTCCCATCGGGCAATTGCCCTGGCATCAGAAGTACACCCAGGTCTGTAATAAAAGGGGCTGCACTCCCTTATCCAGAGATGTCAGAGCTGGGAGGAAGAGACGCAACACACCACTGGAGGAGGGCAGTGCGGTGATGAGAGAGAATATTGTGAGAAAGAGAGAGAAATCTGTGCACTGTGTGACTTTTGACTATTGTGGTGTAATAAACACACCTGTATCTGAACCCGGGGCTGTGTGTATTCGTGCTTGGGGATTTGGGGCTTGCTGACGCCCCTGGTTCCATCACAACATATATACATTTTAAGTAGAGCCAGCTATTCCCATAATGCATCAGCAGTTTGATATTAGTGGTATCTTCATGAACTCAAGATGGACACTTTTGGCGAAGCCTTCTTCACTTTAGAGGATTTGTCAATTTTTAATGGGGTTTCCTATTTTTTGAGACTGTTACAAGAAATTTGAGCTTTCCTCTGAAGCAAATGATTGAGTGTTTATATATTTGTTAATATAATTGTTGCCTTAGTATTTTTGTGAGTACTATCCATGCAGGTGGTGCAGAGTTAGGCACTGCAGCCTAGCGATAAGGAGATCATGGGTTTGTGTCCCAGGTCCTCCCTGTGGGACAGTGCTTTGAGTAGTGAAAATAGCGCTATATAAATGTAAAGAATTATTATTTATTGTAAAATACTTCTATTCACTTTATTAATTCTGAAGAATAAGTTGTCTTTCTGCCTGACCTTTGGTGGTCAGGGCACAGGGTCAGCCACTGTACAGCAACCCTGGAGCAATTTTCAGGTTAAGGGCCTTGCTCAAGGGCACAATGGAGTAGTATCCCTTCTGGCAGTAATAGGATTTGAACTGGCAACTTTTTATATACCACTGCAGAGCCTTAGCCTCAAAGCCTCAAAACACCAGCTATTCTCAAAGTGACATCTCTGCAATTGTAATAATTTAAGATACAATTCAGTACACCATCATTCAGCAAATGCAAACAGTATTTAAATTAATATTATTGATTTAGTCACCCAAGTAATCTATATACTATTTAAAACAGAATGTCTGTCTGTCTTTATGTTCCATATACAAACCTATACCCTTAGACCAATCTAAACCAAATTTTGAATTGTTGCTCTCTAGGACCATACTAACAAGATAGACTACTTTGAAACCCAAAATTTTGACTCTGGGGGTCCAACTGTTTTTTTTTTTTTCCCCATGAACTGTTTGCACACCAGTGCCACCTGCTGGTTCACAGCAGGCGAGACATTCGATCAGAGTGAAGCCAGATTAGCAGACAAAATGACCACAGTTTAACATTGCTTACCTGGGCAATGTTGTGTGCCGCTTCTATCTACTGTAATATAAAAAAGGAGTATCATGCGCTTTTGCTGGGGGTGTTGAGTAAGGCTTGATGGAGAGTGGAAGTGCAGTGCAACATAAAGGAGAATCAAAGGGTTGCTGTTTAAATCATGCTTTGTTGGCTTTTCTTCACAATTCAGTGCGGATGACAGATGGGACGAAGATTCATGCCTGATGAAGAGATGAAGACAGCAGTGCATTTGCAGCTCAGCCTAAAACATTTTTAATGAAGGAATACGAAAGTTTGTTGACAGATGGACAAAGTGTATTGAAAAGCAGGGAGATTATGTCAAAAAAATATGTATTTGTCTTTTCCTAAAGCTGATTAAAATAAATTCTACAGCCAGAGTGCAGATAATTTTTGACTCACCCTCGTAGAAGATAAACATTCTATGTTAAATTTTACAGCTGTAATACTAATGTCACCTGCTCACATTGCCCTACCAAAAACTAAACTTACTAAATCCTATTTCAGGGTCAAGAGCTTACCCACGTAGCACTGGGTATAATGTAACAGTAAACCATTAATATGGTGCCAGCGCATCATTGGACAGGCTCATTCATACAGAGTTAGTGTAAATTTGCAAATCAACCCAAACTTCATCTTTGACATGTGGCAGAAAAACAGAATGGAGGGGGGAGAGTTTAAGGGGTTGCTAGTACCCAAAGAAATACCCAGGCAAGAAAGCACTGGATATATGCTCATAGCAACTGAGCCAGAATTCAAACACAATTCCTTAGAGATGCAAGGTGACAGCACTAGTCATATTAAAAATAAATGCATGTTTTATTTTTTCTGAATATCAAAAACTCTTACCAAAAAAATCTACCTTTTTCTATTATCATACAATTCCTCATATGACTGGAACCTTGGCATGATAGACGAGCTTGTGCAATCCCATGACAATTTTTTAAGTTTCTGCTCCAAGAAATATTATTTTTGGCTAAGGGTGTCTAATGGGAGGGGTCAGAACAAAAAATGACTCAAATGTGTATCTTCCAGGAAAGTTTGGAATAAAATAAAATGTGCCAAGAGGAGGGGCACAGAGCAACGCATGGGGGCGGTGTTCCACGGCAAGTAGCCAGCGACTGAGTAACTCACACAGCCTACCCAGACTCAGTCCAAAGAAGCAATTTGATGTGTCTGCCACTCACAAAGTAAAGGGTGGGACTGCTACACTTGTGTAGGTTTCTGTAGAGAGGGTCTATAAGGAATGATATGATTATCATGAACTACATGATTTATCACACCATGTGCACATCCTTAATGAATTCAATTTCAATTTCTGCTCTGTAATGACAATATAAATACTGTTTAAAATCAATACTAAAAATAAAAATTCTAAATATATTATGGGTGTGACATGAATGCATGAATATCAAATGTTTACAGGATATTTTAATTTACAGAAAAATCTTTAATGCTGCTTTTGCAATAACATGATTCATTAATCAATTCTGTCAACAAGTGATGTTTGCTGTTGTGAAATTTATGTTTATATCAGCATATGGAGGACACATTCATATGTAAATGTTCCTGTTCCAAAGAAAGCAGGTGCCTCTTCACCTAGTGACTACAGACCAGTGGCACGTCTCACATCATGAAGATTTTTGAGAGGCTGGTCCTGAACTATGCGAGTCCTCTTGTAGCAGGACCCCCTGCAGTTTGCCTATTAGACAAAGACTTGAGTGGAGGATACAATTATGCATCTGTTCCACAAAGCTTATTCTCACGTGCACAAAGATGGCTGCACTGTAAGGATTATGTTCTTTGATTTCTCCAGTGCCTTCATTATCATTCAGCCATCCCTGTTAAGGGATAAACACAAAGATATGCAGGTGGATGAGCCAATGGTGTTCTGGTAGGCAGATCACAGTTTGTGAGACTCAAGGACTGTGTGAGTAACACTGGAGTACCACAAGAAACAGGCCTATCCCCTCTTCTCTTCACTCTGTACATGTGTGACTACAAATATAATAGCAGGTCAGGTCACTTCCAGAAATTCTCAGAAGATTCTGCACTTATGGGGTGTACAGATAAGAGAGATGAGACACAGGAGAGGAGTCAGGTGTAGAACTTTGAGAACTGTCTGCACTTTAACATCAGCAAAGCCAAGGTACTGGTTATAGACTTTCACCTCACCCAACAGCCTCCATGTCCGGTCACTATTCAGTGACTGGATGTAGAGGTGGTCCATTCCCACAAGTACTTGGGGATCCACATCAATGATATGGTGGACTTTTCAGGGAACACAAAGAAACTATATAAGAAAGGGCAGACCAGGCTCTTCTTCCTTAGCAGACTGCATTGCTTTAACATAGGAAGTGAAATCCTTCTCATCTTCTACAGCTCTGTATGTGTGTGTATATGTATATTTATTTTTCTATTTATGTATTTATTAAAGAGCTTCTGTTATAAGCCAACCTTTTCCATGTACAAATAAAGTTCTATCAAAATGAATATACCGATAACATATAAACATGTTCATAACCTAATCAAAATCAATTTATTTAAAAACGTTAGAACCCCTCTGTCAAGCCAGATATAATCATATAATATCCAATGGCAGGAAGTTAAAAAGAACTTCAATAGCACTCCGTGCAGCAATACCAATTAATTACCCTTGTGATAAAAGGTGTCCCAAATGATGAACAGGGTATTATTCAGAGGCTGGGTGACACTGTTCATGACAGCTAACACCCCCCACCCCTTCTTCTCTGCCACTATCTCCAGATGGTGCCTTCTCAGTAAACTTGCTAAATCTGTAGCTTTCATCTCACATAGGAAAATGTTGGCCTTGACTGGGGATTTTTTAGAAGTACTAAACATCAGTGGACGCAATCCCCACAGAGAACATAATGCATTAAAAAAAAAATCTGATGGGGATGGCACCATTAATGTGACTGAAGTAACAGTGGTAGTTAAAAAGATCTACTCAGGTGCCTGCCATTGTGTGGTTTCATTCTGTATCAAAGTGGGTGTCTGTGTTCAGTTCCTGTCCTTCTGCCACCAACTGTCTCATTCACTTACGTGTCCACTCCATTATATAAAAGAGTAAATTAATTTCTAGATGTAGTACTATTTTCCTTGTGACCATTACAGTGATACAAATTCCTAAATAATTAGTTTAATGATGAGGCACAAATTGTCTTTTCCTGTATTGTTTAATTATGACATGAAAGTAAAACAAGCTGCATATATAAGAAAAAAAAAAACACGGTCACATCTCATGATATTGGTGATTTGCAAGAAATTGTTCATAGGCTGTTTTTGCTAACTCAAGAAATTGCCAGATGCGTAAAATGCAACCTTTTGCAAATACAGGAGCACATGAACCAGAAGGAAACTAAATAGAGTGCCATGCCTTTTTTTTACTGAAACCAGAATGTTAAGTGATCAGCCTATTACTCTAGACACACATGTCAAGTTTGAATAAATTCAGATAAAATAAGATTGGGAATCCAAGTGGGCAAAACAAGGTTTCTGTTGGTTAAAAGTTCAGTGAAAACAGAGAATTTCAGAGTTGAACTGCTGCTCCTCAGGAACAAAGAGCCAGATGAGATGATTTAGACATTTACTAAGCATGCCTCTAGACAGTCAGGAAACATATAGAACATGCTGGCAGAATCATGTTGTGGTGTTGCTATTGTGACCCTAGCCAGGATAATCAGGAGTGTGTTACTTTTTTCGGCCTAAATGTAACTCTGCACTGCAAATTTACTGACCCAAACTTTCTGTTCTTGTGCCATTTTACAGTGCATCCAGAAAGTATTCACAGCGCATCACTTTTTCCACATTTTGTTATGTTACAGCCTTATTCCAAAATGGATTAAATTCATTTTTTTCCTCGGAATTCTACACACAAAAACCCCATAATGACAACATGAAAAAAGTTTACTTGAGATTTTTGCAAATTTATCAAAAATAAAAAAGTTGAGAAAGCACATGTCCATAAGTATTCACAGCCTTTGCCATGAAGCTCCAAATTGAGCTCCAGTGCATCCTGTTTCTCCAGATCATCCTTGAGATGTTTCTGCAGCTTCATTGGAGTCCACCTGTGGTAAATTCAGTTGATGTGACATGATTTGAAAGGCACACACCTGTCTATAGAAGTCTCCACAGTTGACAGTTCAGGTCAGAGCACAAACCAAGCATGAAGTCAAAGGAATTGTCTGTAGACCTCCGAGACAGGATTGTCTTGAGGCACAAATCTGGGGAAGGTTACAGAAAAATTTCTGCTGCTTTGAAGGTCCCAATTAGTACAGTGACCACCATCATAAGTGGAAGAAGTTCAAAACCACCAGGACTCTTCCTAGAGCTGGCCGGCCATCTAAACTGAGTGATCAGGGGAGAAGAGCCTTAGTTAGGGAGGTGACCAAGAACCCGATGGTCACTCTGTCAGAGCTCCAGAGGTCCTCTGTGGAGAGAGGAGAACCTTCCAGAAGGACAACCATCTCTGCAGCAATCCACCAATCAGGCCTGTATGGTAGAGTGGCCAGACGGAAGCCATTCCTTAGTAAAAGGCACATGGCAGCCCACCTGAAGCTTGCCAAAAGGCACCTGAAGGACTCTCAGACCATTAGAAACAAAATTCTCTGGTCTGATGAGACAAAGATTGCACTCTTTGGTGTGAATGCCAGGCATCACGTTTGGAGGAAACCAGGCACTGCTCATCACCAGGCCAATACCATCCCTACAGTGAAGCATGGTGGTGGCAGCTTCATGCTGTGGGGATGTTTTTCAGCGGCAGGAACTGGAAGACTAGTCAGGATAAAGGGAAAGATGACTGCAGCAATTTACAGAGACATCCTGGATGAAAACCTGCTCCAGAGCGCTCTTGACCTCAGACTGGGGCAACGGTTCATCTTTCAGCAGGACAATGACCCTAAGCACACAGCCAAGATATCAAAGGAGTGGCTTCAGGACAACTCTGTGAATGTCCTTGAGTGGCCCAGCCAGAGCAGAGCCAGACTTGAATCTGATTGAACATCTCTGGAGAGATCTTAAAATGGCTGTGCACCGACGCTTCCCATCCAACCTGATGGAGCTTGGGAGGTGCTGCAAAGAGGAAAGGGTGAAACAGGCCAAGGACAGGTGTGCCAAGCTTGTGGCATCATATTCAAAAAGACTTGAGGATGGAATTGCTACTAAAGGTGCATCGACAAAGTATTGAGCAAAGGCCGTGAATACTTATGTACATGGGATTTCTCAGTTTTTTTATTTTTAATAAATTTGCAAAAACCTCAAGTAAACTTTTTTCACGTTTTGGGGTGTTGTGTGTAGAATTCTGAGGAAAAAAAATGAATTTAATCCATTTTGGAATAAGGCTGTAACATAACAAAATGTGGAAAAAGCGATGCGCTGTGAATACTTTCTGGATGCACTATGTATGGGCCCAACACAGACGGATATCAGCAAGAGTGAAAGGGAAGGTCCACAGGACGGTAGTGAGACCAGCTATGTTATATGGGCTGGAGATGGTGGCACAAGAGACAGAGCTGGAGGTGGCAGAGTTAAAGATGCTAAGATTTGCATTGGGTGTGATGAGGATGGACAGGATTAGAAATGAGGACATTAGAAGGTCAGCTCAAGTTGGATGGTTGGGAGACAAAGTCAGAGAGGCGAGATTGCGTTGGTTTGGACATGTGCAGAGGAGAGCTGCGGAGTATAATGAGAGAAGGGTGCTAAGGATAGAGCTGCCAGGGAAGAGGAAAAGAAGAAGGCCTAAGAGAAGGTTTATGGATGTCCTGAGAGAGGACATGCAGGTGGATGGGTGTAACAGAACAAGATGCAGAGGACGGAAAGATATGGAAGAAGATGATCCGCTGTGGCGACCCCTAACGGTAGCAGCCGAAAGAAGATGATAGAGAAAATGCACCTACTGAAACTTATTTAAAATACTGTCTTCCTGTAGGAATTTAGCCAGAAACCTGGGTGTCAAGAACAGGATATAAGGATTTACATTTTACATTATTTGAGTGCCACTGATGATAATGCTTCATTTTTATGTTACTATACAGTACCACTTCATGCATTAACTATAATACGTCTAAGTCAGCAGAAACGACAGAAGTGAAACACGTCTAGTGCCTGCCATACTTGAACCCGTTTTTCCCTTACAATCTTTATTGTCTTTGGAAGACAAAACACAACATAGCCATGCTCAGCAACTGCATCCTCATAGTTTTATTTAATGATATAACAGCATCAGCTGAATTTAATTTGATTGGATGTAGATGATACAAACATACAAAATAAGGAGTCACTGTTTACCAAAGGCCGAAAACAACTAAATTCATGCATATCAAATAAGAGCAGTGTTCACTAAAGCTGAAGTTGTTAAGTTCATGCCACTTCTGGCTTGTGTATGATAGCCAACATCAAAACAACAAGAACTCCAAGATTACACTTTCATATTTGCTTTGAAGACATATCTAAATGTAAATTTTCATGCAAATTATCAATAGCAGCAAAAACACTCACTGTAAGGGCCGCCAATTATAATCCACGTAGGCGGCCCCAAACGATAATACTTTAATTATTAACAGTAGTCAGCTACCGTCTATATAATAAAATCATAAGGTCTGTGTGTTCAGTTCCTTGGAGCAATCTGATTGGTCAGTTTTGCTTTAGTGACACTACAGAAAAAGGAAGTGCCAGTGTGAAACACACAAGGAGGAGTAAAGCTGCATACTGAGAGAGTTGCCTTCAGAGTCAAGACAGTATAAAACCGGACAGGAAAGGTACCTCGAAAATAATGACAGAGTCTGAGAAGCAGGCTTTATGGAAATGAACTTGAGAGGGAGAGCAGCAATGAAGGTACTGAAGGCGCTGAAGGTACACACAGAACAACAAATACTTCTAAATTATTTTATAACCTGTCTTTGACAGTCACTGTGGCTACTTAGATGATATTGCGCTATAGTGTTCAAATGTATTCAGTATGAGTGTAATTTACACATAATTACACATTAAATCTGGGAGAACTCTGCTTACTTTATTTCAATAATCTAAGCTGAACAGCCCATTGTCAGTAATGATTTTCTCTGCTACATGTGTGACCAAAAATGTGGCAAGGTAGAGAAGACTCTGCTGCATGTTGAAAGTAACCAGGACTTGACTTGGGTTCACTGCTTTTTAAAGCAGGTCTCAGCAATCTATTAAATAATATAATTTTTTTACCAGTCAAATTTAATTTATATTAAAGTCACAGTACAGTAACTAATAACAGTACAGTTATTAGTGGGGAATAGAATGAATTAAATGAATAAATACATAAATAAATAAAGAGGCCAACCAAATTAACAGGCTAATTAAAAGGGAAAGCTCAGTTATAGGATGAACTCTGGAACCCCTGGAGGTCATAGCGAAGGGAGAATAAAAACAAAACTCTCTTATTATGAACAATGCTGCACATCCTCTACAGTATGTGACACACTAACACTGAGCTTTCAGCCAACACATTACTCAGCAGAAACATGTAAAGAAATGCTACTGAGGCTCCTTTATACCAAGAGCAATATGTCTGCATAATGCCTCACTGTGAGTGCGACAGCCTAGTCAGTACTTCATTTCTTGCTTTACAGTCATTATGTTCAGACCAAAGTGTGTGTATATGTATTTATTTACTTACTTATCTATCTATTTTTGTATTTATTTAAAGAGCTTCTGTAAAAAGCCACATTTCCCCCAGGGACAAATACATTCCTCTCTATTTATCTATCCATCTATACCTGAAGTTGAAATAAAAATTTTATGAGAACAAGTGAATTAGGCTCCTCACTATCTATGCTATTAAAGGACTCAAAATCATGTCAAGATTTGATGGACCCATGGCATTACTTTCAACTAAATCTCAGAAATTACTTTGACATGTGAATAATTCAATAATAATTCAAATACTTCCTAATTTTTGTGCAAACACGGTTGTGTATTCTCACTGAAGAACTGCCGTGAGTTTCCATAAAATGCAAGAGACACGGCAGTGCTACACACTGTTTCATCACCAGATTCTTTCACCCCTCTACAGAGGTGTAGCAAAACCACACCTGAACAAAAACATTCCTTTTAGGCATTTGTGTAAGACTCAAGGAAATAATGTTACAGTAATATACAATTATACATACTGTATACATTTTCATAACTTGTTCAGTTCAAGCAGAGAATTGTAAAATAAACACTACTGAATTATAGACAAAAGAAATGTGAGCATCAAGAATCAAGCTGTCACAAGTAAGCCATACTCTGCTCAGCCTTGGTCTGGGATGTTACCTAACGATAACATACTGAGGGGTAAAATGAATCCCATACAATTAATTTGTTTGTGGTAGTTTATATTGTATTGTTTCTAAATGCAGCTTTTTCAGGCTATTATTGTAATATACATTATGTGTTTGTTTAAACAAGGGAAAGCACAAATAAGAATGTGATTTCTGAATGACTTCCAGCAAATAACCAAAATAGTGTAAGCTGTGCCTGAACACACAAAGTATAATAAAGTAAAAATGTATATTAAAAGAATTTTGCTACTTTATTTCTTATCCATTTCCTTAAAGGGTCTTGTTCTGAACAAACTACATGCCAATCAGATACCTGCAGCCAGCAAATTACACATCCTAATAGAAACCCTCAAGTCTACCACTGGGTTAAAATGTATTGCCCTCAGACCTACCAAGAGATTCTTGGTACACTCTAGTCAAAATCTCAGTGAAACAGAGAACACCAAGACACATAAAGGCGTCCCTTAAATTTTTTTCAAGTAACGAAACAAATTTAACTGATCATTTTTCCCAATAACATTCTGCAAAATGTTAACCATAATGTATTAAACGCTGAATGTTTAGCAAACAACCTGATTCACAGTTAAATCAACTACTTTACATTTTCATAATTTTAAAAATGAATTCATACTGAACTTAAGGCCATGTCATTCACACAATTTTTACAGGGATTTTCAGTTTCAGACATCAGAATCTTAGCGGGCTGGAGGCAGTCATGGCACCACCACGTAACCACCAGTTATATAGTCTGACATACCCAGTGACTCACTCCAAACAGACTGCAACTTTCAATGATAAATTCATACAGGTTGTAGTGGGAGGCTGTGTGTGTGCGAGTTTGAGCTTGATTGTGAAGAATAATTTATATAATACAGCTATGAGGAATAAGAAACATGGGAGGTTTGGACCTCACAAACAAAAGAAATAACAGTCTGACACCTTGTGTTTTAGGTACCATGACAGAATGAAGAAAAAAAAAAAGAGGAATGATGATGATGGGGGGTGAGATTGCAGGTGAACTGCTGTACCTGTCATTCCTACATCACTGGCTCTCTCAGGCAACATGTTAACAATTGGCTGTGAGAAAAAGGGGTGAACTTGCGATTCTTTAGAACAATGCTGGAAAGTCATCTTTCGGTCATCACCTATGATTTCTATGTCGTGTAATTCGATATACTCAAGTGGCGAGATCTGCAACTGCAGTTTTCAAGTTTGACATGCTTTCTGAACAGAAGTCACAAACAGTTTCAATTCTGGAATTATTTATATTTTTACTGTGTGGCATGAGAAGAATTACAGAACTTTCTAAACACAGCCTCAATGCTAAAAACAAACATAGTCCTACTAATTCATAAACTTTTTAGAATGTATTTTAATGTGTGCTTATACTCATCCCTTGCCTATAACTGCATTTTCTGAATGAGTTTGACTCCACAACATAATGAGGAGGCGAAAGCTCATTCCTAAAGCATCTGGCATGTAGAAGGAGCCAACCCTTCAACAAATTACCAGTCGGTAACAGAGCTCATTCACCCATACAGAAACAACATTGGGTCTACCCTGCATGTCTATGGGAAACTGGAAGAAACCTCAAGTGACATGTGCTTTGCAACAAAAAAAAAATACGTATCTTCTGAAGGGACAGCCCTGTGATTTACAGTTACGCTCCTCAGCTACTGGTGGTTACACAGCCTCGTAACAGCATCTAATTCTTTACTGACTCTAGGAAGTACAATAAAATGCATTATCCTGACAGTTATTTCCCCCAATGAAAAGCACAAGACAGGATTTCAACTAATTTTATAAAGGAGAAAGAACTCTTGCACAACATAAACGAATGTCTTTTTCTCTCTCTACAATTTGTGGCACAGAATAATGGTAACTGCTAAATTGCAGTACATTAAACCAAAGCATATAGTAATCCAAACTACAGTATGTAGACTTTATCACATTATAGATTACTGTAATTAGTATGTCTAATAAAATAAAATAAATTTAAAAAAAAGTGTGTTAACATTTTTGAATAGGTTATAAGCAAGTGTGGAATGCAAGGTACGGATGCACTGTTCAAGATTGCTTCCTACTTTCCACTCAAAGTTGGTTAGACAGAAACAATCCTTCTTCTGCAACTCTGAACTAAATAAGTGGGTTAGAATAGCGAGGGACGGATTTGTTAAACATTCACAAATCTCTGACACCTCTTAGTCTAAGCTGCTGGGCCAACACTTGTCGAAATAGTAATACAGAGAAGGCAAAGGCAAATCTTGAATGACACACCAGGACACTGAGCTGCACATTTGAACACTCACTCACTACTGTGTGTAAGTATTCCAGAGTATCCTTAACAATGTTGATTTATAGGGTCATTGTTGTCGCATGTAGAGAGTATGCTGAAGTTCCTACTTGCATGTGCTGAACAACTTCCAGTCTGTCACTACTCTCCAGCACCATGGTTAGTGAGTGCAACAGCCTTACCTTAAAACTTCTACCTCCCTTACCTGAAAAATCACTAAACAAAACATTTGTCATTAACAAACAAAACAAAAGAAGAGGCTAGCTCTAGTTATCTCGCAGTGAGCTAGGTTTACCCTTGGGTGGGTGCGCACGTGAAACCTGAACTTTCCAATTTACTGATGGAACTTGAAGGACTAGCACCCCTTATTCTTGGCTTTAAAATGATGACTGTCCTTTTTTTTTTCTTCTGATATAAGCTATTTGAAGATGGCAGCCCAAGAAAAACAGGCTTTCATGGTTTAATATTATAAAAGGACAGAGTTGAAAAACTTGGTTAAACCCATGTATCACCTGGTGAAATAACTAAATTTACAGATTATGTGAAGTCATAGTCATATATGGCTGCGAGACATGGACGATATCCAGTGGCCTGAGACGAAGACTGGACTCCTTTGGTACTGTGTCTCTCCAGAAAATCCTTGGGTACCGTTGGTTTGACTTTGTGTCGAATGAGCGGTTGCTCATGGAGTCCCGAATGAAGCACATTACCAGCATTGTGAGGGAGCGTCAGTTACGGCACTACAGCCATGTGGAGAGTTTCTCCGATGGTGATCCAGCTCATAAGATTCTCATTGTTGGGGA
This sequence comes from Polypterus senegalus, assembly GCF_016835505.1. NCBI lineage: Eukaryota > Metazoa > Chordata > Cladistia > Polypteriformes > Polypteridae > Polypterus > Polypterus senegalus. The sequence continues at coordinate 20,144,919 of NC_053156.1, read as the reverse complement.
CCCGAGTGGCTGGACCAGGCCAAAGGGTCGCCCACGTAACACCTGGCTGCGGCAGATAACGGGTCATTTCCAGAGGGTGGGACTGGACCGTGTGTCTGCCTGGGGAGTTGCCAACCAGGATCCCGAATTGTTTCGCCATGTAGTGGGTGCAGCGATGCACTGTACCAGTGCAAGCTCCCTAACTTGATAGTCTTGAACACTCACTGTGGTCACTTGTGTTCATTAAAACACATTTAGTAAAAGTAACTAAAGATTTGTTCTTACTGCCAACTAAATGTCATCATTTTGGCACATAGTCCAACAAGCTCATCCTTCCTATTCACCCAGATTGTCCAACGTAGCACCAAGTGGACATCTGAAGCCCTGCTCTCTAACTGATTCAATCTGTCTACAGTTCTTTGAGTGAATAAAAACATTCTAATATTTCTGCAAAATTGGCCCTTTACAAGTTTCTAACCGTGTCCCAGTGCTCTTGAGTTTATTTTCAAGTAACAACTGGGATCTACTGTACTAATTCCTTTCAGAATTTCAATTTGTGAACACAGATCCTCTGCTGCTATTCTGTAGTCTAGAAAGATACTACAACATGGAAAATTACTTTATAAGATTGTCAGAAAAAAAAAAAGTTTTTTCATTAACCATGAACTCCAAGAATCCATTAGACACACTTTACTGATTGGTTTTAATTTACATTTTCGGCAAAATTCTTATAAGGCCATGTCACCTTAAATGACTTTTCCACTGATTTTCAGTTACAGCCTTCATTTACATGTCAGTCGGAGGCAGTCAGAGGTACACTCCTATGATGGTCAGTCATATAGTCTGACATACCCAGCCACTCAGTTTAGCTAGTCTGTAACTCAGCCCGAGGTCTGATTTTACCTTAAGTTATAAAGGCAGGGTCTGTGTACATGACAGCGGACAACCAATCAGCACCCACCCAAAGCACAATACCTGTACATATAATGTTGCGACGACGAACAAGGACTGCAGGTGGATTGGACCTTGCAAACAGAAGAGAGGCTTGTCGTTCTGACATCTCCCGGCATTATGTAATTGGCTGTCAGAAAAGAAATGAGTTTGTGATACTCTGGAAATGTGAAACAGTACTGGGAAGTCACCACACAGTCTTGTAATTTGACTTCCACTGACAAATGTGGGTAATGAAATCAGCAACTGCAGTCATTAAACTTGTCATCAGCTTTAACTGTATCTGACTTCTGGCACTTAGCTAAGACCCGAGTACAAACTATGATTAGCTGCAAACATCTTGCAGCCATTTTAGTATTATATACAAGCACAAACTTTAATAGCCGAAACATTTATGAATAATGCAAAGAGCAAAAAATAAAATAAAATAAAAAAAAGCATGATTACGAAAAATAATTCAGTCTTGTGTGAAATGTTGTGGTCTCGGTGCTAAAACAACAGATTTAAAACCACAGGATTGCTGATTCAATCCCCACTAAGAGTACTGCATCACCCAGAGTAAGACATGCAAACTTGCCTGGACTCCAGGCATAACAAAGCCTGTATTACAGTTATGAACTTGCAAAGCACATTGAAATAATGCTCATTGAATGGTTTTATACGGAAAGAAGTTGGATTGCGCGTGCAAAAATTACTAGTTAAATTCATGCAGAAAGTGTAAAAGAAATTCTCTTAAAATACACGGACTGTCACCAAAGTTAAATATTTAAAAATAAATGTTCAGCATTGAACGGGTTTTGTCCAATTAAGTACCACAGTTAGGGAAGGGTTGAAGCTCCAGTCCACTGGAAGATGCACACCTTAAGCTGATGTCACATTATGTGATACGTAGTCATAGGGTATGTCAGACTTGACGAATGCATGGTCTCGTCATCGGGCCATGCCAGCTTAAACAACTGAAAATTTCTGGGCAAGTCAAATTACGTGACAACTTTCCAGGGCAGTTGTGGTTGTCCCTTTTTCTGACAGCCAATAGCATGCGGTCTGATGGAGCTGGTGCTGCACAAAGGATTAACAGGTAGGGCAAGTTCAGTCACAATCCGGACACTTTTTTCTTCTAACCATGCTGTCATGGTACGTAAAACACGAGCAGTGCTGTGGAGTCCGTACAGAAAACCTTTGACCTTCAATTTAAGGTAGCGCCAACCCTAACTCCTCAATTTGTCTTGCTTGCGAGTTCTAAAACATCTGCATTCCTTATTAATCATTGCTGACTTATATGTAGTATACTTCTGGAATGGCACTGACTGGCTGTCAGCTCTCATGTGCACAGAGCCCACCCCTATGACTAAAGGACAAACTGAAACCAAAATCTGGGCAAGTCACTGGGTATGTCAGATTAGTTTGCCACTGAATGCCTCCGATTAAGATTATGTAAATGAAGGCTATGATTGACAAATAGCCCTCTAAAGGCCATGTCACATTTGACAACTCTTCCAGCGATTTTCAATCAAGCATTCACTTACATAATTTTTTTTGTTAGGCATTCACTGGCACACTCCCATGACCTTCAGTTGTGTAATCTGACATACCCAGCAACTCACTCCAACTCATTCACAACTCGCTCAGACAATATCAAACAGGTTTGATAAAAGAAATGGCTGCAATTGCAGATGAACCCGCCATACATACAGCACCGGCTTAATCTGGTTATTGGGCATCAGAAAAAAGTGCAATCACGACTGAGCCAGAAAGTCAGTGCACGGTTGCATAACCGGACATTCCCAGTGACTTTCAGTTGTTTAAACTGAAAGATCCAGGGACAAGATCAGCATTTGACCTTATCTGACTCATCTTATAGACGTAGAATACAATATTAAATATTTGACTCTACTTTTTTTACTAATTGTATATCCATGCTATGTACTTGTACTGTTTTTTTCCTACTTATTCATTATTATTCTCATTTTACTTTTTTCTTGTAACTATTTCATTGACATCTGTAGGAAAATGTGCTATTGAAATAATGATTGCTGTTGTGGTCAGCAAGTCTGTCATACCCTATGACTTTTTGACCTTTACATTAACTCATACTTGTGTGACATACTGTCAACCTAAGAAACTTTACATCTCTGGAATATGGGAGGAAATCTGCAATTGCTATAAAGAAATAAAACTCGCAAACACGGGAACGTGCAAACTCCACACCCATGTCAGGTCAGGATTGAAACACAGAACTCTTCAATTCTGGGGGCAACAGATCCAACATCTATGCCACCCTGCCGACTGACTGAACGTTCGATTATTGGTAAAGTAAGGCGACTGATTAAATGACACAGAAGGCTCAAAGGAAAACCAGCTTGGGCCACAAGGGAGGAATACATGAGCCCCTTCCTGCTGATGATCGAAACAACGGTTATTGGGTGTCTGCGAACAAAAGAAAAAGCACCTACAAAAAAAAATCTCAAATAAATCAGAAAAAAAGGCAAAAGAAAGTGAAGCCGGATAGACGGATCCACACAACAGTCGAGCGGTCTACTGTACGTCCAGTGTCGATAGACTCATCGCGGAAGCGATCATAGTCGATTCACGCGGGACGAAAGACGAGTTTCTCATTCAAAAAAAGGAAAAACGCGCGTGAGCACCAAAGGAAACTTCTAGAAGTGGGAGTGCCAGTAGTCATCAGGCAAACTAAAAACTCAAGGAAATCCTAGTGAGGAGGAATCAGGAGGCGCAAGGCGGCAATGAGAATCCGAACGTGCGCGAGGCACGACGAAAGAAGCGGGATGTACGCGGGGATCTCCTTCTGGCACGGGGGCTCACGGATGCAATCGAAACCGTAAAAAGTGAGCGGGGAGAAGCGGGATGGAGACGTGCGAGGAAACGCGCTGCTCCCTCATCCCCACCCGAGATTTCACTTGATAATACAAGGCCACGATATGAACACGCAGTTCGTGTGAAGTGTACATTGACACACACAACGAGTCGTCTTCCACCGAGGCACCCTGCAACCGCAACAACCTGCATTCGGGGGCAGCGGTGGTACCCCTCGCCTCTTGACCCAGCAGGCGCCACCGGGCTCAGGCCATAGACAGCACCGGTTTTCCGGGGGCGCTTACTAACCCCCGTGCGCACAAACAACACACGCGCCGCGGGACACGGGCTAACAGAACATATCTACCGACCGCCTTTCCCGCTCCGCTGCATTAAAGAGACGGCGAATTCGAACATTGCGCCTCGCCAGCCACTTGGCTCCCTTCGACCCCGTCTCCGTCTCAGTCTCTCTCGCTTACTCGCTCGCTCACTCATGCACACTCCCTCTCTCTCTCCTTTCCCCCTTCGTGTTTATTCAGGGCTGCCGAAAAAACCTCAAGTCACCACGCACGCAGTGACCGCGTCAACAGCACGTCAGCGGCTCGGGCAGCCATTAAAGAGCTTCCCCTACGCCGGCGGACGGGAGGGAAGGACGCCATGACGCCCGCGCTTACCTCGGTCTGCAGTGCTGACACTCGCGCCGCTCTCTTCTGTGCGCGTCCGTCCAGCCAGCCGGCCGCTTCGCCGCCCTGGAGATTAGAAAGCAGGGCTTGCTTAATTTTCTTTGTGTTTTTTTATTTTTTTAAATGAAATATATTGTTGACTTTTTTTCTTTCTTTTTTTTTTTTTTTCGAAAAGGAAACAAACGCCGCCCACTCGCCTCTACGCTCCGCTCTGCCGCGAGTTCATTGGTGGAGCGAGCGCCTCGAGAAGAAAAGGGCTGTGGGGGAAGTTAGGGCGGGCTCTTTGTGGCGGCAATGAGGCCGCGTCTCCGCTAGGGGCGACATTTCCCCACGTCGAGGAAGCTTATTGGGATTGTAATAACGACTGCGTGCCGGCATGGGCGACAGTGGTCGGCAACCTTTCAGCGGGGTCGTGCCGACCCAGTGTTCCAATGTTATTCCGCGTGCCGACATAATTCAACCAATTTTGTTATATACAGTATAGTATCAAAATTGGACCAGTTATAATGGGCTTCAGAAGTATATACTCTTGAAGCCCATTATAACTGGATCTTATAGTATTGCTCATTCAATATTTTAAAATACATAGGATCATATATGAAAAGAATGTTTTGGCAATTTTATAACTACATTTGGTGGCTTTATTTTTGGTTCCAATAACAGTATTTATTATTATTTAAATTTTTTAAACATGGACTGATGTTTAGTTTGATAAACACTTGATGTACGACACTTTCACAGCATGACGCACAGACTTTTGTTGTACAAATCCATATTCATTTGTCCAAGGGTCTTGAAATGAGCGAACATCAAGTTGTCTTTTGTGAGTCATTTTTAGGGCAGTACGTTACTTAATAATATCGAGGTTTGTTTTAACGCACCACGGCCTGCACTGAACACATGCCTTCACTTTACATGGGGGATGCGGTGTTCGAACGCATGCGCTGTAATTAAAATATAATAATAAGAACTTGGTTTTAACGCACCACAGCCTGCACTGAACACGTGGTTTCCATTTACATGTGAATCGTGTATGCAATGCATGCACTGTAATTAAAATATGTATATTTTTTTGTTACTATATTTCAATTCAATCAAGAGTGCCACTGAAAATCATTCTGCGTGCCACTGGTTGCCGACCCCTGCAATATACCATACAATCTTCTAGAGCTCGTTTAATCCTGAGCAGGGTCATGGAGAGGTTGGAGCCTGTCCCACCATGTGTAGGGTGCAAGGCAGGAACAATCCCTGGACATGACAGCTCTACATTGCAGGGCAGACACACCACATCAGATATATAAAAGTCAATTTGCTTGTGTGTGTATGCGTGTATGTTTATCTCTACTAATAAAAGGCAAAGCCCTCACTCACTCACTCACTCACTGACTCATCACTAATTCTCCAACTTCCCGTGTTGGTAGAAGGCTGAAACTTGGCAGGCTCATTCCTTACAGCTTACTTACAAAAGTTAAGCAGGTTTCATTTCGAAATTGTACGCATAACGGTTGACAACGTCCGCCATGTTGAACTTTCTTATTTATGGCCCCATCTTCACGAAATTTGGTAGGCGACTTCCCTGCGCTAACCGAAACCAATGTACGTACTTATTTCGGTGGTACGATGCCATTGTCGGCCGCCATATTGAATTTTCCAATGGTCTTTGTTACTTATGGGCCCATCTTGAAGAAATTTGGTACGCGGGTTCCCAACGTTAACTGAATCCTACTTACGTACATATATACGTCCATAGCCTGCAGCTCGGTCACGTGTGAGGCGGCGTTGGGTCCCCCATCCCAACGCCTCCCACGTTGTTGGCTGCCTGCCTATATAAGGCCGTCCGTCGCTCCGGTCTCTACATTCCCTTCCTTGCTTCGCCACGGGATTCACGTCTCCCTACTGATAACTACAGCCTTTTTATTTAATCCACGGCTTCTCCGCTGTTTTATTGTTCGTTTATTACGATTATAGTTATTGTGTAGATATTTTAGACTTACTTTACATTGTTCAGGTACCCATTTCCTTAATCATTCCAACCGTACCCCCATTAACATGTCTATCGAGGTGATCACCATCGATCAAAGAACTGTCACTTACCGAGTGGTTTTCATGTCCGGAGATGGCGCCTGCCTTTTCCATTCTCTTTGTTACATATTGCACGGCCATATCAGGCTCACTCTTGATATCCATTGTGTCTTATGTATTGAATGACTGGGACAGGTTCAAGGTGTGGACTGATGACGGTACAGGAGATAATTATACTACACAGGAGCACTAGAAGAGTAAAATGCTTAAGCCCTTCACCTATGGATCTGCTTGTGAGTTGATGGCTGCCACTGAATTGTTCGGTTGTCACTTTCAAGTGTACCAAAATGGCCAAATATTTTACACCTTTGGACAACCGCCAATGCCTCTTAAACATCTTAGACTCACAGGTGACGATTTCAGTAGTGGACACTTTGATGTTTATGAATGTTTAAACTCTCAAAAGCTGGATGTGAAGTTATCAATGAAACCGGTTGTGTGCTTACAACGCTTGACAGATGCCGAATGTCACTTCAACACAAGTCCTACAAATACTGTTGTAATTGAAACAAACCATGAAACTCAAACCGATTATGACAGCAGCAATCCAAGCTGTGAGATTTAAAACAAGATTACTGTTCACATGGCCAACTGTACGTTACATGCTCAAGAGTAAGTTCAGCGCACAGCTTGGTCATATTACAACCGGAGGGCCGAACTGACAATGTGGTATACAAAGAGATCCTTAACAAATAATTATTGGTATATTTTCCCTCAGTTTAAAAACATTTAATTTTCTTCTTAATAAAAATTTTAAGGCAGTACTTCGCCGCTGCGAAGCGCGGGTATTTTGCTACTAATGTATATACCGGGGGTCTCCAAGTCCACTCCTGGAGACTGCAGGTTTTCATTCTAACTCTTTTCTTAATTAGTGACCAGTTTTTGCTGCTAATTAACTACTTCCCTTTATTTTAATTGACGTTTCTTGAGACTCTGACCACTGAATTGATTCTTTTTTCCTTAAACTTGCCCTAAACATTAATTTGATGTGAAGTGAGCCACCACGTGACCAGCTAAGTTGGGGCCTCGAACTCCAACCAACTTCACTTCATTCAGTTTCTTAATTTGAAGCCAATTCTCATTGCTAATTAAACCCGTTATGTAACAAGAACATTTATTTCTGTAGCACGTTTTCATACAAATAATGTAGCTCAAAGTGCTTTACATGATGAAGAAAAGAGAAATAAAAGACAAAGTAAGGATTAGAATAAGACCACGAGTAAGGTCTGATGGTCAGGGAGGACAGAAAAAACAAACAAAACTCCAGACGGCTGGAGAAAAAATAAAATCTGCAGGGGTTCAGAGGTCACGAGACCACCCAACCCCCTCTGGGCAATCTACCTAACATAAATGAAACAGTCCTCTTTGGATTTAGGGTTCTCATGGAAGGACTTGATGATGATGGTCACATAGACTTCTGGCTTTCAGTCCATCAATGTTGGTGCATCCTGATGCTTTGAGTAGGTGGAGGTGGCGCAGGCCGCCACCACAAAGAAACCGGAAAAAGAAACAGAAGAGAGAGTTGGGGTCAGTACGGATTTTAGAGACACCATGAATAGTTATTGTGATGAATTGAATATACAGAGGATTAAATTAAAATGAAGTTATGAGAAGGCCATGTTAAAGTAATGAGTTTTTAGCAGTTAGAAAGGATGTAATTCCATGGCGCTCACTCATTCTGCCATGGCAGACATTTCCAGAACTGTTGAGTTTCTTTTTTAAGAGCGCTGGCTGCAAAATGTTTTGTGGACCTGAGCAAATCAACATTACTGAGGCCTTCACCTTTCTTTATTTTTAATAATAATAATACATTTTATTTATACAAGGTGCCTTTCTAAGCACTTAAGGACACCGAACAAACAATAAATAAAAAAAACACATTATAAACAAAACATAAAACATCAGAAAATATAAAAATGAAAACCAAACAAAGCCACTGTAGTCGCAGAGAAAAAGCCATTTTCAACAGATGGGCTTTAAGTTAAATAATTCGATATTTCTAAGCTCAGTAGGTAGTGAGTTCCAGAATGGCTGAATGCTCGGCTCCCCATGGTGGTTAGACGGGCGAGGGGAACGGTCAGATGGATGGAGGAAGAGGATCTAAGGTTACGGGAGGGAATGGCAACATGGAGAAGGTCAGACAGATATGGAGGGGCGAGGTTATGAATGGCCTTAAATGTTAACAGCAGAATTTAAAAATCAATTTGAAACTCAATCGGTAGCCAATGAAGCTGCTGAAGGACCGGAGTAATATGGTGAATACATGGGGTTTGAGTAATGATGCGGGCAGCTGAATTCTGGACTAGCTGAAGCTTATGGAGAGATTTATTAGAGAGACCAAAGAGGAGTCCAGACGAGAAGTAACAAGACTGTGAACAAGAATGGCAGTGGCATGGGGAGTGAGGGAAGGGCAGATGTGATTTAATATTACGTAGGTGGAAGGAAGCGGACCGGGCGATGTTATTAATGTGAGATTGAAAAGATAGAGTAGAGTTATTGTGCAACGGACGCAGGTTGTTGTTTATGTGTTGGTACAATTTGTGTCTTAACTCTTTGAGGGCTGAATATTTTTCCAAAAAATTATGCTTTCACACCGAAATCAACCTGAAACGTTTGTTGCTCCATGCTGTGGCTGCCAGTTTGTCAAGTTTGCTGCCAGGCTATCTTCACGTGGCTGGGACAGCAGCGGTGGTCATGGTCACAGTGCATTACAATCTGGTTTCTACGTACACCTTATCATTGTTAAGTGGCAGTCCTCCCTGGCAAACATTGTCAGTACCATGACTAGCTGGGCACCGATCAGCTGAAGCTGGACCCTCACATTCATTTTGATCACTTGTATCAAAATCGGAGTCTGACAAGTCATAGTCCAGTTTAGAGATAATAGGCAAAGCACCATCCATGGACTATTTTGCTTTTCGCATTCGATTTGATCTCTCGCCAGATGTCATGTGCCATTTTTGCCATTGTGTGCGCCTTGTTACTCACGACAGCGCAGGGAATCTCGGTCAAACCGATGAATCTAACTTTCCTTCTATCAACGAGAGCCCAACGTAACGGTTGGTTTTGTCAGAGTTTACAGTCGATGACCATCGTCAACTCCTTCTTTTGACAAAAGTCGACATCAGCCCTGAAAAAGTTAATATTCATTGGTTGCTAATTAAGGAAAAAAGAAATAATTAAGGGGCCTGAGTCATAAGATGTGCATCCGTTAAAATTAAAGCAAAGAGTTAATTAGCAGCAAAATCTGCTCACTAAATTAGAAAAGGGTTAGAGTGAAAACCTGCAGCCACAGTAGCCCTCCAGGACTAGTTGGAAACCCCTGGTATAGGTTAGGTTAGGAGCACGCGCTGTTAGGACGTTCAAAAAGTTTCCGCACTTTTTGTTTTAACTCTAATTCATTAAGAGTTTCAAAAACAAATAACATCACTTTTCTACATAAGTCACCTTCCTTAGCGATGCAGATTTCCCAGCGTCGTACCAACGTTTTAATGCCATCAGCAAAAAATGTTTTTCGTTGAGCGCCTAGCCACTGATGCACCGCTGCTTTCACATCAGGGTTCTTTCTTCATTCCTGGTGGTTGTGGCTGTAGCTGGACGTCCGGAGGGCTCTGCACCTGTCACACTACTGTAGTACGGCCATTTTCGAACATTTCAGTCCACTCCTAGACGACTCCTTATCCCCCTCCTGATGAATTGGTGCTCCCAGCACACCTTCTGCCCACAAAAAGCATATAACAGAACGCTGTTCCTCTTTGGTGCGATTTAGAAGTTTAACGCAGCCATCTTCACCACAGGGTGACAACTCTTATAGTAAACTGCAAGGGCAACCAGAACTAGTCACATGACACTCTGAGACACGCCCAATGACTCCTCCTCCACCGAACGAAAATATAAAAGTGTGGAAACATTTTGAACGTCCCTCGTACATATAGACCTGTGTATGTGTGTGTATATCTTCTTCGTCGTCTTTTCCCACTTTTATGTGGGGTCGATGTGTTTGATCGGCCTTCTCCATACAGCTCACTCCTGCACAATACAATACAATACAATTTATTTTTGTATCGCCCAAAATCACACAAGAAGTGCCGCAATGGGCTTTAACAGGCCCTGCCTCTTGACAGCCCCCCAGCCTTGACTCTCTAAGGGCTCATTTATACTTCACGCTCAGAACGCGTACGCGTCCGCATCATGGCTGCCACGCGTTCCCAGCGTTCATTTCACGCGTCCTCTGAGCAGGTCCTCAGAAATGAGCGCGGCGCGTCTGAGTTGCAGTACCAGCAAAAGTCTGGGGCGCAGTGTGCTAAAAGTCGGAACGTGGCGTCAGAGTCTCTGTTTACTATTTACATGTGACAGCAAGCCTCTATGGAGATCCTTCGGGGATCGATGTGCGCTTTGCTGTTTGATGAATGGTTCAAAGTGTTGAAGCAAAATGCCGACATACAGATGCATTCGTGGTGCTTTTATATTCAAGCGTCGCATATTCCCGATCGTAATGACACGATGCATTTTAAAAGTCTCACATGCCATCTTTTGTGTCGTCTTTTTTATATTTTTTATTTTTGCAACTTAACAACAGCAACATAATGTATAGCGTTATATTTGAACCACTGAGAAAAAAATAAAGGACACAGTGAAAACGTGTATTTTGTGATTTAAAGTGGAAATTTCGGCTTTAATCTCGAATTGTCCACTTTAACCTCGTAGTTTGCTTTATCATTAAAGCAGACCGTCGTAAACGTCATCCCAGTTTTTAATCGCTACGAGGTTCTTGGACCTGACAGCTGCGGCAAGCAGCAAAAGATCACCACACAGAACACATTAAATGTATGATATTCCAACTCTCTGCACATTTAGAATCTTTAGATTCATACTTGATATCACTTTCATGATGAAATGCATTAAAGTGTGTATGTTACATTTACATATAATTTCGTTTAAATAATGAATACTGTTAATAATTACACACATGGGGGTGACACGGTGGCGGAGCGATAGCACTGCTGTCTCGCAGGGAGTTACGTTGCTGGTATTTCCTGCTTGTATTCCACACTGTGCTCGGTTTCCTTCCAAAGATAAGCAGATTTGGGGATTTGGTGCCGCTAAAATGACGCTAGTTTATGTGTGTGCTTGTATTCACCTTGCGATGAGCGGAGACCTCGTCCAGGGATCGTTTCTCACTCGTGCCCAATGCTTGTTGGAATGGACACATCCCTGGATTGATGGATTTAATCAATAAACATCCTTTTCACAGATATTGCGGTAAGGTGTTATCGGAATTTAATAGGCGATTTAGGCAATTCACAACACAGAGAAGCCAAACATGTTCTCACCGCGATAATATCTCGCACTGCCACCTGGCGGACTCCTCCAGCTTTACGTAAAGTACGCGCGCAAGTATAAACACTACAACGCTTGCGTAGCAGGAGCGTCCGCTGCAGCATGCGTCGCGTCGCGTGAAGTATAAATGAGCCCTAAGAAGACAAGAAAAAACAACCCTTTTAGGGGAAAAATGGAAGAAATCTCCAGAAAGGCAGTTCAAGGGGAGACCCCTATACAGATAGGCTGGGCGTGCAGGTCGGGTCAATACAATGCAATACAATACAACACACAGAACAGAATAAAGTATAAAAAATAAAAATTTTAGAAGTACGGAGCAGAATTTAACAGTAGATGATATCCCATAATATTATTTGGATTTGTTTAGAGTCCTGGAGACCTCAGCCATCAAGCTGCCCTCCCTAATTTGGCCATTCCACAGTTGAAATAGCGCTAATCCAATGAAAGGACCCCTCTACGCGACGATCTCGCCAGTCAAGCCCTTTTCCTTCAGATCTTCTTTTACTTTCTCCACACTCCTCCTCTCTGGCCCATTCCCATCACTCTTTTGCCCAGATATTCATTGTCTGTCCTCATCACATGTCCACACAACTTCAGCCTACTTTCCTCTTCTTCTAAGTTCATCTTTTCCCACTTCTATGTGAGGTTGATGTTCCTGATCAGCCTTCCCCGTACAGCTCAGTCCTGCACCTTCTCGCCAGTCAAGCCCTTTTCCTTCAGATCTTCATTTACTTTATCCATCCACCTCTGCTTTGGTCTCCCTCACTTTCACGTGAACTTGAATTCTCATCACTTTTTTGCCCACATTTTCTTTTGTCTCTCCTCATCCCTTGTCCATACCACTTCACGTTCCTGTACTTTCTTCGTTCTCTCTCCCACTCTTGTTGTATCTCTGATGGTCTCGTTTCTCATTCTGCCCTTTTTTGTAACTCCACACATCCATCTCCACATTCTCATGTTTGCCACATCCAACTTCTCTTTTTTTTTACTGTCCATGTCTCATCTTCATACGTCATTGCTGATCTCATCACTGTCTTAAAAACTTTACCTTTAACCTTCACCTTAATTCTTTGGTCACACGGTACTCCTGATAGCGTCTTCCAATTGTTTCATCCACACCGCACTCTCCGGGTTATCCATGCATCTAATTCTCCATCTTGGGCTACCACTGATCTTAGGTATTTAAATTTACTCTTTGCTGTTCGATTGCTCTCCCTGCGGGCCAACGTTTGAATCCTGATGGTCACTAAACCTCAAGTATTCTCTCTTCTTCCTATTTATCTTCAGTCCTCTGTTTTTTAAAGCTCTTCTTCATTTTTCCAAAGTCATCTTCACTTCCTCTTTCTGGTGCTACACAATACTCTTGACTGTTACCCTAAACCTACCATCTGTCTGTCTATTAACGTATATACTCCCGTATCAGTGGGGTCTTGAAACCCGGAAAAATCGATCACAAAATCAGACCCGACTTATACGCCCGTTCATAAATGCAACACTTTATTTTTTTTTGCCTCTTCCAATCTCACACCCACCAGTTTCTCAGACGCATCGAATTTTGTTGCAGCAGCCCAGTTACCAATTTCTTTCGCCACTTTGACAACTTTTAATGTAAAACCAACTTCATATTTTCTTCTGATCGAACGCTCCATCGCATATAAGGGATGCTCTTACGATAAAGGTGTATGAGGGCGTGAGAGACAACAAAAACACAAATCAGTGCAAACGTCGCTTTGGAGTAGTTCAGGTATCACCGTGTGGTCACGTAGGCGCAATGCATAGAAATAAAGGTCGTGTGCTCCGTGGTGACTCTCTCAGGTGGGCGGGCATTAGCATATCATAATCTCTTGGACCAATAGCGTGAGTTTGCAGCATTCGACTTATACGACCGACATTAGAAAATACTGGAAATTGTACGGTAAAATCAAGTCCCGACTTATCTGCGGGAGAACGTATCCCCGAGTATATACGGTGCACTGTACCTATCATATCTACAGGGTGGTCCAGATCTAATTATGCAGATCCAGATCGTCTGGATGACTTTGATTTATGCGGGGACGATTCCAGTTCGGCCAGAAGACGATTCTTCATGTTGTCAGTTCGCACACTTCTCGATGGTCTGGGATTTTTCGGGTGATTTTCTATGTAATAAACTTAATAAGTTATAGCGTAATGAAAATTGCATAATTAGATCTGGACCACCCTATATTATGAGTGCCAGGATTGGAGCTGGCTCCTTACCAGGAAGGGAGGTCATAATAGAAGGACAGGGATGGACAATGGATGCGGTTCCCTTTTCCGGAAGGACAGAGGGCGTTTCCCATTCCCCCTTAAAATTCGCACACACCAAGGCAGCGTCCCACTGGTGGAACACCCATATGATGGATACCCGCAGGGCAGGCTGGGAAATTTAATCCCAGTGGGTCAACCCTGTCAGGGATCTTGGGTGCTGCCAGGGTGAGCATCAAGGGATCATTGTACCCTTTTTGAAGGGCATCTGCCTGACCCAGAAGTGTTTCCTGTGTGCAATGTTGTGGCACCAGAAGTACTGCCGCCTCCGGCATGAGTGGTCAGCTTCGGGAGAAGGTGGACGAGACTACGTGGGTGGTGTGGTAGGAGGAGGAAAAAATTCTTACTTTGGCGAGGAGGAAACTGGGAACCCAGTGGAGGTATTGTGTTGAATAAATGCCTTACATTTAAAACCAGGTCTGTGTTGTGTAGTTGCGTTTGGGGGATTGGGGTGCTGCTACACCCCTGGTGGTCACATATGAATGGATGTCCAGTATTCAAATCCACGCAGCTGGCCCAAACTCTGACACAATTTGCACAGCGCCCTCATTTGACCGTTTTTTTTAATTTATTTATTCTTTCTTCTTACTACTGTTTGAACAACAGTGCCACCTGGTGCCTCAAAACACCAGCACAGACCGAAGCCGGGCTGGCAGACCCACAGACCAGAGCCTAAAATGACCCGTTCGGTGCTGGGGTGGCAGTTTGTAGAGCTGCATGGACTTCATCCATTTTTTTAAACCCCTTATTAAATGAATCGAACAGCCGTGGATGAAACAGGTTGATGATCGGGATATGGAAGGAAATGCAGACATGCGGGAAACAAACAACCAAGACCTGCTTGTAACTTTTAACTCCCACCTGGATACAGAAACTGCCATTTTGAATGCCTATTATGTGTCCTTGACAAATATTACTCTATAGCTTGATAGAAAGAACTTTATTTGTCCCTCGGGGGAAATCTGGCTTTGTACAGATTAAATAAATAAAAAAATAAAATAAAATACACAGAGAGAGTATGGTGTGAACAC
The DNA here is from genome assembly GCF_016835505.1 of Polypterus senegalus. Classification (NCBI taxonomy): domain Eukaryota; kingdom Metazoa; phylum Chordata; class Cladistia; order Polypteriformes; family Polypteridae; genus Polypterus; species Polypterus senegalus. The sequence continues at coordinate 20,129,753 of NC_053156.1, read as the reverse complement.
ACTTCAGAATGAGTAAAAAAAGAAGGAAATTAAAAAGAAAGAAAATGTCTGACTTGGCAGTCCCAGTGTGGCGCTATATGGGCGCATTGCCGTTGATATAAAAGAGCCAGTGTGGCGCTATATGGGCGTATTACTGTTGGTATAAAAGAGTCAGTGTGGCGCTATATGGGCGCATTGCTGTTGGTATAAAAGAGCCAGTGTGGCGCTATATGGGCACATTGCCGTTGGTATAAAAGAGCCAGTGTGGCGCTATATGGGCGCATTGCCATTGGTATAAAGGAGCCCCCCGTTGCGTTTCCTGACACACGTCTGCTGAATGACTCATTGTCATTGTCCAAGTCCTCAGGGTTGGTGTGTCACGGAGAGGATGTGCAGCATTGTTCATAATGGCACTTGGGTTTCTTTTCATTCTCTCCGTCACTTTGACTTTCAGAGATTCCAGAGTACATCCTATAACCGAGACTGCCTTTTGAATTGACTTGTTGATTCGGTGGTCTTCTGTTGAAGTGACGTTACCAGCCCAGCACACCACACTGGCCACCACAGAGCTGCAGACAATGGGAAGGATGTCACCTCTCACATTAAAGGATCGCCTACTCCTAAGGAAGAAGAGCCTGCTCTGCCCTTTCTTGTATAGTTCCTCTGTGTTACGAGTCCAGCCTGTCATTGAGGTGGACTAACTCTACCATCAACTCCTTAAGATCTCCCCCTGCTTCCACCCCTCTGTTTTATCCCCCTTTATCACTACACCCCCATAAGTGCAGAATCATCTGAGAATTTCCACTGGTGACCGGACCTGCTGTTACATTTCTAGTCAGAGGTGCACAGAGTGACGAGACGTGAAGACAGGCCTGGTCCTTGTGGTGCTCCAGTGTTGCTCCCATAGTCCTTGAGACTCACAGATGGTGGTCTACCTGACAGAAAGCCAATCATGCAGGACACCACAGGCTCACCCACCTGCAGATCTCTGAGCAGACCCCTTAACTGGGATGGCTGGATGGTATTGACGGCACTGAAGAAATCAAACAACAGAATCGTCACAGTGCTGCCAGCTTTGTGCAGGTGAGAATAAGCCTTGTGGAGCAGATGGATAATCGTATCCTCCACTCCAAACTTTGACTACCACATAGTCCAGGACCAGCCTCTCAAAGGTCTTCATGATGTGAGACGTGAGTGCCACAGGTCTGTAGTCATTAGGTAAAGAGGCACCTGCCATCTTTGGAACAGACTTTGTCTCATCCCCCTTATCAATACCCCTCATTGACCTGACCTGCTGTTATCTTTTTAGTCAGAGGTGCACAGAGTGACGAGACTTGGAGACAGGCCTGGTTCTTGTGGTGTTGCTGCCACAGTCCTTGTGTCTCACAGATGGTGGTCTACCTGACAGAAAGCCCATCATCCAGGACACCACAGGCTCACCCACCTGCAGATCTCTGAGCTGACCCCTTAACTGGGATGGCTCTGAAGGCACCAGAGATCTCGAAGAACAGAATACCCCCATGTGTTGCCTGCTTTGGCCAGCCCTGAGGAGCAGATACTCGAGATAATTGCATCCTCCACTCCAATAGTTTACTATTACTAATTACCAGGGTCCTGCCTCTGTGTGACAATAGAAGATCTCTGGACATCTTTCAAAAACAGTAGGGGGGTTTTCTGATGTCCTGGCTAAATTGTACCCCATGGCCTGGTCATTGTGGCCCCTTAATCATCCCCTGTCACTCAACCTCTCACCACCTAACAGCTCATGTGTGGTCAGCATGCTGGTGCAAAATGGCTGCCGTCACATCAGCCAGATGGATGCTGCACATTAGTGGTGGTTGAAGTGGCTCCCCACTCACTGTGTAAATGGCTTTGAGTAAAGAGAAAAGTGCTAGATAACCGTAATGTCATCATCTTCTTCTTCTTCTTCTTAACATCCCATCCTTTTTTTTTTCCTTAAGTTTTAACCATGCTGCGCCTTTCAGGTCAATTTAACCCACCATTGACTTTAATGGATTTTCCATTGCATTTTGAGCAGACTGTTTGCTCACAACCAATAAAAGAATCTTAAATCTCAGCTCTTTAGTGGAGTAACGTGAAGTTTTTATTTTATTTAACATCTCTCTATTATAAAAAGAAATCTTGGAAGGTTGGAAGGAGACGAGACGTGATTTTCTCAGAGATACACTTTCACGTCCTATGAGATGAGACTTTATACCAAGAGATTTAACCGCACCTGGGGCTGGAAATAAAAGACAAAGAGTAGATGATAAAGTAGAACGTCGTAAAGAATTCAAAAACGTTGGTGCGGTATAACATGCAGAGCAGCTCAGAGATAATGGAAGTACGAAAAATTGAAAGTGTCAAAATAATGGTAGTAAAGATCGCATTAGCACAAACAAACGGAAATTATTACTCAGTGAAATAACAGATCAGAGAAAAGAGATCGAATGTATTGTTCAGAATTAAACTTTAAGTTGGAGACTTGTAGATCGTCCAACTCGTGTTGCCATCAGGGAAGAGTTGTGTTTCTTACCTATGAAGAGGCGTATCCGCGAGAATTAAAAAATTTGTTGTTTCGTTAAAGTGAAATCCCGCGAGAGAAAATTTCAAGCCCCACGACTTTATGCAAAGAGATTTGGAAAAGTCCTAAAACATTTACAACCACATACACGGCTCAATCATTTCTCATTTGTGTGAATGCTATCGTCAGACACATTCCTTGTAAAGAGAAAGAAATGATATTCACACGCGGGCAGTTATACGTTTGCGTTGTCACGATGCAAGTGCAAACACAGAATCAAAATTCAATGCAATTTTGAATAAAAGGTAAAAGCGAAAAGAGATCGAATATATGGGCATAGGTGGCATGATCACCCGGCACACCAGCAGCAGCAAGTAATTGCACCACAGGGCCGTAACTGAGTCTCCCTGTCAGTGCAGGTCATGTGCCTCATTCGGGACTCCATGAGCAACACAAAGTCAAACCAGTGGGGCCCAAAGATTCTCTGAAGAGACACACGTGAAGGAGTCCAGTCTTCATCTCAGGTCACTGGACAGCGTCCATATCTCACAAATAGGAAGCACCTGGACTCTAAAGACTTGGACCTTCATCCTTTTGCAGATATCAGGAGTGCCACGCACCCCTTTCCAGCGACCTCATGACCCCCATGCTCTCCCAATCCGTCTACTGACTTCATAGGAAGAGTCACCAGAGTCATGAATGTCACTGCAGTGGTAAGTAAACCCGCTGACAGACACACTGCTGATGGCCGTGCCCAAGAGGTCATTAAAAGCCAGGGGCCTCATGTATAACGCCGTGCGTAGAACTCGCACTATAACATGGCGTAAGCACAAAAGCCGAAATGTGTTTACGCACAGAAAAATCCAGATGCAGGAATCTGTGCGTACTCCAACTTCCACGTTCCTCCGCTACATAAATCCCGATCAGCGTGAAAACTAACGCTTGTGCACGCGCTTTAGGTAACGCCCCAAATCCTCCCAGAATTACGCCTCTTTGAATATGCAAATCAATATAAATCGCCCTTAAGCGCAGCCTTCTGTGAAAAGACAATGGGAAAAGCACGGGGAAAATATAACAATTTCAGCGAATATCAAGTGGAGGCAAAGGAAAAACATACTATTTGTTCAAATAAACTGTGGTATAATCAACAAAAGGAAGTTGATCGAGTGACATAGCGTGTGGGAGAAACTTGAAAGCTCACGTTCACAAAATCGTACAGTGCCGGAAATAAAAAAGAAGTCACATATCAAAGTCGTCGTGAAAAGCCGAGTTGTAGCCCACCGTCTGAGTGTCATAGGAAAGTTTATAAGGGTACAGAGAAAAAGGGCACACAGTGGGAAAAAAGCACGAAATGTCAACTTTAATCTCGACATTTCCACTTTAATCACGTAGTTTATTTTGTCATTAAAGTAGAACATCATAAACTTCATCTTAAAATCGTTTAATTTACTAGTTTCTCAAATCACATCGTAATTAAAGTAGCACGTTAAATGCTTTGTTTTGTATGTGATCTTCTATGTGCTCTGTGTGTGTGAATCACTACTTGCTTCTTAAACCGGCTCTCTTCCTCTGACAGGACACAGAATGTCTAATGTCAATATGTTATCTTATGCACGGTGGATCGCCACACAATCAGCTCTGTAATAGACGTTAAGCCATCTGTAAGCTTAGAGCGCCGATTCTTCAAAACGTTTAAAAAACATTGAAATATCTTCGTAGTACATGTTTAATTATTCTATCCTTCACGACACTCCCAGTGAAGAATATAGATTATTTAAATGAAGTTAAAGTTTTATCTGTATAATTTAATAAACATATTTTGCTGCATTTCACCTTAAAAATGATATCGTCATCATATGTAAATACGCGCTTTATAAAGTGGCTCAGGTTGTGAGATATTATAACTGTAGTGCAAGTTTATAGTGGGGTGATTGTACTTATAAGTACAAACCGTTCTACAAGGAGCAATTGATTGAATGCATTTAAAGTTCTTGGGATTAAACTGTTTCTGAACCGCGAGGTCCGTACAGGAAAGGCTTTAAAACATTTTGCAGTGGCTGAGGTAGCGTGTGCGTAATGCTGTATACCGATAATTCTCTTTCCGATCAGCTGCTGCTGTGATTCACACTCAGATACAGTGATATAAATACTCCGAGTCGTGCAGTGAGAGAAATATTGAAAAAGATGATCCGCTGTGGCAACTCTTAACGGGAGGAGCTGAAAGAAGAAGAAGAAGAAGGTGCAGTGAGAGTAACAACGCTAAAGTAGTTATGGTATTTGGAATACTATGGCTGTTCCCTGGACCATTATATTGTTACGAGTTAATTACAATCAGATGTATTACACTAATAAACAATATGAGGTTAGTTTCTGTGTATTTATAAAGCCGCGTCAGGAAAATAAAGAGTAATCACACAGGAACAGTAGCACTGCTTTGATGCTGGGTGCCGCCAGTCTGCAAAACCGAGCAGAGAACTTGCGTACGACAAGGCATGAGGTACCGCGGAAAAGTGCGTGGCTTTACGCCAAGTGTAGGTTTTATACATCGCGATTTGAACGTGGAAAAGTTCTTACGCAACATTTCTGTGCGTACGCACCGTTTATACATGAGGCCCCAGGCCTTTGCTCCAGTAGTCAACCAAAAAGGACGGACTGACGTTCAACCAAAGTAAGTAACGGCCAGATGTCAATTCCTTCCTTTATAAACCATTGCACACCCCAAATCTGTGCTCCCTCCATCAAGCCCACTGCTCACTCCAGCCATAACTTCTTCTCTTTAGAGTAGGGACCCCTTAACCAGGACATTGCTGGAGAATACCTCCTTTACTCCAAAGGGCAGCCAACCATACTGAACTAGACGGGTGCAGAACTTGCCTGTATTGGAAGTTGGACAAGGGAGCCATAAGTCCAAACCTCCCACCCATTCCACAGTCGTTTTGTACCCACTTCCATCTGGCAGGTTTTGTAGCACCTGAACCAGTTCTGACAGGTTCTGCAACACCTTCTACCCACTCTGAACTCTGTGCTGAATGTGAACTGATTCATTTGAATCTGTGTGAACTGAACTTGGAGCGAGTTCTCATGAGGTATGAACCTGCACAACACTGATAACTGGTCTGTGATGCCCTCAGATGTCCAGGGCTGCAGTGAATGGATCAACGTGTGTGTAAGCTGTTGAACTCCATTTGTGATGGGGACCAGCACTTGCAATTGTGCCCCACGAACAAGGAATTCCCAGTAAGTGCGGGTCATAAGCTCCCTGCCCCTTTGTACACACCGCCAATTGCTACTACCGATTAGATGGCTTAGTGAGGTCCTCGGGTCAGCCCTAAGATGATGATTCACAACGCTGATTGTTGGGTGTACTGGTGTAAAGTACGTCACCATTGGACTCTGTAGAGATAGAAATGCTTCACTATCTAGCAGTATGATGGACCAAACTGGGTTTGGTGGATGCCAGGAGAACGCTACCTTCTGGGCTGCATTGTGCCTACTGCAGAGTTTGGTGGAGGAGCAATAATGGTAGGGTTTGGGCTCAACCCCTGGTTCTATTGAAGGGATAAAGGCATTTGAGATAATTGTGCACTTCAGTTTGTTGACGGCCATTTTCTGTGTTCCCCTGTAACCAACTCCAGGTCCATAAAGATTTGGAGGAACTCGGGTGGCCTGCACAGAAGCTCTGACCCTCAACATTTATGAACACCTTTGGAATGAATTGGAAATGCCGATTACAAGCCAGGACTTCTCGTCCAACACCGGTACCTGACCTCACAAATGCTCTTTTTGGCTGAATCGGCACAACTTCCCCAGAGACTCACTCCAAATTCTTGTGGAAAAGAAGAATGGAGGCTGTTAACTCCATGGTCTAGGAATGGGCTGTCCAACAAGCTCATACTGGTGTGATGGCCTGGCATCCATAGACATTTGGCCATAAAGTGTATGCTGAAAGCATCTTTAATACCGGGTGAGCCAAAATGAAGTAGCACTTTCTTAAGGTGAGGTAGAGGCAACCAAGTGGGCTATTAGGGTGGGGGTCCTTTGATAGGCTGATCCCTTGTAGTTTTCAGACATCAACATGCATTGGTCCGGTGCGCACTCTGCTTTCGAAGAGTTCTTCAAAAACATCAAATCCATCATCGCTACACAATGTGCCTTCTGACTGCACTTCAACATTCAATCCTAACGGTGACGTCCCAAATCGGAACACAATTCTCCAGCGGGTGGCTAAATTTAGACAGACGGGTACAACACTGGAGAGAAAATCTCCAGGCCATCCTTGGACTCTACGAATGCCTGAAAACATCCAAGCTGTAAGGCCATCAGTTTTGCAGTCTCCTAGATGTTTAGTGTGCTTCTGGATTTCGAACACGTCTTTGATTTTGCATGAAGACCTTAATTTCCATCCATACAAGATGATGGCAGTGCAGGAACTCACTGAGAGAGACTGGGAGAGCCATAGAGAGTTTTGTGCGCCAACATTCAGCAAACAGTTCAGCGAGAGGCCAACGTCATGTGACGTCAGCGACAAGGCACTATTTCATTTGAATGGGTGCGGAAATAAGCAAAGCTTTCGTTATTGGGCTGAAACCAACCCTCGTGAGCTTCATCAGAGACTCCCGTACAGTGAGTGTGTTACAGTTTGGTGCGCCATTGCAGAATTTGGCATTGTAGGCCTTAGGGGGGGAGCAATGGTTAGCGACACTTCGGAACGTTCCATTGAAACGCCAGAGAACTGGAAGAAATGGATGTGGTGGATGCCTGGAGGAACAGCTCATACGGCCTGCATGGAGATCCACACAAATTTAGCGGGAGATGTTTCTGGGGAAGCTGATCTCCCTGCGCCATGATGTCGGGTGGCCTTCACGTTCGCCTGATTTCACTCTGTGCGATTTCTTCTCAAGTTGATGGTACACACACACCCCGACCTCAAAAACCACGAAGCCCTCAAGGACGCTATTCTCCTTGAAACAGGCGAATGAGTCACGCGAGTGTTCAGAAATCAACTCAAAGAGTGTACCACTACTGATGACATCATTTTTAAAACACAGGGAAAAAAATCAATTTTGTACACCCTTGTGTTATAATGAAATTTAATTTTATCTTGTCGCGCTTTTGTACAATAAAACGTTTGAAATGTGGTACTGTGGTGTTATGGGTCCACACCTTGCTCAGCAAAGGCCATTTATTTAAATAAATTTAGTGAAGCGGTGTGGTGGCCGTAGCAAGCCACGGGGCGATCTGCGGCGTGGGCGTTTCTCACCTAGTGCACAGGTGATGGACTGCCCACATCCGTGATTGTTCCTGTGGCTAATGTGCTGCAGCTGCTGTGGCCCCTCTCAATATAAGAAGCGCAAGTCGGTTTGGGGAGGAGATCAGAAAAAAAACGAAAAGAGAAGGAAACGCAGGAAGCAGTGAGGAGAGAGAGCAAGTCGGTGCAAGAGAGAGAGACACGGTGTGTGTGGGGGAGCGAACGAACGAACAAACGAACGAACGAACGAGCGCTCTCGGGCAGCTGCATGGAAGTCTGGGTGTAAGGCCGACACCCAGGAGTTGAAGTAGAAGTCGCTCCCACTGAGTGATCAGGTAGCGGGAGTGACCAGTGAAGGGCGACCGGCCGCAGAAGACCGGAAAGGCAGCGGGAGTCGGGAGGCTTGGAGTCGCAGTGCTTGGTGTGGGCGTCCTGGAAACCAAGGAGTCCAAGTCTCAGGCCTGGGATGAGTGCCAGACCGAAGCCTGGATCGGGAGGTCTCCAGACCTGTGTGTGTGCGCGAGTGGAAAAGGGCAGCTGCAGAGAGCGTCTCGCCTGTTGCAAAGCCCAATCGGGAGAAGCAGGTGAAACGCTAGCGGAGAACAGCACCGGGCTTAGTGGTTTTAAGAATGCTTCCTAAAGAACGTTTTAACCTCAGGTTTTAAAGGATTGTTTTGGTGTATTTTTAACCTCCACTATTTCACAACTCTTTTATGGATTATTTATTGACGTTTTGAATGCACTGCACTTTGTGGACACTTTGAAGATTTTTGTTTGTGGATTTGATTTTAAATAAAAGCACTTTTGCACTTTTTGAACCATCACCTTGCTATGTTGTTGCCTCCACTGTCCAGCTCATCTCGGTGACATTATCGACGGTGTTGGGTTCAAGGGCTTCCGAACAGCGAATGGGAGCATGGAGCAGAACCCGCATCGTCACATTGGCTCACCCTGTACAACAAAAAGGCAAATACAGTGGAACCTCGGTTTACGAGTGTTTTGCAAGACGAGCAAAAATTTGTAATAAATTTTGACTTGATAAACGAGCGATGTCTTGCAATACGAGTAGTATGGATACACTTTGTCTGCAGAGCGTCATGTGATCACAACTGAGCTGATGGTGGTTCTCTCTCTCTCTCTCTCTCCTTATCTCGCTCGCCCAGTGCGTCTTTTTCTCCCTCTCTCCTCTTATCTCGCTCGCCCAGCGCCTCTCTCTGTTTACTACAGCATTGTGACTGTGTGTCTGCGCTCTGTGAAGTGCGAGTCCTCATCTTGCTCCTCAAAACACGAAGCTGAGTCTCAGTACTTTAACACCAGCTGATTAAACACCAGTTTATTCAGTTTGAAACAGCAACAGCGCTGTTATTTATTTCAGCGGGATCTTTATAATGTTCCTTGATCTTTTTGGATGCGCTTATACGGCGAACTGCTACAGCGCTGGGAGACTGCGATTGCTTTGGGACCCTCTTCAGCGTGTCGTCCCGTTGGGTGGAATTCCACATGAGTTTAGAAACTCACACCAGCCATGATTCTTTTTAAAGGTAAATTGCAGGTTAATTTGTATTATGTATTTTACTTTATATTTTGTTTTAATCCTTTTTATATGAATAGTTTTGGGTTGTGGAACGAATCATCTGAATTTCCATTATTTCTTATGGGGAAATTCGCTTTGATATCTGAGTGTTTTGGATTGCGAGCACGTTTCCGGAACGAATTATGCTCGCAAACCGAGGTTCCACTGTAAAATGTTAGGTTAAATCATAAAAACTGCTGAATTTCAGTCAAGGGATGTTACGCTCAGACTTGATGATGCACTTGTAAGACCACATCTGGAGTCCTGTGTGCAGCTCTGGTCACCACAGTACAAGACAGACAAGAGGAGAGCAAACAAGTGCATCTCAGAGCTTGAGGACTCGGAGAAGGAAATGTGTTTATTCTCAAGCAGAGGAGACCGAGTGGGGTCTCAAAAATCCTCAAAGGCTTCGATAAAGTAGAATTCTTTCAACTCAATGGTGAATCACAAATTTCAAGGCCACCGAGTGGAGATTCGGTGGAAGTAATTTAAAGACTCAAACCAGAAGGCACTTCCATTACACCAAGAGTTGTGGGACTCTGGAACAAACTACCAAAACGTGGAGTTGAAGCAGAAACCTTCGACAACCTTAAAGAAGAATCTGAGGGAGATGTTGGGACCGCTTAGCTATTAGCTAAACAAACGGCAGGCAACAGATGGACTGAATGGTCTCCTCTCGTGTGTCAAATTTCTTATGTTCTTAGTATAAACGTTTGTGTGGTTATTTTATCGCCACTGAGGTTTTGAGGATCCCCAGACCTGAACCTGGTCCAGCTCGTCCTCCTGCTGGACACGTCCTCCTTCAGGTCTTCAAAGGGGGATTACTCAACGAATGAAGAACTTGACGACAGTTTAAAAAAAAAACAAAAAAAAAAAAAAAAAAAAACACTGCCACAAAATAAGACTTTTTATTTGTTTTTTTTGAAATGAAATGAAATAAAAAAAAGAAAACCAATTTATCATCAATGTACAAAAACAAAAAAAAAAAAAGAAAAAAGTACATTATCAGAATATGAAAAGGTCAACAATAGTCTACCGTAGTTAGTGGTTCCTATAGTCATCACTTCACCTGTTATTTATCTGAACGACGATCACAGGACATTGGAACAACACAGCAACGATGTGCACTTAGACTTGGCGACGACACCACAGGCAGCGATTTTTTGAGTTGACCCACAACGGTTTGGCTGTGATGTTGTGGCGGAGCCCACCACCGGAGTTGTGGACACGAGTGCATAATAAGAACAGCTCTACATCGCCTCCCCACCATTCAAATGAGGCTGTGGAAACAGTTGCATAGTGTGTGTATGGCTGGCTGGCCGGCCGGCAGAGGTGCAATTCCAGAAAAAGCAGACGTGGGTGGTTTGGTGGGCTAGTTGGGCCTGGCATGTAGTGTTCTTCAAGTTAGGGTCCAACCTTACGTGTACATCAAAAAAAGCCGGACGTCAAGATACACTGAAATAACAACAGATGAAAGTGGCAATCCAGGGAAGTCTTGAAACTCCAGGCAAAAGTGAAACACGTTTGGCAAAAGAAATAAAATAAAAAAAAAATCAATAAATAAAAAACGGTGGCAAAACTACATTGGCACTGGGCATCCTCCAATGAATAAGAAGTGCCCTAAAATAATGCTACACCTGGCTCATTACAGGCTTAGAAAAGAAAACGCTAAAGAGATCTGGGGAGCCAAGTGGAAGAACAAAAAGAAAAGAAAAAGGCGGTGAGGGCAGGAACTTGAAACTAACAAATTCAGCTCAGGATTTATCCGAAGAGGTGGCGACACAGCAAAAAAAGAAAAAAAAAAAGTGACTTAAAAAATTAAATAAAAACATTCCCATTTCAAACATTACGTTTTCTTATTAATTAATTAATTAATTATATATTACAGACCACAGACAAATGGACACACACACACACTAAACATGTCATTAAAAGAACAGCTTTTCACATTTACACAATCGATCCGAGACGGCGACCCATGGAATTGAATTTCCAGCCTCTCTTTCCTTTGGGCAAGTAAAATGTGTACATATTAAAAAAAAAAAAAAAATTATAATAATAAATTCAGACTTTCCTCTTAAAGAAATGGAATTTAAAAAAAAAAATTTATTTGGGGGCAGACACCCTGCTGCTGTGTGTTTTTCTCTTTTTTTTGCCACCTTAACTTGTCAAGTGCTACACTGTAGGTGGGCATTAAAGCAGGTAACCGCTCAGCAAACCTAATCTTCCTCTAAAAAGACAAGACAGGTGCCTCATCCTCCTGGCGGCTGCCAGTCTCTGTCATCTCTGACCAATGACGCTACGACAGGAATGTGTGTGTTCTCCAAAGGAGCCCCACCCCCAGCCCCCCATTGGTGGCTCTGTTCGGTGACGCCAGCTATGATTTTATTTTCCTCTTTGGTGCTTTAGTGAGTTGTAGAAATGCGCAAAAAATAGCTGTGGCGACGTCAGAAGAGCCGAGGAAGTTCGAGGGCCGCCTGTGTGTTTTAAAGAACCACCCCCTTTGGGAAGGAGCGAAAGGAAGACTAAAGCTTTCATCGTTCGATAACCTCAGTGTCTGTCGGTTCCAATCCGCTAATTTTATAAGAGAGTTCTTGCCAGCACGTTTACGTCACAATAAAACAAGGCGACAACGCCTTCACTTTCCTCAAAGGCTCTCCAGCTCAATTTCACATTCTTCCCTTCGGCCTGTCGAAGTCGCCCACCTCACTGTAAGAATAACCTAAAAAGTCCTAAAAGTCACAGACCCTGGTAGAAGGTTTACAGACCAGAGTCTTCAAAGTGTCCCGTGTGCTGCTGTGAAAAGAGAGGAAGAAATTAAAAAAAAGAAAAGCAAAACCTGCTGGAAATGAGGGGCTCCTCTCTAAAATGTGTGAATTAGACACAAGTAGTCATCAGTTTGCTATTTAACCACTAAAATATATATATATATGTATATATATATATAAGCATATACTCTTCTTCCCATTGAAACAAACTGAAAGAGCAACGCAGCCTCTATTGTGCAAACTAGTTACGCTGCCCAGTCTTTCCTTGTTGGGTTATTCCAGATAGTGAGAAAAGTAAACCCCCTGCAAAGACCCCCCCGCCACGCCTTTCACAGAGCTCTTTAAAAATGTACACTTCTCTATAAAATACTTTTAATATATTCTATCTATTGTTTTTTTTTTTTCTTTTTTTAAGTGTACAAGGCCACCAGCGCCAAACACAGTGGGGCTCCCAGCTGGTGGTCTTGACGTTCACAATAACAATCATTCAAAAGCAGAGTCAAGTATTTCTTGTTGGGAAAGAAAAAAAAAAAATTGCATCAAGTAAAAACTGCTCACGACATCACGTAACCCCCAAACCAATCAGCAGAGATACCTAAAAAGACCAAAATGCCATTAGGCCTTGCAACCCCTGTATTTACTACTTGCCCCCCGCTTTTGCAGTTCAGTAACCTTAAAAATGAATAAAATTAAAATTAAATATATCCTACAGGATATAAGGCAACTTGTCATCCCATTTCTTGAAATGATTTGGGTTTTTGCACCAATATCAAGATGTACTTGCAGCTTTTTTGTGTGTGTGTGTGTGTTTTTTCCTCGCTTTCCTATACAAATTGCATGGGCTGATTCAAGGAGTCCAGGATCAGATGGAAAAAGCAGACTCAATCATCTCCTTGGTTTTACTGCCACTGAAAGCAGACGGGCACGACACTTTGGTTAGCTTCACGTGCCGCAGAGCCATTGACCAAGGGCACAGCAGACCTCGTGACATCACTCCACGTCCAGTGGCAGCCAATGAGATGCTTTTGTTTTTATTTTTCTATTTTCCTTTTAACTTTCTGTCCCAAGCTCCAGGAAACTTCTTGGTGGAGACAGTAGACTCAGATGCCCAGAACCAGTTGTAAGGGTCCGGACGGGCAGAGCTCCTCTCACTGCTCTTGTTTCACGTGGATCTTATCGCTACATGTTGTAGGCCACATAGATGGGGTCAAGCTGGTCGGCAAGGAAACTGTCCCTTAGGTGCATACGTTGCTTCTCGCCACGTGAGTTGATGGGGATCACGCCAGGGTCCACCACGACCACCACACCCACTATCAAGTGATGCTCCTCCAGAACTACATTGGTTACCAACGGAACAAGGTCTAAGGCCTCTTGCTCTGATCCACACAACTCGACAACCACGACTAACAGGTTGGTCCAAGTGAACACAGCACTGTAGAGAGAAGGAGGAGGCCATGTTAAACATCTTGGGTCATTTTGTACATAATGGGAAACATTCCAAGTGATATACACAGGCTGGTGGAACTTACCATTCGCCGATGCTCCTATGGGTCCGGGACACCGAGGTCTCGATGTCAATAGGGTGGTATCGCAGCCCCCTGAGTTCCAAAGTTTCATCCAGTGCACCCACCACATAGAGAGCATCATGGCGGTCTGCAAAAACAAAGTTCAGAGACAGACAAAGTGTTAAGAATTTGCTGAGATTAGGTGAGGAAACGGAACATATGACAGGGTGCCTCGAGAGGAGTTGTGGCATTGTATGAGGAAGTCGGGAGTGGCAAAGAAGTATGTAAGAGTTGTACAGGATATGTGCGAGGGAAGTGTGACCGTGGTAAGGTTTGCGGTAGGAGTGACAGATGTATTCAAGGTGGAGGCGGGATTACATCAGGGATCAGCTCTGAGCCCTTTCTTATTTGGAGTAGTGATGGACAGGTTAACAGACGAGATTAGACCGGAGTCCCCGTGGATTATGATGTTTGCTGATGACATTGTGATCTGTAGTGAGAGTAGGAAGCAGGTTGAGGAGATCCTGGAGAGGTGGAGATCTGCTCTAGAGAGGAGAGGAATGAAGGTCAGTAGGACCACCAAGACAGAATACATGTGTGCAAATGAGAGGGAGGTCAGTGGAATGGTGAGGATGCAGGGAGTAGAACTGGCAAAGGTGGATGAGTTTAAATACTTGGGATCAACAGTACAGAGTAATGGGGATTGTGGAAGGGAAGTGAAAAAGAGAGTGCAGGCAGGGTGCAGTGGGTGGAGAAGAGTGTCAGGAGTGATTTGTGACAGATGGGCATCAGCAAGAGTGAAAGGGAAGGTCGACAGGATGGTAATGAGACCAGCTATGTTATGTGGGCTGGAGACGGTGGCACTGACCAGAAAGCAGGAGACAGAGCTGGAGGTTTCAGAGTTAAAGATGTTAAGATTTGCATTGGGCGTGACGAGGATGGACAGGAGGGACCGTTGGGAGACAAAGTCAGAGAGGCGAGATTGTGTTGGTTTGGACATGTGCAGAGGAGAGATACTGAGTATATTGGGAGAAGGATGCTAAGGATAGAGCTGCCAGGGAAAAGGAGAAGAGGAAGGCTAAAGAGAAGGTTTATGGATGTGGTGAGAGAGGACATGCAGGTGATGGGTGTAACAGAACAAGATGCAGAGGACAGAAAGATATGGAAGAAGATGATCCGCTGTGGCGACCCCTAATGGGAGCAGCCGAAAGAAGAAGGTGAGGAAATGGAACACAGTTATGCAACAGGGGTTGGCATCAGACCAAATGTAGTGAGGGGCATAAAATCAACCCTTTCTATATATAAAATTCTAAGCCTAAAAGTGCAACGATTTTGTGTGAATTTTTTGTCAGACTTTAAATCGGCATATTTTAAAACCTATATATATATATATATATATATATATATATATATATATATATATATATATATATATATATATATATATATATATATATATATATGTATGTGCTTGGTATCATTCTTTTCAGAGTTTATTAAACTTTAATGTGATGTTAGATTTTCAGATTCTTATTTCGTCTTTAAATTATAAACTAAAATATCAAGAAAGTCGTGGTTTTTAATATCAAGAAAGTCATGGTTTTAACTTTTGATCAAGTAAACTTTCTTTCACAGAAACAAAGTATTAAAAAAATTATCTATTCATAACACCAATGTTTGTATTTAGGTAATTTACTTAGCTGAAGGTTTGTTTGGTGAAAGTGAAATCTACAAACACTACAGGCAAAATATCCGGATCTACAATAATCTGCTCGTGTTCGCATCATTCAATGCTTAAAACATGGATTTACACAATAATGGACCATACACTATGAGAATCTGTGGCCCTGCAACAATTAAAGCTACGATAAGTTCAATTTCAAATAAACCACGATTCGGTCAGGTGTATATTTATGATCACGGAGAAGCAACAACATAGAATCAAAAGAGTTAAACGATCGGATGTATGAGAAATTCTATAGACAATAACTGATACAAATCGGTACGTCAAACAGTATTGCACTTTACATGAAAGTTATCTGCAAAACACGGACAAAGAAATTTTCTTGAATTTCTAAATGAATCTGCAAGATCACGTTGCATTTATAATAAACCAACATGTGACGAATTGTTAGCAATAATAGTTATGAAAGACGGAGATTATATATATATATATATATATATATATATATATATATATAGGTAAAATTCTGTTACAACGAATATCTTTACAACAAAATTTTCATTACAACAAAGTATTTTTATGGTCCCAATAGTTTTCCCCATATGACACAAGTCTATAGAAATCTCGTTACTATGAAGTATATTCAGCAGATACTTTCATTACAACACAAGTGCACAAAAGACCTTAAAATGCCTGAACGCTCGAATCATCCACAGAGCAGCTAGTTCTGTGGTTGCAGCTCAGTTGTGCACAACGATTCCCAAACAGAAAAATGATATTTTTTTTTTCTTTTTTCGAACTTTCCTCGTATTGTTGTTTTGCCTTTTTTTGTTTCCTGGGGTTTTTAATGATACCTTTTGCTTATCGCTCATCAACATTTGAAAAACATCCACTGGAATTTAACTCATTGTCACTCTCCTAGAAACGGCACACAAAAATTTTTTTGCAGGTCTCGATTGCGGCAAAAAGAAACAAAGACGTTGCCAATGAATTCCGAATTTCGCCACTCTCAACTTTCTTACAAGACAGAGCAAAAAAAGAAGAAAAATCTCGGGTTGCAAACGTATGAGAACGGCTGTATTTGAAGATATAGAAAGAGCCGTTTTGATAGGGTTCAATGATGCTCGTTCAAGAAACATTCCTATTAATGCGGCACTCATTCAAGAAAATGTGAGGTTTGTAAACTCTCTTGGGACCTCCCACAACTGGACAGCACGCCGAAGAGCTTCCCGAAGTCCGATCTCCGCATCTGTACGGGGCAATAGCAGGCTCACAGCTATGCTGTGTCTCTCTCCGCCAAAGTAAACCGAAAAGATCTCTATAAGTGATGCAAGGTTGGGAGCATGCAAACTGTAAATGCAGATAACAGGATTACTTGATCAGTGACCTGGCCACGACCCTGCCTGACTGCTGTGTCTGTGTATAGCAGAGTGGCAGATCACGCTACAATAAATAAGTGTGCCATTCCAGTTCAAGCTGAATAAAGCTGGTTTTGCTAAAGTACTGAGACTTAGCCTCGTGTTTTGGGGTGCAAGACAGGGACTTATAACGCAACCCCGATCTTTTATGTTTTGCTTCTGTAGTGCTTCACTGCATCGCTGTGAGCCTCCTATTGCCCTGTAACAGCAACGGACAATCAATCTTCCACAGACGCTGCAATCGTGCTTCAAGACGCACTTCAGTGTGTCGTTCCCGTTGGGTGGGGAGTGGGGTCTCAAAAGAGTTCAGAAACCTCACAATAAGAAAAGGATGATTTGGCTCCTGATTGATAACTGTGCTGCCCACAACATGCTTCCGCATTTAGATAATGTTCACGTTGAATTCCTCCCAGCCAATTGCACATAAGTGCTTCAGCCATTGGATCTGGGCATCATTCGCACCCTGAAAGTGTATTATCGCAAGGGAATGCCGAGAAAAATTCTCTTCAGCATAACTTGTAGGCAGGAGATTAAAATTAACGCAAAAGTAGCTATTCAAATGATTGCAAATGCCTGGATACAAGTTAAAGAAAGCACTACAGTAACAAATACAGAATCTCATTACAACAAAATATTTTTTAGTTCCCTGGGAGTTTGTTGTAACGGAATTTTACCTGTATATATAATTTGTGTTTGTAGGACAAAGATGCCTGAGTGGTGTAGCGCTGACTGTAAATTTGACTGACCTTTGCTGGCACCTAAAAGCTCAGTCCTCTTGACAAATCCCAGGTATCCGGTCCGAGCCCATAAGGTCTCTGTGTCTGCAAAGCTCAGCTTGGTGTTGAAATGGTCAGCCTGAAGACTCTCGTCCCCATAGATAGTATAATAGCCACTGGCGTTGTGCTGGCTATTCACCCAGATCTGGAACAAGAACTGAAATGGGTCAGGAGAGACACCAGAGATTTGTGCAAATATACGTGTGTGTGCGTACCTTCTGTCTGTTACTCACCTCTCCAAGATGAGAATCTCCCAAAGGCCCCTTAGTTTCAGGATTCACTATGAGAACTCTGACACCCGGAAGCATCTGATGGGAAAAAAAAAGAAAAACACAAATCACAGTTTAAATGTTCATAAACACAGATTTGAATCAGAGGTGAAGGATGTTTCTCATAGAAAACCATCGGAGTTAATAGAAAAAGAAAGGTCATTAAATAAAAGATCCTCCTCATGTTAAATTTCTCTCTTGGGATAAATTAAGTACCGTCTATCTATCTACACACTCGTGCCTACATCATTAGGTGGTGCATGGAGTTCATTTCCATCAAAGGTGACATTTTGGGCTGCTCTCAGATGACTTGGGCACCGCAAAATTAAACGAAGTCTCTTAACCTCAAGTGGGTGATAGTTTCAATATCCTGAAACAACACCCAGGAGTGATTTCTTGGAGCATATCTATGTCAACAAATAAAAGACCAAGGAGTCTCATCTATAAGAATACAAACCACTTGCGGTCAGAGAGTGATAAACATACTAATAGGGAATAGCACAAAACGGAGCAGACAAACACAGTCTAACGTCAACGCAATGAAGCAGTGGCTACCTGAAGTACAAATGGCTCTGACATCCTGGAGCATGCGCATGGATGTCTGTTACTGCACTGTCACAGTCATAAGAGCGCATCACGGAAATAAGGCTATAATACTGGACAGGTGCACTTGAAGTGCAAAAGATGAACAAAGAAATGGATAAATAAGTTAAACACGTAGATGCATTTATGTATACATGTAACTTAAATGCTTGTTATATAGATACTTGTATGTCTACATTGTAGCACAACATCATATGTACTGTGTATATATGTATATATATATATATATATATATATATATATATATATATATAAACTGCTCAAAAAAATTAAAGGAACACTTTGAAAACATATCAGATCTCAATGGGAAAAAGAAATCCTCCTGGATATCTATACTGATATAGACTGGGTAATGTGTTAGGAACGAAAGGATGCCACATCGTTTGATGGAAATGAAAATGATCAACCTACAGAGCCCTGAATTCAAAGGCGCCCCAAAAATCAGAGTGAAAAAATTATGTGGCAGGCTAGTCCATTTTGCCAAAATTGAATTGCAGCAACTCCAAATTATGCAGCACTTTGTATGGCCCCTGTGTTCTTGTATACATGCCTGACGTGCATGCTTCTAATGAGATGACAGATGGTGTTGTGGGGGATCTCCTCCCAGATCTGGACCAGGGCATCACTGAGCTCCTGGACAGTCTGAGGTGCAACCTGGTGGCATTGGATGGACCAAAACATAATGTCCCAGAGGTGTTCTATTGGATTTAGGTCAGGAAAGTGTGGTGGCCAGTCAATGGTATCAATTCCTTCATCCTCCAGGAACTGCCTGCATACTCTCACCACATGAGGCCAGGAATTGTCGTGCACCAGGAGCCACTGTACCAGCATAGGGTCTGACAATGGGTCCAAGGATTTCATCCTGATACCTAATGGCAGCCAAGGTGCCTTTGTCAAGCCTGTAGCGGTCTGTGTGACCCTCCATGGATATGCCTCCCCAGACAATCATTAACCCACCACCAAACTGCTCATGCTGAATGATGTTACAGGCAGCATAATGTTCTCCATGGCTTCTCCAGACCCTTTCACTTCTGTCATGTGCTCAGGGTGAACCTGCTCTCATCTGTGAAAAGCACAGGGCACCAGTGGTGCATCTGCCAATTCTGGTATTCTATGGCGAATGCCAATCGAGCTGCATGCTGCTGGGCAGTGAGCTCAGGGCCCATTAGAGGACATGGGGCCCTTGGGTCACCCTCATGAAGTCTTTCTGGTTGTTTGGTCAGAGACATTCACACCAGTGGCCTGCTGGAGGTCATTTTGTAGGGCTCTGGCAGTGCTCATCCTGTTCCTCCTTGCCCAAAGGAGCAGATACTGGTCCTGCTGATGGGTTATGGACCTTCTATGGCCCTCTCCAGCTCTCCTAGAGTAACTGCCTGTCTCCTAGAATCTCCTCCATGCCCTTGAGACTGTGCAGGGAGACACAGCAAACCTTCTGGCAATGACACGTATTGATGTGCCATCCTGGAGAAGTTGGACTACCTGTGCAACCTCTGTAGGGTCCAGGTATCGCCTCATGCTACCAGTAGTGACACTGACTGTAGCCAAATGCAAAACTAGTGAAGAAACAGTCAGAAAAGATGAGGAGGGAAAAATGTCAGGGGCCTCCACCTGTTAAACCATTCCTGTTTTGGGGGTCATCTCATTGTTGCCCCTCTAGTGCATCTGTTGTTAATTTCATTAACACCACAGCAGCTGAAACTGATTAACAACCCCGTCTACTACTTAACTGACCTGACTATCTATCTATCGTACAAGGTCTGTCTTACTTGTGCTGTTCATTGCTACCTGTGCTTCCACATGCTTAAATACAGAGGGGAGAACTTTTATCACTCACACAAATATATTCTGTCGCAATCATGAAAGTGTGAAGTTGGGGTGTCTTTCTAAAGCAAATTCGATTCCTGTAGTCTGGAGGCTAACACTTCAGATCTCTCACTAGATTCTCTAAATCAGATTGCCTTAGCAAGTGCGGCTCACCCTGTTCCAATTCTGGATCATACAATTCATGTGGTGGGACATGACTTTCCAAATCTGGGGGGGGATTGGCACGGGACTCTCTTCCTCCTGCTGCCCTCTCTTAAGTGCACATACACAGTCAGGATTAACACATTTTGACTTATGTTCCTTTGAAAATCCAATTTTAGTCATACAAAAATAACAGTCTTGAGTGTTGATTTACTTTGTTCATGCCACATGGTGGGCATAGCAGAAGTCAGGCTTCATCTTTTAACCACTGGGTAAGCCCAGAATAACACACTGTGCAGTAGACATGAGGCACCCAGCTTTTATCCTGGTCTCCGATTTGTCATCCAAGGTAATACTTATAAAGCAAATGTCACTCTCTTTGTCAGGTTCTTGTGCTGATCAAGCGGAGTACATTTACCACAAACGTAACCAAAATTGGCAGGCTGGTTGACGCAGCTGTGCCTATTCATTTTAAGGTTAAAAGAGGAAAACTCAACAACATAACCTTAGCAAGCTCTAGGCCTGCCCTCCGGCCCCTCTCGCCTTATATAGTTACTGCTGACATCGGCTGAGCGACATGCTCAAATGGGTCCAGACACTGCTGCCGGCCTACCTCCAAGAACACAGTGATGCTTTGGGCTAGTGGGTCTACCGCTGTTTTAGTCAAAGGTTTGAAGTGTGCCACTGTGATCTTTACTCCACATTTCATTATTTTACTTAAGACGGGTAACTGAGGCCATGAATAGTCTTAGCTGAAGCATACAAGTTACACAAGTAGAAGGAACAAATGGAGGTGACTCGGGCAGGCTATCAAAAAGAGCTATACCCCTTGGTTGGACGGTCAGTTTACAGATAACAGTTACCACTGCATCAGCAAAAGATTGTATCTCATGTTTGCACTGGACATTAGACCTTACCTATGGATGGGTGGAAGACATTGCTTCCGCCCGTACCTAAAAAAAAATTGCCTCCCACACTCTTAAAGTGGGGAGAACCGACTTCAGGAACCCCACATATGACTTCATCACGCTTTGCCAGGAAATTTCTTAGTAACTGTATTATTGTGAGTGTCAGCCAATATTAAAAGAAATGTATCCTTTCTTTAGTGTTACTTTTTTCTTTCTTCATCTTAGAATTACTGCCATAGTAAGGAATGATATACATTTTTTAGAGTTGGGAATCAATTTAAAAAAAATAAGTACTTAATCATATAAATGTGTGTAATTAATCAAAATGAATCGTGTCTGACATTAACAGGTAGGAAGCAGTATGTAAGACTGGGCCCTCACATGTTGGATCCAGTGTCAATTAGCTTAGGCTCCCACCCAAGCTGCGTTCTTTCACCCTTCCTGTTTTCACTTCATACAAATGACTGCAGATCCATGGACAAATCCATAAAAATCCTAAAGTTTTCAGATGACACAACCGTAGTGGGTCTCATTTCTAATAATGACATGTTTTACTATCAAAGTGAGGTGGGCCGTCTTATAGAATGGTGTTCTTGTAACATCTTGGAGCTCAATGCTATGAAGACAGTGGAAATGAGGATTGATTTCCGCAGACAAGTCACTTGGCAAATTGATGTTCAATTAATTAATTAATTAATTGTGAATTTCCCCTTGGGATTAATAAAGTATCTAATTAATGTTCAGTCATTCAAATTCCTGGGGACTACTTTCACTAACACATTAACATGGGAAAAGCACATCATCTCCATCATCAAGAAAGCCAAGCACAGATTGTTCTTCCTTTGCCAGCTTAAGAAGCTTGCCATATCGTGGCGTAAATTGTTAAAGTGAGCGAGTCGCACAGAAGACGCACAAAATGAAAGTTAACCTAACTCATGAAGATCATGAAAAGTGGGCCAGACATTAGACTTAACTATCTGAAGTGGCCCAAAACGTCTCAACAGGAAAAGTTAATCGTCATCAATTGGCCAGGCCCAACATCAGCCTGATGTAACTTAACCCAACTCAGCAGGCCAAATGAAATGGCTTAAGTGAACCACACACTACACTAATGCTAAGAAAAATTAACTGTAGTCAAATGCTACATCAACAGCAATGTTTGGGGTGAACTACATATTATGCTGACTAACAGGATAAGTGAATCATCACATGTGAATGGAACCAGCCAACAACATAACTGCCTAGCTTCAGTGTGACTCAACAAGATCAATGAGTAATCCTAAGACAGCCTTATGAAACAGACGTGACCTGAACAGAAGAGGATGAGTAATTGTTGCAGACATTTTGCCTCTGTTTAGTCCTGTTGCCTCAAAGGCAGTGCCAACTGACATATTTAGAAGAGAATCAGAGAATGACGAGCCCTATGCCTGTATTATCAGTTCATACAAGAGCAACATCATTCATTTTCCACTGCTTATCGGACACCAAGTCGTGAGGCCTATACATCCCTTTCCCCAGCCACACTTGCCCACTCATAATGCGAGAATCCCAAGGCATTCCCCTAGGACAGTGGTGGCGAACCTATGGCACGCGTGCCAAAGGGGGCACTCAGAGCCCTCTCAGTGGGCACACGCGCTGTCGCCCGAGCACAGAGTTCGTTACTATAAAGCCAGAGGAATGCGGGGCCGGGCTGCCCCCCCTCTTCACGCGCGGAGGACTTTTCTCACATCACCTGCCCCTCTGCCCAGCAGCCCAATGGGAGCGCTTCCTTCCTCTCCTGTCTGGGGTAGGCGGGCGGCACATGCTGCTTGAGGGTGCGGCACGGACTGCAGCCTTTTGAGTCTGTGATTCCCATGGTGGGGTTGGAGGGGATGTGGTATAGCGGGTCCACAGCTCAAAATTGAAAAGGCCAGTTTTAACAGATAATTGCCGCTTTTCAGCGCTTAAAGGGGGTTATGGTAGAGTGGCCGGGCGGTTTCCGGGAGCTTTGTGATGCGGGCAGTCCTCGCTTAAGCGCACAGGTGAGGAGTCGTCCGCATCTGTAATTATTGCCGGGAGTTGCTAATCGCCACACATGATCCACGACCCTGTAATATATAATGGAAGCTTTGGGGGCGGAGCTTAATAGGGAAGACCTGCGTGAAACACTTGAGAGGATCGAAGGGATGACAAAGGACAGCACAGTTAGTTATGAAAATGAAATCCTTAAAGTGTGGAATTCTCTGCCAAATAATCTTAAGTCAATGAAGGCACTTGAGATTGCTTTCCTTACTTTGTTTGGAACATCTTATGCTTGTGCGCAGCTGTTTTCAGCTTTGAATTAAATCAAATCTGACACCAGAAACAGACTAACAGATGACCTGAGTGCTGCATGTGTTGCTCTCAAACTTACAAAGTATGAGCCAAGGTTAGACAAATTATCAGCATGCATACAACAGCAAAAAGCACATTAATTGTTCAAAAGCATACCGAATGCAAACTTTTACCTTTCATCAAAAAGTTGTTTGTATCATTGAAAGCTCCGCTATTATGTTTTTCTTTTAAGACAAAAGATGTTAATTTATGAGTGGCTTTTCTAAACTAAAAGCTCAGTAGATAGATAGACAGACAGAGCATCAGTATTGGCAGTCCAGTCCAATTTACCATCCAGCTGCACTCCCAGGTATTTATAGGTCTGTACCCTCTGCACACACTCACCTCTGATGATCACGGGGTCCATGAGGGGCCTGGGCCTCCTAAAATCCACCACCAGCCCCTTGGTTATGCTGGTGTTCAGTTTTAGGTGGTATTCAGGTTAAATTGCCATGTTGGCACTTTGCGATAAATAAGTGGGTTTTGGATTGCAGTTTGGGCACTTGGTTTCTAAATGGTTCGCCATCACTGCCCTAGGATATCTGGAAGATGTAATCCTCTCAAGTGAGACCTGGGTTCTTCCTTGCGGTCTCGCTCTCAGCTGGTGGTAACCATAAAACCTCCACAGGGAGGCATGCGTTTCAGATGCTTGAACCATCTCAATTGGCTCCTCTCAGTGCGGAGGGTCAGCAGCTCTACTCTGAGCTTCTCCCGGATGTCTGCACTTCTCACCCAGTAACCTAAGGGAAAGCCCAGCCAGTGGAGAAAGCTCATTTCAGCTGATTGTAACTGTGTTCTTATTCTTTCCATCATTACCCAGAGCTTATGGCCATAAGTGAGGGTAGGGATGTAGGTTGACTGGTAAATCAAGAGCTTCGCCTTCTGGCTCTCAGCTCCTTCTTCACTGTCACAGATTGGTATAGAGACCCCATAACTGCGCTTGCTGTCCTGATCCATTTGTTGATCTCATTATTCTTTTTCCCCTCACTCATTAACAAGACCTCATGGTACTTAAACTCCACTTGAGGCAGTAACTCACTTCCCACATGGTGAGGGCAGGCCACCCCTTTCCTTCTGAGGACTATGGCCTGATCTCTGGTGTTTCACACGCGGTCAAAAACCATCCCAATATGTGCCGGAGTTCATTGACCGATGGAAGCCAACAGGACCATGCTGAGTACAAAAACCAGGCGGAGTGTAGATTGATGGACAATAATGTGACATTTATCCATTTTAAATGAAATCTACAACTCAATAAAGTGTGCAGAAAGTGAAGGGGTCTGAATACACACCAATTCCACTGTATGTATACACACACATACACTTTGGAGGCTATAGCTTGTAACCGATATTGACAGAATTGAAAATTCGCAGTCACGTCAATCTTCATGACGCACACTCTCTCTGTCCAAGTTGTATACTCTCATAAAGAAGCCCTTATAGCTGCAGCCTGGTACCTGCAATCTGCGGATTTAACCCACCATGACTGCTGAAGTTCTGCAAGATAAACAGCAGTCTGCTCTGCTCTTGTGTGTGCTACTGTTTAAATGAATGTTTTAGAATCTGTGAGGAATGTGTTTTTAGTTATGTGATTCACTTACAGAAACAAGTGTAATATGAACTTCCGATGACTCACAAGACTACCCCCTCAATGGATAACAAAACGCCTCGTGTGAAAACATCAATGACTAAAGGCTTCTTCTTCCCTTTATTCCATCCTCTTGTCTTCCAGAAGAGATCTGTGGCAGTCTCAAATCGTAAATAGCATACGACATAGACCCTTCAACTATGGGTCGAGATTCACAATTATATTCAATGGGAAAGGGTTGCGTACATTTCATGAAGAGTCTCGTGAAGGGTTTTCACTTAAGAAACATAGCTAAAGTTAGACCTCTTATATCATTGAAAGATGCGGAGAAATTAATTCACGCTTTTGTTTTCAGTAGACTAGATTACTGTAACGCACTCCTCTCAAGACTACCCAAAAAAGACATAAATCACTTGCAACGAGTGCAGAATGCAGCTGCTAGAATCCTAACTGGGAAAAGAAAATCCAAACACATTTCTCCAGTTTTGATGTCACTACACTGGTTGCCTGTGTCATTCAGAATTGACTTTAAAATACTGCTTATGGTTTATAAAGCCTTAAATAATCTGCTCCATCTTATATATCGGAATGCCTGACACTTTATATTCCAAATTGTAACCTTAGATCTTCAAATGAGTGTCTCCTTAGAATTCCAAAAGCTAAACTTAAAAGAAGTGGTGAGGCGGCCTTCTGCTGTTATGCACCCAAAATCTGGAATAGCCTGCCAATAGGAATTCGCCAGGCAAATACAGTAGAGCACTTTAAAACACTGCTGAAAACACATTACTTTAACATGGCCTTTTTATAACTTCACTTTAACTTAATACTGATACTCTGTATGTTCAATTCTTCATAATAATTATTCACAGTGGCTCCAAAATCCATACTGACCCCTACTCTCTCTTCTGTTTCTTTTTCCGGTTTCTTTGTGGTGGCGGCCTGTGCCACCACCACCTACTCAAAGCATCATGATGCACCAACATTGATGGACTGAAAGCCAGAAGTCTACGTGACCATCATCATCAGGTCCTTCCATGAAAACCCTAAATACAAAGAGGACTGTTTGACTTATGTTAGGTAGATTGCCCAGAGGGGACTGGGCGGTCTCTTGGTCTGGAACCCCTACAGATTTTATTTTTTCTCCAGCCTTTGGAGTTTTTTTTTTTTTTCTGTCCACCCTGGCCATCGGACCTTACTCTTATTCTATGTTAATTAATGTTGACTTATGTTTATCTTTTATTGTGTCTTCTATTTCTCTATTCATTTTGTAAAGCACTTTGAGCTACATTTTTTTGTATGAATATGTGCTATATAAATAAATGTTGATTGATTGATTGATGGTAGTGGGCAGCAAACAACATTGTTCCGGTCTGACCAAGAGGGACCCAAGTACCACACCCTAGGGTTACAGTTGGTGGTGATTCTGGGTCTCAAAGATTCAAAAACGACAAAATTGCTATTATCCAATTCCTCCGCACTACTTCTTCTTTCGGCTGCTCCCGTTAGGGGTCGCCACAGCGGATCATCTTCTTCCATATCTTTCTGTCCTCTGCATCTTGTTCTGTTACACCCATCACCAGCATGTCCTCTCTCACCACATCCATAAACCTTCACTTAGGCCTTCCTCTTCCCTGGCAGCTCTATCCAATTCCTCCGCACCACGTGTCTATTTGTGGTATCTGTAATGCGTCCAGAAATACATTAGATTGTGTCTTGTATTCTTTAATCTCAGTAGAATATAAGGATTTATAGTAGTCTCTAAATGTGTGCATTATATTTTTGTGGTCAATGATTTTGTCTCTGTGTTGGTGATTGCTGGGATTGCATTGCCAACTTCTTGCCTGTGGATGTGTTGAGCATAATAATGATGTCTTGATTTAAGGATGAGTTGTTCAGTTTCTTTAGTTGTTAAGAAGTTGAGCTCTGAATGCTGAGCATGCCTTTTCCTATATGAAACGCCTCACTTAGACATCTGGCATGTTCTTGATCTATTCTAGTCATTTCGTTGATTAGCTCTGATACCTTCTTGGTTTCCAATTTACTTCAAATCCAAGATATTTGACCCTACAGCATAACAACAACTTCCCCAAAGCCTTGGGCTACCTTCTCTCCAAAACTTAACCCAACAGAGCACCTTTGAGATGTCCTACATCTCAAGACATGACCCTCTGCCTAAAAGTGGTTGACAACTAATCAGGCCTATTTTGTAGAACTGGGCTGACGAGCTTTAAGAGATGTCCAGACTGCTTTGTTTTCATTTTAATGCAGCATTTTAAAAGAAAAACGGTTTACGTCCAAGCTAGCAACTTCACATTGATTATGAAAGTACCTCCACCTACATTAAACCATCTGAAAACGTATATGACATAGCCATTCACGTACAATGGGCATGTGGGCATTGGTGGAAACAGGAAGAGGAAGTGCAGGGATGGTTATGCTAGTGGCCACAGAAAACACAAAACTGTAGTGACTGGTAAATTTATTTCCTTTTTGTGCATCAATGTGATTTTCACAAGGCACAATACACAATTTAGATGCACACGGGTGTGTCCGCTGTGTTGAAATAAGTCCTCCCAACCCGTGAAGGGTTGCCAGTCAGGGAATGTGAAGTTATAATAAAGAGGATCCAATCAGAGAAGGGCCACATAATACGGACAAAAATATCACAGGGCAATTACAGTCTATTTTCAAAACTCTTCATTTTCACGCATCCATGCGGCAATGTGGAGAAGTAAATGGCTCAAAAGAGCGTTTTCAAAAATTTCTGCTTTTACGGGTTAAAAATAACCGGGAATAGTGCAGATGAAAGGCAAAAACGGAGCATAATGTCTATGTTTTTAAATGAAAAGAGCCAATCTTAGAAAGTTAAAGATTTGAGTTAAACTCATATTAGACTTTGCTAAAGTAGAATAGAATGTAATCTTCTTATAGCTATTAGAATATGGTATAGTCTTCTACCCCTCTAAGTTAATATGAGTTAGAACTTTCTTGCTATAATCTGCGTTACAGTGTGTTAACCGAGTCAGTTTGGGTTTGAAATTAGTGGTAGTAGTAGTTTATTTATATAGCGCCCTTCACAGACAAAGGGGCACAGAGAAATTGAACAGCAAATAAAGTACAAATATAACAGTTAAAACAAAACAAACAAAACCAATAAAAATAATAAACAAACAAACTATTCAGCACTGATTAAAAGCTTGTTTAAAAAAAAAAAAATTTTTCAGTTTTTTAAAAGAATCAACAGGCTCGGCTGTGCACAGACCACAAGGCAGGCAATTTCATAGTCTTGGTGCCACGGACTGAAAAGCACAATCCCCACGGGTTTTTAGCCGAGGGCGTGGGACAACTAGAAGGCCCTGCTGCCCAGATCTAAGAGTCCGACAAGCTGTATAGCAGGGCTATTCAATTACAAATTCAGTTGGGCCACATTGTCAAACCAAGAAGGTTAGCTGGGCCTGTCATTTTAGCGGCAAAGCAGCTCGTAATGACAAATTTTAAAACCAACACAAACAAATTTATTGAAAAACATAACGTTTATTCGTTGTTTCTCTTTTAACTTTGGTCAGTTTGCAGAGCAAAAGGTGCATACAAAAAGAGCTGAATTAACAGAATCTGAGGTAGCCCCTATTTTTTTCACTTACAAAAGGAAAACAAAAACTGACCTAGGCTACATATCTGACCTATCTGATCACAAAGTGCATAAAACAAAATAGTGCACAGTAGTAGGCTATTAGAAATAACATTGTTTCCTTTTGAAACAAAATAAACAACTTGCACACATTTGACCCAGGAACATCTCAAAGTGCACAGTATTCACAACTATAACAACACTAAGGGAACATATTTTAAATCACCATGTGTGATTAGGCATGCCTCTGTTACACATCCCACATTACAGTGGTGTGAAAAACTATTTGCCCCCTTCCTGATTTCTTATTCTTTTGCATGTTTGTCACATAAAATGTTTCTGATCATCAAACACATTTAACCATTGGTCAAATATAACACAAGTAAACACAAAATGCAGTTTTTAAATGATGGTTTTTATCATTTAGGGAGAAAAAAAATCCAAACCTACATTGCCCTGTGTGAAAAAGTAATTGCCCCCTGAACCTAATAACTGGTTGGGCCACCCTTAGCAGCAATAACTGCAATCAAGCGTTTGCGATAACTTGCAGTGAGTCTTTTACAGCGCTCTGGAGGAATTTTGGCCCACTCATCTTTGCAGAATTGTTGTAATTCAGCTTTATTTGAGGGTTTTCTAGCATGAACCGCCTTTTTAAGGTCATGCCATAGCATCTCAATTGGATTCAGGTCAGGACTTTGACTAGGCCACTCCAAAGTCTTCATTTTGTTTTTCTTCAGCCATTCAGAGGTGGATTTGCTGGTGTGTTTTGGGTCATTGTCCTGTTGCAGCACCCAAGATCGCTTCAGCTTGAGTTGACAAACAGATGGCCGGACATTCTCCTTCAGGATTTTTGGTAGACAGTAGAATTCATGGTTCCATCTATCACAGCAAGCCTTCCAGGTCCTGAAGCAGCAAAACAACCCCAGACCATCACACTACCACCACCATATTTTACTGTTGGTATGATGTTCTTTTTCTGAAATGCTGTGTTCCTTTTCGCCAGATGTAGCGGGACATTTGCCTTCCAAAAGTTCAACTTTTGTCTCATCAGTCCACAAGGTATTTTCCCAAAAGTCTTGGCAATCATTGAGATGTTTCTTAGCAAAATTGAGACGAGCCCTAATGTTCTTTTTGCTTAACAGTGGTTTGCGTCTTGGAAATCTGCCATGCAGGCCGTTTTTGCCCAGTCTCTTTCTTATGGTGGAGTCGTGAACACTGACCTTAATTGAGGCAAGTGAGGCCTGCAGTTCTTTAGACGTTGTCCTGGGGTCTTTTGTGACCTCTCGGATGAGTCGTCTCTGCGCTCTTGGGGTAATTTTGGTTGGCCGGCCACTCCTGGGAAGGTTCACCACTGTTCCATGTTTTTGCAATTTGTGGATAATGGCTCTCACTGTGGTTCGCTGGAGTCCCAAAGCTTTAGAAATGGCTTTATAACCTTTACCAGACTGATAGATCTCAGTTACTTCTGTTCTCATTTGTTCCTGAATTTCTTTGGATCTTGGCATGATGTCTAGCTTTTGAGGTGCTTTTGGTCTACTTCTCTGTGTCAGGCAGCTCCTATTGAAGTGATTTCTTGATTGAAACAGGTGTGGCAGTAATCAGGCCTGGGGGTGGCTACGGAAATTGAACTCAGGTGTGATACACCACAGTTAGGTTATTTTTGAACAAGGGGCAATTACTTTTCACACAGGGCCATGTAGGTTTGGATTTTTTCTCCTAAATAATAAAACCATCATTTAAAAACGGCATTTTGTGTTTACTTGTGTTATATTTGACTAATGGTTAAATGTGTTTGATGATCAGAAACATTTTGTGTGACAAACATGCAAAAGAATAAGAAATCAGGAAGGGGGCAAATAGTTTTTCACACCACTGTATATTGATGTATTGTAGGCTACAGTTACCCTGCTGACTTAGTGGGAGAAGTGACATTTTTTGTTTTGAACGAGAGCAGTGACTTTAGGCTCGTAAGTTGTCAATGCAATTCGAAGGCATTGGTGGAGAGTATGGTCAGTCAGGGAGCAACGAGAGTTGCTTTTTATGGAGTTCATGTGTGAAAAACTTGACTCACATGTATATGTTGATCCAAACATACTGAGCATGACGATCGCTACTTTCTTAATGTTAGGGAACTGATGTGCGTTGACATCAGTCCAAAACATTGCAGGCCGTTAGTGGAAAGCTCCTGTGCCATGGTTACAGATGACTGCATGTCAACAAGTTCGAGTGTGAATTTCCCCTCGTCAATGGAAGGGACCAGTTTCTTAGCTCTGGCGGATAAGTCCCCTTCTATTGCAACAGTGAACGGGTCTCTGACAAAAACGGCCAACTCTGTGGGCAGATCAAGTCCATCCAATCGACCAGCAAAGTTATTTTTCAACATCACAATGAAATCTGTCATCACATCCGTGATTTGTGCGGGGGATGAGATGCATTTGCGGAGTGTCGGAAATGCAGCATTCGGCCTGTGCTCAAATCATTTGCGAAAAGGTCCAGTTTAACTTGGAATGCGCGCATCTGTTCCACAAGGTCGATGACAGTTTTGTCTCTGCCTTGTAGTCCCAAATTGAGATCGTTCAGGTGTTTGAATATGTCGCTCAGAAAGCAGGCATCGGCCATGAAGTTTTTGTCCAGTATGCGACTCAAGTGCGTTTCTGCCTTTTTTTTTGCTTGCTGCCGTGGAGGAAAGTTATGATCTCTTCTCTGAGACCGCAGAAACGCTCCAGTGCTTTGCTTTTGGACAGCCACCTCCGTCATTATGCAAAAGAAGGTCGTGGTGCTCAGCAGACATTTCTGACAGCAGCATGCGGAATAAGCGGTGTTGGAGGCTTGATGTGGAGCGAATAAAATTAATTATAGCCATAGCGCTGTCCATTGTCGTTTTGAGCCCGCTTAGTTTTGCGCACAACACGCCTGATGCACAATGCAGTGTAGATCAACTGAGGTGCAACAGCGGACCAACGTGCTGCCAAACCATTCACTTTCCCTGTCATGGACGGAGCCCCATCTGTCACAAGCATGCACACGCTTCATATCCAGAGTACTGTCTTTAAAAAAGGCGGAAATTTTCCCAAAGACTATATCGCCAGTTGTGTGTCCTTCTAACGGCAGTAGGCGAGCAGCTCCTCTCGGAAGCATTTGCCATCAAAAACGGACATATATGCACAACTGAGCAGTATCAGTTTTGTCTGTGGACTCATCTACTGCTATAGACATAGTATCAGCTTTCATCAGGTCTCCTAACAGCGTTTCATACACATCTGCAGCAAGAATTTCAACCCTACGAATGTTTGAAGTATCTGACAGGGGTGCGTTTTTATAGCAGATACCACGCTCATTTTAATTTTATCGTCATTTATCACCTCATCCACGACAGCCAGCATACAGTCCTTCACGGTTTCAGAGTCTGTGAATGGCCTTTTCTTTTTTGCCAGTATCCAGGAAACACGAAGGGATGCTGCAGTAGCTCTCTCTTGGGCTGTGAATGACCGCACCATGGTAGTACTGCTCCGGTTGTAAGATGCAATCAAACTCTGCACTTTTGCAGCCCTCTCTTGAGATCCCTCTGGAAAATTGGTGCGAAAAGTGTGGTGTTTCTCAACATGATGCCTCCGCACATTGTAATCTTTAAATACTCCAACGCACTCATTACAAATTAAACACATCGGTTTGGATGTGGCGGTAAAATAAACAAGTATTTGTCAGTCCAGGCAGGGTTAAACTTACGGTTTTCATTGGCAATTTTACGTTTCAGTGTTGAGAAAGACATATTGATAGTAATCTAAGCTACTACCGGCACGCTCTGCATTGTTTGCATGTTGCAGGCTACGTAATTTCACTAGGAATGCGCGTTTTAGGGACCATAGACATAATACTTTATATTTATATTAATATACTATATATTTATATTAAATTACATTAAATAATTTATAAATAATATATATTAATTTATTATCTATGGGCGGAACCACAGGCTGGGCCACTCGGAGGTTGATTCTGGGCTGCATGTGGCCCGCGGGCCGCCAATTGAATAGCCCTGCTGTATAGCATTGGCACAGACTGGTTAGGTACTCAGGAGCTCGTCCATGCAAAGCTTTGAAAGTAAGCACCAAGACTTTAAAATGAATTCTATGAAACACTGGGAGCCAGTGCAGTGTGTGCAAAATGGGGGTGATATGATCACTGCGGCTAGCGCGAGTTAGGAGCCTGGCAGCTGCATTTTAAACTAACTAAAGATGAGAGAGAGAGTTTATTAATCCCAAAGGGGAAATTCACATACTCCACAAGCAGCATACTGATAAAAACAATATTAATTAAAGAGTGATACAAACACAATGCAAGAAGAGAGTGAGGCAGGTATAACTGTCTATAATCTTGTATAATGTTAACGTTTACCCCACCGGGTGGAATTGAAGAGTCGCATAGTGGGGGGGAGGAACGATCTCCTCAGTCTGTCAGTCTGAAGATAATACTGTTCAGTGGATTCTCCATGATTGACAGGAGTCTGCTCAGCGCCCGTCACTCTGCCACGGATGTCAAACTGTCCAGCTCCGTGCCTTCATTAGAGCCTGCCTCCTTCACCAGTTTGTCCAGGAGTGAGGCGTCCTTCTTCTTTATGCTGCCTCCCCAGCACACCACCACGTAGAAAAGGGTGCTCGCAACAACCGTCTGATAGAATATTGAAAGGACTTGCTCAAACCCGTAAAGAGAGCATTACAGTAATCAAGCCGTGAGGAAATAAAAGAATGAACAAGCATCTCCAATTCTGATTTTTAAACAGCATTTCTTAAATGAAAGAAACACGAGCGGCTGACTGATCTTACATATTCGTCCAGCGTCAGGGACTGGTCAAAAATAACCTCAAAGTTACGTAGACTCGACTTAATAACAGGGGAGACAGGAGAGAATTTTAAGCTAATCTCAGAAAGAAGAACAGGAGAAGCAACAACTAGTACCTCAGTCTTTCCTGAATTCAAATGCAGGTAATTACTACTGTGCCAGTCGTTTACCCGAGACAGACAATCAACCGATGTGACCGAAATATTAATTTGGTTAGGCTTAAATGAAAAGCAGTATATCATCTGCATATATAAGATATGAGATACAGTAATCCCTCCTCGATCGCGGGGGTTGCGTTCCAGAACCCCCGCGATAGACGAAAATCCGCAATGTAGAAACCATATGTTTGTGTAGTTATTTTTATATATTTTAAGCCCTTATAAACTCTCCCACACTGTTAACATTATTAGAGCCCTCTAGACATGAAATAAAACCCTTTAGTCAAAAGTTTAAACTGTCCTCCATGACAAGACAGAGATGACAGTTCTTTCTCACAATTAAAAGAATGCAAATAGATCTTCTTCTCTTCAGGAGCAGAGAATTTCAGAGGGAGAGACAGAGAGAGAGAGCGCGCTGGCAAAGAAAAGCAAACAATCAAAAAATCAATACTTGTGCTTTTAAGTTTGCCGAGGCATTTTTAGAGGAGCATCAGGATCTTCTAAGCAAACAGCCTCTGTGCAAACAGCCCCTCTGCTCACATCTCCTCCGTCAGGCGCAGAGAACGTCAGAGAGAGAGTGAGATTAAAGCAACAATCAAAAAATCAATACGTGTGCTTTTGTGCTTTAAATATGCCGAGCACCGCAATAAAGCGGCATTTTTTTAGAGGAGCGTCAGTATCTTTTAAGCAAACAGCACCTCTGCTCACAGCCCCTCCGTCAGGCGCAGAGAATGTCAGAGAGGGTGAGAGAGAGGCAGAGACAAGCAAACAATCGAGCTTCGCGCGGGATGCATATCTTATATCATTGAGGAGTTTTAGTTAATATGTAATACATGCTCTGATTGGGTAGCTTCTAAGCCATCCACCAATAGCGTCCCTTGTATGAAATCAACAGGGCAAACAAACTGAGGAAGCGTGTAGCATAAATTAAAAGACCCATTGTCTGCAGAAATCCGCGAACCAGCGAAAAATCTGTAATATATATTTAGATGTACTTACATTTAAAATCCGCGATAGAGTGAAACCGCGAAAGTCAAAGCGCGATATAGCGAGGGATTACTGTATTCTTAAAAGAGTTAAGAATCTGCTATAGGGGAAGAATATATAAAGAGAAAAGGACAGGTCCAAGAACCTAGCCCTGTGGCACTCCACATGTCAAAGGAGCAGAGTCAGATGATAAGCCAGCCACACATGGGAAATTAGTCCCATGGCTAGCATAGACGGAAAGTCCCATTTGCAGATTGTAAGTGGGATATGCATACAGTTTTCAGACCGTTCAGAAATGGTTCAACTGTATAAGCAAATTTAAAGAAATGAAACAAGATTTATAAGCTTTAAACAAGAACTTTTCTTTTCTTTGCTACATCAATTTATTCTATTATTGTGTGAACTGTTTTACTTTGAATTTTTACAAACGCTTTTAAAACAAAGATATTTTGTCTGTGGAATCATTTCAACGCGTCAAGCTATTGCTGAATCTCAATTTGCAAACTGGAGCTGCTGAACTTTGGTAATTTTTGGTAAAAACAGCTACAGTTAGTAGTAGGGTGTCCTGCAGTGATGGCCACAAAAGATGCTGAAAGACCGCATGATGATTGTTCATGTCCTCAGTTCTTGTTTTTCGTGTTCTATTGTTGTCTCTGTGGCTTTCCTATTTGTCTCTCAGTTTAAAGTTTAAAAATTCAGTCCAATAATAAGTGATTTTTCTTTTCCCCACCAGTATATAAAGTATATCATGCAGTCCATTCAAGCATAAATACTTTGTAATCGACACCTGAGACAGTCCAAACGTCCAATGATCTAATAAAAGAGGAATGTGTAATTATAAACTGTGCAACCCGCCTCAGAGAGTATGTGTGAAGACCACTGTGGGAGGACTCACTACCACCCATCAGAGCTCACAATGGAAGGGTCAGGTGTGTACTGTAAGTGCTTAGGATTCAAGATTCTTATCAGCGGACTCAGGGACTTCTGCTAACCGCACACGATAAGGGATGAATCAAAGAGAATACAGCAGAATGAACAAGTTGCCCAGGAAAGGGCACAGACTTACTTTTCCTGACTCCATCAGCGGTAGGCTCTGGGGGGCTCCACGCTCAACCAAGCGAATTCTGGAGAAAAAAAAAAAACAACAAAAAAAACGAACAATTAAGTGTGTGACCAATTTTATTTGTAGGATTCCTGCAATGTGTGCCACTAATGCTGCGCACAGAACGAGAAATACAATAAAGCAATGGCAGCCTGAAATGTAAAAAATGTAAATTATGAAACACATCCAAAGAGTTATAGGTTCAAATTCTGCTTTAACTCCCCAACATATGCCATTATCTCAAATGTGACCAACGCTTGATTACAGAATTACGGGCAGGAGTGCACTGTGATTTATTTTCCTGTGTTACGACATCAGAAGATGGGATAGCTTCTCAGACTTAATGGAAGGCATCACCCAAAAATTTTATTTTTTCATTTTGTATCTGTTACTTACCCCATGTTTTTTGTTGTGATGGCAGAGAATAAAATTTTAATCTTATGTTTTACATGGGAAATGGAGGTAGAGTTTGTGAAACAATGTGGAGTCTGCAGGGGGCCAACACTGAACAATGGCTATGGAAAAAAAACCCTCAAGTTACTTGCGTCGCATAATCCACATGTTAGTCTTCCAGTCATATGCTCACAAATTTTAAATCACATGTATTTTTTGTTAAAGTAATGCTAAATAACTTCTTCAGGAAAATCAGAACAGGACACAGACCAGATTTAGCTCTTGAACTGAAGACCCACCTTTCCTCCTCACTCATTAGTCAAGAGGCCTGTCTACAATTCCTTTAACGACTCATTGGTACTGACAGCTGATGTGAAAGCAGTCAAACACTATGCAATTTAAAGGACTCATGAATATCTGAATTTGAAAACTATTTTCATGATTTTTTTTTTTATATGTGGGGGTTTCTTTTCTGACATTTGTGTTTACTTTCATTTTTATTTTAAGGGTGGTGTTATTTATTACCATTTTGTTTTGTTCATTTGCTTGGCACCACGCTGGCCTTGCATCGTGACATTATCTCCAAAGCTGCAATTACATGTTGAGAAAGCTATAGAAAGTCAGTCTGTCTCCTTTGGTTTTACCTAATTAGAACATTAGAACAATCTGGATGAAAAGAGGCCATTCAGCTCAACAAAGCTTGCTACACCTACTGTCTACCACACTACTTGTTCACTTATTCCAAGTGTCTGTCATTCTCTTCCTAATGTTTGTGTGAAATTTCCCCTTCACAAGTTTCCAACTGTGTCCCCGTGTTCTTGGTGAACTCATTTTAAAGTCACCGTCTCGATCCACTGGACTAATTCCCTCCATCATTTTAAACACTTCAGTCAGGTCTCCTCTTCATCTTTGTAAAGGCTCAGCTCTTTTCATCTTTCCTCATAACTCATCCCCTGTAGCCCTGAATCAACCTAGTTGTTCTTCTCTGGACCTTCTCTTGTGCTGTTATGTCCTTTTTGTACTCTGAAGACCAAAATGCATATAGGACTCCAGTGTGTTATAAAGCTTGAAGCAAACCCTCCTGTGACCCTACTGCACACATCAAGGCACTATATAACCTGACATTCTATGACCCATCTTAATGGCTTCTGAACACTGTATGGCACTTGATAGTGTTGGGTCCACTATGACTCCTAAACCCTTCTTATAAGGTGTACTCTCAATTTTCCAACCACCCACTGTGTATTCAAACCTAACATTTTTACTTCCTATGTGTAATTCTTTACATTTACTGACATTAAATTTCATCTGCCACAAATCTCCCTCTGTGATGATTCATCCTCTCTTGGTATCATCTGCAAACTTCACCAGCAGCTTGTTACTTATATTCCTATCCAAATTATATATATATATATAAGTATATATATATAAAATAATAGCAGCGGCCCCAAGCACTGCTCCCTGCTGGACACCACACTTATCAGCCAATTCTGACGAGGTTCCTCGCACCATCACCCTCTGCTTCCTGTGTCTAAGCCAAATCTGCACACATCTACAGACCACACCTTGAACTCCCACTTTTTAGTTTGATGCCCAACCACCTCTTCTGTGGCACCTCATCAAATGCTTTCTGAAAGTCCAGATAATACTATCACATGCTCCACTTTGATCATACCCTTTTGTTGCCATCCATCCAACCCGCTGAATCCGAATACAGGGTCACGGGGGTCTGCTGGAGCCAATCCCAGCCAACACAGGGCACAAGGCAGGAACCAATCCTGGGCAGGGTGCCAACCCACCGCAGGACACACACAAACACACCCACACACCAAGCACACACTAGGGCCAATTCAGAATCGCCAATCTACCTAACCTGCATGTCTTTGGATTGTGGGAGGAAACCGGAGCGCCCGGAGGAAACCCACACAGACACGGGAGAACATGCAAACTCCACGCAGGGAGGACCCGGGAAGCGAACCTGTGTCTCCTAACTGCGAGGCAGCAGCGCTACCACTGCGCCACCGTGCCGCCCCATTTTGTTGCCTCCTCTTAGAATTCCTGTTCCTGCCATGTGCTGCTCAATCTTATCCTTAATAATTTGTTTGATTAATTTTTCTGTAATGCACGTTAACCTTACAGGCCTGTAGTTGTTTGGATCTGCCCGGTCACCCCTTTTTATATAATGAGATAATATTGCCGTTCTCCAGTCTTTCCCAGAATTTCCCCAGTGCACAGTGACTTCCAAAAAATATGTATGAAGGGTCTACATATGTGTTCGCTAACCTCCTTATGAACTCGAGGGTAAACATGATCTGGTCCTGGGGCCTCATGTATAACGCCGTGCGTAGAACTCGCAGTATAACATGGCGTAAGCACAAAAGCCGAAATGTGCTTATGCACAGAAAAATCCAGATGCAGGAATCTGTGCGTACTCCAACTTCCACGTTCTTCCGCTACATAAATCCCGATCAGCGTGAAAACTAACGCTTCGTGCACGCATTATGTAACGGCCCAAATCCTCCCAGAATTACGCCTATTTGAATATGCAAATCAATATAAATCGCCCTTAAGCGCAGCCTTCTGTGAAAAGACAATGGGAAAAGCATGGGGGGAAACATAAGAATTTCAGCGAATACCAAGTGGAGGCAAAGGAAAAACATACTATTTGTTCAAATAAACCGTGGTATAATCAACAAAAGGAAGTTGATCGAGTGACATAGCGTGTTGGAGAAACTTGAAAGCTCACATTCACAAATCGCACAGTGCCGGAAATAAAAAAGAAGTCACATATCAAAGTCGCCGTGAAAAGCCGAGTTGTAGCCCACTGTCTGAGTGTCATATGAAAGCTTATTAGGGTACAGAGAAAAAAGGCACACAGTGGGAAAAAAGCACGAAATATCAACTTCAATCTCGACATTTCCACTTTAATCACGTAGTTTATTTTGTCATTAAAGTAGAACATCATAAACTTCATCTTAAAATCGTTTAATTAACCAGTTTCTCAAATCACATCGTAATTAAAGTAGCACGTTAAATGCTTTGTTTTGTATTTGATCTTCTGTGTGTGTGAATCACTACTTGCTTTTTAAACTGGCTCTCTTCCTCCAACTGGACACAGAGTCCATTACATTCGTGATATTACAGCTCTCTGAATAACTAAAATACTGAGATGTATACGTGATATCATTTTCATGATGATAGGAGTTAAAGCACGTTATTAAACATGTGTTTCACTTCGATGAAATAATTTATTGCAGCAGTACAATCAGGGGCGGCTCTAGGCTTGTGGTGGCACTGGGCAGAGGAAGAATCGGTGGCTCCTTCACCCGCCTGTCAGTGAGGTAGCTTATGCACGGTGGATGGCCTCGTCCGTTGAAGACACTGCATAGCCGCCTCGTGCTCATGACACAAGCATTTAACTTTTGCCGAAATTTGTCGCTGTGTTTTTAGCTGTGTTGTTATTTTCTCTTTCTGTTTTATATTCAATATATATTGGCGTAGCCGTCACTGCAGTCCTTGCTTTTTTTCTCCAAGTAACCGATCGCCATACAATCAGCTCTGTAATAAACGTTAAGCCATCTGTAAGCTTAGCGCAGATTCGTCAAAACGTTTAAAGAACATTGAAATATCTTAGTAGTACATGTTTAATTATTTTATCCTTAACGACACTCCCAGTGAAGAATATAGATTATTTAAATGAAGTTAAAGTTTTATCTGTATAATTTAACAAACATATTTTGCTGCATTTCACCTTAAAATTTCTGAACCGCGAGGTCCGTACAGGAAAGGCTTTAAAACATTTTGCCGTGGCTGAGACAGCGTGTCCTTGAAGCTGTATACCGATAATTCCCTTTCCGATCAGCTGCTGCTGTGATTCACACTCAGATACAGTGATATAAATACTCTGAGTGGTGCAGTGAGAGAAATATTGAAAAAGATGATCCGCTGTGGCAACTCCTAACAAGAGGAGCTGAAAGAAGAAGAAGAAGAAGAAGAAGAAGAAGTGAGAGTAACAACGCTAAAGCAGTTATGGTATTTGAACTACTATGGCTATTCCCTGGACCATTATATTGTTACGAGTTAATTACAATCAGATGCATTACACTAATAAACAATATGCGGTTAGTTTCTGTGTATTTATAAAGCCGCGTCATGAAAATAATGAGTTACCACACAGGAAGAGTAGCATTGCTTTGACGCTGGGTGCCGCCAGTTTGCAAAACCGAGCGGAGAACTTGCGTACGACAAGGTATGAGGTACCGTGGAAAAGTGCGTGGATTTACGCCAAGTGTAGGTTTTATACATCGCGATTTGAACGTGGAAAAGTTCTTACGCAACATTTCTGTGCGTACGCACCGTTTATACATGAGGCCCCTGGTGATTTGTTAAGATTTCAGCCTATTTAATCTCAGCAGCTCTTCTCCCTCTACGATTTTCAAATTGCTCAGTATCTCCTTAGTAGTCCCTTTTATCGGTGAGAGGTTTGAAGACCTCTGAGAAATGAGAGTTTAGAGCATCTGCTATTTCACGGTCTATTTTTTTTTTACTTCCCCTTTACTATTCCTGATGAACTTCACCAAATCCTTGATTGTTCTTTTACTACTAAAATACTGAAAAAGTCTCTTTGGAGTCACTGAAAGAATCTCTTTGGGTCATTAGTGACGTCACTGGGGCATTTAGCATAAATATGGTGGCATATGGCAGATTAAGTATTTCTCACTGAATATACTTTGCAACATTGTTTCTTAGCAGTAGTTAGCTTTAAAACCAACTAAGTCTATGAAGATCAATCATTTATTTTGACCCTGGTTTTGATTCTTGCCTTTTTCTTTTGTCGCTTCGGTTAGCATTTGGGCGATTCCATTCTTTTTGAACAACCCTTTTTAGTGAGTTATGTTACTTTGCTTGTATTTTGGACACAACTGGAAACCTTTCGTTAATCTATTAAGGAATTACTTATCCTTCCCTCCTGCCTCTGGTATTCTAATTGCCTGGGGACAAAGACGAGCAAGAACTACAACAGCAGTTAACTGTGACACAACCAAGCTGGTAACATGTAAGTGCCATAGGTGGGATTTGGAGCATTCTGTTAAAGTTACAGTAAAGAGTGTGAATAAGATCACCCTCCAAAAACACCATGATCAAACACCACCCTAAGATGGAATCCTAAATACAGTAATCCCTCCTCGATCGCGGGGGTTGCGTTCCGGAACCCCCCGCGATAGGTGAAAATCCGCGAAGTAGAAACCATAGGTTTGTATGGTTATTTTTATATATTTTAAGCCCTTATAAACTCTCCCACATTGTTAACATTATTAGAGCCCTCTAGACATGAAATAACACCCTTTAGTCAAATGTTTAAACTGTGCTTCATGATAAGACAGTGATGACAGTTCTTTCTCACAATTAAAAGAATGCAAACATATCTTCTCTTCAAACGAGCGCCATCAGGAGCAGAGAATGTCAGAGAGATAGAGAGAGCGTGACAGAAAAACAAACAATCAAAAAATCAATACGTGCTGTTGGGCTTTTAAGTATGAGCACCGCGATAAAGCAGCCGCAAAGAAGGGAGCAATGTGAAGGTAGTCTTTCAGCATTTTTTTTAGAGTAGCCTCCGTATCTTCTAGGCAAACAGCCTCTGTGCAAACAGCCCCTCTGCTCACACCCCCTCCGTCAGGCGCAGAGAATGTCAGAGAAAGATCGAGAAAAGCAAACAATCCGCTTGGGAAGCACATTGTATATCATTGAGGAGTTTTAGTTAATATGTAATACATGCTCTGATTGGGTAGCATCTAAGCCATCCGCCAATAGCGTCCCTTGTATGAAATCAACTGGGCAAACAAAGTAAGAAAGCATGTACTTTAAATTAAAAGACCCATTGTCCGCAGAAATCCGCGAACCTGCGAATAATCCGTGATATATATTTAGATATGCTTACATTTAAAATCTGCGATGGAGTGAAGCCGTGAAAGTCGCAGCGCGATATAGCGAGGGATTACTGTACACAGCAGAGGAAGAGCTTTATCAACTACAAACCCCTTGGCTAGAACAACAGCTACATTTATTTATATAGCACATTTTCACACAAAAAGTAGCTCAAAGTGCTTTACATAATGAAGAAAAGAAAAATAAAAAACGAAATTAAAATAAGACAACATTAGTTAACATAGAAAAGGAGTAAGGTCCGATGGCCAGGGTGGACAGAAAAAAACAAAAAAAAACTCCAGACGGCTGGAGAAAAAAAAAAATCTGCAGGGGTTCAGGGGTTAGAGCACCAAGCAGAGAAACGATGAAATAACCAGTATGGCTTTACACCCTCCAAATGTCA
This sequence comes from Polypterus senegalus, assembly GCF_016835505.1. Taxonomy (NCBI): domain Eukaryota; kingdom Metazoa; phylum Chordata; class Cladistia; order Polypteriformes; family Polypteridae; genus Polypterus; species Polypterus senegalus. The sequence continues at coordinate 20,087,158 of NC_053156.1, read as the reverse complement.
CCTCACCTGTCATGCCTCAGTGACTTCATGTCAACATAAACTGTAGTAGGCTCTGGTCCAGTAGTACCCTGTAAAAGTAAATAACAAAATAAATAAATGAAGGCACTCCACTCAGGAGTCTCAAGCTACAAAATTTCCCCGAGTGTCAGTGAGTTTGTATAAGGATGAGGATTTGAAGTCACGTCTCCCATTAAGACTTTTGTTAGTACAGATGCCATACCAATAAAACATACAGTGTCTTTTAGAAATACTGCATATGCTCATTTAAAAGCTTACCTGCAAGCAGATGGCTAAGTTCACCCTTGACCCAAAGGTGGTGCTGACAGCTCGGGGAGATAAGCCCAGGTCCTTGAACAGCTTAGAGAAGGACTGGGTGAGCGCCATTCGGGGACGCTCTTCTGCTACGACCACGCAACCCCGCACGCAGGACAGATTAATGCCACGGGCCTGCAGCAGGAGACAAAAATCAATCATGAAGTGGCCATTGCTTTTATCATTGCCAAGCCAGCTCCACGGATCACGACTCTATGTGAGCAACAGACTTGCTGCTTACCTTCAGTGCTTCTGTCTGGGACCCCAGGCCTTTTGTGCACATTTCCATGACTGAGTAGGAACAGAACGTGTCTCTGATCTTATACTGGCTGACAGCAGACAGCCAGAGTGATAGGTTGGTCTCCAGCTCTAATGGTGGGATAAGGATGGACTGGTGGCCTGAGTAAACGCTAGACAGAGGAAAAGAATGATCCGTTAAGGAAGGTAATGAGTGGATAACAGAGTCTCAACAGGCCTGGCCTAGAAGACAACCATGTTTAATACAGTATTTAGCAGGAAGCACAGGGGAACCCAATCACACACCCTTGTAAAGCCATACTGGGAGGGGATACACAACAGATGAAGGCAAAAGAAGGCTCAACCACTGTAATCATTTCAGGTTTTCAACATGTCCACACTATGCAGACACCAAGAATTGGTTTCATTAAAATATAAAATAAGTAGCTGAAAAAGTAAAAGCTGGGTCTGAAAACCTGCTGTCCTGAAAAAGAATGAATGTCATTTGAACAAGCAGCTGCATTTTAGCTCTGTTACTCAAGTTTTTTCACATCATCACAGCTACGATTTTAAGGTGCTTCATGCCAGATGAAATTAAGGTTGTCCTGCATTACACCTTGGCAGTTTCAGAGTGGAGTTCTAAGTTGGGTACAAAAATCACTAACAAAATACTTCTACTACGTCATAATTTGATGATGTCAGTTCGCATGAGACAGAAAAGTGAGTCAGTGTGCAATAACAAAGAGCAGAATGGCTGCTGGCACACACCAAAGTAGCAATGAGTTCATGCGCAGGTTGACTCACTCTTGTCTGCAATGTGTGGGTTTGTCTGTAAGGTGAGTCTGATTGGGTCCAAAAAAAGACTTATGACTGGGTTGGCCAGTTTGACACATGGCAAGAGGCAATTAAGAAGAAAAAATTTTTTAAAGAGTAAATAAATGGTTCTGCAGTCGGTTGCTGTGACGCATCTCCTCCCTCGACTGCTGTGCTATCTTTTTTTCCAGAAAAGCAGCAAATCATTTTCTCTTGTGTGGACCAACTTGCTAAAGTAGACAGACATATTTTTAACACAACAAAAAAAATAAACAGCAGACTCAATTTACATTTACTCATTTGGCTGATACCGTTGTCCAAGAGGACTTGCAACATTTCTGATACAATTGATTACATTTCTTTTGGCTTTCCATTTGGAGCACAGGCAGGTCAAGTGGCATGCTCCTGGATAGACAGTGTTAGTAGTGGGATTTGACCCCACAAAGTCAGGGTTTGAAGTCCAAAGCCTTAACCACTGTGCCAATTTCTTCACAGCACTGCCAAAATGCGGAATAATGTGCCAAGGCAATGCCAAAATGAAGCCAAAAGTAAATGTAATTTAACATACTTAGACATAAGTAACATCTTGTTTAATTTATTACAGTCAAAACACTTGCATGTAAAGAGGCACCAATGATGAGCATGTGGTGGCCTTTTCTGATTTAACTGAATTGGTAAATACAGACCCATTACAGCAGGAATTTAAGACTATGTTCTTACTTTGCGTTAGTTACTCAAATGCTTAATGTGTTGAATAATTAGACTCGACTTGTGACCTCACTGATTCTTTTGCTGAAGTTCTTTGTAGAATGTGCAATCATCCAAAATAATTATTTAGTGAAGTACAAACCCATGCCACTCGTATATTCAGGAAGTTGTTTACACCAAGAATAGATGATGATGATTATTATTATGAAATTTGCATAAATCAACTATGATGATATGTGTGTATATAAACACACACATATTTTACATATACACATATATACAGTACATATATACATACATATCTATCCATCCATCCACCATATATATATATATATAAAAGACATTAAGCCCGTTACATTAACGGGCGCTAGAACAGTAGTGCATAAACATTAGTAGGAACAGTCTATATTAAATGGCAAGGGACCTTGTATGTGGCTGTAATATGTGTCACTGTATTGTGTGCCTTTAATTTTCTCTCTCAGTAACACTGGTTTGTTTTTCCGTAAAATGCCTGTAATTTTCTCTGACAGTAATACAGTTGAACCGAAGTAATTTCCCCCATAGGATTGTATGTAAATACAATTAATCCGTTCCAGACCATATTAACTGTATGTAAATATATATATTTTTTTTAGTTTTTAAGCACAAATATAGTTAAGTATACCATAGAAAGCACAGCGTAATAGTAAACTAAATGTAAAAACATTGAACACCACCAAGAAAACCTTGAACAACAGAGAAAACTAACACTGCAACAGTTCGCACTATAGCCTTACGACTTGCTCGCTAAAAACACTTTTTTTTTTAATGAGTTTTAAGCACAGGGAAAAAATGAACATTTGAAAAATCCGTAATTTAATAAACAACCAAGAAAAGTAACAATGCACGCGTGCGCCTGTGTGTGTGCGTGTCTGTCGCGCGCAGTTTGCATATTTGTAGTTGGAGAACCACAGAGGGAGAGAATGAATCACGTATCAAAGTAGTTTTTATTCCTGAGCTTTCAGCTCCTGCCAGGAGCCATCACCAGAAAATAATGATTAGACATACAAGAATCAAAGGCAAAAAGCTCAGGAATAAAAACTACTTTATGATACATGATTCATTCTCTCTTTCTGTGGATCTCTAACTACAAATATATATCTAGATATATACACACACACATATACATATATATATATATATACATATATATATATATATATATATATATATATATATACATATATATATATATATATATATATATATACATATATATATACATATATATATATATATATATATACATATATATATATATACATATATATATATATATATATATATATATATATATATATATATATATATATATATATACTAATAAAAGGCAAAGCCCTCACTGACTCACTCACTCACTCACTCACCCACCAATTCTCCAACTTCCTGTGTAGGCAGAAGGCTGAAATTTGGCAGGCTCATTCCTTACAGCTTACTTACAAAAGTTGGGCAGGTTTCATTTCGAAATTCTACATGTAATGGTCATAACTGGAACCTATTTTTCTCCATATACTGTAATGGACGTTAGCTCGATGGCTGTGGGGGGCGGAGCTGCGTGTGACATCATCACGCCTCCCACGTAATCACAAAACTTTTAAGTGCCGGGTCTTGGCTAATATTAAATAAAGCCGAGGACATTGCAAGATCGCATGAGATAGCACAGGCACAGCTCAGAAGCTTCGATGCATGTACTCCGAGTGGCTCACATGAACAGACTATGAACGCAGTATGCAGAGAAAGCAAGACCTCTAAAGAGCGCGGAGACTTTTTATCACGTGAACATGTCTGCAAAAAGTGGCGTTTCCTGCACTGCAAAAATACTACAAAAGTCGGGCAACCGGCGTGAGCATAGCTGTGCCGGCTTTTGAGACGCTGACTGCGCTTCTGCCTTAAGTGAAAGTAAACACTTTTTATTTTTTTCCTCCTTCCCATGAGCTATAGCCCAGACAACTGTAAACACAGGATCCCATTTCTAGAACGCGGCAAACTAATATTAAGGCGCTTCACACTTTCTTTTACACGTATACGATTATGAGGTCGACAGGTCGGATTATGAAGACACGCACAGGAGTGGAGGACCGACAGTGCCATCCTGGCCAGTTGGCAGGAACGTCTCACCAGTATACACATATTTAATATGTGTGTGTGGTTTCTTCTTTAGGATGCACAATGTTTAACCTTCTGAGACATTTGTGGATGTGAAGAATATGATATGAATCCTGCTGCAGATGAGTATTTGTTTGAGAAGTCTATCGTAACGATGAACCGTAGACAACGAGAGATGTCACGAGTCGGCCATTCCTCTGGAGCTGGCTGATGCAATGACTCTGCCGCGTCATTGCTTGGGCCAATCACTTCAGGCCTATACAAAATTGACAAGTTATATTAGAAGATAATTGGTTGCACAGTGAATAGCAACCTGTAGAGGACACTCAGGGGTGAAATCAGGAAACGACTGGAGCTGAATGGCGGATCTTTTGTGTAGTCTGTCTTAGTTTGGAGCCTATATTTTATCTTTCTATGCATACATACTCAACACAGTATTAACGGCAACATGAGTTGACTTAAAATGGCTCCTTACTTGAGCCAACATATTGCTGAAGCCACGCAATGTTTTCACAAAGTACTGTAGTGAGTTGTGCATTGGTGGGGTATGCTACAGTGTGCGCGACCTCAATTTCCTCTTCAGTCCTGGTGCGTGGACCCTTGCATTGGCAACCTTGTGTTTCCACAATTTTGGAACCGTGCAACCCTGTGCATGTTGTGTGCCTATGGCTAGACAAGAAAACATCCACTCACTGGAGGAAAAATTGTCTTGAAAATTCAGTACCTGCGTCTTCATAATCCAACATAAAAAGTACACGGAGATTACCAAAAGTTCACAAATTCATAGTGAGAAATCGGCCAGACCTTACAAGTGCTAAGATGAAAGTTTGTGTAGACCAAAATGGATAAGGCACTTTGGAATTACAGGTGGGGCCATAGGTAAATGATAGGATAATAATGTTTAAGAAACTGCTAAACCCAGCAGCAGCAATATATCTTTTGTATTATTTCACAGGTCTCGTATGTTTTCTGGCTCTTGAAGAGCCTTGTAAGGTTAGTTTTTATCTGCGCTGCTCCACACGGCTAATTCTTATGCATTTGGTCCATACTGCCTTCCTTACACCAAAGTTTCCCAACCTTCATGGTCCCGCAACCCAGTTTTGCTTTTTATAAATTCAGCGACGACCCACTAGCAGCAACTGTAAACCGCCCCCTTGGTGAATGAAACGAGCACAACCAGGGTGGGGGATTTGGCAAGGTTAGGTAATTGGTGCCCCCCTTGGTGAAACAAGCATATTGTGCTTTGCTGCTGATCGCTTAACAGACCCACTGTAATCCATTTGTAAGCCAACGACAGCAATCTGGGAGTTACCGGCGTCAACTCGGGTCATTGCTACTCAGTGGTTAAAAAACACAAAACTTAGGCAACCCACTCGCAAGCCAACAACTGCAACCCCCTGAGACCCAGTGGTCGAGAAACCTTACACGAAGGCTGCGTGCGGACACCGAGACTCAAAGACTGGTTTGTGCTTCTCTTACACCAGCAGTTACGGGGTGTGTGTGTGTGTACTGGTGACCCTCACCAGGCCCACACAGCTTCAGCTGCAATGACCTGTACACTTTGTGGCCGACATACGGCAAAGTGGCCATTGCAAAATGGAGCCTTAACTTTGGAGCGTGACTTCATCTGCAAGGTTGACGTGTCAAAGCAAATAAAAAACTTAAGTGGGGGGTTCTGCAACCATACAGTGTTGCGCATGAACACTTGAACCATAAATAGAGCAGAGTTTGCATCCCTCCATGCCCAACTGTGTCTGCAGCTACCTGCGCCAGAGTATAAACAGGTCGTCTTCAAATTTTTAACATAATAGAGGTTATGGCACCAGTTCGTAAGTACCAGCTGTCTGTAAGTTGGACGCTCTTAACTTGGGGGCTGCCTGTACTTTAATCATTTTATTTCAGGATGTGCAGGTATGTGTTCATTCTTCATAACCGCAGGTGGGCGCACATAGGAAAAATGTCAACCCCCGGCATCACAATCAGATACTGTATATTATAAAAAGCCCTAATGGTGGTCACTGAATTTTTTTTTTTTTTTTAAAATCACCTTTTAGTGGAACTGCTTTAGCACATCACCACTATGCAAAAACCGTAACAAGCATCAAAACCATTAAACAAGTGATTTAAAAAATGCATTTCCCTTCATTAACATTGGCAAACGTGGTAAATTAATGGCACAATGGGCAGTGAAAAAATGTTAATGGTGTATCCTCTCAATCTTTTAATAAAAAAATAAAGTAACCTTAACAGTAAAATAACAGAAAGGAAAAATAAATCATAATTTGTCAATTTGTCTGTCCAGGATTTAAAATCACCTGAAATTAACCTGAAATTTAGTACACATATGCTACGTGATGTCTACTATCCTCTTTTGGGGTGTTGATTGACCTCCAAGGTTATTCCTCTTTTTATTTTATTGTAGAATCAACTCTCAGCAGCGGCCAGCAGGGCGAGCATGTGGCACAATGCGTACGGGCGCCATTCTCATTCCCTACCACCTTTGCCATCACTTCCCCTATATCTCTTCATATCTTAAATCATTCTTGAGGCAGATTGAAGACTTAAGTGGCAGCTTAAGTGTAAAATTAAAGAAAACGTACTAAGTAATTGCAACACAAACACTGACTTAATCAGTTTTAACATGAAAAGATGCCGACGGAAGAAGAGAAGAAGCGGGCCGCTAGGGTGGAGAAAAGAAGAGCTGCTCAGGAAACAGCAAGCGCATCAACCTCTGAGCAAACGAATGACGAACAGAGACAGAGGAAGAGGAGGAAAACTAGGAATGCTCAAGTCAAGTGTATTCACTGCAAGTTATCGTACATTGTGCCTTTACTGGTCTATCATAATACAAAAGCCATGATAATCAAAACAAAAATAATAAAATTGTGACAAAAGGTTGTTGAGCTACACAAATGAGGAAAAGTCTATTAGAAACTATGTTTGAAACTGCCCATTTCTGCTATCAGAGCAATAATAATAAATTTAAGCAACCGGATCTGTATAGAATGAGCCAGGAAGAGGACGTCTGTCTACACTGGCACTACACAAGATGAGGAGCACGGTTTGAGATTCCAAAGAACAGAGAACTGCAGTTGGATCTTGGGTTCAGAAACTCTACAAAACTATAGAGCAATGGGTGCAAAACCACACTCCCCCAACCACCACAACACATGCACACTTTAGTCAAGAGACGAGATACCTGCAGAGACACCAGAGCACAAAACCCAGGCCGCAGTAAGGATCCAGGCAAATGGCGATCTGGCGCGACGAGTAGAGCTCACACTGAAGCTTGATGGATCGGCACAATGTGCTCACAGCAACATGGGAGATCTGCGGGGGAGACAAAAGTGCGGCATTAATGAGGAGTAACAGTAGCACAAAGCAAAGACCTCAAAACAAACTATAAACCCTGCCTGGAATTCTTTGTATTGGTACGAGGCACACTTAGTCATGTGGCAAAGAGGCAGACAGAGGCCTGCAGTGGACAGTGAGTGAACGCGAGTTCAGTCTGGAAAACGTAGTCAGCGACCTAAACATGGCAGAATCAAAAGGCAGATAAGCAAACAATGGCACACTGGGTACAAGTGCTCACAACAGCAGACACCAACTACAAACTGGAATAAGTCCAGTAGAGGAGGCCCCCAATACACAAGCAACTACTGTATACACACACACACACACACAGATAACTTTCTATCACTCTATTATATAGTGTCTTTCATCTCTATCTATCTATCATAGTGCCTTTCAAATATATCTACCTATCATATAATACCTTTCATATCATAGAGTGCCTTTCATTTTCTTTCTCTCTCTTTCAATTGATCTATTCCCTCTAATTAATATTATTCTTTAAAATTATTCTTCCTATTTTTCTTCTCTTATTTTGAATTTAGAAAAGCATATCAATGCGAGATTTATGTTTATAAGAAATAGAGAAATGTTTACATTTTTGCCAAAGCTGCAAAAGCTTCACTCACTTTTCTCACTTCCCTGTTAATTCACCTTTTTTTCTGTGTAATTTGCTCCTTTAATTTTATTCTAATAATAACAAAAAATGATGAGGGGAGGAAACACAGAAATAAATGACATTAACTGGTGAAAGGCTGCAGTGACTTGAGTGAGTGTCAGACCTGCTAGAATGAGTAGTAAATTACGGCCTAAATAACAAAAACAGTTTGAGCAGCAGAATAACAACCATGATGACACTGATGAAAATCTTAAAAACCAAGAGAAAAAAAATCCTACATTTTACACAAACACAAATATGTTTTCTACGTTTCAATAAAAATGTAATAAACCTGGCTTTGTAATTTCTGGATTGAAACCAAATTGTTCAAACTGGGGAAGAAGAGTTTGGTTAATTAAGGCAGGCAGGCAGGCAGGCATTCAAATAAAAACAGACATTGATGGGGTCTAAAAGCTGCAGCCCAGGATGGGAGTAGAAGACCATTGCAGTATATGAACATATTTGTACAGGTAGAGGGGAAGAAAAAAAAAAAAACAAAACGGCAGTTTCTAGCAAAGGTAGTTTCCTGCGTAAACCTGTGATTTTGAAGTGCTGAGCCATCACAAAACCTGTCGTGTACACATCTTATCTTAACTGGATGATTTTACGTCATCATTCTGACTGACTGATCATTTTCGAGGGTTTGTTTTGCTGTAGCCAACAGGTCCGTCTAGATTTAAAAGCAAGTCACAACGAGCGAGAGCACAACCTGCAGACTTCTTTATTCCCTTCAGGCAGCAAAGGCACAATAACTGACACTATAGCACTTGTGGCCACTAGAGGTCAGCACTAGCTTTGTCTGTAAATATGTCTGAGAAGAGTCACTGAATGTTATGGACAGTGGCAGAGATTTAATAGTCAAATAGCCGGCTTGGATTTTCTCAGAAAAGAGAAGGAGGATTTCACCAGTGAGCAAATTGTTAAACCTGGAGGTCCCATCTTAAGACTCTTCTTTTTGAATGATTTGCTTCAAATGAAAGGGAGAGACAGAGAGGTGAGTCAGGCCAAGATGATTATCCTGCCAGATCTGTGCGAGGCTGTATTTGAGGAAATGCCCAGCGCCGAGTTTAACGAAAACACAAATAGATGTGCACTTTGGAGGACTGCCTAGATAATCTGGAATCACCACACACTGAAATGTAGACTCTTCAAGGTGCCGCTGTTATCAATAAGATTAATCTCATTTTGGGATGCTGTGCTTCTATTCACGTCCTGGACTTAACTCGGATGGACGTTGGGGGTTTAACAAGAGACTGATAAAAGTTGGAAGAAAATGACGTGAAGGTCTAAGTGTTTATTTATTGTATGTTCAGGATCTCTGTAGTTATAATTGCGTTCTCATTTTATTTCAAATTTTTAACCATTCTGGTGTTTCATTTCTTGTTTAGAAAGGTGATGAACAGCATTCGGCCTTGATCCGATCCATGAACTGATCATTTCCTCTCTCTTATTAATGGCTTTGTGACTCGAGTGGCAAACCTCACTAATACTGTAGTTTGTTGTCCAGGGTGGTGCAGGGGAAATTTTGGAACTAGGTGTTGGCAACCCTGGGGCGTCGGCAGTTGTTTGGACCAATGCAACCTTGTTTAGAACCCCTTGCCATTAGTTATAATGGAGCAGTGGAGTGGTGCGCAACGAGCGCTTGCTGTGAAAGCCTTTTATAAGACTGGCGATAGTGTGACTGCTGCGCAAAGGGAAATTCGGCGCCATTGTCAGTTAGGACGTCATGATTATGTTCCGTCTGCTCGTGCGATTACAACATGGGTGCGTAATTTCGAAGATATTGGTTCAGCCTTAAAAATGAAGTCCCCAGGTGGAGCCACTTCGACAATTGTTTGGCAACCACGTCATTTCACGCAAAGGTGACATTATATGCCCTCCGAGATCCCCAGAGCTCACCGTTTGTGATTTTTTTTTTTTTTTCTGTGGGGACATCTTAAAAGACAAATGTACCGCACACATCCTGCAACCATCGTTGAACTAAAAAGGAGGATTGAAAAAGAAATTGCAGGCATGCCTCTTGACATGTTACATTGAGCAATGCAGGCTGTCAGAATGTGTACAAAGAAATGGACAACACCTTCATGATGTTTTCTTCAAAATATAAGATGAATATTGATTACCATTAACAACTGCATAACTTGTACATTTCATCAATAAGTGTGTTTTGTAATGTGTTTATTCATGCATTGAACATCAACTGAAAATGTCCCATTTCCCTGCACAACAATGTACTTTTAAATGTAAAGATGAGCTCACCTTGACTCCTGTAAGCATGCCTGTGGTGGACACACTGAAATCCAGGTAGGCCAACATCTCTGCCGTTGGAGGTTTATAAATCTGAGGCGGTCGCCTCCGAGGAAGGTCATCTGGAAGGGGAGACAGAGTGTAAGAGGACTGGGCAATATAGCAAAATAAAAAAGCATTTTAATCCTGTACTCTTCTGCCATGGTGTATAGTCCCACCACCTTCATATAACATGGGCCTTGCTGGTGACAGCACACCTGTGTCGATGATGGTAGGCCAGGTCTTGACGTCCACAGTCACTGCAGCCTCCTTTGACTTCAGAGTCTTCATCAGGTTTTGGGTTGTCAAAATGCATGCGGCCTTACTGACCTGTTCAGGACAAGGAACGAGTACAAGAGAGGCACTTAAAGGAGGAGAATTGTGCAAAAAATAACTTTAGAATTACATCATAAAAATACAAGAAAAGAGACAAAAAAAAAAAGAGACTAAGCATAATGGAAACCATGAGTTCTGGGGAAGAGAGTCCCAGTCCTAAAGGTACCTTGAGCAGCACCAAGTTGACACATGCTTTAAAATTCAGGATATTCACAGAAACCTGATTTCTAAAATGCCATGTAAGCTGTCACTCCAGTTATAGAAACCAGGTTAGCGGTCTCTGACAAACCTAATTAACAGACGTAGATTTCTCAGCGACTAACCTTATTACGATGGCCATGTAAACCCTTAATCGGGTTACAGTTAAAGATCTGTAGTCTGCAAATGTCTGTTACTCTTTGTTTGTCTGCATATGTGTTAGCAGGCACAGGTCGAAGTGTCTGCAAAGATAAATTTCTGAGGCAAATGCCCGGGCGATCACATTATTCCTTCTCCTGGCTGAAACAATCTGTCTCAATTATTTCAGAAATCGCTAAATGTATGTTGATGAGGTAAGCATTCAATGTTAAACTTGGCAACACAATCTTGAGTACAGTAGGGTAACATGTTAAAAGTAGCGTGTGCTATGTAAACTGATAACTTTTTAAAGTAACGAGTAATCTAATGCAATACTTATATTCATGGACTAAAAATACCATGATTATTATTATTTCATTATTATTATCATTCCAGGAGCACCAAGTGTAAAGCAAACACATGTACCAATATGCCGGGTTAGGGTTAAGTACATTTTATTGTGGACAATGGCCGTCCCTCGAAACTCAGTCTTAACGGCATGCCAAGTTAGAGTCAGTCACACAGAAAAACATGTGGCGAGGAAGATCTGGTTAACAGAAACCTCTTTAAACTGTCAAGTTTAGTTTTTGTCCAGCCATTTGCTATAAATATGCTGAAACGCTGTTATCAGGTGGCACAGTGGCCAGTATTCATACCGTGAATCTTCATGGGTTCAAGTCAAAGATGTAAAAAGGGGATGGATGATATTTACGTCAGAGCACATAAAGAACATCTCTCTATTATAATAAAAAAAATCTTGGGTCGAGATGTGATCTTCTCGGAAAGACACTTTGACCCGCGAGACTAGACTTTACAACCTTAGGAAGCAAGACCCGTGAGACGGTGCACATCACGACCTACTTACAAACAATTTAAAACAAGATCACGGACATCTAACCTCTCAGTTGTTGGAATGCTTTTGGCAGAGACACTTTATGTGCTGCCAGCTCTTAAAAATGTTATACTTTCTAGATGGCACATCAACGACTAAGTGAAGAAGAAAGAGCAGTGTGTCGAAAAGAGAGAAGAATGCAAAAAAAAGAACAAAAATAGTCGTTGTGCAAATTTAGAAAATAAGGAAAGTAATAATCAGCCCAGATCAAGTGGAACTGAAAAACCTCGTAGTTCCAATCGGGGTCAGAAATAAGACTTAATAAAGACGTTCGGAAACATTGGCGCGTTACACATGTAGGGCAGGTTAGAGATTATGAAAGCAGTAAAATTTGAAAGTATCAAAAAAGAAAAAGAAAGAAAAGATGGCATTAGCACAAACAAATGGAAATTACTCAGTGAAATAACAAAACAGCAAAAAGAGATCGAATATATGGACATTAAGTGATATGTCACAAGTATGTAGATATTGTGAGGCTTTAAAGTTTAACTCGGAGACTTGTAGATCATCAAATCCGTGTTGCCATCAGGGAAAAGTAGTGTTGCCTCCCAATAAAGAGACGCATCCGCGAGAATTAAAAGATTTGTTATTTGGTGAAAATGAATTCCACATACACTACAGGCAAGATATCCGAGTCTACAATAATCTTATTGCATTCACATCATTCAATGCTCATAGATTTACACAATAATGGACCGTACGCTATGAGAATCTGTTGTCCCGCAACAACCAAAGCTACGATAGTTTAATTTCGAAGAAACCACAATTCTGTCAGGTGTATATTTATGATCACAGAGAAGCGATGCAACATAGAATCGAAAGAGTAGGTAACAATTCCCATGAAAATAACAATCTTTTTAAATTGTATATCCGGATATTCAAACCTGGGGGTGGGCAAGCGAAGACCCCTAGCATAAAAAAAAAAAAAAAACCATGAAGCCCGTGATAACTTTTTATTATTGTTTTCAAATTTATGGTGGCTGATGATGACGTTTACTGACGTCGGAGCGTTTTGCTAATGGAGAACTCCAGAAACTCACTTGCATATGTAGGCGCAGATTTTTAAGAATCCTCACTGGATTACTCACCTTACTCCAGTACTGTGTGTGCATGTAAACGAACTCAGTGTGTGTTAATAAGAAATTCCATACTGGTAAGCCACATTGAACAAGTGACAGCAGCTTGGCTGCCCTATCACTTAAACAGGAGAGGCAAAGCATAAAACATGCCGAAAAGCTCTCGTATGCCTACTTTTCTGAGGCATTGCCCTATCACCACCCAGGATGCACAAGAAAGTTATGTGGAAGGCTGTGATGACGTCAGGGTTATCAGAGGAAAAGGTTATCATAACAGGACAACAGGAAGTCAACTCAATGCAGGGTTATGCAAGTTAACAGTGACATTTATTTGATGCTAGTCGTTCAGATGCTGAAAAATTGGAATTGAAAGTGCCAAAAAGTGATGCAGACAGATGCCATGGAACACAGCAGTGAACCTTTCATCTGATTTCTCACCAACCCACATTTTCAGTTCTAAGCTACCTTGGTACCACCAACTACAAGGCAGTGAATGACTCTGGATGGAGTACCAGCATATTATGAATCACATACACACTACCAAAGTAAAAATGTGAAGACACCTAATCTGCACATGTCTGTTAGCAAGGGCAGATAATGTAGAATCATCTAAACTGTTACACAAAGAATATAATAAACTCTTAAGACTGCATCTGGACTGCTGTGTGCAGTTCTCGTCACCCCAGTACAAGCAGCACTTGAAGCTCTGCAGGGGAGAGCAACCAACTGCATCATGGGACTTAAGGACATGTCGTACTGTGACAAACTCTGAGATTTAAACCAATTTAGTCTGAGCAGAGGAGACTGCGGTGGGGGACGACCTCTTATCCAGGTCTTCAAAATCCTCAAATGCATCGATAAAGAAGATCCAGCAACATTCTTTTAAGCTCACTGGTGAATGAGGTATTTAAGGATACCAAGTGGAGATGATGTGGAAGTGCATTTAGGACTGAAGCCAAGAAGCACTTCATTACACAAAGAGTTGTGGGAACAAACTATCGAGACACGAAGTTGAAGCAGAAACCTTGACCACCGTTAAGAAGAATCTGGATAAGATACTGGGACATCTTAGCTATTAGCTAAACAAACAGGCTAGATTGACGGACTTGTCTGTCAAGTTTCTTATGTTCTAATACTGGCCTGGGTAGATTTCTGGCATTTTGAAATTTACTGTTAAGTAAATGAAAGGTATTATATTTAGTGTAACAAACCCAGGTCGTGGCTTTGTGCAGGGGAAAATGGGGAAGGGGAAGGAGGAGGATATCTGGGAAGCACAGTCGTTAACTGAATCAGCATTGTTTTCTTTACAGTGCAGGAGGCCTAATTAGGCAAACTGTGATGATACCTTCACCTCGCAGAACACGGCTCTGCCCTTTACACCCACTGCGCTATGTAACCAACAGTCACACTAGAAGTCTTCACTTAGTCTGGACCCCGGCTCACTAAAGAGACAGATTACTTCAGTCGAGGGCCTACTCTGAGGTTTTGCTGTCCTGCGTCAATTCCTGCACTCTCTCTGGTTTCTATGTTACAATAAAAATGTGAGATTTGAATAAGCAAAGTACCCCTGATATAAATCACTCAGGAGTCATAGTGGACTCATTGCTATTGACATCCAGACAGAAGCAACCAAGAAAGTCCATAAAGTTTTTAGGCTATATAGCATCTTAACGTTTGGAGAACAAGTAAATGGAGGTTACAGTGCCCTGTTTAATGATTGGGACAAAGACACATTTTCTTCTTGATTTCCCGCTGTGCTCCACGGTTTAAAATTATGAAAACAACAATTCAGATGTGATTAAAGTGCACATTGCAGACTTTCATTTAAGGGGATTTACATACATTTCTGTCACAGAAAACGTTTTCTGAATGGTCCTCCCATTTCAGGGTGCCATAATGTTTGGGACAGGTTGAGAAGACCCTAGAAAGATGGAGGTATGCTTTCGAGAGGATAGGAATGAATGTTAGTAGTACCAAGGCAGAATACATGTGTGTGAATGAGAGGGAGCTCAGGGGAATGGTGAGCATGCAGGGAGTAGAGTTGGCAAAGGTGGATGAACATTAGAACAATCTAGATGAGAAGAGGCAATTCAGTCCAACAAAGCTTTCAGTTCCTAGCCACTTAATTCTTCTAAAAATAACATTAAGTCAAGTTTTGCAAGTCTCTGAAGTCCTACTGTTCACCACACTGCTTGGTCACTTATTCCAATTGTCATAGTTCTTTATATGAAGAAAAATTTTTTCTAATGTGTGTGCGAAATTTACCCTTAATGAGTTTCCAACTGAGTCCTCGGGTTCTTGATGAACTCATTTTAAAGTCACCGTCTCGATCCACTGGACTAATTCCCATCATCATTTTAAACACTTCAGTCAGGTCTCCTCTTAGTCGTCTTCTGCTTAAACTGTAAAGGCTCAGCTCTTTTAATCTTTCCTCCTAACTCATCCCCTGTAGACCTCAATCAGCCTCGTTGCTCTTCTCTGGACCTTTTCTTGTGCTGCTATGTCCTTTTTTGTAACCTGGAGACCAAAACTACACCCAGGACTCCAGATGAGGCCTCACCAGTGTGTTATAAAGCTTGAGCAGAGCCTCCTGTGACTTGTACTCCACACATCAAGGCGCTATATAACCTGGCATCCTGTTAGCCTTCTTAATGGCTTATGAACACTGTCTGGCAGTTCAGTGTAATTCTCACGAGGCGTACTCACGCACATGCAATTCTTTATATCTGCCACCAATCTACCCAAGCCTGTCTGCTGTCCAAGTCCTTCAGTAATGATTTAATGGATTCTCGATTACCTGCCAATCCACCTATCTTAGTATCATCTGCAAACATCACCAGCTTGTTACTTATGTTCCTATCAAATAATGTACATATTTTAAAAATAGCAGTGTACCCAGCACTGTCCCCTGCTGGACAGCACACTTAACATCAACCAATTCTGTTGAGGTTCCTTGCTCCATCACTTTCTGCTTCCTGTGTCTGAGCCAATTCCGCACTCACCTATACACCACACCCTGAACTGCCACTTCATTTAGTTTGATGCCCACCTCTCATGTGGCACCTTGTCAAATGCTTTCTCAACGTCCAGATAAATAATATCATGTGCTCCACTCTGATCATACCCTTTTGTTGCTTCCTCATAGAATTTGAGTATGTTGGTAAAACACCACCTCCTCGCCTGATCCAATGCTATCTGTTCAGTAAACCTACTTTTCCTGCCATGTGTTGCTCAGTCTTATCCTTAATAATTTGTTCCATTAATTCTCCTGTAATGCACGTTAAGCTTACTGGTCTATAGCTGCTCAGATCTGCCCGGTCACTCCTTTTTATATAACAAGATAATATTTGCCATTTTCCAGTCCTTTGGAATTTCCACAGTGCCTTCCAAACAAATAGGCGTCAAAGGTTTATATTTAAACTTGCTAACCTCCTTAAGAACTCGACAGTAAACATAATCTTGTTGTTAGATTTAAGCCAATTTAATCTCAACACCTCTTTACCCTCTATGACTTCCAAATCACTTAGTCCCTTTTACTGGTGAGAGGTTATCTACTTTCTCAAATGTGAAGAGCTCAACACAAATGAGAGTGTAGAGTATCTGCTATTTCACTGTATTTTTTACTTCCTCTTTACTATTTCTGAAGCGCTTCACCACCTCCTTGACTGATCTTTTACTACTAAAATACTGGGGTCATTGAAAGAATCTCTTTGGGTCATTAGTGACGTCACTGGGGTATTCAGCATAAATATGGTGGCATATGGCAGATTCAGTATAAATAATATCACATGCTCCACTTTGATCATACCCTTTTGTTGCTTCCTCGTAGAATTCCATCATGTTAGTAAAACACGACCTCTCTCTTCTGACCCCATGCTGACTGCACAGTAAAACTCCTGTACTTGCCATGTGCTGCTCAATCTCATCCTTAATAATTCCTTCCACTAATTTATCTGTGATGCACATTAAGCTTACTGGCCTGTAGTAGTAGTGTATGACGTTCAACGACTTTCTCACAATTTCGTGCTGATTTAAACAACCAATCAAGAGCCCACAAGCAGGACTAACATCACACAGAGTACACCCAGCCTGTGACACTGTACCTCACTTGAGCTTTCTGACCTCCAACGTTTAAATGACGTTTTGTTTTTGTTTTTCATGATCGCTCTGAGTTTTGGCTTCGACCCATGCAAACTCTTTTGGTGTCACTTTGTCTTCCTTAATCAGCTTTGGACACAATAATGTCCACAAATTTGCTTTTAACCAAAAGAAGAACGATCGACAGTATTTGTCAAAAACTTTAGAAGTTTGTTTTGTTTTTGAAAATGACTTTTGGCCTCTCATTTTGGTTTTTGACACGTGTACAAAATTGATTTTTGATATTTTGATTCTTTGCCTGGCATTCAACTTTGATTTTTGGCTCTTCCTCAGTTAAGAATTTAACTCCAGATCTTTCAACAAAAAACACATAAGATAAAACAGAGTTTTTAATTCAAAGCCATCTTAACATGAGATAGCAAAGGATAGGAGATGAGAGGAAAGATAAAACAAACAGAAAGAAAAGTGCAGAATGAAGTGAAGGAGACATGCAAGTGAAAACAATGAAAAAAGAGGAAGGGAAGAATGGCAGGCATAGAACGAGTTGGCAAAACAATGAAAGGGAAAGTGGGTGAGAGAACGTGAAGGGCAGACGAGAAAACTGCGGGCGGCTCTCCAGCCATCAGGCCTGCGCTTACTTCAATGATCATGCGAACTGTGGGCAGTGTGGCTGCCAGGTTCTGCAGGTGCGGTGGCCTCACGGTCACAGGGATACAGCCAGCATACAGGCAGCCATAGAAGGAAGCAATCAAGTCAATTCCTGTGGGAAAAGAAAGGAAAAATTTGAATCAAAAAGAAAAGTCTGACTACACTGTGCGATGCTTCTCTTCGATAGACGCAAATGAAGGACTAGCGCCTACCAGGCGGGTAAAGCAGCACCACGTTGTCTCCGGTGTTGAGGTTCCCCTTCTCCATCAGGGCAGCGGCAATCTTCTCTGCTCGCTTGTGCAACTGAATGCAAGTAGCCGTGCTGACAGGCAGACCCTGTGAAAGGCAGAAAAGGAGTGTCACGCTTCTCCACCCCAAAGCAACGATCAGCAAGCTGCTGTGGAACGCCGTCTTACCTTTGAATTGAGCAGGACGAAGAGGAGGTGATCAGGGTCACTGTTGGCCCGCCACTGCAATACTTCTGACAAGAACTGGTACTAGAAAAACCAAGAACATACTTTAGGTGGGGAGAAAGTGTGAGAGGAAGTGAGAAAGAAAGAGGGAAAACGAGAAATGTGGGGCTCATGGAAATGAGAGGCAGATGGGAGAAGAGAAAAGGGAAATGGGGGGCTAGCAGAGAGGGGAAAGGATTAAAGAAGAGAGATGGAAAAAAGAGGAAAAGGGAGACAAACAGATAAGAGTCATTCCTTATTGGTCACATAAAAACACGGAAACTAACCAGGAAGAGGGGAAAAACAAACATTCTGGACAACTGGAGAAAGGGGATGAAAGAAAGCCAGAGAGTAACACAGTTACACTTTCAAATGGAGGATTACACACTAAAGTGGTCTTTGAGGATGGGGTGGAAGTGCGAATCAAAAGACAATGTGGTCTAATCTGGTATTTGCCTCCTTGGGAAAGGAACTGGTAGAAACTGTCTAATCTATTTTAAGGCTGTATACATCACATGGACGCTCTCATTGGTGGCTTGTAATGCAGGTCGTTGGGGGTATTGCCCCCCAACCCCACAAAATATTTGAAAAACTATTTAATTAGGTAATGTGAAATCATTAAATAAATGTGTTTCTTTTCACAATGTGCCTTGTGTCACCACATGTCAACATCCATTAAAAATTGGTTTTGACTTATATTTATTTAATTTCTTTATTTCTAAATTGATTGCTTTCAGATTCAATGGTTCACAGTTCATACTCGCCTTTAATGTTACTACAACTTTGAAGGCAACTACAACAGGAACTTTTGAAAGGAAAATTTGGTTATTTCCTTAAAGAAATACCTTAGTAAAAAGTTCTGAGCTTAGACTGGACCGACGTTACTTAAGAATTTGAGGATGAGCATACCCATGGACTTTTTCCAGCTCTTGTTACGACAAATGGAGTCGCCTAACTGGTTGTGATGTAATTCCTGTTTTTTTTTTTTTGCCTTCCCTGTTTGCCGTTTCAGAGTGTTGGTACCAAAGCATTGTGGACAACCACGGGGGTACGTGATTTAATACATCTTTCTGAAAAACACAAGTGGCATGGAAGTAGCCGCAGTAATCTAGGCAATAGCATGAGGTGGAATATTTTTTGGCAGAAGTCAAGCAAAATGACCCCTTTTATTGGTTAAATAAAAAGAGTACAATATGCAAGTTTTCAAGGACACTCGGGCCCTTTCTTCAGGCGAGATGTAATACAGAAACTGGAATTCCCTGTGTATATACAGTATAGACACCAGGACAGCTGGCGCATTGGAAAATCTTTAAGTGGGTCAACTTAAATGTAAATAATTAATAGACCTCTGTAGACTAAGGCCCTGTCCACACGTACCAGAGTATTTTTTAAAACATAGCTTTTTGTATGCATTTTGTCAAACTGAACTTTTGAAAAACTCCTGCCAGGGTGAAGATGCTTAAAAACTCTGTGTTCCATGTTTACGCGTAGACAGGGAAAACCGAGTTTTTTGGCTTGTAATGTGAAAGTGTGAGCCCATTAGTGCTGGCGTTAACCTTGCTAGCAAGACTTTTTACATGTTTACCTTTAAACGTGCAATTACTTTATCATTATAGTGAGCAACAGAGGCGTCAGAATGCTCTTCGGAGGTCTCTGCTACATCAGACACTCCATAGAAGTAAAGAAGCCATCCACAAATTCCATGGATCATTTGAACAGAAGTGTGTGTTTCTCTTATCATACAAGTCACCTGTGATTAGTTCATTTATTCACGTCGTAATGAAATAGCCAGGTAGTGTTCATGACACCTGTATTTTCGCAAATTCCACGGTGTGAACACATTTGAGAAAAACATTAATTTAGATGACATTCCCATTGTGAGCTATGCCTGTTTTGTGCTCTTAACAGCGGATTTTTGCGTTTTCACGTGGATGGAGATTTTTTTAAAAACAGTGCGCGTGTGGGAGGATGGAATAGCCGGTTGCTTGCAGTTTTTTTTTTTATCGGCACATTTACAGGACAAAGGAGGCTGGCGGAGAGGTGAGAACGGTTTTAAGAAGCGATTTAAGGTGGGATGGATCTATGAGTTTTTTCGTAGACTCTGGTAATTCTAGTGTTAATAATGAAGGAGGAAAACTCACGTTTTTAAAAAAAACCCCAAGTACGTTTGGACGAGGCATAAGATTCATTTAGCAACAGAGAAGAACGATGTCTAGTCAAGATCTTTAGATCTTTTGAGAAC
Source organism: Polypterus senegalus (assembly GCF_016835505.1). NCBI lineage: Eukaryota > Metazoa > Chordata > Cladistia > Polypteriformes > Polypteridae > Polypterus > Polypterus senegalus. The sequence continues at coordinate 20,066,568 of NC_053156.1, read as the reverse complement.
TGTCCAACAATGTCTTTTGAAGTTTTTGATGGGTTTTTCCCCATACAATGTGGATCTGTAGTCAGGTTGTGTGGGTCAGTCCGAGAGATGTAAATAGTCCTCTCATTATCTGCTCATAAAATTCTTGTCACTAGTTTATCCTTGTTGTAATACATTAAATTTTAGCATCAGTTTAATTCCCATTCCTTACAGTCTGGCTGTGTCTTGAAGTTGCCCATAAGCACTGTGACTTTAAAGTCCTTCTCACAGTGTCCATGGCTGCTGACATGAGCTCCTACAGGAACGTCTCTTTTTCCAGGCTTAATGTAAAACCTGTGTAAGTTCATTCTTTGGCGGAGTGTTTGTCCAGAGTTTCAACCACAGAGACTGCAGTGTTGGGACCTTTCAAAGAATTAGGTAGACCACCATGACCCTGTGTTAAGATATAGAGGGTTGGAGAATGACGGACTGACATTAGATGATCTGCAGAAAAATGATCCCTTTATGCGGTGTTCTTGTCAGCAGTGTGGTATAACTACACAGTCTGTATTAAAAATGTGAACACACCTTTTACATTTATTCTGTAGGCAGGGACATGTGCCATCATTTGTTGGTTCACTCAGGGATCTTCAGAAAATTAGTTGCTGCAGGTTTGGTGGTTGTCTGTATGCCAGGAGGGGAGGTTCTGGAAATCTATCTCTAAGCTTTTCATCATTATTTAGTATTGGCTGAAGTTCTTTTATAATTTTTCAAAGTGCTTCAAGATGTGGGTTATAGGTGACAACAGCAGGCTCAGTATTGCTGAACAGTGACATGAAGGCTACAGGACTGGCATTGGAAGGCACATCAAAGAGAGGACCAAAAATTGGCACATCCTGTCCAGAATAATAGATGAGATATATATGTGTTTGTGGCTAGCAGAATAGTGGTGTGCCTTAGGATGATTTCGGTTACAAAAAGAGCACAAGTACAGGAAAAAAAAGTTTGGGAAACACTGATCTAGACAAAAGTTTGCCGCTAAATTTATTTGGCAGGCATAGTGAAAGGGGTCAATTTAATCAGAAACTAAGTGAGATATTTTGAGGCCTGAAGGAAAGCTGGGCAAAATGTATGTTCATGGAAATCAAGGTCTCCTGATTGTAAAGGCAGGATAAGATTTAGGTTGGACTTGTCCTGTGGGTGTAGTACAAGACAAGTTCTGGGGGTTTGTGTGAGGGGTCTGTGAATCTTACAATGTGAATTTGTACCTAGATGAGGTAAGCCTGGCAAACTTGCATAGGACTGGGCAGAATGGCAGGCAAGTGTAGAATAAAATTACGGTGGGAATGACTCTGTGGGTGAGCTAAATTGGGTGCCAAAAAAAAAATCTATATATATAATTCACTAAGGCAAGACAACCATGGAAAGCACGCTGGAAGGAGTGTGGATTCACTAAGCCGCCGACAAGTGAGACACCTATGGTGCACACAGGAAAGAGCCACGCCCACCAACTCCAAGACCATTGGATACGACGACAACTCGCAGGGCCACGGCCACCAACTCGGACGAAACGACACCGAAAAAATGGCGTCATTAATATTCGTCTGTTGTAGAGGCCACATGCAGTGCAGGTCAGGTTAATGTCATGTACCTCCGAGCTACGTTGACTGTTCATAGAGGCCTGTTTCTCGCGGAGGTGAATCGTCATATGCAGCGTGTGAAACGGCTTGCGAGGGGTATCCCATGGGATCTTTAAAACAATCCTTTACAACTGAGGATGAAGCACAATGAAGTAAGCAGTCTTTAAAAACCGAGTTTTCGGTTACGACGCACGACCGCGTGCACCATAGCAAACTGTTTTACACGCTACATACAGCTATTCGCTTCCGCGACAAACATGCGTCTTCTTAGATGCTCCTGCGGGAACACGGAAGACATTTTCCTGCCAACCAACGCTCCTTTTTCACCGGCCGGCGTCTACCCTCGCTCTCTAGGCATTCACACTGCCTGCCCATTTGCCCGGATGCAAAAACTCACCGACCACCCAGTTAGTCCCTTTCGTCTGTGGTAAGAGTCCGCATGCACGTCTGAGCCACGCGGCGTTTGTTATGCCGCGGCTTCACTATTGTGTTGTATTTTGCTCTCTCCAGAGTTCCATCTTTTCATTCACTTACTGTTGCATTCTCACACCAACCGTTTTAGACATCCGTGTCTTTCCAGAAGTGTTTAGCATTCAATAAATAATGTATGCATGAGATTGAGCGTGTGTCTACCCAGCGCAGAGAGGCGTGGGTAAGCCGTTGAACCCCATTCGGGCTGCAAGCCATGGAATTCCCACTAAATGTGACTCATACGCTCCCACTCATTATGTCCCTATCCTTTGTGCACACCCCCTCCTACCGTGGTCGGGTATCTTGGTGGATTATATATAGAAAAGCAACCAAAACCGAGGGGTATCCCATGGGGACCTTAAAACATTCCTTTACAACTGAGGTTAAAACACAATGAAGTAAGCGATCTTTAAAAACCAAGTTTTCGGTTACGACGCACGACCGCATGCACCATAGCAAACTGTTTTACACGCTACGTACAGCAATTCACATCCGCAACAAACATGCATCTTCTTAGATGCTCCTGCACTTTGTTCACACCCCCCTCGCTATTGGGTGTCTTGGTTGGATTATATATATATATATATATATATATATATATATATATAAAAGGCAGCCAAAACCGCACAGAGCAATGAAAAGTCTACAGTTCCATCTTTTCATTCACCTTCTGTTGTATCCTTAAACTCTCCCTTTTTAGACAACTGTGTCTTTCCAGAATTGTTCAACCATCAATAAATAATTATGCGGCGTTTGTTATGCCGCAGGTTCACTATTGTGTTGCATTTTGCTCTCTCCAGAGTTCCATCTTTTCATTCACTTACTGTTGTATTCTCACAGCAACCCGTTTTAGACAACCGTGTCTTTCCAGAAGTGTTTAGCATTCAATAAGTAATTATGCATGACATTGAGCGTGTGTCTACCCGGCGTGGGTAAGCCGTTGAACCCCATTCGGGCTGCAAACCGTGGAATTCCCACTAAGTGCGACTCATACGCTCCCACTGGTTGCGTCCCAACCCTTTGTACACACCCCCCTCCCACCTCGCTACTACCGTGGTCAGGTGTCTTGGTGGATTATATATAGAAAAGCGGCCAAAACCGCACGGAGCAATGAAAAGTCTACGTCACTCACAGGTGCATCTGGACTATGTAAAGACGGCGACTCAAGTGACGAGGTGGAGGTGGGCACACTGAACGAGAAATCAGCAGACTAGCATGACGGACGGAGCTGAATGGACGTCATTCTCCTTTCCTCCAGTTCCACACTCCGCGCCATGCACCCCCATCCCTCCGTCTGGCAGGAGAAGGTGCGAAGATGGTGCGCCAGTTTTCAGTCACAGACGATTGTGTGTTGGTTCGTTCCGTGCATTGTTACAATGTTCCTTTTCTTGCTGATTTATTACATTACCGATTTTTCAAATGTTTATTTTCTCCCTCTGCTTAAAAATCATTAACAAAAACCGGCCTGATTATGCGTGTATGGTACGCCGCGGGTTGGCTAGTAAACAATAAGATCAAAGTGGAGCTTATCTACACTTTCAGAAAGCATTTGATAAGGTGCCACACTTAAAGAAGGGAAACAAACTGAAAGAAGTGGGAGTTCAGGGTGTGCAGAATTGCCTCAGACACAGGAAGCAGAGGGTGATGGTGCAAGGAACCTCATCAGAATTGGCCGATGTGAAGAGTGGTGTCCAGCAGGAGTCAGTGCTGGGGCAGCTGGTATTTTTAATAAAAAGAAATGATTTGGATAGGAAAATAAGTAACAAACTGGTGAAGTTTGCAGACGATACCAAGGTGGATTGGCAAGTAATCTGGAATCTATATACAGGACTGGGCAGATTTGTGACAGATGAAATTTAATGTCAGTAAATATAAAGTATCACATGTAGGAAGTAAAAAGGTAAGGTTTCAATAAACAATGGGACGACTGAAAATCGAAAGTCCGTCGTAGTGTACTCTAAGGTATCAACTGCCAGAAAGAGTTCAGAAGCCATTAAGAAGGCTAACAGAATGTCAGGTTATATAGCGCCTTGATGTGTGGAGGGGTTCAGCACACTGGTGAGGTCTCATCTGGAGATCTGTGTGCAGTTTTGGTCTACATAAAGGACACAGCAGTGCTGGGAAAAGTCAAGAGGAGAGCGACTAGGGTGATTCCAGGGCTACAGGGGATGTATTATGAAGAAAGATGTTTTAAAAAGAGCTGAGCCTTTACAGTTCAAGCAAAACACGATTAAAGAGAGACCTCATTGAAGATGTTTAAAATTGTGTAGAAAATTATGAAGGGAGTTAATCAAGAACACGGGAACACCATTAGAAACTTGGTAAGGTAAATTTTGCACAAACATTAGGAAGGTTTTCTTTATACAGAGAACCACAGACACTTGGAATAAGCTACCAAGTAGTGTGGTAGACAGTAGGATTTAGGGACTTTCAAAACTTGACTTGACGTTTCTTTAGAAGAAATAAGTGGAGAGGATTGGTGAGCTTTGTTGGGCTGAATGGCCTATTCTCATCTAGATTGTTCTAATGTTTAGAAAACTAAGGGGTGTTTTTTTTTGGCCTTTGCCCTAAAACAAATATTTGAAAGCGTAATTAAGTTACATATTACGAATATTGCGACACATCCCTAGGTATTTCAGTATGCACTGGGATATACTTACTTTTTCACATGATTGTATAATGGAGTACTAATTATAACAGAAATCAAAAAGAGAGAAAGATACACTTAGAAAGATAAACTAGGTAACAAATATGGGATGAGCCAACAAGTACAGAACAAAAAACGGGGTCTGTCTTCAGAAGGGAGGTCAGAAAAATGTGAAGTCGCTTTAGAGAGGTGCTGACCACACAAGCTGATTGGGTGTTACTCAAGTGAAGCAGAAATTGAACCAGCTGACTGGCATATTGCAAAGCAGCAGTCAGCTGGGTAAGTGAAAAACTACTTGTTGGAAGGAAGACTCAAGAGGGACTCTTTGGCAGAGGCACACTGGGTAGGCACCTATGTCAGCACACCACCATAGGGAACTCTGACCAGCACAGAAAGGTTGTAAGATTCAACATGAGAGACTGAGAAGGCCTGTGAACATAAGGCTGTACCTTTTTAACCAGGTCCTGATCCTCGCTGAGTCCCAAGTCCCGACCAGATGCCTGTGCAATACGCTTCCCAGCAACTAAGTTCCCAACCATAATGGAGGCTGGCCCGACACCAACTGCAACACAGATGATCCAGCGTGAGGAAGCGCACAGCCACATGTAGAAGGTAAGAAACTGTAGACACTCGCGCCCCTCTAGTAGAATCCGCACTTACCTGGCTGCTTCTGCCGAGGCTTGGGTAGGTTTGTCACACAGGTGTGAGGACACATTAGAATATTACAGGGATGCAGGTTTCCATCCAGGAAGTGTTGCTTAGTCTGGGCAATGTGAATACCCCCTAGAGGGGTCTTAGGGAGGGTGTTAGCAGGTACGAGTGCCAGGCAGTACAGACCGACCTGGTGGATGCTGTCAATAGCCTGGGAAGAAAGAAGTGAGTTTAACATTTATTTTTTTTTGGCACCAGGAGGGTGTGCCACAGTCCTCATCCTGTGTACCAACCTGCAGAACTCGGCTCATCCATTGAAAGCTGTCCTCCTCTAAGGCATCAGGCCGCTGCTCAGCCACAACAGCAATGCGCTCATCATAAAATACCGTCACTGAGAAGACTGCAATTCTGCAAGAGGTACGGTAGAAGGAAACCCGTATCAGTGTCTTCATCCCAAACCAGAGTCAGGAGACTTTAATAGTATGTTGCACTTTATTTCAAGCCATGCCACCTCAGGCAACAATTGCAACAATGAGATCCCTTTTACCAAAAAACTCACCCTTTCATTGTATTGGAGTCAGAAATAAAAAAATATATTGTCTCCAAAAACCTGCCCAGTGGGAAGCAGAAGTCAGAAGCCAAACTGCACATCTTTATGAAATGTCCCAATGCAGAGGTTCTCAAAGTCAGTTTCTGGGGGTCCACTGTAGCTTCCAGTTTTTGTTTTAACTAGATTTATAATCAGTGACAATATCTGATAACACTGACCTCATTTAATTAGCTGTTTTGTTTTGTCTTGTCTTCTCTTACTCTACATTCAGAAACGCACAGCATCATGATTTTTTTTACATTTATAAGACATTCAGAAATATTTCTGTTTTTGCAATAGACTTAAATGCTTAACTCTCTTTTGTCTTGTTCATTATATTCTGCCCTTCCTTTGCGCAGTTTGCTCCCTTCAGCTGGTTCAGAACACTACAGCTACATTTTTGATTGGGTCGAAGAAAAAGGATCCCCCATTTTAGCCTCTCTCCACTGGCTACCGGTGAGGTGTTGCATTGATTTTAAAATCGTGTTGTTTGTTTTTAAATCCTTGCATGGTCTCGCTCCAAAAATATATCTGTGACCTCCTTCACCCCTATGTACCACCAAGAGCACTGAGGTTATCTGGACAACTGCTCCTTGTAGTGCCAAGATCTCGGCTGAAGTCAAGGGGAGACGGAGCTTTCTCAGATGTTGCTCCTAGATTTTGGAATGACTTGCCTCTTCACATCAGGTTTTCATCCTCTATCGAGGTTTTTAAAAGTCAGCTTAAGACTTACTTGTTTTCTTCTGTCTTTCATTGTGTACAATGGGATTGTGGTGGATGATGTAGTTGATTGTTTTATTAATCTGCTTTTGCATGATTGTTTGTATTGTGTTTATTTTAATGCTTTTTTGTACAGCACTTTGGTGCAACCTCTGTTGATTTAAACGTGCTTTCATAAATAAAATAATCTAATCTATATATTATTAACACCACTGGTCAACAAGCATTTTGCTAATGAGAGTCTTTCACCTTTACTTTAACAGGTTTCACATGTGGACTCCAAATCTGAAAACCGTTTTCATCCACATGTCCCGTTTTATTAGTTCTGATGTTCCAGGTCTTGGACAACTAGGGTGACTGGACAATAAAGGCAGATAACCATATTGATAAATAAAAGTATTTCCACTAGGGATGCCATTGAGATAAAAGAATTTGCCACACATTACTAACAGCTGTGAGTTGTTTACCTTGTCATTAACTTTATTTAAAAATAATACATTTTTAATTAGTAGAAAAAATATTTGTTAATGATTACCAAGGACTTGTATGACTCTAAAGCATAATGACACAACTCGGACATGACGGTGCAGCAGGTAGTCAGTTTTACTGTTAAACATAACATTGAATCTCAGGACATTTTGTTCGTTATATTCACCGTTACTTTGAAAGTTTTGCCAAGGCGATGGACGAAAACGCCAATGCTTTTCAGCATTTAAGAAAAAAGTTTGGTCTCGAGAAAAATTAAGCCACAATATAGGAAGGTGTTTCTTATTGTTCCTGAAATCAGTTAACTGATGGTTGACGAGGAGTTTAAAAGGAAACTGAAGCCCACTGAATCAGCAGCATAGGAAGCATTTGTGCGAGTTGTCCAGAATTTTCTTGACCGTCACAGAGCAGAGAATTATGCTGAGCTTGTGGAGAACCTGCTGAAAGTGTATCAGCTTATGGGAGCCAGAATGTCACTGAAGATGTCATTTTTTTACATTCTCGTCGACTTTTTTTCACCAAATCTAGGCGATGTCAGCAAAGAGTATAGGGAAAGATTTCATCAAGTTATAAAAGGTGATGGAAAACTGATATCGGGGAAAATTCACTCTGAGCATGATAGGTGACTATTGTTGGTTTTTGCAAAGAGAGACGGAGGTGCAGTACAAGCGCAGAAGTGAGCGCCTCCGACATTTTTGGGCACGCTGACCTCGCTTGTATATTGAGGTAAATTGACAAATATTCTTTAATGTGTCTCTGGTATCGTCTTCTGGTTTGCTTTCAGAATAAACACATCAAAACTATTTTGGTGGCACACAGTCCAAACTCCTGATATCGTGTTGATAAATTATATTGATATTTACAAAATTTCAATGATGTATTTTTCAAAAACCTGACGTGCTGGCTTAATTTTGATTTTATATATAAAATCAGTGTAAAAAACGTGATAAAGAGCTGATCTGAAGTTCCCAGTAGCAAACAAAAATTTTTTTTTGTAGACCAGTGTTATTAAAAACGAGCAGAGCAGACACGCTGGGAAACAACACTGAATCGTGAAAGGCTGCAACTACTTTAGCGTCAGACCCGCTAATGAGTAAATAATGGATTAAACAAACAACTGGAAAGGTAGAATGAAAATCAAGATGAAAATACAGTAATCCCTCGCTATATCGCTCTTCGACTTTCGCGGCTTCACTCTATCGCGGATTTTAAATGTAAGCACATCTAAATATATATCACAGATTTTTGCTGGTTACGCTTTCTGCGGACAATGGGTCTTTTAATTTAGGTTACATGCTTCCTCAGTTTGATTGCCCAGTTGATTTCATACAAGGGATGCTATTGGCGGTTGGCTTACAAGCTACCCAATCAGAGCATGTATTACATATTAACTAAAACTCCTCAATGCTATAAGATATGCTTGTTTGCTTCTCTCTATCTTTCTCACTCTCTCTGCCTGACGGAGGGGGTGTGAGCAGAGGGGCTGTTTGCACAGAGGACACGGACGCTCCTCTACAAAATGCCGCTTTATCGCGGTGCTTCTGTATACTTAAAAGTACGTATTGATTTTTTGATTGTTTGCTTTTCTTAGCGAGGGCTCTCTCTGACATTCTCTGCTCCTGACGGCGCTCCTTTGAAGGTAAGATATGTTTGCTTTCTTTTAATTGTGAGAAAGAACTGTCATCTCTGTCTTGTCATGGAGCACAGTTTAAACGTTTGACTAAAGGGTGTTATTTCATGTCTAGAGGGCTCTAATAATGTTAACAGGGTGGGAGAGTTTATAAGGGCTTAAAATATATAAAAATAACTACACAAACATATGGTTTCTACTTCGCGGATTTTCACCTACTTCTTTGGGGCTAGGGTTGGGGGTCTGGAACGCAATCCCCGCGATCGAGGAGGGATTACTGTAGTGTTAAAAAGAAAAAAAACATTATTTCAATATAACTGCTTAGTACATTTTATTAATTTTTTTTAACCAAAATTAGTCTTCTAATATCTATATTGTTCCCAAAACACAGAATCTGGTAAATAACAGTTCACTTAATTAGCTCAGGTGTCCAATTAAAAGCAGACGCTGGTTGGAACGAAAAGGGGGTCACCCAGGACCAAGTTTGAAAATGCCTGTCCTAATCTATAAGTAATGGATGTGAGCAGCCCAATTTGGCATTATTTATAAAGCTGCTAAGGTCCACCCCATTGCGAACCAGAAAGTGAGCATCTCCCTTCTTATTCACCACCCCTGTGCCTTCCATTCGATATCCCTGGACTTCCTACCTTCCTCTGTAGACCGTCTTGACAGGCTCTACAGCCAGAGCCGTGGCTACGATGTCATCCGCATTGTGCCTTCGGCCACTGACCATCAGCAAGCCATCTATCTTGCCTACCACAAACACCAGACTGCCCTGCATAACACAAGGAATGAGACGGTCAGCTCAAAGGGAATTTTATTCATTGCCTTTTTCTTGCAATAGAGTGGTTAAGGTGGGTACTTACCGGGCCCACAAAGCCAAGCAAACCTGAGCGGACAAAGGGGTTCTCCCCAATGGGCGCACCTGCTGCATTCACTGGTATCACCTGCAGTATGGAATTAAGAAGAGAGTCAGAGGACTACTCAGCAATACTCACTTGTCCACCATGACACTTGCATCCCTAACACACTGTACCTCAAAAGTGCTTTTGGTGACCCCAGGCAATCCGTAATACATCATGCCCCCGGGTTGAGAACTCACACAAATCTCTCCGATCTCATCAGTTTTACAAAGCTGGGGTGGTCCGTCAGGTTTGACGATGCACATCAGGGCTAAAAGACAATGAGGCAGCAAGGCAGAGCATAAATTATTTTGATCACAGAACCAGGTAAGGATACATCTCCCAGAATTCAGTCATTGTGCATGTAAAAGCTGGAGACACGCTACGTGACTTTCCAAGGTATCACAGACTCGTTTGAATTTGATGGAAGTGGCCATACTGTTCAAGGGTCGTTTCTGGGGCTCTCCCCTGACTCTAAATAGTCCTACTAGTTTGTAAACTGAGGATGGACATAGTTGGCGAGTGAGAAACAACCACCGGGTTCAACGTTCCAAATGTGCACAGTGCATGTTTATTAAAACAGAATCCACATACAAGAGTGCAGTGCAGATAAGATAATGTCCATTAACCATTATAAAAAGCAGTGCTGTTGTGGCTGTTAAAATAAAATGCCCAATCTGAAAGATCCCAAGGGCTTCTCTGCAAGTCTCTCTCTCTCTCTTTCTCTCTGTGTCTCCCCAGCTTATCCCAGTGGGTCTTTCCAGATGGCAGCTGTGGCCACCTTCTTCCCGTATCGGTCCCTCCATCTCCCCAGATGTTCACTGGGTGTATACTTAGGGGAGAGCCATCCAAGTCCTCGTTCCAACTTACCAAGTCAAGCGGGGTCCCCCCTCAGTGCGCCATCAGCTCTGCTCTCTCTCATACCATTTTCTCTTCTCTACTACTCACAATTGCGCTCCCACTTTTCTCCTCCAGATTGCTCACAATCTCTTCTATCTACTGCTTGGGCACTGCTCTTTAAACTACTGGCAGGTGTAAGTGCCTAATTACACGCCCTCGGGAATTAACGAGGCAATTGGCTGGACCGTGTGCGTCTGCGCACGAATGCACAATAAACTGATCACCTCACCATACCCTGGAGACCCCCATGCAATGATGTCACTCACCATGTCAGATAAGTTCACACAGGTTAGGTCATGAGGTGTCCACAAACTTTTGGCCATACAGTGTACGTGGTTAAGTACTGCAGCATGCTGGTTTAGTATTTGAGCACAACACAATCAAATTTGCAGCCTGCTGTCACCCTTTGGTTCAAAACACCCCAGCCTGAACTACATCTAACAGCTTCTTTTTGCTGAAGGCGTCCATTCTGCTTCAGGAATGTGCAACTAAAAGGCCCTCAGGTCTGTTTTAATTAACCACATGTCTGTAGCAGACATTGCAGTACAGGAAGGCAATTCAGTTTTCCAAAGCTAATTGAAATTACTCTTACAGTTAACCAAAAATCGAAAGGCCAAAAAGTCTGAATGAGCGTAAGCCGTCCTAATTTCGGGTATTCAAAAGAAATGTGACGATTTACTTCATAAGGTAAAAGTACACAATAAACAAGAATAGCTACATCAAATTAATGAAATATTAAAAAGCATGCATCAATTCTAAATATTCTTGATTGTAACAGAACAAAAATTAAAAAGTACATCCTGCTTGTAATCAATGACCTTGAAATAGTCTAAAACAATACCCCACATGCTTATGGTTCAAATTTGTCATTTTAACCTTCTGGGAGTGACTCTAAGTGGGGTAGGACCACTGGTAAAAAATCCTAACAAAAATAGGTTCATATCGGTGGATCAGCAACCTTGAAAGAGCTCAAAGCGACACTCCACATGCCTGTAATTACCAATGTCCATTTTTTCCAAAGTTTTGTGGAAAGGAGTAACATTGTCCCTGTGTATCCCATTAGGGGGTCGATTGATGTGGCACTGCAAAACTTCAAATCCTTTTTACTGAAGACACTTATTGGTTTGCTCTTTATCGTAAGTATGTAATTTCCTGCACAAAATATGGTCCTAAATTGAAATGAAAATGAGGACTTTTTACATTTATAGGGGCATAAATAGAGGAGAACCTCAAAAAGAAAGACATTTTGCATAACTAGACATCAAGATGAGTTGAATGGTATATTATATGTTGGGGTTTCCTAGTATCGCTGAGCCATGCACCGGACAAAAAAAAATGCAGGAACCTCTACTATCTTGAAGAAGAATCTGGATGAGATATTAGGACAGCTTAGCTATCAGAGCATGAAGGTCAAAGTCAGAAGGAGGAAGAGCCAAGATACGGACTCTGATGCTAGGCTTGGGCCTACTTGAAAGAAAAGCTGACTGTCGCTAATGTCTTTGGATGGTTCTGAATATAACAAGGGGTGAAGCAGTGTCTGATCATCACTATATTTATACCGCTGCAGCCAATGATATTATCTTTGGCAACAGTCACATATTAGGAAGATAGTGCCATGTAAACAAATTAAAATATAACTTATTAAAATCAACTTTCTATTACCAGATGTCCACATGGCCATCCTCATCAAATTCTTCCATATGAATCCTGAAAGCCTTCAGGACTGACTTAGAACATCTATGTTTGGTAGAATGCCCACCTTGGGGGGGATTGCTGGTCAGTCTTTTGGCCTTGGGCCCACTGGAGATTTCTTTTTTCCCCCCAGCTTAACTTGAGTTTTTTTTTTTATTTTGTTTTTTCTGTCTTCCTGGCTATTTGACCTTACCTTTTTCTTTGTTACATACTGTATAATATTCCATAATCTTGTTTGTTGATGTTTTATATTAACTTCCTTTTTTCAACACTAGAATTACCAGAGCCTATGAGAAAACTCGTATATCCGGCCCACCTTAAATCCGTTCGCACCTCTCCGCGGGGGATGGAATAGCAGGCTGCTTGCTGCTTGTCTTAATCGGCAGATTTACAGGACAAAAGACGCTGACAGAGAGGTGTGAACGGATTTAAGGTCGGCCGGATTTACGAGTTTTCTCGTAGGCTCTGGTAATTCTAGTGTTAATTCATTATATAAAGCACATTAAGCTACATTGTTTGTATGAAAATGTTCTATAGAAATAATTTTTGTTGTTTCAAAATTAAATGTGAAACTAATGTCTGAATTGAAATACTCACATATTAAAAACGCAAAATTCATTAAAAGCATACATATGAAAGAGACTAACATTACAGTAAAATGATCAAACATCCCTAGTTCCTGGCTAGCCCTCCCCTCCTAAATAATTCTGACAACATCTCTGAACCCTCAACAACTCACATCCTGGCATGATGTGTCCGACGTCCTGAACAGTCAGGGCCGAATTCTTGTCCTCTGTGTTCACCCGAATCACTCCGTAGCTCAGTCCGCTCATAGAGAGAATAGCACGTGCTGGAAGTGGAGCCCCAGGGACACCTGGCCTGCAACACACACACAAACACACACAGACTTGGTCATGTTGACTGCCCACTAAGAATGATGAAAGCAGGGGCTTGGTCTCTTATTATCTCACAAACAGGCTGGCGTAGTGGCCACCAGCTAAGCCAGTCCCCAAACACTCACCTATAGCCCCAGTTTACACGACTCTCTCTGTATCCCAACTTTAAATACAGGAATGCGTACTTGATCATAGACGTTAAGCCACAAACCTATTATGGTACTACAGTTGGTACTACCATGCTGGACATCAAAAATTATAGCGTCTTCAGAAATAATTCAGGCCCCTTCTCTTTCTTCACATTTTGTTATGTTGCAGCCATTGATAAAATCATTTTAATTAATTTTTTTGCCCTCTCATCAAGCAACACACTATATACCCCAGAATGACTAAGTATTAATTAATTTTTTTGCCCTCTCATCAAGCAACACACTATATACCCCAGAATGACTAAGTACAAATGCAAGATTATAGGAATTTTTGTATATAAAACTGAAGTACCACATTGACAAAAGTACTCAGACCTGTTACTCAATACTTAGTTGAAGCTCCTTTGGCAGCAATTATGGCCTGGAGTCGTCTTGGGTCTGATACAGCAAACTTCTGCCGCTCTTGTCCTCACTGGAGACTGTCGGTGGACTGATATTTTCAGGTCTCTTCAGAGATCTTTGATTGGGTTCAAATTGAGGCTTTGTCTGGAATACTTAAGGACATTCACAGAGTTGCCTCTAAGCCTCTCCTGTGTTGTCTTTGCTTTACCCTCGAGGAAGGTGAGCCTTCAGCCCAATCTACGGTCCAGAGCGCTCTGAACAGGTTTTCGTTAAGGATATCTCTGTATTTTGCTCCTTTCAGCTTTCCCTCAACCCTGACTAATCTCGATGCCACTGCCACTAAAAAACAACTCCACAGCATGATGCTGCCACCAAAATGCTTCAATGCTGGAACAGAATTGTACAGTTGATGAACGCTGCCTGGTTTCCTCAAGATGTGACCAATCAATTCAATCTTGGCTTCATCAGATCAATGAATCTTGTTTCTCACTTACTGAGAGTCCTTTAGATGCCACTGTTTTGCAAACGCTTAACGGTCATTCATGTGTCGTCTGCCCACTCTGCCATAAAGCCAAGATTAGTGGAGTGCTGTAGTAGTGGTTGTTATTATAGGAGTTTCTTCCATTTCCACACAGGTTCTCTGGAGCTTGGCCCCAAGTTTACCATCAGGTTCTTGGTCATCTCTCTTACTGAGACCATTATCCTATGATCGCTAAGTTTGGCATGGTGACCAAATCTAGGAAGACTCATGGTGGTTCCAGACATTTCCATCCATCCACCCATTATCCAACTCGCTATATCCTAACTACAGGGTCACGGGGGTCTGCTGGAGCCAATCCCAGCCAACACAGGGCACAAGGTAGGAAACAAACCCCGGGCAGGGCGCCAGCCCACCGCAGGGCGCGCACACACACACACATACACAAAGCACACACTAGGGACAATTTAGGACCGCAAATACGCCTAACCTGCATGTCTTTGGACTGTGGGAGGAAACCAGAGTAGCTGGAGGAAACACACGCAGACATGGGGAGAACATGTAAACTCAACACATGGAGGACCCAGGAAGCGAACCCAAGTCTCCTAACTGCGAGGCAGCAGCGCTACCCACTGCGCCACCGTGCCGTCCCAGACATTTCCATTTAAGAATTATGTAGGCCACTGTTCCCCTTGGAGGTGCAGATATTACTTTGTAGCCTTACCCAAATCCGTGCCTCGACACAATCTTGATTCCTGTGTTCTACTGTCAATTCCTTGTTTTTTGTCGCTGGTGGACCTTCTACACACAGGTGTGTGTCTTTCCTAATCAGACCAGTCAACTGAATTGACCACAGGTGGACTCCAAACAACGTGTAGGAACATCTCAGTGATGACCAATAGAATAGAACACACTCAAGCCAATTTTGTCATAGCTAAGGGTCTGAATACTTGTGTCATTGAGATAGTTCAGTTTTTTTTTTATTTTTAGTTACTTTGGAAAATTCTTAAATCCTAACAGAACAAGATACAGAAAGTTATGGAAGATGATGATCCACTGTGGCAACCCCTAACGGGAGCAGCCGAAAGAAGGAGGAGGAAAATTCATAAATCCAGTTTTAGCTTTGTCACTCTGGGATATTAAGTGCTGCTTGATGAGGGAAAAATTGAATTGAAAAAATTTCAGCATAGGGCTGCAACATAAGAACACATGAAAAAAGTAAAGGGGTCTGAAGACTTTCTGAAGGCACTTCAGTCTATAAACAGGGTTCCCGTAATGAGGTATCGCTCCCCCTACCACAACAACCTGAATACAGAAGACCCTGCTTGACCCTTTCCATTCAAGTCATTCATCACAATATGCCACCAAAAAAATAACATCGTCTTCTTCAGGAGGACATCTCAAAGATGACAGAAGAGCAGTGTTAGGCCTGGCACATACCGGCGGATGGCGGCAGTCATTGCCTCAGGGGAGGTGGCACACGGGCAAATGACCTCAGGCTTCAGGCCATGACTCTGGAACACAGTGAGGAAGGCATCACATGAAGACACCGACCCTGGAAAAGATCAAAATAAAGGATGAAGTAGAAAGCAAGGGTCAGTGGACCCGTCACCAGCAGATGACCACATCCCATATCACAACTTACAGGGATTGGCTCCATCTGCTACAATAAGCATTCGTAGGGAACTGAGGTTGATGTCTCGCTGGTCTCGGTGAGCCATCATAGCCCAGTGCAGGTCTCGACACTTCACCAGAGCCACCTTAGCTGTGGAGAGACGTATGAGAACAAGTTAATGAAATTGGTATTTGGCTTTATGGCAGCTACTCCAAAACAGAAGGGTTGCATCCACTCCCATAGACTGCAGGGCTTTGAGAAGAACAAAATTTAGGCATTGATTGAGGATGAGATCAGGCGAATTCGACCTAGTAATCAAATGTTGAGTAACATCAAGTAGTCAAGAGAATGTTATGTTGTATCTCACTATGAAGGATGAAGATGAAAGAAAAAAAGGAGCCCCAAAAAAACCAAACATGTCATTGGAGGGCAACATATCTGGTATTGTGAGCCATTTGGGCAGAAGAGGTCACTCACCTTTGTGCGCATAGACTCGCTGCACCCAGGAGAGAGGACAGGCTTTCATGACTGCATAAGGAACGCTGACCGTGTGCATTTTATTCATCACGCTCTGAAGTGAGAGAGAAATGGGACGTCAGACACAAGAACCATAATCTGTAACAAGCTGAGCAGAACTAAAAAGGTGGAAATACTGCTTACAGAGAGAACCCCGTGCCAGAGTCCGACATCCTTCTTGAAGTCAAGAACATTCACCAGAATTTCTCCTGCAGCGGCAAAAACACAAAGAGAATGAGAGATGTGTGAGGCATGGCGTGAAGTGGATAAGGATGGGCTGATATCAGCAGCAAAGCTCCCATGTCCCTATAGTACAGCAGTTCTCTATCATTCTAGTGCCGTGACCCTTTAATACAATTTCCCATATTGTGGCGACCCCAACCGTAGTTATTTTCGTTGCTACTTCATAACGGTAATTTTGATACTGTTATGAATCGCAATGTAAATATCTGATATGCAGGATGTATTTTCATTGTTACAAATTGAACATAATTAAAGCGTAGTGATTAATAACAAAAACAATATGTAATTATATATTTTGAAATATTTATTTCTAATTACAAACAAATTAAATTTTGTCTTTATGACTTATGTTTGTTTTTCTTCATTGTGTATTGAACTGTATTCACCGTATTCATGTTGTATACTTATGTGAAAATGTGAAAAGCATGGCGTAGCATGGGTAACAGACTGAATATAACAACAGTAAACTACATTACTACAACATTGTTGTGACAGTATGTGTAAAAAGCCAACGTCAGTGCGAAGGTTGAGGCTGCTTCTTTAGAATATATAAAACGTTTCTGTTTTAACAATGTGTTTACACAGATTACTGTAGAAACGGAACAGACATGAAATGCGTGTGTTCCAAATAACGATCCATTTCCACTCTAAAACTCCACTTCACTCCCAATCAAGGCATGAGCTGGGAGAAGTTTGTGCACGTCTTAAGTCGGTGGGGGGATGGAATAGCCGGCTGCTCCTAGCTTCTCTTTATCACAGCACATTTAGAGGACAAAGGACACTGGCGGAGAGGTGTGAAGGGATTTAAGAAGCGATTTAAGGTGGGACGGAATTACGAGTTTTTTCGTAGGCTCTGGTAATTCTAGTGTTAAATTATATTGTTTTATTATTATTATTATTGGGGTGCCTCTCCCTTCAGTAAAGGACATATTTTACAAACACAGTGTCCACAAGGCCTGCAGCATTGTGCAAGACCCCTTACACCCCTCACATGGACTTTTCACACTTCTGCCATCCAAGAGCAGATACTGCAGCATCAAAGCCAGATCTGCCAGGCAGCAGGATAGTTTTTACCCCCAAGCTGTCAGACTCCTTAACACTGTGCTGCCCCCTTGGATCTTCCACACTGCCTCAACCACCACTAGAAACAGAATTTTTATACATGAAAGCCACTTTCCTGCAAAGACGAGTGTGCATGTAGAAAAGAACTGAAAATCTCATACTGACCTTTAAGTATTTGGACACTCTTGATATCCTTCTGCTGTGAAACATTCTGACCTGTCATTGTTTATACATGTCTTAAACAACTATTATCATACACTGATAATTTCTGTATTCTCTATATCTATTATTTATTTATTATATTACTTATTGACTATATTTATGTATCTAGATTGCATAATACCATACATTGCATCAATCTTGTCTTTGCACAATGTCTTGTCTTGTTTGTGTTTTAATTTTAGAAAACTTCTAATTTTTTATTTGCACATCATGTTGTTACGCTGTGGACCCCGAGCTTCGCAATTTAAAATCTGTATAGACAATAAAGTTTGCTTTGACTTTGATATACAGTGGTACCGCGGTATACATCCGCTTTGGAATAAGTCCAACTTGGTATACGTCCTGTTTGAACACGAAAACTTTTGCTTGGTATATGACCTTTGTTTGGAATACGACTCGCATGCTAGAACGCTGCGCGCTACCCTTGTTCACCTCACTCGAGACAAAGCCACGACTGCCCACAAGCATCAGTACGCCAGTTGCTAGCATTCAGTGAACAACCTGCGCTATAACTCTGTAATTTTCACGTGATGTTGTGTTTTTTCTCATAAATTTTAACTGATTGTTGAAAAGTATGAAGGTGGCATGCGTATCCGGGACATGGCTGCTGCATACCGTTTGCCGAGAACGACGGTATCTACGACTGTGAAAAACAAAGACGTTATTAAAAAGTAAAGTGAGGTTAAATTTTCATTTGTTTCATCTAATTGCTTTTGTATTTATGTATTTTAGTATTAAGCAGTGTTTAAATTATTTTATACAACCCCATCAATGTATAATATGCCAATAACAATAGGATTTTTTGTCATGGGAACGGATTCATTATTTGCCCTTTATTTCTTATGGGAAAAATTTGTTTAGTATAGTAAACCTCCTGTTTGGTATAAGTCAAAGGATCTGGAACGGATTAAGGATGTATACTGAGGTACCACTGTACTTATCATTCTTAACACATTGTGTAGATTTTTGTTTTTTGTGTAAATTACTTCATTATTATTTTGTTTCATTATTACTGTTGTTGGCGTGGGTGCCGAACCTTTAACAGCTTTGCAAATCCTTTCTTTGTCTGTGTTATGTTACAACATCAGTGTGAGCCTCTCCCAGTGTTCACTGAGTTAACTGAGAGAGGGTTAGTCGTACTGGCAGAGTTTGAGCATTCATTTGTTTTCTGTTTTAACATTTCAGCCTGCTCATGATAAACATTAACAGATAAAGGAGTTCAGCGTGATTTCATCGCTCCTTTGTGGCGGTTCACACAAAGCGGCACATCGTGAGTCACAACGCTGAAGATTTGCCGGTTAACTGGATTCAAAGCCAGAGCGCAGCAGTACAGCACATGTGGTGAGGTTACAATGGGACAACTTAAAAGTCACATGTGATCGCATTCGCTTTCTTTCCTCCTTCATACTTGCTTGATCACTTTAATTTTTGTGTCAAGATCAATTGTGTTTTTTCCTGTAATTTTAACACAAATGTAACTGAACGTAGTCAAATCCGCTGCAGGTAATAAACTGAGATCAAGATGAATGAATATGGAGCTGGTGTGGCGAAAACTGTGAGACACAGTAACAGTCCTAATGGGTCAAATGGGTCGTAAGACGCGTAAGGTTGTAAATCGACGATTATTTGTTCTTGAAATTAACAGGTGTCTTATGCAGATTGTATCTGTATATAATTAAGCTGATTTACGGATAGACTAAGCATTACAATGTACCCTCCAGTGTATGAACTGTGTCCAGATGAAGATGGCACTGCATTCTTACTGTTTTGAGACTTGGGGGCTTAGTGGTCTTTTGTGTTTATCAGCTCACTGAGCTATGTCACAGCTACAGTCATGTCAAAAAGTGAGTACACCTCTATAGATGAAGGTGGTCTACAGTAATCCTTCCTCTATCGCGGGGTTGCGTTCCAGACCCCCCCGCGATAGGTGAAAATCCGCGAAGTAGAAACCATATGTTTGTGTAGTTATTTTTATATATTTTAAGCCCTTATAAACTCTCCCACACTGTTAACATTATTAGAGCCCTCTAGACATGAAATAACACCCTTTAGTCAAAAGTTTAAACTGTGCTCCATGACAAGACTGAGATGGCAGTTCTTTCTCACAATTAAAAGAATGCAAAGATATCTTCTCTTCAAAGGAGCGCCGTCAGGAGCAGAGAATGTCAGAGAAAGCGCTCGCTAAGAAAAGCAAACAATCAAAAAATCAAGACGTGCTTTTAAGTATGCAGAAGCACCGCGATAAGGCGGCATTTTGTAGAGGAGCGTCCGTGTCCTCTGGGCAAACAGCCTCTGTGCAAAAACAGCCCCTCTGCTCACACCCCCTCCGTCAGGCAGAGAGAGTGAGAGAGACAGAGAAAAGCAAACAATCGAGCACCGCGCGGGAAGCATATCTTATATCATTGAGGAGTTTTAGTTAATATGTAATACGTGCTCTGATTGGGTAGCTTCTAAGCCATCCGCCAATAGCGTCCCTTGTATGAAATCAACTGGGCAAACAAACTGAGGAAGCGTGTACCATAAATTAAAAGACCCATTGTCTGCAGAAAGCCACGAACCAGCGAAAAATCCGTGATATATATTTAGATGTGCTTACATTTATAATCCGCGATAGAGTGAAGCCGCGAAAGTCGAAGCGCGATATAGCGAGGGATTACTGTACAGTAACACACATCAGGTCACATTTACATTTTTAATGCACTGTATAACTTAAATAATCATAAATGTCAAATTTGGAATTGGAGAAAGTATGTGCACCCCTATATTTATCATTTATTTATCAAATTAGAATGGGGTGCTAATCTTTAGAACATCATTAGAAGTCAAGCAAAATGACACCATTTCTTGGCTAACTAAAAAAATTACAATACAGAGGCTTTCGAGGCAACTCGGGCCCCTTCTTCAGGCGAGATGGAATTACATCTTACGAAAGTTTGCATATCATAATCTTTCTAGTTAGCCAATACAAGGTGTCATTTTGCTTTGACTTCTAATTACATCCATAATGGCTAACACGGTACAACACCCTAGTACTATGAACATCATTAGAGATGACCTTCTTTGAACATGTCTTATTTAAACCTCAGACATTTACTTTGCTCTGCTCTTTGTTGTTGATGTTTGTATAATCACCAAGCTGAGATCGAAGGAGCTCTCTTTGTGAGGTCATCAGAAACAAGGTTCTAGATGCTTATGGTCTGAGAAGGGATTTAAAAAGATCTCCAAAACATTCCTAGAGTCTAGAAGATCATCTACACTCTTTAAAAGTGAAGGTGCCCGAGTGGTTCTTCAGAGGGATGCCATAAGGGAACCATTTTTGGTTTCCAAAAGACCCATCCCACATGAAGGTTCCAGAAAGACCCTTTATTTATTTGGATTCATAACAGCCTCCAAATAGGAAATAATCGTGAATAGAAGGTAACAGATCTGTGAAATACTAATGAGTTTATAAACACTCTTGATGCATACAACAGCACTGGCCAAGTCTATTTTAGTGTCCAGTTTAAGCAGCCAACAATACATTAAAGATTTCATTTTATTCCCCTCATTTTAGGAAGTTTAAAGAATCAAAGTGTCACTAGAGGACCATTATTTTTAAGAGTGTACCAGTGGAAAAGATTAAAAACATCTGTCAACTTGTTTAGGCTAGGCCTTCCTAAGCAAGTTCAAGCTTGAGAGCAGAACAGGACCTTCTGGAAGCTCTTGACACTGTGGATGTCAAAGTACATGAGTCTACCATTAGAAAGAGGCTGCACAAGATTGATTTACATGGGAGGTGTGCCAGGTGGAGAAGAGAAAGAATTTCAGGCCAACAAACCCAGTACTTTGGGAACAATATGCTTGTTATTTAGCCACAGTACCAGACAACATGCTTTGCGGAAACCAAAGACAACACTGTATCAGAAGAACGCGATACCAACTGTAAAGCATGGTTGTGAAAATGTTCTGGTTTGAGGCCACACCAGAGACTGGACATCTGTTAGTCTATTCCACTTGGAAATCTTCAGTGTAACAGAGGGTGCTAAAGTATAACGTGAGACCACCTCTGAGAAGATTGAAGCTCAACCAAAAATATATAATGACCCTGAGACTGGTTCCAATAACACGTTGCATATTGTATGACTGGAGAGATTTGTCTTCAAAAAACTATTGAATGTATGGCCAGTGTTGAAGTAATAAAACACTAACTAAATACATTTTATTTTGGAAAGATATGGAATGTGAAGACATGTGTGCAGCTGGGAAAAGTAGAGTTTAAAAGGCTTTAGTGGAGGTGGATGGAAACGTTTGGCCTTAGCTGCACCATGGTGGTGTAGGGTGCTGTAGTAAAGTCAAAAAATCTGATTCCACTAGCTCAGTTCACGTGACAAAAAAAATTCACAGACGTGCCTGTCTCGCGGGATGTGAAAGTGTCTCTCTTTAAAAGATCTCTCTTCCAAAGTGTCTCTCTTCCAAACATCATGTCTCGTTGCTGGAAAAAGTCTTGTCCCAAAATTTTTTTATATAATAGAAAGATTTTAATGGTATTAGTTTATACAAAGATTTCTCTCTGCTTATTTTCATTTCCTTTATGTTTTATAAGTACTCATTATTTAATGACTTTTTTTTGTATATCATCTGCAGAGAAGCCAGTGCCCTCAACCATATTAACAGAACACCCCTCCTTGCCAACTCACACTCCTTTTAACTGATGACAGAGAGGCATTATGACCCTTGGTTCCCCTTTGTGGAAAATGCTGTCCATGTTATGGAAGACCACCATGGAGTGAAATTCAAAGTTTGGAGATTCTATCTACACATGCAGCCCAGCGTGGGCACTGGGGAGGAGAATGAGGAGCCGGCTTACCTTCTGTGTAGTTGCAGGCTTGGGTGAGGGCCTGGCAGTGGTTCAGCATGGTTATCCGGGAAACTGCCACTCCCATCACACTACCTTCCTTGCTTGCCTTGTACTGTTTAACAAAAAAAAAAAAGGAAACTGTATAAGGAGTGCAGCAAAAACATGGGGCGTCATTCAAATAATGTCACCAGCTCAACATTTCAAACCTAGCAGGAGGGCTGGACTAACTGTGGGCAAACCTGTGTTTTATTTAGTTAATTCTGTAGGCTTCAGATACTGGCGCCAAACTATGTTTGCACCCCAGTGCCTTTACCCAGTACAGAATTGGGTTTGAGCCTAATCCTAACTCCCTGATGGGCTGTAGACACAGTACAAACCCTGGATTACGAGCATAAGATGCTTGTTTCGAGAAGTTGCAGAACAAGGATGCAGCCTGAACTACAACCCCGTCCCCAATTTCAGCAGGACACACTGGATGAAGTCTGGTGTATCTAACTTTTGTTGCAAACTACAGCAAAGGACCAGCTACGGCCATCAATTCCTTCAAATGTTAAAATGCTGCACCAGGGAAAGGTCTCTCTTCTATTGTTCACAACCTGTCTGATATCTCATGTTTTATGTACCATGATAGAGAGGGGCAGAGACTGAGGCTGAACTCTCTGCAGTGCAGTTGTACAGCACTGGCACTGTCTGACAGCACGTCATTGCGTCCGATTCTTTGTAAATGTGAAAGTCGTCAGAGAATCGTGCAACTGGTCGTGTCATGTGACATCCTGAAGTAAAAAAAATCAACAACTATAGCCGTCAAGTTTGATTGATTGTCATGTGATTGCAAAAGCCATTCTGGTTTAGAAGAAGCTCTCTCATCTTGGTGAGTAATAGTAGGAGACTCTCAACCTCATCCAGAGCCCCTCGTTTGGATGGCATTGCTTGTAAGCTGCGAGTGGTACATGTTATTGGCTATAAAAAAAAACATACTTTATACATTTTTAATTGGATTGGAGGATACCATTATTTACAGTATCTGCTCCACAGCTACACCATTAGTATTCCATTTTTGGATTTCGCCAGTGTCTTCAATATCATCAAGCTATCCCTTTAAAAGGTTAAACTCAGAGATCTGCAGGTAGATGAGCCTCTGGTGTCCTGGGTAATGGACTGTCAGGCAGACCACAGTATGTGAAACTCAAAGACTGAGTGAGCAACACAAGGAATAGGCCGGTCTGCTTTACTCTTCACTCTGTACACCTCTGACTAACAATATAACAGCAGGTTGTGTCACTTGCAGAAGTTCTCAGTGGATTCTACACTTATGGGGTGTATTAATAAGGGGGACAAAGGAGAGGAGTTAGGGGGGAGAATTTTGAGAACTGTCTGCATCTTAACTTAAGCAAAACCAAAGAACTGGTTATTGACTTTCACCACACCAAAGCGCCTCTATGCCTGATCAGTATTCAAGGAGTGGATGGAGAGGTGGTCCACATCAATGACAGGTTGGACTGGTGTCATATCATACATACATGAACTGCAGGAGAAAGAGCAGAGCAGACGCTTTTTCTTGCGTTCCTTTAATGTGGGAAGTGACATCCATCACATCTTCTACAAGTATGTGATGGCCAGTGTGGTGTGATGGACTGGTAACATCACAAAAAGAGAGGAGCTCCGAATCAACAAGCTAATTAAAAGGGCAGGCTCAGGTATGGGACAAACTCTGGAGGTCGTAGCAAAGGAGAGAATGAAAACAAAACTGAGTGCCATCATGAATAATGCTGCACATCCACTTTGACGAATTAACACTGAGGACTTACAGCCAACAAATCATTCAGCAGAAGTGTTTTCAGGAAATGTGACCGGGGGCTCCTTTATACCAACAATATGTCTGTATAGTGCCTCACTGGGACCAGGACTGCCAAGTCTGAAGATTTTTCATTTTAATTTTCTTGCTTTGTAGTCATTCTGGGGTGTGTTTAGCCCAAAGTGTGTGTGCATATTTCTGTATTTATTTATCTGTTAATCTACCTATTTATGTATTTATTTAAAGAGCTTATGTAAAAAGCCAAATTTCCCCCTGGGGACAAATAAAGTTCTGACTATCAATCAATGAAACTGTGCTGGAAAGCCGAGACAGTTTCACGAATTTATAATCGACTGCACTTTTGCGTTTTGTAATTTGACATTGTGATGCATCAAGATCAGAAGTGAACTGCAGTTATCAAGTCTGACAAGCCACTCCCACCAGAAATCGTGTAATGTGACCCCGGTTTAATCGGGCATCCTCAAGGTGACATGATCCAGCCACAGCAACCCTCACAATTGACTAACTAGAGACCTGGTAGTGTGTTGCCAGCCTAAGCGATTCCTCTTCTACCTCAGTCAGAGAGCAGCATTTCAGAGTATAGCCCCCGGATGTCACAAGGCACTTACCTCGACGTAGGCCAAGTCCGTGTTAGCTGTGGGGATGTGCGGTTGCCAATCCTTGGAAGGTTTGGTCAGGTACTTTGAGTCCGTCACAACCCATTTCAGCCGCGGCCACCCTGTTGAGAAATAGACTTGGGGGGGTTAAATGTGGCCACAATGCACTTTGCTTTTACAGATTTGAACACTTTGCAAGCTGAATTCCTTGACTGAATCTTTAAATATAAATTAAATTTATTTTTGAACTAATTCCATCACAGGGAAAATTTCACTTAAAAATCTGAACATGAGCAACAAATGCCACTGAAAATGCTAGTCCTATAGCAAGAACACTAACAACGTGCCCTGTCCTACCACGGAGGCACAGGACCTGCCAGCATTAGACCATGGTACTCTAGCCACTCACCTTTGAACTGTACAATCTCCCCATTCTGCGTCTTCGGCAGGCCCTTCAAGCAAATCTCACTGGTCAGCGCCAACGCCACGCCACAGCTGCCCAGCAGGAAGCCAATCTGTTGGCTTCCAGCATCCTGAAACAAAGAAGCCATAAACCGGATATTGAGGACTCACAAAATGTGAAGTAAGGATTAGGGCTGGGAGTCAGTACTGTGCCAGAGCCTTGAAGCGTGAATGACAAAGTGACATCCACCAGAATCTCTTGTGGTCTTAAGCGACAAGGACACAGCAGTGCAGTACAGGCAGGGGGGAGTCCACTTACCTTTCTGGTTAACGGTACCTCAATTGGGACTGGGATCACTTCTGCCAGAAGACATCCATAGAAGGCCACTAAGAACATTCCTGGGTCACTATTGGGGTACACCAGTGCCACCTGGAGGACAGGAAACGCAACACTAGAATGAGAGACGTCACCATGATGGCTGGCTAACATTTTCAGTTCTCAACAATCTCAGAGCTAAAATACCAGTGGATCCTGAAAGCAACACCCAACACCCCCAGAATGACAAAGCGAAAACAGGAGTTTAAAAAGTTGAGCAAATTTATTTTAAATGAATAACTGAAATATCTCACTGACACAAGCACTTCAGAGTAGACTGATTTTTTTTTTTTTGTTCGTGGTCACCCACTCCTGCAGGACCCCATATCCTGTGAATCCAGCAAACCCACTTCCGCAAATACTACACTTCGGTTGTGCCACATTCACCAACAGGATCGCATTGCTTTCATTAAGGAAAAAAGTCATGTGTGCTTGATAGGCCTGATTAATATAATTGTGTATAAGGGGGTGGGCTATAGAGGCTGAAGCTGTCCCCCCACCCAATTCCCCACTCTTTTTTTTTTGCTGAATCTGTGTGATTGGAAATTAAAACAGATCTTCCAATGGGACCGAAGTAATAGTTTTTGAGCACAAGTGCACAAAAGAAGCAGAACACAGCATTGTCAGCAACGTGTCTCGTTTTGTAGGTAGGCTACCGCTAGCAATCCCATGTGGCAATCACGAACCGTGTTAATAAGTTCTATTCATTCATAAGGTACGATTCCCTTTATTGTTTATTGTTATGTTTAAATAACACATACAATGAGAGTTCGGTACAATACTTGAAACGATGATCAAAACCACATATCTAATATTCTTACATAGACAGCCCACACATAACACAATTGTCAGAATATGCAAAACAATTTTTTCTGAAATTTCAAGTTTTTCTAAAAATATTACACAACAAAAAGAAAAAAAAATAAAAATAAATCTACTCTCTCTATATATAAAATCCTAAGCCTAAAAGTGCAACAATTTTATGTGACTTTTTTGTCATGCTTTAAATCTGCCTTATTTTAAATCCCTCATATACAGTATATGTTTGGTATAATTCATTTCAGAATTTAGTGAAGTTTAAATTGATGCTTTTAGATTTTCAGATGCTAATTCTGTTTTAAAATTATAAACTAAACCATCAAGAAAGTCATGGTTTATAAGAATGTCAGTTAAAAAGAATGGATTGTTTATTTAGTCTCTTTATTTATAAATGCTCATCAAGCATAGTGGGCCTCAGTTTAATGGGAATACTCCAATCGGTAAGAGAGCAAATATTTTATTCTCATTTCATGACTTTTACTCTGTTAAATAATATTTTTTCTTTTGTACATTTACAGATTTTACTAATATTCTGGCTGCAAACCTGGGGTAGAGTTGGTCGCCATCCCCCTTGTAAATAAATAAATATTTCACAATTATTTCTATGAGGTGTCTGATTTCACTGCAGAATTTAGTGTAGTAATCACTTTGGGGTTGAAATTGTTTTCATGAGACTTGTGGTCCACGCTCTAACAGACCCGTATCTCTTCTCTGAGGGGAGAAGTCCATACGGTTTGTGTGTTGGGTCACACAAGTCTTTTATGATGTTGGATGTCTTCCGCAGACAGAGAGAGATTCACAAGTCTTCCACAGTAGGCAAAGGTGTGTTGGTATCTTCCTCTGCCATTTTAATGATTCTTTGCAGAGCCTTTTTGTCAGCTGCTGAGCTGTTGCCATACCACACAAGTATCCCATGTGTCAGGACACTCTCAAATGGAACAAACATAGCAGCTTCTGTGACAGATCAACCTCCACAAAAATGTGACATTCTGACATGAAAGGTGGATGACGTCCATGTATAAGCTACACGTATGAGTTTTGTTTATGACATAAGCCCTTCTGGTTGGCATATAACATACTAAGCACTGTTCTCTTTCAAAATGGATTGGAGATTTATAAACTAACCATTGATTTTTGCTTGTACCTGAAGATGAAAAGTGACCTGAAGGAAATACAGTTTTCTTCAATGTATGAAGTGAAGACAAAAACGGCAAGACTGTTGAAGAGCCTCAAGCAAGAAGACTTCCAGCACTGTTTCAATCAATAGAAGATACGTATGGAGCAGTGTAGAGATTGGGAGGTGGAGTACATAGAAGGTGACAATGTTTAGAATGCTATAATTCAGCAATACATTTTTCCCCCCCAATACAGTTATTTTTGTGACTCACCTCGAGTGTGTATATATATATATATATATGGTTGAATAGTTAATAGTGTAAAATAATGCAAAGAGTATGCGACACGTGTTTTGCCCTAATTCTGGGCTCATCGCTAGAGGCGGAGCTGATCTACATATTGTCAAATAAACGAACCACACGCTGTGGCACAACGCAAGAGGCTTCGCCTCTAGCACTGCCATCCGAGGTTTGATTCCTCGAGAGGAGGTGCAGTGAGTGTGTACGCCTGATGAGCCCAGAATTAGGGCAAAACACGTGTCGCGTACTCTTTGCATTATTTGACATTAAAACTATTTAACAATTCTATGATCTGCTTCTCGCAACTGAAAGAGGGCACCGTGGCGGATGTTTGCAGGCTTGCAGACCAACCACAAGCATTACCTGGTAGGTACCCACCCATACCATGAAAAAAAAAAAAAAAAAAAAAAAATATATATATATATTGTAGATAAATACATTTCTGCTGCTTTGACGGTCCCAATGAGCACAGTGGCCTCCATCATCCGTAAGAGGAAGACGTTTAAAACCACCAGGACTCTTCCTAGAGCTGGCCGGCCATCTAAACTGAGCGATCGGGGGGAGAAATGCCTTAGTCAGGGAGGTGACCAAGAACCTGATGGTCACTCTGTCAGAGCTCTAGAGGTCCTCTGTGGAGAGAGGAGAACCTTCCAGAAGGACAACCATCTCTGCAGCAATCCACAAATCAGGCCTGTATGGTAGAGTGGCCAGACGGAAGCCACTCCTTAGTAAAAGGCACATGGCAGCCCGCCTGGAGTTTGCCAAAAGGCACCTGAAGGACTCTCAGACCATTAGAAACAAACTTCTCTGGTCTGATGAGACAAATTGAACTCTTTGGTGTGAATGCCAGGCGTCACGTTTGGAGGAATACAGGCACCGCTCATCACCAGGCCAATACCATCCCTACAGTGCAGCATGGTGGTGGCAGCATCATGCTGTGGGGCGCAGGAACTGGGAGACTAGTCAGGATAAAGGGAAAGATGACTGCAGCAATGTACAGAGACATCCTGGATGAAAACCTGCTCCAGAGCTCTTGACCTCAGACTGGGGCGACGGTTCATCTTTCAGAAGGACAACGACCCTAAGCACACAGCCAAGATATCAAAGGAGTGGCTTCAGGACAACTCTGTGAATGTCCTTGAGTGGCCCAGCCAGAGCCCAGACTTAAATCTGATTGAACATCTCTGGAGATCTTAAAATGGCTGTGCACCGACGCTTCCCATCCAACCTGATGGAGCTTGAGAGGTGCTGCAAAGAGGAATGGGCGAAACTAGCCAAGGATAGGAGTGCCAAGCTTGTGGCATCATATTCAAAAAGACTTGAGGCTGGAATTTCTGCCAAAGGTGCATCGACAAAGTATTGAGCAAAGGCTGGGAATACTTATGGACATGGGATTTCTCAGTTTTTTTATTTTTAATAAATTTGCAAAAACCTCAAGTAAATTTTTTTCATGTTGTTATTATGGGGTGTTGTGTGTGGAATTCTGAGGAAAAAAAATGAATTTAATCGATTTTGGAATAAGGCTGTAACATAAAATGTGGAAAAAGTGATGCACTGTGAATACTTTCTGGATGCACTGTGTATGTCTATATACAGTATATATATATATATATATATATACACATATATATATATATACACATATATATATATATATATATATATATATATATATATATATTGTGGAGGATGGCCGGCTGTTTATCCCGGCCAATACCCCCAAGCCGCCAGGTGGAGCCCTCCTTGCAGCATGGAGGTCCCCAGAAGACCAGCAGGGCATCATGGACAATGGAGTTTTTATGCACCGCCCTGCTGGATGCCATGGGGCCACGAGAGGGAGCTGCAGGGAGGACCGAAGAGTTCTTCGTGCCCTATGACCCGGAAGTTCGTCATAGGAAGAGCGACGGGCTTCCGGGGTGAGAAAAAACATTGTTTACCCTGATCCGGAAGGAATAAGGACTTGTGGACTGTTTGGCAGGAACACCTCTGGGTCAGGGAGTATAAAAGGACTGTGGGAGCTCCCAGACAATGAGCTGGAGTCGGGAGGAGGAAGAACGAAGCTCAGGAGAGCTGTGGAGGCGGCCCGAAGAAAGGCATCGTGGCCAGGACTGTGACTTTGGGGTTTGTGCACTGACTTTATTGAACTGGGTCTGAGTGACCAATATTGTTGTAAATAGTTTTGTATAATAAACGTGTGCTGAAAAACAACATGTCCGCCTGTCTGTGTCCGGGTCAACTTCCACAATATATATATATATATATATATATATATATATACACATACACACACACACACTCTAGTACATTTATGGGGGGACCCAAAAATAACCGGAATTTTGTTGTTGTTAGGTTAGTACTTGTAGTACGTGGTTGGGCCGCTAGGGCGATCTAGTTACACTCCTCACAAGTCAGTCTGGAAGGTTGTGCTTGTGTTCAGTGAATTTTGTAAAAGTAGTTTTGTGCAAGTGTTGTTTTTTTATGATGGCCGATTATCGTAAGCAACACGCGGCAGTGAAATTTTGTTTTCTTCTTAAAAAGAGTGTTGCAGAAACCATTGTTATTAAAATGGTATGACAACCCTGAACCACCCACCCTACTCACCTACACATACATATACACATGTACAGTATATATACTGTATACATACATATATATATTATATATATGTATATATATATATATATATATATACATATATATACATACACACACACACAGTGGAACCTCGGTTCACGAACATCTCAGAACACGTACAATCCTGTCTGTAAGCTCTATTGGCACTTCCCTCGATGTCATGGCTAGTTTTTTGCTCACCTGTGGGACCTTCTTGAGACGGATGTGTGTCTTTCCTAAACAGTCCGATCAACTGAATTGACCACAGGTGGGCTCCAAATTGGGCCTAAAAACATCTCAACAACGTCCAACATAATGGGATACAACTGATCCAAATGTCAAGTGTCACAGAAAAGGGTATGAATACTCGTGTCAATAGGATACTTCAGTGGATTTTTTTTAATGTTTAACAAATTTGCAAAAATTTCTAAAACCTTGTTTTCACTTTGATATTCTGGGCTATTAGGTGTGGCTTGATTAGGGGAAAAATAACGAAGTCAAATGATTTTATCACAAGGCTGCACCGGAACAAACTGGTAAAATACAGATGGGGTCTTAAGACTTTGTGAAAGCACTGTATGTTAAAGATCCCAGCACTCACCCTGTCTCCAGGTTTCAGCATTGGCTCGTTCTTCGTCCCCAGCTTGTTTAGAAGTGTGTATGCCAGTTTAAGACTCCGACTCCACAGCTTTCCTGCATAACATACAAACAAGTGACAAAGGAGTTGGTTACAGAAAGTTAAGAGTGCATAGGTCGGAAAGAGGAAGATGAACCAATTGGAATAGGGGGGAGTTTATTAAACAGGCAAGCTTTAAGACCTCCTTAGTGGGGGCACCTAAAACAATAAACAAGACAATCCTGCAGAGGGAGTCACCGTTTAGACACAGAGCAGTGATGACCCGGATTCAGACTGTATTGGATGTGTCGCCCTCTGGGAATGTTCTATTGTGAGCCATTCATTCTCAGTTAACACTTGGGAATGTGAAAAGGCCTGCTCCTGTGACGGAGCCAATCAAGTGGTCACCAATATTACAAGGTATATTTAAAAAATAATAAAAAAAAAAAAAAAGGTTTCACCTCTTTGGACATTTTTACACTTTGTTATACAACATTGAATCCCAGTGGACTTAATTTCACTTTTTTGAAGATTGTTTGGACATGTGCAGAGGAGCGATGCTGGGTGTATTGGGAGAAGGATACCAAGGATAGAGCTGCCAGGGAAGGGGAAAAGAGGAAGGCCTAAACGAAGGTTTATGTGCTGAGAGAGGACATCCAGGTGATGAGTGTAACAGAGCAAGATGGAGAGGACAGAAAGATATGGAAGAAGATGATCCGAACGGGAGCACCTGAAAGAAGAAGAAGATGATCAACAGGTCCCTATATTTTGATCCTAATTACGATGATTAAACATACAATAATTAATAGAGGAGAAAAATTACTGGAGTAATTTTCAGGTTTGAGAGACTTAATCAAAGGCCCACTGGGGTAGGATCCCTTTAAGCAGTAACGGGATTCAAAATGTCAATCTTACAGGCACGCCTCAGAGTCACAAGTTTGAGGTTAGGGGGACTAAAACATGAAGTTATAGGGCCCTCCTTGGACCACAGTTAGAAACCACTGCACTACAGGATTGAGGAAAAGGAAAACAAAACATCCAGAATGGCAGCTCTGTTTATAAAAATCAGAGCAGAACAGCCAAATTAATTTAAACTAAAGGGCACAAATCTTCAAATCACAGCTCTATACAGCAGTGCTGCCCAGCTTACGAGAAGGACCTGGGAGTCATAGTGGACTGGTCTCTATCAACTTCCAGACAGATAAGATCAAGAAGGCAAATAAGATGTTAGTTTATATAGAGCCCCCTCCATTGTGTAAAGTACAAGGCAATGGATGTTAAATAAAATACTAGTGGTGTCTCACCTTGACAACAACATGCAGTTTAGGCCTCCATATTGCAAAAACAGACAAAATCGTGCTAGAAAACATGCAGAGAGGAGGAACTAAGTCAGGGGTGGGCAATGTTGGTCCTGGAGGGATGCAGTTGCTGCAGGTTTTTATTCCAACCCAGTTTTCTTAATGAGAAGTTAATTATTGCTGATGATGCACTTATTGCTCAAGTGACATTTTGATGCTTCATTTTAGTGGTCTCACTTGTTAAGAGTCCCCATCCTTAACTGCTTAGTTCAGTCTTTAAGCACTGTGTTTTAATGGCTCCTTATTAGCAATAAGATGCAAACGACAAGGAGGAAGCAGCAGTCTTCCATCTGACTTGTTTCCATGTACACCTGTGTGGATTCATCTGGTTTAATGAAACACGAGAAGAGTGTGACAGACTGAAAGTTATCGGTTTTAGGCTTCAAATCATTGGGATGATATCCTTAGAAAGGAAAAAATCTACGACATAAGATCTTATTGACAAGCCATAAAATTAAATAAGGTCTGAGACTGACAAGGATTGCGTTCTAATTAAGCAAATGGGCTGGAATGAAAACCTGCAGCCCTCCAGGACCGACACTGCCCACCCCGGCACTAAGCTGATAAGAGGTCTAAGCCATAAAGAGAGATTGAAGCATTAAGATTAAGAGGGGGCAGGATTTAAAATTATGAAAGGAATTAGTAAAGTGGATTCCAGGTTGTTACTTTAAAATAAATTCCTCAACAAGAACACATTGACATGGGTGGAAACTTGTTAAGGGCAAATTTTGCACAAATGTTAAAAAAATTTTTCTTCATGCAAAGAACCAAAGACATGTAGAAGAAAGGACCAGGTAAGTGGGGTGGAGAACTGAACTTTATGGACCTCCACATCTCGACTTGATGTTAGTTTGGACAATCAATGTGAGTGGGATGGATGACCTTGCTGGGTTGAAAGGAAAAAGTCATCAGAGATAAAAGGCGCGTTGGAATCATCAGAGGGTAAGATTCTCTCATCAGATTGGAAGGCCAGCACAGACCCGCAGTGTAGAAAACCCAGAAGGGGGTAATCAGCCAGATGGCCGAGACACACAGGACTGTGACTTTTTTATTATTTCTCTTGTACGATTTTAATTTTCTCCAATGTCAGCTGGAAGTTAGCTAATCAGTTAAAGCTGGTTTCCATTTAGGTTTAATCAGCCTCTACCTTGTTGCCTGCATGTTTTAACAAAGCTGC
Source organism: Polypterus senegalus (assembly GCF_016835505.1). NCBI lineage: Eukaryota > Metazoa > Chordata > Cladistia > Polypteriformes > Polypteridae > Polypterus > Polypterus senegalus. Next base: position 20,032,674 of record NC_053156.1, on the reverse strand, counting down.
ATTTTTATGCGTTCCAGTTCTGTATTCAGTAATTATTATCATCTGTACTTGTATTTTATCTGAGAATTGCTCATAGAGCACAGCGCCATGCACTCGCTGAGGAGTGCTATACCAAAAATAAAAAAAAAATGAGGATTTTGTAGATGCAGAGGACAGGAAGATATGGGAAAAGATGAACTGCTGTGGCAGCCCCTAATGAAAGCATCCAGAAGAAGAAAAGAGGCACCCTCATAGTTAGAAACCCGATTGACTGTAGAGTCGACCAAGTGCCCCTATAGCTGAATTGTATTCTATCCTCTTGGCCACTTGCCCTCATAGAAGAAACGTCCGGACTCGACCTCAAGGACTGAAGATTACAAAGTAGCCTTCTCTACCACGGTGCCAAATGAGCTCTTCTTTAGCTCAGCTGGATCAACATAAACAGGAGGCCCCAGGTTCATGGGTCAGCCTCTCTCCGTGTGAGGATATGAAATGGAGAGGGGCATTTTAAATGAGAACTTGGGGGATCCACCCACTGCTCGCCAACCCCTTGGGTGTGGGGACCTCGGGGCACTCCTCTGTTAGATAAAGCGATTGTATTGAAAGAGATGGCATATAGAAGAGTATGCGGGGTGCGGGAGGAAGACTGTTTGATCGGTTTGCTATAATAGTAATCAGTTACTTGAGTATTTCACTATTTGAAATACCAGTGAAAAATAAAATGTAGTAAAAAGTACAAGTAAAAACAAATAAAACATAATAAAAAGTAAAAAAAAATGTATTATATTAACATTTTTGATTTAATTTATCCTCTAACTTGCATTCTATAAACGTTGCTTTTCTGCATATTCACATATCGTTCAGGATTTTATTTATCCTCTAACTTGCATTCTATAAACGTTGCTTTTCTGCATATTCACATATCGTTCAGGATATTTTTCTCTTTTTCGTTTATTGGATGATTCTCTTTGCTCTTGATTTTTTTTTTTATATGCAGTTCTGTTTTGCTCATTTTCCTTTTTTCAACATTCATTATCAGCTCTTGCTGCTCTTTTTCTCTTCAACATTCTTGCATCGATAATTTACTTTTCTGCCTTGCCATTATAACCGAATGCGTTGAAGGACGAGTTAGCACTGAGTGTGTCATGGCCCGGTACAGAGAGAGGATGGGCACAGCAGGAGTAAGGATTGGGCGAACAGTGAGAAGGGGAGTGGTCAAGGCTAAATAAGGCGGACACAATGGAAAACACTTTTAATATAGTAGAGATTGTTCATAATCTGTGCATGTGCTCAATGTAAAGTGCTATACAAAAATATGCTGTAGTTGTACAGTGACAATTATTCAGACCTGATGCGTTTAGTCCATGCATTGGTGACTTTGGCCTATGCCACAATCCTAACCCTTAACTCTTTACCTCCTTCATGGTGCTGCTCCTCAGTTGAAAGTCCACTCAGTTCTTTTTGAATTTTCGCCTGTGCAGGGACTGGTTTAGGGTTATGGTTATCTAAGGCATGCGGGACTCCTAGTAAGGCGCCAGACTGTATTGGTATAAGCACACCAAACACAGATTTTTTTTTCAATTTCTGCAGCTGAAGCCAGGCAGACTCACCGTATGTCAGTGTGTAAAGGGGCTTCCCCGTGACGTCCAAAGTGGTCAGGCAGGAAGCTTTAGCCTGGGTGGTCCCCCATCTCTGAAGTGCTGCCTCAATGGCAGGTGGCCAGTTGCTGACAACTCCCAATGGCTCCCCCTTCACCAGGATCATCTGCCGCCCCTCCGGTTTGGGCTGGTTCGGGTCAGGCTGTGGCACTGCAAAGGCACAAACATGAACTCATTTTTTATTATCTACATGCACAGGACACACTGATCAAAACCCCTCACAAAGAAGCTGCTCAAGTCTTTGATTTCTTAGTAATTTCATTATTTTTATGATGACTAAAGAGCACAGACTTTACAATTTAACCAACAAAAGGGCAATCAAAATCTCAGGGAAGTCTTCAGACAAAAAAATTTCAGACAAAACTAATAATAATAAACTGATGCAAGGAGCAATTAAAAATTGAAAAATGGAAATCTGAAAATGCTGACTAGTAAGACATGTCTGGTAAGGTTCTGGTTGAGGCTTTATGAACTGGTGCTCCACCAAGGGGTGACTCCTGGGGACCCTGAACTGGATTAAGCAATTCCAAGCTGCATACATGGATAAGAAGTTTTATAAAAATGAGGTGGCCATTCACTCAGTGAAGCAACTGTGGCTAGCTAATAGCTAAGCCGTTCCAATATTAATCCCGAAACATGTTAAAGAGGCTAATGTCTATTAGATTAGATTAGATAACCCAAGGGTAAATTCAAATGCATATAGCAACAGAAACATAATAAAATCAGAATGCAGACTCACAGGACAGATAACACATTTACCCAAGGTGACTTACAACATTTATGATACAACTGGTTGCATTTCTTTTGGTTTTCCAATTGGAGCCCAGGCAGGTCACATCATTACTTGCAACCTACAGGTTTGAAGTCCAAAGCCTTAACCACTGCACCACACTACATCCAAACAATCAATCAATAAATAAACTTGATGACTACATTGGGTGCAAGCATTGAAGTTCTCTATAATAGTGGCAGGAAAAGACCCCTCCAGATGCACTTCTTAGAACACCAAGAGTCCTCCAAGAGACAGCGCCTCCGGAACGGGATGGAGGGTATTTTTCCATGAGAGCTTCCAGTGTGTCCACGTTTCTCCCTGTGATGGAGCAGGCTTTCCTGATAACGCTGTGCTTCTCTTCTCTTGTTATCAGGTTGCTATCCCAGGGGACCACAGCACAGAACACCACAATGGCTATTATGAACTAGACTAGCAGAAGATTTCCATAAGTTTGCTGCACACATCAAAAGACCCGAGTCTCCTTAGGAAGTCCAGTCTACTCTGGCCCTTAGGTAACAATCTTCAGAAAGAGACAGGTGGTCAAGATTCAAACCCACTTTAAAAGAAAACTCCACCCAGAAATAGATTGTCTATAGAAATAGCCAAGAAAAACTTTTAATCTCAAACTTTCATGTTTGAACAGTGATGCAAAAAAAAAAAAAAAACCCTGATACAATAGGCTTCAAAAGGAGACACACCTTGAGCAGCAGCAAAGGTGCAGCATGAAAATGTGCTATATAAATAAATGTTGTTGTTGTAATCCAATGGAAAAAACCTTCACTTACGCGTGTCACACAGACAACAGATCTCTAGTCGTACATTTGGCATGTCATGCATTTTGACTAAAATACTGTTAAATACTCCAGGTCAGGTTGGGGAGCATGCACTGGTACAACGCAATGCCACACCCACCACATGACAAAACAGCTTGGGATCCTGGTTGGCAACCCCCAAGGCAGTGGGGGGTTCAGTTCCCCGCCTCTGGAAATGACCATCTATCTGCAACAGCCAGGCATTCCCTTGGCCTGGACCAGCTGCTCGGGTCCTCAAAAATGAGCAGGATTACCCCTTGGGGAATCGGGCCACATGGCCGTAGTGCCATACCTGACTCCCACTTAAATAGCCCACTTGCAGAAAATCCTTCCATGCACGTTCAAATAAGATCAAACTTTTCAATTGAAGACTCACCTCACCCCTCATCCATTGGTCAGGAATCCTGCTTCCTCACTGGCTACCTTTTCAGCCATGACCATCCATTTACACTTATATCCGCAACTGCCTTTGAGTTTTTCAAAGGCAGTTTGTGAAATTACACTGGTGAATTGACCCCTCCGCATGCTAATGCACCCCAGAGATGTACAGGTATGAGGCGGGTTTTCCACCTTATCATATTTTCACTTGTTTTTCTTTAGGTTTTTAAATTGTACTCCCCCTCTTAGAACTCTAAAATGCTAATATCAATGGTGGCAGCCAATGAACGAGGTACTGATGAGTGGGATTCCTGGAATCCATGGATGAACCTTGGCTTCACTTTGACCTCTGCAGAGGCCTAACTTGATTGTGAAAATATGTGCGTGGCAAAAAACAGGAAAATGTGTATGCCAAAGACATTCAGATGTGAGTGTCAGTAGGCTTTGCATCCTAGGAACTAAGTTACCTGAACTACTCTATAACATTTCAGTAATTATTTACTGCTCTCATCTTTCTGATCATAAAAGAGCTCATTACGATAGCAATTGATGAGAAGAATTAACAATTCATTGCGGAATTATGGTATTTGAGGGTCTCTCTAAAGTGCCTATTTCTCTTGCACGACTCAGCTCAAAAACTAATCAGCGCATCGTCAACTCATAACAGGCTTAAGTTTCAGGTTTGGTATTGTTCCATCCAGCTGTTTTAGCTCTAGACTGTCCTCAAGAAATTGTGACACACACCCATCGTTGAGATACCAACATTTGTTATCAGGGGACCCTAAAACATTGAGATTTGTCGAAAACCGGATGTCGAAATTTTTGACAAATCTAAAGCTTTCGCTCCTCCACTATAGACGTTAGGTTATGATTGGGGAGGGCTCAAAGCAAAAAATGCAGTTCTATAAAACCTGGTGCACACACATTTCTACACAACTTATCCTTTACAAATCATAACTTTGTAGATGTGCATTCGTGAATATGCCTTGATGCTAATCAACCTCACATGCACACAATCATGATGCTGCAGACGTTCATAGGTTGGAAGACCAGCCTTCCTCCTGACTTGTTGGGACCCCACCACATGCATTCAACAGCATCCAGATCATGTGCGACTCTGCACTGTTTTTGGGGAGGGGGGAAAAGCATATGGTGCCAGGGTCTGAGTGGGTAGATGCTATTACCTGGCACGAGTAATGATGCAATTGCTGATGCGACAAATAGTACAGTATATATGAAAAATGGAGGCCTATCAAAGCTAGTTTGAGTCGAAATTAATTGAATCACAGGTTGACTGAGGCAACAGAGACATGACGCTTGTCAACTTCATCTTCCCAACTTTAACAAACATATTTTCCAGCTTCTCTGAAACATCATGGATGAATGAGTTAAGTTGCCGTAAACATACGCACATTTTTCCAACAAAGTTTCTTTTACAAATCCCAACTTTTGGGTGGGAGGCTACTCACAAAAGGAGGCTTGACATGTGTGTCAGCAACATTTTTCAAACGAGGCCCTAGGTCATGAATCCAGTTTCTTGAGTTTGGGACCTGGCTGAGGCCTAGTTTTTGCTTTCTGAGTTGTGAGCCAGGCAGATCACAATACGATTTGTGCTTATACTAATATTTGATGAGATCAGCACGGAAGTAAAGACAGACAAGACATAAAGAACAAAAGCTTTTCAATGCTTATTAAGTATTTTAAATTCTAATTGGAAAAAAAAGATAACTAAAACTAGATTTCAAGTAAAAAAAAATTGCACATTTCAACTTGCTTGTTACAAATTCTTTCTTTAACACTAGAATTACCAGAGCCTACGAAAAAACTCGTAAATCGGTCCCACCTTAAATCGCTTCTTAAAATCGTTCACAGCTCTCCACCAGCGTCATTTGTCATCTAAATGTGCTGATAAAAATGCTCTTCTATCCCCCCCACCGACTTAGAACGTGCACAAACTTCTCCCAGCTCATGCCTTGATTGATTTTCTGGGAGTGAAGTGGAGTTTTAGAATGGAAATAACAGATCGTTGTTTGGAACACACGCATTTCATATCTGCTCCGTTTCTACAGTAATCTGTGTAAACACATTGTTAAAACAGAAACGTTTTTTATATTCTACTAGTAGATGACAAAATGTAGGCATAAACTATATAATGTATGAAGCCTGAAGTATCACAGAAATACTTTCACAAAAGGTACAAATCTAACACAACAATTGCGCTTTTATTCAAAAATATAACTGCAGAAACAAAAAGCCGTCTTAACATGCGACATTGACACCCCGTTTATTATGACTGCCTCCGTGGCGCAAAAGAATCAGCTGCCGCCTGGGAATCAAAAGGTCGCGAGTTCGATCCCGCACCACTCCGTTTTGAGAAGTAAACTGCTCTTAGTCTTACTATTTTAGAATAAAAACATACATTTGATTTCAGTCTGTAACAGCCGGTGTAATTTATAATACTTGTTAAGGTTAGCTTTGGTGTTTTTTTTTTTAAGTCAGTTTTATTATCTCAGCTGCGTTCACGAGCCCAAACACACCCCACCCCCGCATCGGACACTGCTGTTTTCACATAGACGCGCTGTAACAGAGGTGAACTCAGCTCCCTTCTACATCGGAGCAAGAATGCACATCCCATTGCTTGCATACTGAAGTGTCAGCAGGCACTTTTTGTGGCATTACACGCATTTTTGAGCAGTATGCAAGCAACGGTATGTGTCACAGATTACTGTAGAAACGGAGCAGACATGAAATGCGTGTGTTCCAAACGACGATCTATTATTTCCACTCTAAAACTCCACTTCACTCCCAGAAAATCAATCACGGCATGAGCTGGGAGAAGTTTGTGCACGTTCTAAGTCGGTGGGGGGGATGGAAGAGCCGGCTGCTTGCAGCCTGATTTTTATCAGCACATTTAGATGACAAAAGACGCTGGTGGAGAGCTGTGAACGATTTTAAGAAGTGATTTAAGGTGGGACGGATTTACGAGTTTTTTCGTAGGCTCTGGTGATTCTAGTGTTAAAGTGTATGGCTTAAACCACAAACTAAAATGGCTGAAAACTGCCAGTATGTCATAATGAGAATGAAAACCTGTTTCTTCAAAACATTTTTTTCATATTAGGCCCCATCCTTTTTACCATCTACATGCTCCCTCTTGGAAATGTCATTATCTTTACACTGCTATGCTGATGACACTCAGCTTTACCTCAGGACTACTCCCACCTCCTCTACTGCTCCTCTGCCAATATCTACATTGACTACCTGCCTGGAGGAGATAGAGGCATGGATGAGGCTCAATTTTCTTCAGCTAAAACAGATCCAAAACAGAAGCCATCTTAGTTGGCACATCACACCATCTCCGCTCTTCTACCAACACCAGTATCACTTTCGCTGGCCAAAACATTCCCCTTTCCACATCTGTCACCAATTTGGGTGTTAAAATGGACCCTCAACTCACCTTTGACGCCCACATCAAACACCTCTGTAAGTCTTCCTTTTACCACCTCAGGAATATCGCTAAACTCCGCACAACTCTCACCCTGGAAGATGCAGAGAAGCTCGTCCATGCCTTTGTCTCCTCCAGGCTGGATTACTGTAATGCGCTCCTCATCGGGATTCCTGGCAAGAGTATTCAGAGACTCCAGTATATTCAGAATTGCGCTGCCAGGATCCTGATGAGGTTGCGAAAGCACGATCATATCACCCCAATCCTGAAAACCCTTCACTGGTTCCTTGTTCCACTCAGAATTGAGTCCAAGGTCGTTCTCCTTACCCCTCAGTGCATCTATGGACATGCCCCCCTTTACTTACAGGAACTCCTTACCCCTCATACCTCCTCACGCACTCTCCGCTCTGTACACACTAACACTCTCCAAGTCCCTAGAACCAAGCTTCGCAGTATGGGTGATAGGGATTTTTCATCTGTGGCGCCGAGACTGTGGAACGCCCTCCCTGACTACCTGAGAGCCCCACAGTCGACTGATGTTTTTAAACGAAATCTAAAAACTCACCTTTTTAGAAAGAGATTTTGTTAAAGTACTGTATACATAGATTTTTGTTTTTACTCTGGAGCACTTTGAGATTTCTAAAATATGAAGTTCAATATAAATAAAATTTATTATTATTATTATTATATTAAATTGATGGGTTTCTAGGTTCCTCTTGCCTCCTCAGGGATGATTATTTCACATTCACTTCTTTATAAAGTTCCTTAACTAATTAATAAGAATGGTCTTATCTGCTGTATTGCCACTAAGCCATTATAAACTCTCGTTAACCAGACGCAATCACAGGTTGTTAGGGTGATGTTTACCAGAAGTCGTGCCGTTCTGACGTCTCTAACCGCGATGGCATTTAAAACCCTTAGTACATACAATCAAATTTCCAAAACCAAAGGTCTTCTATAAATTTTGCTTCATACTTGACTCTACGTTTTTGTGACCTCGTAGTCCTTTGACTAATGATTTTGAGTTCTTGTTTTGGCGTCTCTATCCTTATGAACTCGCTTGTACTCCTGAGACTACACACTTTCGTCATCCTTATTCTGACCCAGAAAGCCTTGCTGGTGGTACACAAGCACATTCTGATTTGATACCTCTCAAACACACCTCCTCTCTTGAATTTCTCGATAATCCTTTGTATTTCCTCCAATGTTTTTGAAAACCTGCTCGGTGGGCTTTATTTAAATCTTGTATTTATTTATATTTCTAGACTTTTATTTTTAATCTTGTGTGATTTTGGAATATTGTATTTTATAGCTTACCTCTTCCTCCTCTTCTCTTCTACCTCATCATTGCATCCTGAAGAGAACACAGTCAGTAGCCGCTCACCTCCTGCTTTGCTTATCTCAGCTGTTTCTGCTGCTGAAGCGGTGAGGATAAGTCGCTTGACAGCTGTCACACAGCTGCTCACTCTTGATCTCAGAAGTGTGTTGGTTCATATGATTCCCCCGCTAACAAGAATCAGGAAACGCAGGATTGAGCAGCATGATTTTATTGTGAAATACGCCATGACAGAGGTTTTAGATCTGTGCCAGAGAAACGAGGAATGGTAATTATGTGTCTATTCCAGCTTCACCTGCTGCTCAACGGACAACACAACAGCAAGTGAAGGTCCTTTCAAACATACGACCCCAGTAACACCAGGATTAAACTTAATGGTATGGCCTAGGAATCCTGAGCAGTCCAGAATGACCTGTTCACTGTACAGGTCGATGGCTTATCACTGGTTGTAGTGTGGGTTCCTGAAATGTGGACAAAAAGTGTACACTCCTCCATAGGGATTTTTTTTTTTTTTTTTTTAACTCCTCTAAAAGAAAAAAGAGGTCACTGAGCAGTAGTGATAAGTGAAACAGCCAACTGGCAAACATTCTCACTGCTGATGTTGCTGCTGTCTACACGGCATCCTGCCAAACAGGGTGTGGGGTTCGCCCACAGACTACAATGATGTCCACATGTCCCCTCACAGGTCCAAAAAAAAAAAAAAAAGAATCGTTAGTAAAGCACAAAAAAACCTGAAAGGCCATTCGTCTTCAGCATCATCTGAACAAAAACAAGGGTCAATTGTAAGGCCAGCGAATGCTTAAAAATAGCATTAGTCCTGAGCATCACTCAGGCAAATATATAAGCGTGTCTTACGTAAGCGCCAGGCCCAAGTGTTACCCGGGCAACGGTGTAACCACGTCTTCTCCTAGCCTCATAATGGCGTCTCGTAAGAAACATTTTTCAGCAGCCCAGGTGATTCATGCTCTTGACAGTGAGATGAGCACTGATGTTGAGGAGCCTTTCATCAGCAGCGATGACAAGGTAAATCTGCCTTCTTAGAATTGACTTTAAAATACTGCTTATGTTTTACAAAGCCTTAAATAATCTGCTCCATCCTATATTTCAGAATGTAGATAGATAGATACTTTATTAATCCCAAGGGGAAATTCACATAATCCAGCAGCAGTATACTGATAAAAAGAAACAATATTAAATTAAATAGTAATAAAAATGAAAAAAAATTAATGTTAGCATTTACTCCACCGGGTGGAATTAAAGAGTCGCATAGTGTGGGGGAGGAACGATCTCCTCAGTCTGTCAGTGGAGCAGGACAGTGACAAAAGTCTGTCACTGAAGCTACTCCTCTGCCTGGAGATGACACTGTTCAGTGGATGCAGTGGATTCTTCATGATTGACAGGAGTTTGCTTAGTGCCCGTCGCTCTGCCACAGATGTTAAACTGTCCAACTTTACTCCTGCAATAAAGCCTGCCTTCTTAACAAGTTTGTCCAGGCGTGAGGCGTCTTTCATCTTTATGCTGCCACCCCAGCACAACACTGCGTAGAAGAGGGCACTCGCCACAACCGTCTGGTAGAACATCTGCAGCATCTTACTGCAGATGTTGAAGGATGCCAACCTTCTCAGAAAGTATAGTCTGCTTTGACCTTTCTTACACAGAGCATCAGTATTGACAGTCCAGTCCAATTTGTCATCCAGCTGCACTCCCAGATATTTAAAGGTCTGCACCCTCTGCACAGTCACCTCTGATGATCACAGGGTCCATGAGGGGTCTGGGCCTCCTAAAATCCACCACCAGCTCCTCGGTCTTGCTGGTGTTAAGATGTAAGTGATTTGAGTCGCACCATTTACCAAAGTCTTTGATTAACTTTCTGTACACCTCCTCCTGCCCACACCTGATGCAGCCCACAATAGCAGTGTCATCAGCGAACTTTTGCACCTTAGATCTTCAGATGAGGGTCTGCTTATTATTCTGAGAGCTAAACTTAAAAGAAGTGGTGAGGCAGCCTTTTGCTGTTATGCACCTAAAATCTGGAATAGCCTGCCAATAGGAATTCACCAGGCTAATCCAGTAGAGCACTTTAAAAACTGATAAAACACATTATTTGAACATGGCTTTCTCATAATTTCATTTTAGTTTAATTCTGATACTCTGCATATGCAATTAATTATCAATATCATTCCTGGTGGCTCCGTAAACAGCACTAACCCCTACTTTCTCTGCTATTCTTTTTCCGGTTTTCTGTGGTGGCGATCTGCGCCTTCACCACCTGATCAAAGCACCGTGATGTCCCTACATTGATGGATTAAAGGCCAAAAGTTCACATGACCGTCATCATCAAGTTCTTCCATGTGAACCCTGAAATACCATGAGGACTGATTGAGGTCATTTATGTCAGGTAAAGGTGGTCTTGTGGCCTCAGAACTCCTGCAGATTTTATTTTTTCTCCAGCTGTCTAGAGTTTTTTTTTGTTTCTGCCCTCCCTTCCATCGCACCTTACTTTTATTCGATATTATTTAGTCCATCCATCCATCCTCTTCCGCTTATCCAAGATCGGGTCGCGGGGGCAGCAGAGATGCCCAGACTTCCCTCTCCCTGGGGTAATCCCAAGGCGTTCCCCAGGCCAGCCGGGAGACATAGTCCCTCCAGCGTGTCCTGGGTCTTCCCTGGGTCCTCCTCCCAGTTGGACGTGCACAGAACACTTCACCAGGGAGGCATCCTGATCAGATGCCCGAGCCACCCCTTCTGACTGCTCTCGATGCGGAGGAGCAGCGGCTCTACTTTGAGCCCCTCCTGGATGACTGAGCTTCTCACCCTATCTTTAAGGGAAAGCCCAGACACCCTGCGGAAAAAACTCATTTCAGCCGCTTGTATTTGTGATCTCATTCTTTTGGTCACTACCCATAGCTCACGACCATAGGCGAGGGTAGGAACGTAGATCGACTGGTAAATTGAGAGCTTTGCCTTACGGCTCAGCTCCTTTATCACCACGACAGACCGATGCAGAGCCCGCATCACTGCGGATGCTGCACCGATCCGCCTGTCAATCTCACGCTCCATTCTTCCCTCACTCGTGAACAAGACCCCGAGATACTTGAACTCCTCTACTTGGGTCAGGATCTCTCCCCCAACCCTGAGAGGGCACTCTACCCTTTTTCGGCTGAGGACCTAACCGATCCAGAGAGAGCAGAAGATCACGGCCTGATGAAGCAAACAGGACATCATCATCTGCAAAAAGCAGTGACCCAATCCTGAGTCCACCAAACCAGACCCCCTCAACGCGCCTAGAAATTCTATCCATAAAAGTTATGAACAAAATCAGTGACAAAAGGAAGCCCTGGCAGAGTCCAACTCTCACTAAAAACGGGTTTAACTTACTGCCGGCAATGCGGACCAAGCTCTGACACCGGTTGTACAGAGACCGAACAGCCCTTATCAGGGGGTCCGGTACCCCATACTCCCAGAGTACACTCCACAGGATTCCCCGAGGGACACAGTCGAACGCCTTTTCCAAGTCAACAAAACACATGTAGACTGGTTGGGCAAACTCCCATGCACCCTCCAGGACCCTACTAAGGGTGTAGAGCTGGTCCGCTGTTCAATGTAAGTATTGCCTACTTCTATTTTCTTATTTATTTTGTCTTTTTTCTCTTTCTTCATCATGTAAAGCATTTTGAGCTACATCATTTGTATGAAAACGTGTTGTTGTTCAGGCAGTAAAATTCAAACGGATAACTAAACCGAAAGTGATTTTGGTGACTCAAAGTGACACTCGATCATGTTTAGGTTTCTGTTGACTCTGCTTCATATAAGCCCCCACCATGTCGTTTTGATTTTGTGGGGTAGCCAAAATAAAGGTGAACGTTGAGAGCAAAGATATGCACTCTTCTACTTAAAGTTATTTCTTGATGATGGTGTGATTGAAAGAATTGTTGTTGAGACGAACCATTAAGCAGAACATTGTCGGGTTAATGACCGCACACCTAAGCAGATCTCCCGTTCAAAGATGTACCCTACAAAAGACATTTTGTCAGTATATACGGAATTTGCATCATCATTGTTATTAATTTATTCATGTTATACTTTTTTACACTTCTGACTTTGTACTTTTAGTGTTTCGCACATTTTACAGTACAAAGATGAGATTTAATTAAAATGCCACACTGTTTACATGTTTCTTTGATAAAAAATTTTAATGCTAACATTTAACATCAGACTCTCATGTACTTTAACTTGAGTCACTTTTTAGGACGGCGTCTCTACTTTTAATCAAGTATGGCTATTGGATACTTTAAACAACACTTTTGCATAATATTGCTATTCTTGGGATAGTCATCTTCGTTTTCCAGACAACTTTTTAACTGTTTCTTAACTTATTTATTTTTTGCTTTTTATTGAATATATTACTAGGGTGTTGTAACGTGTTAGCTATTATGAATGTAGTGAGAAGTCAAGCAAAGTGTCCCATTTTATTGGCTAACTAAAAAGATTACAATATGCGAGCTTTCGAGGCAACTCAGGCCTCTACATCTTGCCTGAAGAAGGGGCCTGAGTTACCTCGAAATCTTGCATATAGTAATCTTTTTAGTTAGCCAATAAAATGGGTCATTTTGCTTGACTTTTCATTATACAGTGGAACCTTGGTTCACGAATGTCTCGGAACACGTACAAATCAGGTTACAACCAAAAAGTTTGCCAAATTTTTGCATCTGTTCACGACCACACACTCAGTATACGAACAAGCCAGTTTTCCCTTTCAGTTTGTGCGCGTGCCGATGATTTCCGCACGTTTTGCATTGTTCTCGGTCAGACGTGTGTGCTTTCGCTGTGAACTCTTTGTGCTCTATTTCGTTTCCCTTCTGGTTGGTACGCGTCGATTACTGTATTTACCCACGTGTTCAGCCACTCCCTGTGCATTGTTCTCAGTCAGACATGCGTGCTTTTGCTGTGAACTCTTTGTGCTCTACAGTATTTTTTGTGTTTTTGCAGCTAACCATGGCTTCTAAGCAAGTGAAGATTGGTGAGAAGAAAGGTTTCAAGAAAATTGAAATCGAAGTAAAGAAAGAAATTATTGAAAAGTATGATCGTAGCGCTTGTGTTACTGATCTTGCCGCCAAGTACAAGAAGTCAAAATCTACGATTTCGACTATTCTAAAGCAGAAAGAGGCAATTAAAGCACCTGATGTTGCAAAATGAGTTACAGTGTTAACCAGGCTGAGGCCTCAAGTGCTGGAAGAGGTGTAAAAACTGTAACCTCCTCTCCACCCAGTTCCTCCTCACTTCCTTCATGCCAGAAGTCGACTCATGCAAGGCTAGTTTTCTTGGTGGTTTATGGTTAGTTTTTGTATTACGGATTTTTCAAATGTTCATTTTTCGGTTCGTAGCGTGAATTGTGGCAATGTTACTTTTCTTGGTTGTTTATTAAGTTACAGATTTTTAAAATGTTCATTTTTTCCCTGTGCTTAAAACTCATTAAAAGTGTTTACACCGATCGGTTCATAAGGCAAAGTCTTGCAATGTTACTTTTCTCTGTTCAAGGTTCTCTTAGTGTTATTCTATGTTTTTACATTAAGTTTACTATCAGATGTGCATTCTATCGTATAATTAACCATATTTGTGCTTAAAAATATTTAAAAAAATATATATTTACATACAGTTCCGTATGGTCTGGAACGGATTAATTGTATTTACATACAATCCTATGGGACAAATTACTTCAGGTCACGACCAAATCGTGTTACGACCAGAGTTTTGGAACGAATTACAGTTGTGAACTGAGGTTCCAGTGTACTGATTTTATTTAAATCAAATAACATTCCATACAATTAAGTCAAGTTTTACCAAACTACATTTGAAACAAATCAACCCCCACCCCATAATAAAGAGAGCTAGGCCAGCAGAGTAAACTTTAAGATAGCAAAAATAAGGAAATACATAAATTAACTCTGTGTACTTTTCAGAAAACTGAGTTTTTTGGAAAAAAACATTCAGCCCTCAAAGCAATGGTTTCACACGTACTGTAACTCAACACAAAACGTTTATTGCTGCGTGTTGTGGCTGCTGTCATTTCCTGTTTGGCGTCTCTGGCAACGGTGGCTCGATGGCCAGCAGGAATGCGCAGTGGGCCAGCGGCATGGCTGTGCTCGCACGGCAGGTAGGCAGCAGTGGCAGGCGCAGTGCGACGCAATCTGGTTTGTACCTCTTATCGTAAGTGGCGGTCTTGCCAGTTGAACGTTGCTGTAGGTGCATCAGCTACACAAATGTGTTCGGCTCCACAGTCAGCTGATGCCAGTACCTCACTTTCTTTTTCAAGTTCCATCTCCGGATCACTTGTATCAAAATTGGAGTCCGATAGGTTAAGAGTGGGATTCAGTGGTAATTCGCAAAACGTTGTCCTCGGAGTATTTCGCTTTGTGCAATCGCTTTGGTCTCTAGCCAGATGTCAATTCCATTTTAGAGGTCGTTTGCTCATCGCTACTCATGCACATGCAGGGAAAATCAACAAAGCTAACTTTCCTTCTAGCAAAAAGTGTCAACCTAAAACACAACAGCGAGTTTTGTCACAGTTTACAGCCAATTACCGTCCTCTACCTCTGAATATTGACAAAAGTCGACATCTGCCCTGAGTTAATAAATGAATAAAAATAGTTTAAAAAATAAATAAATAAATAAATAAAAAGAGGGGAGAGAATCCGCTTCCTCAATTAAACTGCTTATTCTAAAATGTTATTGATCAGATCCTGCCAAGTTTTGAAAAAGTTCTGCGCAGATCCTCCAAGTGCAAATCAGATTTTTTCCAGTTTCAAATAGTATAAAAGATCAGTTACCCACTGACTTAAAAGCAGTGAGTTAGGATTCTTCCAGTTGAGCAAGATAAGTCTACATGTCAATAGTAAAGGCAATTAGAGTTTGTTTGTCCTTCTCCACTTTAAGCCCCTCTGTGAGACCACCAAACACAGCTGTTAGTGGATTAGCAGGGATTGTGACGCCCAGGCTGTCTGAAAAGCATTTAAAGATTTTGGTCCAGAATGATGTTTTGGGCCTGCACCAAATTCACAAGTGGCCCAATGAGGCTGGAAATCGATTGCAACATTCACAGGTTTGATCTTGCCCTGGAAACATTTTGGACAATTGCAAACGAGACAGATGTGCTCAATATATAATTTTAAGTTGAATAATTTGTATGCTTTGTGCATATGGAGCTTGTGTGAATTCTGTGCATGGCTGCCTTCAACTCCCTTTCAGAGATGTTGAGTGAGAGATCCTTTTCCCACTGTACTCTGGGATCTTTGAATGTAAGGGACTTTAAAAGGTGTTTATATATTGCAGAAATGCTGTGGAATATTTTTTCCGGCATAAAGGTAGGTGAGAGGTGAGGAAAATTAGACAGGTTTTGTTTAACAGAGTTTCGAATTTGAAGGTAGTAACTTATTCTAAAATATAATGTACCAGTAAGGGCACACTGCACCACTTGACTCCAGCATTCCTAGTTTTCATCCTCTTTCTCTGTACGTTTAGCGTTCGTTTCCTCAAAGGTTGATGTGCTTGCTGCTTCGTGAGCAGCTCTTGTTTTTTCTACTCTAGCGACCCTCTTCTTCCATCAGCAGTTTTCTGCGTTAAAACTAAGTCAGCATTTGCGTTACGATTATTTAGTACGTTTTCCTTAAGTTTTCACTTAAGCTGGCACTTAAGTCTTAAATCTGCCTCAAGAATGATTTAAGATATGAAGAGTCTGGGGAAGTGACGGTGGTAGGGATGAGAACCCTGCTGCGCTCTGCAGAGAGTTCATTCTACAATAAAATAAAATAAAAAGAGGAATAACCTTGGAGGTGAATCATCACCTCGAAAGCAGATAGCAGACGTCACGTAGTATACGTGTACCAAACTTCAGGTCAACAGTTCAAACGGTTTGCAGGTGATTTAAAATCCTGGACAGACAAATGAACAGCCACGGTAGCATCTATCTATATAAAAAAAAATCTTGGGGAGGCAGACTAGGGAGATGAGACGTGATTTTCTCAGAAGACAATTTGAAGTCCCGCAAGAGACACTTTAACTTGCTCCCAGCTCTTAAAACAATGACAAGCGACAAGCAAAAAACACAGCTCGCAGCAGATGATTCGACCGCTTCTCCTTGCGCGCGTTCAGCCACCCTAACCCTTTAAAATGATCGACGGGCAGCTCCCCTTCACAACACGAGCAGCATTATACATCCTGTGAGAATGCCCAAGGCTGGAAATAAAGGACAAGTATTGTTTTTACAACATCATGCGAGACAAGGCAGTGAGCCATCATTTAAAACAAGTCCACGGACATCTAACCTAGCAGTTGTTGGATTGCTTTTGGCAGACACGCATCATGTGCTCCCAGCTCATAAAACGACGACATGCGACAAGCAGAACAGACAGCAGACGATCCGACGGCATCTCCTTAGCGTGCGTTTAGCCGCACCCCCCCTTCACAATGCGAGCAGCGTTATACGTCCTGCAAGAAAGAGATGTAACCACGCCCGGGGACGGAAATAAAGGACAAGTATTGTTTTTACAAAAGTTTTTAAAAGTAAAAGTGAAAATAATGCATATGTAATAATTCCCAGGAAAATAATCTCTTTAAATTGTATATCCGGTAACCCAAACACGGGGGTGGACAAGTGAAGCCCCCTAGTATTATATATAAAGATTATTCTCTAAATTCTACTATACTACTAACACACATTATAGCTTTTAAGCTTGCTTAAATAAAGGTAAATTATTGTGTCAGCGCAATGCCAGGTAAACTTTTTGAGCTCGCCCAGAAGATGCGCATAGGAAAACAAAAAGGGACTGAAGACAAATGGAAAGAAACCAAAGCCAAAACGAGAGACAAGATTCGAGGTCGAGGGAACAAGCAAGAGGTCCAAACCGTAACACGTGAGAAGTTTTTATTTTTGGACCATGCTTTCTGAAGTTTTGGTATTCGCAGATTAGATAAGGAAACTACTTCCCAGCCATCCTTTTATCTTGTTGTGTTGATTACACACAGGTCACAACCTCAGAGATGTAGGGAGCAGACCTAACAACAAGATTACAAAACGCTGGTGACCTAAAATGGCATCCAAGACTTTGCAAAACAAAATATAACATCAGAATCATTACAAAAAACAAACAAACAATGAAAGGAACAGAACCCTCAGCTCAATAAATCCCGACCACGACACCCGTAGCAGTGTATCGTCTTGACTGACGTTTAACATATTGACTTGCCAGCTGCAATCTGTGGCCAAAACGCTGCAGCTCTGATGGACACTTGTCTCCCTGCCAGGGGGTCCCCTACTATGCAGTTACAGACACAGTTGAAAATATTGGTAGCAACCTATTCTTTAACGCGTTGAATGCACGCTAATTTAATACACTAATCAAATGCTTTTGGTTATTAAGCAAAACATATTTACTCCTGGCTACAATTCACCCATCTTCTAATGGCTGCTTCCAGCATGATAATGCACCATGTCACAAAGCAAAAGTCATCCCCAACAGGTTTTGTGAACATGACCATGAGTTCAGTGTTTGTCAGTGACCTTCCCAGTCACGGGATCTGAATTGAGATGTGGTAGAGCATGAGATTCACAGCATAAATGAGCAGCTGACAAATCTGCAGAAGCTGAGAGATACAATCATGTCAACATGGAGCAGAAACTCAGAGGAATGTTGCAACATCTTGTGGGATCCATGTCATGAAGAACCGAGAGTGCAAAAATGGGTCCTTCTCGGTAAGATTTAGTCTGTGAGTATAAATACTTCATGCATGCGTCACAACAGTAAACCTACAAACTGTAAAGAAAGGCAAGTGATCCTTAAAATATCTAATATGCAGGCTTCAGCAGATTAAGTGGTAGATACGGAAGAAAATGTATGTATAGATCATGAGATACTGAAATTGTGTCAGAGAAGGCTCTGAAGGAAAACCTACCGGTAAGTCCAACTCACTGATGGTTTAGGAAAAGACCATCTGAACGAGTCTCAGACAGTCCGACACAGAGCTGGAATTCATTGTCTGTATAAACTGATGTAAAGCCCTTTGTCACAACACGACAAGTTCACTTTGTCTATGAAACGGTTTTACAAAACAAGACCTGCCTGATGACTATTTCTCCAGATTTAAAATAAAAGCCACACACCAATCAAGAGGTGTGCATATCACTCTGAGAAAATACAAAAAGGGACAGGTTCACTACAGATTAACAATGTGACTATTTACTGAGCCACCATCTTTAAGCCAGCAGCACCGTGACAAAAAAAAAAGAAAATCACAATCTAATGAGAGTGTCGGAGTGAAATGTGCACGTAAACGATGCTCAAGCCACGTCTAGACTTAGACTGTGTGACGTGAACAGCACAGACAACGAACAGGAATTCTTCGCCAAGTCTGTTTCAGGTGTCAATAACTTCATTTTCAAAGGTGACATTTTACTTTTGAGGTGGCTTTCTGTCTCTTCCTTAAGTTATATAACGGGGGTTCCCCACCGGGGTGGGGTGGCACTTCAGGGAGTGTGACAAAGAGAAAGGCAGTGTCGCAATTTGTAGAAACTGAGAGAGGTGCATTGCCCGACTTTATTATGGTGTAATCGCCGTCTTGCAGCATGCTGTCATTTTTCTGTCCTTTATTAGTTAGCATTTCTGTTCTACGATATGAAAAGAATCCAGCATAGTGTGTGCAAAATTCACCTGTGAATGTACAGCAGAAATACACACTCTTTCGGAATTCTTGCTGCAGATGGAGCATTCGGAAAGGTGAATGACCTTTTTTTGAAGGCAACGGAATTTGAAACCTTGCAATAATCCGTACTGAATGTCCTGATCGTGAAACGTCACTGATTTCAAGGTTTCATTGACAAGAGGCACTGCACTGCCGCTCCTGCAGCAGTTTGAACTGTGTGCCACACCTGTTTTTGAACTGCAGTGCAGTTATCATGGGACAAAACTCATCGACTGGGATTGCTTAGTGGTTCGAAGGCATCCATTACTTCACGGGGGGTGACCAATGTCTGAAACCCCTCGGTTTTTGATTTGTTTGTAACTTCCTCCCTGCACTTAATGCTTCACAGCATACACCAATCAAGTGTTTCATCCGAAGGGGACACATTCACAAGACTGTTGATATTTATAATGGCGCTTCATTTATATACTATATACGCAGAGTTAAAAGCTTATTTTGTTGAGTTCACATCGTTCACCCGCAGTACTGTACATGGATCAGAAAATTAGAAATTTGACTTCATCTTCAAATGTGATACTAGTTTTGTAGGGGGCACAGGGCAGAGTAAAGGTTGGGAACCACTGCACTTCAAGCACACCTGAATGAGGAGAGACCCCCTTTCAGGTAGCCATTCACCAAATGTACTGTATGAATGAAAGTCTCTTGAAGATGTTGTAACAGTGGAATGATCACATGAGACTTCTCTCTGTCACGAGTGCAGGCACATGCCACAACACATGGTGTAACATGCTGTCATGAGGACATGTGGCTGTTCCAGGGTACAAAACAAGGCAGTACTGGGAGCTGCTCGACTTCTGCCATACAATCAAATGTCTGTCGGACAACATCCGTGCCAACCAAACGATCCTCACTCTCTTACCTTCCACAATCTCCTCGAAGTCATCCACGAAGAACTCCTTCAGGGGTGGCCGCTTTGGTCTCTTCAGGGTGTTCAAGAGCTGCTGAATCTTTGTAGACACTCTGCTATGCACCGGCACCCCTGTGTTTCACAGAAAGGTCAGTTAGTGTGGCCTTGCCAAGGACAACTTCCTATAGCCCTCCCCATTTTGAAATTAAAAGGATCTGGCTGGCTGCAGGTCCAGGTCACTCTTTGACCAAACCCAACAGGCCAGAAAGGGTCAACACAGGTACAGAACAGAGGGCTGGCATTCACAGCCCAGGTGGCGAGACTTTCCCAAACTCCTAGTACCTTCTACTACCCCATCCCATCCATTCACAGAAGAGTTGCTTACCATCCGCCGTCTCCATGATGCTCGTCTTGCTCAGCCCTCGACTCATGCCCTTGACGGGTCCAGAGGGGGGAAGGTCGATGCGGGAAGTCCGGTCAGAGGAGGAGGAGGAACACGTGGTAACATCGGGAGGAGCCGGCAGGGTCTCTAGAGGTGCAGGAAAGGTAGGGGGATTTTTAGGGAAGGGAAGTGGGGGATGAGGGTTTTAAAAATAATTGAAAGCAAGCTTATGCTCATCTAACTAAAAAGAAACAAGAGAGGAAGACAGAGAGAGAGAGAGAGAGAGAGAGAGAGAGAGAGCAGCAGAAAACCACTGTGGCATCACAACTCCAGGGAGAAGTTAAAAATGGTGGGCCAAGCTCAAGGCACCAGCCCGAGTCACCCACATTCCACACCAGAAAGCTGTCAAAAGAGCCCAAAACCTCCACCCCGGACCATCGATAGGCTTGACATGGTGAAAACGAGAAAGAGAGAGAGACAGAGAGAGAGGGAGGGAGAGAGGAGGAAGCAGGCAAGCAGGCCGATACCTATCCGCGCGTGCGCAAGGACGTCAGCCAGCGAGCTGATCTGCAGCTGGGATTTGCCCTCGCCGTGCGACAGCGTCGACGAGGCCGACGATGAAGTCGAGGAGCCCTGCACAGACTTGTTGATCCAGGACTCCGTATTCTGAAGGCTCTGCGTGATGGCTGCGGTCAGGGCCGCCTGCCTCCGGAGGGAGCCCTCGTCCTCTGAGGCCGACGATGTGTCTGTGCGGAAGGAAAGAGGGAGCGGGGGGGTTACTAAGCACAACAACCGAAGTCACAAGCGGGAGGGGACTCTCAATCTTCGAGCCGCCCCGCAGGAGGGTTTAAAATGGCAGAGGTAAGTCGGTGTGCGTCGGCTTCGGTGGGTGCCCAAGGCCTAATCCCCCGGGTCCGAAGCCGACTCTGATCATGACACACGTATCCCAGAAGCCCAGACAGCTCTCTCTAAGGAGCTGACTCGCAGATGTACAGTTGTGAGGAAAAGTTTCCATCCACTCATCTAATGGACATGCATGTCAGGACAGTGCTGGGCTTTCAGCAATTTCTACAACTGTTCTTTTTTGTGGCACAATGAAATTTAGCATACAAGTTTAAGTTTATTGTGGGTTTTCCAAAACCACGTCAGGGTCACAATTATACATACTGGGCTGAATACAGACTTACAATTTATTAATTATATTTCTATAGCAATTTTCTTACACTCAGAGCGCATTATATAGAAAGAAGGAAGGCACTGCAGTCACCACCAATGTGTAGCAGCCACCTGGATGATGTGACGGCAGCCATTTTCGTGCCAGTCCCCTCACCACAAATTAGCTATTAAGTGGTGAAGGTGTGAAAGAGATAGATAGCCAATTAGAGACAGGGAGTGATTAGGGGGCCAGAATGGACAAGGCCATGGTAGACAATTTAACCAGGACATTGGGAAACACCCTATTCTTTTAGAAAGATACCTAGGGATCTAAATGGCCAAAGTGAGTTGGGACCTCTGTTTTTATGTTTCATTCGATGAATGGTGGCATATTTACAGCACAGTATCCTCATCACTGAACTGGGGTGTTGGAATCCATACACAGACCACAGGAATAAGCGCCCCCCCCTTGCTGG
Organism: Polypterus senegalus; assembly: GCF_016835505.1. NCBI lineage: Eukaryota > Metazoa > Chordata > Cladistia > Polypteriformes > Polypteridae > Polypterus > Polypterus senegalus. The sequence continues at coordinate 20,010,682 of NC_053156.1, read as the reverse complement.
CCTCACCAACACCTCTTCCAGCAGCAACCCAAGCTTCTCCTGGTGGGTCTCCCATGCAAGTACAGGCCGGGCCCATACATTCTTAGCGTCAGGTGGATGACCTGTTCTGAGGTGGTACGGCTACTGACAACACACCTAATATTGGGTCATATGTCCTGTAGCATATTTCACCTTGATCAGACTGGTAGAATTCTTGTCAGATATTTGACCAATTGTGGAGTTCAACCAAATATGAACATTCAGGTGTTTCCAGCTGGACTTTGGGAAAGCCACTCCAAATGTTTCATGTTCACTTGATTAAGCAGCTTTGATGTGTTCTACTGGAACACCCAATTGTGTCTAAGTTTCAACCTTCTAGCTGATGCTGTAGAATTCCGATGTAATCATCCTCCATTATTCCATCCACTTGGTGCAATACACCAGTTCCATGAGCAGCAAAACAGCCCCAGAGCATGATGCTACCACCACACATAAAAGTTGGCACACTGCCTTTGGGGTTTTCTCCTCCAAGCATACCTCCATTTCATTGTGACCAAAGATCTCAACCTTTATCTTATGTCTTATGTGATCAGAAAACTTCTCCTCCAGAAGGATTTTTCTTTGCTCATGGAGTCAAGCTTGAAGGTGTCAGTTCTGAAGCAAAGGCTTCTTTCTTGGATGTAGGCCCCTCAGCATATGGCAACGTAAACCTAGCTCGACTGTGTAACAGCGACACTGGTGTTCCAGCAGCTTCCAGTTCATGGCAGACCAGTTTCTTGGTGATTCTTGGTTTGCATCTGATCATCAGGACTCATTCCCTTTTTGCTGAAGGGGACAGTTTGGGTCTTCTTCCAGAACTTGGCTAAGTGACTACAGCGCTAAATAAATTGTACTTATGAACATTTTATTGAGCAGATGATCGTGGAAACTGAAGTCGTTTGAAAACGACTCCAAGACACAGCCCTAACTTGCGTAAATCTATGGTCTTCTTTTTTCATGTCTGGACTGAGCTCCTCAGACTTCCCCACAGGAATGAGTGCTGGTCAAAACGGAGAGTGCCGTCAAATGACTAGGCAAGACAGAGAAGCCACCAGCTGGTGTCAATCAGGATCACTAACAGGCAGTTAGGAGGCACCAACTTCAAACACTCTGTGGAGAGTCCAGCACCACTTCATTAATCATCTAAGGCAAAGGTGGACACCCAGGGCAGGGGTCGCCAACTTAAGTCCTGGAGATCTACCGTGGCTGCAGGTTTTCATTCTAACCCTTTCCTTAATGAGTGATCCATTTTTGCTGCTAATTAACTTCTTTTGAATTCATTTTAATTGATTTGCTCTTGAAGACTCAGACCCCTTGATTGTTTTTTTTCCTTAATTAGCAGCCAAACAATAATGAGATACAAAATGAGCCAAAACAACTGGTGTCCATCATACAATATCTGAAAATAAAGAACCATGAAGGTCTCCGGAATGTCCATCTGTTCAGGTCCCCAAAACATTTTAACAGTGTGCTCTTAGAGAAAATCAACAATGTCTGCTAATGCACCACAAAAGCAGTAACAAAGCCATGAAATTAAAGAACGGGTTTAATTAGCGACAAGAATTGGCACCTCATTAAGCAGTTGGTTGGAGTGAAATTGGTTGGAGTCTGAGGCCCTGACTTAGTTGGTCTCCTGTTGGCTCCCTCACTTCACATTTCATTTCTGTTTGGGTGCCATTTAAGGAAAGAAATGAAGCAATTCAGAAGAACGATGAAGAAATTCAGGGGAACAAATCCTGAAAAAGCAATTCAATTCAAATGAATTCACAAGACGTTCATTAGTAGGACAAACAGGGCACTCATTAAAAAATAGGGTTAGAATGAAAACCTGCAGCCACGGTGGTCCTCCAGGACTGGACTTGACGACCCCTGGACTAGGGAGTCCACGGATGGGTTTCAGGGGGTCTGTGAGGGTCAGACAAAAATTAACATTTATAATGCACTATACAGCCTGGTACTGTCGATTCAGAGTAGTGGTAGTAATGGTAGTAGAAAACATAGCAGTATCTGCTTTAATTTGCACAAGAGGACTCTATTTCGGCAGCATGGTGGCACAGTGGGTGGCGCTGCTGCCTCGCAGTTAGGAGACCCGGGTTTGCTTCCCGGGTCCTCCCTGCGTGGAGTTTGCATGTTCTCCCCGTGTCTGCGTGGGTTTCCTCCCACAGTCCAAAGACATGCAGGTTAGGTGGATTGGCGATTCTAAATTGTCCCTAGTGTGTGCTTGGTGTGTGTGTGCGCCCTATGGTGGGCTGGCGCCCTGCCCGGGATTTGTTTCCTGCCTTGTGCTCTGTGTTGGCTGGGATTGGCTCCAGCAGACCCACGTGACCCTGTAGTTAGGATATAGCGGGTTGGATAATGGATGGATGGATTCTATTTCATAATTATAATGAGTGACCATTACTTTCTGCATAACAAAGGAGCATTTTTTTTAGATCATTTACTTTAAAGTTTAATAATACTTTGTGTATGTCATATATGTATGAGACAATCAAATCTCGATAAATAAAGTACATTATATTCATAGCATGCAAAGCTGTGTTTATGTGAATACTTCTGGGGAAGGGGGTCCATAGCTTTCACCAGGTTCTTAAAAGGGTCCATGACTCAAAAAAAGGTTAAGAATCACTGATCTGAAAGGAGATGTATGGGTATTTTCGACCCTGTATGTATAACTTTTTTGCCCCTATGATGGTCATGGAAAACCTACAATACATGAAAACTTGTGCGTTAAATTTCCAGTGTTTTCATTTCCAATAAAGATGCACGTGGATCAATCATTCTGCCACAGAAAAGGAACAGCTGCAGATACCACTGAAAGCTCAGTACTGCCCTGACATACACATCCATTATAGGAGCGGACGGAAACTTTTCACCACAACTGTAAGTACCTTGTGAAAGTCTTCACTCGCCAGTACCTTTTAGCCCATTAAAAATGTCATTTAAGTGCCACTCCATCAGCACAACATGCCGATGACACAACAGCATTCTCAATGTGTAAAGTAAAAAAAAAAAACAGAACACAGTGAAACAGTATAAAACAAGAAAACCCGACTATTCAAATGGTAACACTTTTGCATAATAAATTAAAAAGCACTCAGATATCCACTCCCAGCAGTCCAAGCTGCTTCCCAGATTTCCCAGAGTCGAGCCTTTACTATGGTGAACTGCAGACAAATGGTGAAAAGAAAGAGAAGGGATGCTGCACTGTCTGCTTTGGTCAGAGGGGAACTAGGCTAAATTTCTACACACAACTCTTGATTGGAGATTAGAGTAACAAATGATGATGACTGTGTGGGTGATGTGGCACAGAGGCTGGCACTGATGGTTAAGCCGAAAAGGACACGGAAAAAGAAGTCAGTCGGCACCACCACAAAGCTGTGCTTGATGAAAGCCTTTGTCTGCCCAGTAGTGACATATGGATGTGAGGCCTGGACTATGAAGAAAGAAGAAGAGAGATGCATTCAGGCTTTTGAGAACAAATTGATGTAGTCTCATGGATGAAGCTCATGATGACTGAGAAAATATACAGGCTGTGCTTGAATGGAAAGCAAACCGTTGAGTTACCCACGAGCATGTGATGAGACATCTGTGTAGAGCGATGACAGGTCATGAGGAAGGGGTCAGAGGGCGTGGAAGACCAAGAAAATGCTAGCATGACAACATCATGATGTGGACTGGCAGGTCGGCAGCTAGTCTGCTATACTCGAGACACAAGACTTTGGACAGTGCTGACCCATTTGGCCCTGCAAAGCGACAATGCTGAGTTGGCATGATGACACTATTACTGACAGACTGCTTCGGCTCCTGTTAAGGCGGCTCACCAGTACCTCTTCTTCTTCGGATGTCTGAGGGCAGCTCGCATTCGGCAATGGGACGATTAGCAACATAAAAAACAGTCAAGTTTTCACTTGCATGTTGGACCAGCAGGCAACACTTCACCACTCTCTAGTGCCATGATAAACAAGAATGAATTTAATTGAAGAGCTCCATTTTATTTAATACAAAAACAAATCACCTTGCCTGATGTACCCCTTGTTATGAATGTGACCATTATTAAAATTATGTTCTGGACTGCCTAGGGTTTTGTTCACATGGTGTAACGGTTGCTACATATTTTATGTGCTTTGTTTCTACCCCTTGGCTCACTGAGTATTGGGTGGTCCAAATCTAATCATGCAATTTTCATTACGCTATAACTTAAGTTTATTACATAGAAAATCACCCAAAAAATCCCGGACCATCGAGAAGTGTGAGAACTGATGACATGAAGAATCGCCTTCACGCCGAACTGGAATCGTCCCCACATAAATCAGTCATCCAGATAATCTGGATCTGCATAATTAGATCTGCACCACGCTGTATATATGTCCTAGGGATTAAGTATTTTAAGGATATCTCTTTAAGGGGAACAGGGGGACCAAACCACACTTGTGGGTTCTTGCATAAACGCTGGTGTGTGCAGTAAGAGGAGGAATCGACTGGAAAAAAAAGTCAAGGAGGCGCACATTTTGAACAAGGATAGGAGAAGGAGCTGGGAAAGAGGAAGTGAGCGATCCGTAAGTCACAAAATGCTCCGTATCTTGATTGGTTTGGGCACAAGCAAAAACGAGTGCTGGCTTACCAGGGGAGGACATTGGTGTGCACAGCGCTGCCTTTAATTTGTGACGCTTGTGTCTTCCATTGAGGGACGTTAACGCTGTTACACCCGGGTGAGGTGGACTTTGGCAAACCAAGATAAGACTCGTCTCCAAGGCAGTGAGAATGCTCCCTTTATATTTGTAGAGGGCAAACGGGACAGTGGCCTATTTGACCAGTGTGCTGGATTTAACAGAGAAATACCCAGCCCGACTGGATCCAAAGCCAAAAAAAGTTTGATCTAGAAGGGACTGGGGAATGTGTATGAGGTGTATGTTTCATTTATATTTGTGTATATACATATGTATATATAGGTATGTGCTGTGAATATTCTTGTGCTGTCTGTAAATAGTTCTTTTTTTTTATTAGTCTCATTTCTTTGTTGGCTTTGATGTTTTTCTGGGTAATGCATTATTATAAAGGGGGGGGGGGTTCGGGTTATGGTCATATTAATTAGTATCTGTTTATTTGTTCAGTTTTAGGGGTAGTAGGATTGTCTAAAGGGAATAGGTTTACAGTTCTGTTTGGGTTTTCATAATATATACTCTTGTTTATTTAATTTACTTCATTATTGGTCTGGTGGTTATTTGCTGCAATACATAAAGGACACCTCCATCAAAGGGGATCAAATATGGGCTAAGGTTCTGTCTATTGCCATACCTGATAGAATTTGTCTCTTGCTAAGAGTAGGAGGTTCTCGTGTGTGCCTTACATTTAGAGGAACTCGCTACAATGGTATTCTTTTAGAAAGCTTATTTTTTTCCCCATAAAGTGCTTTAGAGCTCAGTTTCTGTTAACTATTCTCTGTTTAGAGGTTAAGATGCATTTTATTTTTTGTTAGGTGCTTTATTTACCATGTTATTTTACTTTTTAATGTCTGCCACCATTTTGTAAATCAGTCATCCAGATACTAGTCCCAGTTGCAAGGGGTGTGGCTTCATGCGATGCAATGGATGACATTATTAGCACAACACGTTGGACATCGGCATGACCCACATTTTATTATCTGTCTTCCAATCAAATATGTTCTCAAAGCGAGAGCCATTTATATTCTAGACTGTTGTTTTATTTGGATTTTAAATTTTTAAGTTATCGAATGTTTAATTATTATCTGATTGTACAGTGACCTTGAGTTTTTTTGAAAGGCGCTTCAAATAAAATGTATTATTATTATTTATTATTAGCCATCCCCGCAGCTTCACCCGCATATTAGTACAACAGGACAGTGATGATGTCCCCGCACGGTTCTCTACTCCTCACGTCACTCTTTCCCCTCGGCTCACAGCCTCTGTCTCGGATTCACGCTAATAAATCCGTACCGCAAGCGAACTATGATTCTTAGCGTAATGAGAAAGTTGCAAAATCAACGGAATGTTCAAGCAAATTATTTAAATAAAATAAAATAAAAAAAAACGACCTAAATCCATTAAGTAGTTCTCTCGTGAAAAGCGGACAGACATACAAATGCGTCTAAAAAACTAAAAGAAATTTCACGCTTTTTAAAAACGTTTCTTAGCGAGCACCTATGGGCCAAGGGTACCCAACATTCCAAATTTCAAGTCCCAAATCTTCATGGTTCGGGAGCTTTCGTGTTAAGTGAGTCAGTGGTATATGGTTTATATAAACTGCTCAAAAAAATGAAAGGAACACTTTGAAAACACATCAGATCTCAATGGGAAAAAGAAATCCTCCTGGATATCTATACTGATATAGACTGGGTAATGTGTTACGAACGAAAGGATGCCACATCGTTTGATGGAAATGAAAATGATCAACCTACAGAGCCCTGAATTCAAAGACGCCCCAAAAATCAGAGTGGAAAAAATTATGTGGCAGGCTCGTCCATTTTTCAAAATTTAATTGCCACAACTCCAAATTGTACGCAGCACTTTGTATGGCCCCTGTGTTCTTGTATACATGCCTGACAACATCGGTGCATGCTTCTAATGAGATGACAGATGGTGTTGTAGGGGATCTCCTCCCAGATCTGGACCAGGGCATCACTGAGCTCCTGGACAGTCTGAGGTGCAACCTGGTGGCATTGGATGGACCAAAACATAATGTCCCAGAGGTGTTCTATTGGATTTAGGTCAGGAAAGTGTGGTGGCCAGTCAATGGTATCAATTCCTTCATCCTCCAGAACTGCCTGCATACTCTCACCACATGAGGCCAGGAATTGTCGTGCACCAGGAGCCACTGTACCAGCATAGGGTCTGACAATGGGTCCAAGGATTTCATCCTGATACCTAATGGCAGCCAAGGTGCCTTTGTCAAGCCTGTAGCGGTCTGTGTGACCCTCCATGGATATGCCTCCCCAGACAATCATTAACCCACCACCAAACTGCTCATGCTGAATGATGTTACAGGCAGCATAATGTTCTCCATGGCTTCTCCAGACCCTTTCACTTCTGTCACGTGCTCAGGGTGAACCTGCTCTCATCTGTAAAAGCACAGGGCACCAGTGGTGCATCTGCCAATTCTGGTATTCTATGGCGAATGCCAATCGAGCTGCATGCTGCTGGGCAGTGAGCTCAGGGCCCATTAGAGGACATGGGGCCCTTGGGTCACCCTCCTGAAGTCTTTCTGGTTGTTTGGTCAGAGACATTCACACCAGTGGCCTGCTGGAGGTCATTTTGTAGGGCTCTGGCAGTGCTCATCCTGTTCCTCCTTGCCCAAAGGAGCAGATACTGGTCCTGCTGATGGGTTATGGACCTTCTATGGCCCTCTCCAGCTCTCCTAGAGTAACTGCTTGTCTCCTAGAATCTCCACCATGCCCTTGAGAGGGAGGGAGACACAGCAAACCTTCTGGCAATGACACGTATTGATGTGCCATCCTGGAGAAGTTAGACTACCTGTGCAACCTCTGTAGGGTCCAGGTATCGCCTCATGCTACCAGTAGTGACACTGACTGTAGCCAAATGCAAAACTAGTGAAGAAACAGTCAGAAAAGATGAGGAGGGAAAAATGTCAGTGGCCTCCACCTGTTAAACCATTCCTGTTTTGGGGTCCATCTCATTGTTGCCCCTCTAGTGCATCTGTTGTTAATTTCATTAACACCACAGCAGCTGAAACTGATTAACAACCCCCTCTGCTACTTAACTGACCAGATTAATATCCCATAAGTTTCATTGACTTTATGCTATACTCTGATTAAAAAGTGTTCCTTTAATTCTTTTGAGCAGTATATATATAGATTTAAGTTTCGAGTTATAGTTGTGTGTCCGTTTTTACGAGGCATTGCTTAATGGCTTTTAATTTAGTTAATTTCTCTCCATTCTTCTGGTAAAGAGACTGGCTTTGATCTTTGACCTTGCTTCATTTTCTGGTCTTTATTTTTCTATTTAGGCTCAGCCATAACATCCCTCATTGTGGAGAGTTCTGACAGAATGCATTATACTCCCTTAAACTGGGAGTTATTTATTCAGTGCCATTGATGTGGTGTCCACCAAGCTGGACCAATCACCCTCCTGCCACCACACCGACAGTAAAGCAACATTCTACTTTTAAGGAATGAGGATGGCTGCTGTTCAGGATGAGAATATGAGGTTGAGATGAATGAAAAAATGAACAGTGTATACTATGGAGGTTAACCATTACACACCTTCTAGTCACTTGGCTTTATTATAACGCTGAGATCAATTGTGGCCCTAGCCACCCATACCCCTTTTTTTTTCCTGTTCTGTCCTGATAAGTGGGCCTCTCTCTTCTCTGTGTGAGGTCCAAAACTCACACTTTTCCTACTCCTCACTGCTGCATTGTATGCATTGTACATCTGAGCGAATGCTCATTGGCTGTCATCTCTCATGCACCTACCAGGGCGAGGTGGGCGGAGCCTCACCGAGTCATACTAGAAAAGTGGTCATCACGGGTGTACATGGCGACGCCCCCCGACCCAGTTAAGATTAAGTAAATGAAGTCTCTGACTGAAAATCGCAGCAAAAGTCATGTAATGTAACGTGACCTTCAGGATAATAACACAAATGGTTCCACAAGAATGGCTAAATTCAAGCAAAGCCTGTGACTACCAGGCTTCAAAGACTTGCTGCGCAACCACCTTGAAGAGTCTGAGCTATTCAGCAAAGACTGATGGGTAAGACCACGAGGCAAATCCCATTTGAAAGCTGAACTATTAGCTAAACAAAAGAGTGACAAATTAACTGAATGGTCTCCCCTCATTTATCACATTTCTTATGTTCTTATGTCCAAAACAACCTGGGGACTTGGGTGCTACAATTCAGGCCACGCTAAGGAATGACCGTCCCAGAGGGATGAAGGTGTATGCCAGACGTTAGAAACTTTATGCATTATGTGTTCAGCTATTTTAAAGACCGGCACTGGGGCATCTGGGATAAGACAGGTATTTGTTCCTCAACCAACAAAAATTACTTTTGAAACCATATTGGTTGAAAGGTTGTTGTGGTTTGGCATCACCTGGGACTGGTTTGTTAGTCATATGTCATGAGAAGTTAAATACCAGTGCAACTTACTGTCTGAAAAAAAGTGTTAGTGTACCAACTGGCATGCACTTTCACAAATGAAGTCTTAACCTTCAAAAACTCCTACTGAAGAGGTAAACAAATTTCCAGGACCCTGACCATGCTGTGTAGACCAGTGACACAATCACGTGCTTCAATAAATACATTCATTCAAGTGGTGAAGACTTTCAAAAGGCACTATAAATTCCCCTAGGGACTTCTGCCTCTCTAACATGGCGTGCCACTTGGCAGCACACCTTCAGCACCACCGTCTCCCTCAGTCCCTCACCCCACTCAAGGAAGGGGACTCGCACGCCAGTTCACCAACCTGGAGGGGTGCAAGCATCGACAGGTGACTGCACGAAAGTTGAGCGCCTTTTGGTGGGCATGGGCAGCGCCATCTTCTGCTCCTTGTGCTTTGCCAAGGCTGCCTGCACTGCTTCTGTGTGAATATCTGAAAAGGAAGATAAAAATGGTCAGCGTCCAACGGAGAGATGTCTGTCCAGGACAGACACCATAACCCAGGAAACAATGACAGGGGTGTCTTCAGTTTCTTTAGCAGCATGGAAGGAATTTCACAGAGTGCTTTGAAAACCTGTAGCAACCAAACAGGTGACATCTTCAATGACGTCTTTCAATATTTCACTGAGAGAGTCTGTGGTCCCTGCCTGCTTCAGAAGGACAAGAATTATAAGAAAACCAAAAATGGACAGTCTGAATGAGAACAGACTGGTGGCACTCACTCCACTTGTGTTGACTTGCTTTGAGAGGACTGGTGGTGGGACACATTAAAAAGAATATTCCAGATAGTCCTGGTCACCATGAGTGGGCATATCGTCATTTCAGTCAATACAGGATGCCATATCCCTTAGACTTCATGCTATCCTGACACATCGAGACTGCTATTCCAGTGTCCTGCTTCTAGACTACAACTCAGCATTTAACACCACTGACCAAGCAAAACTGGCCACCAGATTCCTCAATTTAGGACTCCACACCACCCTCTGTAATTGGATCTGGCAGAATCATCCTGAGTGAATTCCAGAGAAGACATATGACCAGGATTTGATGAGGGGCAGGAATGAACGTAACCATACAAACAAGCGGTGCGGAGGCGGACGGAGATAGCTAGCCGTTACATTAAACCTTCGCAGTTAGAGACTCAGATGACTGCTTTGTCGAAAGTCGAACTTCTCCAGCACAGCATGCCGAGATGGAGGCTTTGCATTCTGAAATCCTCGAGTTCGAGTCCTGCCACTGCCATCTCAGGGAGGACAAGCGGATGAAAGCCAGAGAAGAGACAAATGAACTAATTCAAGGGAGGAAGAAAGACCACCTTGCTGAGGTAGGAGGCCAGTTGGCTGAGACCACCCGGACGGTGACTTTGTTTTTGACTTTCTTTTCAATGTATTTAATCTCCTCCGTTATCAACTGGTCATAGTTCATCAAATAAATAATGGACAGATATTGTACTCTACGTTTGAACAGCTTCTGTTCTCCTCTCCATGTGTTTTAACAAACCTGTATTTTTATGTGTACCAGTTGTGTATTTAGTAATTAGTATCATCTGTACAGTGGTGCCTTGTACTTCAAACTTATTTCAGGAGGCCGTTGGAACTCTGAATTGTTCAAAGCCCAAACCAATTTGCCCCGCTGGAAATAACGGAAGGTGAATTAATCCAGTCCCAGACCCTAAACCAGGGGACCTCAATCACAGTCCTGGAGGGCCGCAGAGGCTGCAGGTTTTTAATCCAACTCGTTTCCTAATTAGAAAGCAGTCCATGCTGATAATGAAATTTGCTATTGAACTATTTGGCTTGTTAATGCTTGCATTCCTCCAAGAGCAGTTTGAATTGCTCTGTAGAGTTTCCTTCTGTGAGAACATTGTCTACGTGTATTGTGGACCAGAATAGATTTAAACTTAATGGTCCTTCCAATTCTCCTCTCATTCATTTCTTAACATTTGTTATCACAGGTACTTCATGGTCGGCATGTGAGCTGCTGGTTTATGGTTTATTGGTTATCTGCATCTCATTATTAACTAATGTCTGGTTAAGAAAACAGACAACAATTAAAACTTAAATGCACCTGCTAAAATCTACAATAGGCAATGAGGGGTTCTGAATGGTAACAGGCAAGAGAACTCAAATTAAGCCCAAAAAACGTATTTCTTTAGTAGTAAATAAAAGGGCTCTAATGAAGAAATTGGTTAAAGTGAAAACCTGCAGCCACTGCGGCCCTCCAGGACTGTCACTGAGGACACCTCTGATCTACAAAGGAACTAAAATTGGTCTTTGATGAATGAAAGCACAAACAAGGCACAGAGTTAAACACCAACTATCATTATTAGCAAGGACCGAGTTCTAATTAGGACACTGGCTGGAATGAAAACCAGTAGCCACTGCGGCCCTCCTCGACCGTGATGATTGAGGACCCCTGAACTAAGGGGCCCGAGTCACGTCAATTAAAATGAAGGCAAAACAAGTTAATCCGCAGCAAAACCGGCTCACCAATTAAGATGGTTAGAATGAAAACCCGTAGCCACTGTGCCCTTCAGAACCTTGATTGAGGACCCCTGAACTAAGGCAACTCCCCTGTTGTAAAGGCCGTTGGGATAAGCAGGGTGTGATGATGTGGGTCCTGCTCCATGCTCCCACTTCTCTTCAGGGAGCCTCTCGAACCCAACACAGTCAGTAATGTAACCGGATGAACTGGACAATGAGGACACCAAACGAAGCAAGGGGAAAGGTGCAAAGTGCAAAAGTGTTTTTATTAAAAACAAAACCAAAAACAAACAGTGTTCAAATAAACAGTGCAGTGTTCCAACAAACAGTCAATAAATAATCCATAAAACAGGTGTAAAAAGTGGAGGTTAAATTAAAAAAAAAAAAAAAATTAAAACAAAGTCAGGAAGCTGTCCTTTTCAGGAAAAAATCTGGCGCCTTCTTCTAATTAGCGGCTCCGTTGCTCAACCCACATGGGCCTTGCAGCAGGGGAGTCGCTCTATCACCGCAGGTGCAAGCTGACCTTCAGGCCTGGTCCGACAGCCTTCCATCCCTTGGCTATGTAAAACTTGCGCTGGACCAAGATTCGGGTTCCCCCAAAGGCTCACGCAAGGGACCAGCCTCTCTGACTCCTGCTACCTTCTGCAGGGAGTCGTCCTCACTACCGGCCAACTCCAGCTTCTCAGGACTGCTCAGCTGGTACGACCACTTCCAACTGCCCCTCTACCGAGTGTCGGCAACAAGCTCCATCTCAGGGGCTTTTCTCCCAGCTGCCTGCTTTCTACCGAGTCTGCTCTCACTCCGGCTTTCAGCCACCTACTACTTCTTCCTCCTCCTCCTCTAACCTCCGCGCTCTCTTTTTCGTCTCCACCTTTCTCTGTGCCGGCCAGTTCTTATACGGCTCCGTGTTTTAAATCACACACCGCAGGAAGCCGATGAAGCAACTGAGAACAATCACACCTTCATGTGCAGGTGCGACTCTCCCCAATTACCCCATTAACTGCCCGTGGTCGTGCGATCACACTCACGGAGACGGACACGGCTATTTGGATAATTTAAAGCTGGCCATTCTTTTGACGCTGTGGACCCACTACACCACACAAGAAAGCCGCCAATTAAAAGGTGGTGGCACCGGGTGTTTAAAAAGGAACGACTTCCAGCCTGTTAATTTTAACCTCACTTTTTTTGTAATGGATTTATTTATTGGGATTTTAACCTCCAATTGTCACTTGTGGCTATAATGGATTATTTATTTATTAACTTTGTGCATTGAACTTTATTTGGACACTTGAGTTTTGATTGTTTTTAATAAAAGCACTAACACTTCGACACCAGTGTGATTTGTCCTCATCTGTCAGCTTATCCGGTTACATTACCGATGGGGTTGGAGTTCAAGAGGCTCCAAAAATTGGAAGAGGGAGCTAAGAGCCAGACCTCCACCGTCACAAAGAGATAAGTGAATTATTTGCCTTTTGCACACATATGCAGCATTCCAACTGTACACAATGCAATTTAGAGGCCTACAGGCAAGTTCCATGAAAAGCATCTCCTCTGTGTCCGCTACATTGGAATACAGTTTGCTTTCGTCAAGAGTGACCAATCAGGGAATGAGATGCTGTAATGAGAAGAGATGGGCCACGTAATAAGCACAAACCAATCGGCGAACATGAGCAGAGTCCGTGTTGTCAATACTCTTCATTTTCTCTTATCCATACGGCAACACTTAAGTCTGCGTTTTTCAGAAATATACGGCTCTGGAGAGCATTTTCAAAAGTCTCCATTTTCACCGAGGGTTTAAAAAAGCCATGGTAGTATGGACAACAGGCAAAAAAAAAACCTGAGACTAATGTCTGTTTTAAAATTGAAACATTGCAGACAGGATGTGGCCTGAGAAGTGCGGAAATAGAAAGTGCAGAGCAGAATCTTATTTTTTAGGAGACTGTGCTCCTTTAAATGTCAGGAGTGACTTAATTTGCATGTTCTACAAATCTGTGTGGTGTGCTGGGACGGTAACATCACTTGAAAGGGGGCCCACCAAATCAACAAACTGATGAAGAAGGCAGGATCAGTTATGGAAAGTCTTCTGGACCTGCTGGAGGTAGTAGTGGAGCAGAGCGAATGAAGAATAAACCGAGTACCATTATGAACAATGCTGCACATCCTCTCTCTAACCCACCGGCACCGAGGACTTTTAACCAACAAACTATTCAAATCTGTGTGGTGTGCTGGGATGGTAACATCACTTGAAAGGGGGCCCACCGAATCAACAAACTGATGAAGGCAGGCTCAGTTATGGAAAGTCTTCTGGACCTGCTGGAGGTAGTAGTGGAGCAGAGCGAATGAAGAATAAACCGAGTACCATTATGAACAATGCTGCACATCCTCTCTCTAACCCACCGGCACCGAGGACTTTTAACCAACAAACTATTCAGTAGAAGTGTGTCAAGAAATGCTACTTGGGCTCCTTTGTACCAAACAGCAATACATCTGCCTCACTGGGACTGTTCGCTGATTTTAAGCCAAGTCAGACATTTTTTTTCTTTTTTATCATTCTTCTCTGTATTTGAAATTTCCCTCTTGGCACAAATAAAGTACCATGGATTGATCTATCAGCCGCAGTATAATTACCAGTAAGACAGCACAAGTCGAAGCTCTGATGAGAGAATAGGCCTCACAGGGTGCATATGAGAAGTTACACACTTGGGGTGTGTGTGGTGCACTAATCCAGCAGAGGGTGAGCGACAGCCCAGCGTATTTCATGATCCATCACTTGCTGTTGGTGGTGTGTAGAGCATAGCAAGTGATCCTCTTTTACAGGGCAGCCATGTCCGTAAAACTCATCATTCTGTGCAAAAAGGAAGACATGACATCATTCATGGACTATGCCAGGTCAGGCTGGGGAGCATGCAATGGTACAGCGCGTTGCGGTACCCACCACATGACGAAACAGCTCAGGATCCTGACTGGCAACCCCTATACCCCCACCACCTCTGGCAGACGTGGGTCATGGGTATAACGTTAAACTGCATTAGGCCCTGCATATGGTCCTCCAACTTACAGGGAAATCATGGGAGTTTGGTGGCAAGATTGGCAACTTCAGCTAACAAAAAAACAAAAAAAAAAAACCCTGTACCATAACTCGCAGCTCCAAGACGACAAACAGGACTCCTTTCTGCTCTCCGCGGGAGTAGCTCTGCTGCAGTCGCCCATATATCAAGGCTGCTTGCATTATGAAGGGGATTGGGGAAAGCCCTCGGGAGTCCCTATCCCCAGAAGAGTAAAAACTGTCGGAGAGCCAAAGGGGCCTGTTGAGGATCAGAACTGGTGTGGTGCGGAGGTGTCGCCCGCTGCACAGCAGAACTTGGGTCCCACGGACTACGAATCCAAAAGAAAAATCAGGCGCGGTCTGCCCTAGACTCTCTCATACACTCAGATATGGGGATTGATATTTGAGGAGTAAACCGCAAGACAATGATTATATTTTTATATTATTTACATTACAGAAACCTCAACAACAAATCAAATTAATAATATATTGAACAATTATTATAAAAGTAAAATTAAATAAATCAGACTCTGCAGCTGCATGAATAAAAAAGTAACACTTCTGGTTAGAGAAAATAGCTCAAAAGTTGATAGAAATCTACGTTTTGTATCTAATACTTGCATGCAAAATTTGGATGACCAAAGTGAAAGCGTACTCCAGTTATCGTGTTTACACATACAGACAG
Organism: Polypterus senegalus; assembly: GCF_016835505.1. NCBI lineage: Eukaryota > Metazoa > Chordata > Cladistia > Polypteriformes > Polypteridae > Polypterus > Polypterus senegalus. The sequence goes on along the minus strand of NC_053156.1, from coordinate 19,995,319 downwards.
ACACACAAGACATAATTCCAAAAATGATATTTTCAGACTCCGGGAGGTCTAAAACGTTGAGATTCATCAAAATCTGAAAATGGAATTTGTGGAGGATTCCAATACTTTCCCTACACTTTGTATACAAGAAAGTAAAAAAGTATGAAGGCATTTAACCGTGGCATGGCAGAAACAAAGCACATTGAAGGATCCCGAGTTAAGACCGACTGGAATGGACATTAAAAGATGCGAGACTGCTAAACAGAAAGGGAAGTCACAACAAGTTCATGCACTTGCTTGTCACTACCCATGAGAGCCTGCAATGCCACCCGATCACTGGAAACCAAGCTGCCTGTCACACTTACCCCTACCTCCCTTTCCACGCGAGTGGTGCTGTGCCATTCTAAATGCATGCTGTGTGCCTTACCTGATCTGTAGCGTTCATCCCGGGTGCCCCCAGACCGGGCACGGTGGTACTTGGAAGACGAAGATGCTGGTGCAGGAGTGGAAGTCTGGTTTCTGTGTTCCGTCTGCAGAGCAGGATCTACACCTGGGTTACAGAGAAAGAGAGGGAAAAGTTATTGCAGCTGGCAGTTTGGGAAGGTGACGGAGCAACCTACTCAAGGCGGCCATCCAGTAACATCTGTAGGACAGTGCAGCAGGATCTTCCCCAGCTAAGAGTCCATTGAATGGTCTGGCCACAAGCAGCAGCAAGCCTGCCTCTTCTCAGGGTCATCCCATGTGACTGAGCCGAAGCAGAAGGGCACTAACAGGACACAAGGCTTGAAAATAAACGAAAGAAAGGAAACAAAGCCAAGCTTTGTCCTGCCATCGGCACCCTTCCTGGCACTAACTGGAACTGCAGGCCAGTTAAGAGCCTAATGGGACGGATCAGAAAATCAAGTGACCACCGGCTCCCTCTGTGGCTCCTTTCCTAACCTGACATGACAACTCTGGTGCCTTGCTGGCCCTCCTCACACTCCAGTGTGACCACCAGATCATGTGAATTAGCAGGCCGGCAGCAAACAATCTTGTCCCCGAGCTGCCCTCCAGTCCCTACCCCAACCCACAAAGATAAACCCAGTATGGCCTGGACGAGCCAATGTGAGCCCTGCATCACAAACCAGATGCTCCCCAGAAACACAATAACCTCTAACTGGTCTCTTGTACCCCTAAAATAAAAAATGATGACGTTAATACAATCTCAAGCTATAAAATGCAGAACGCTATCTGCAGAAGAAAACTAAGAGAAAATCTCCCCATTTATGAGAACTGATGAATGCCAAGCTACTCACCCCCAGAACAAAGTAATCCCAGCATTCAATCCCCAGCACAAATGCATCATAAACTTGGAAAACTTGTCAATGCCCTCTAAACCAAATGACACATTGGTGACTCACTGCCTGCAACCCCAATTTAAAAAGACTTTACCAGACCCCACAGAACAAAACCAAGCATTTCCTAGCAGATCTGCTCCTCCACACCAGCACCCCAGTGGAATAAACCTTAAAATCTATTTGCCCCTAAAAACAATCCAGAAGGGACAGCCTGCAAAAAAATATATAAATGCAGACACCCCTCTAACCCAAACTACTAAATAAGTCACCAGATCTGCAAAGAAGGTGAAAGACCCTCACCATAATATGTAGTAGGGCTACTGGGCGGGGAAAAAAAAAGTCAAACTGAGCTTCTCACAAAGTAGACAATCCAACAAAACTGCAGGGAAAGAAAGTAAAGCCAGCCTAAAGACTGCCATGCCTAAGAGTGACTGAAGAAAAGGATGAAACCGACCTAGGCATGGCACCCTCACATGTACAAGAAGCAAAATTCTGTTAAGAAAATTTGAAAGTCTGTCTCACAGAGATAAAAAACAAAAAAAACTGAGAAAGTCATACAAACCAAAATCCAGACCCTCCCAAATGAAAATAGTCACGTTTTGGGGAGAGGGGGGCCAGCACATAAAGCGCCAAAGTAGAGTCACCACTGCATCCTGCCAGTCAGAGTGCACCGACATGCCCAAGAACCAAAACGAATGTGGAAAAATTTGAAACCCAGTCCCACATTCCCCACTCCAAGAAGCAGAAAAGCCACCTGGCCTGCAGGAAAAATTAAAACTGAGCCCCCCCACAACATTTTACTTCAAAATCCATCCCTTTTAAAAGCAGAAAAGCAAACAAGTCTGTAAAAAAAAAAAATACAGAACCCCAGCCCCTACAGTGCCATACCCCTAATGACAGGACCTACAGAAAAGGGTGCAACCCTGCCAGTCACAGTGCCTACCTCACAAGTAAAGGAGGAAAAAGGCCTGCGAAATCCTGTCCCACATACCCTGCACCGCAAAAGTAGAAAACCCCACCAGAAGAAAAGTGAAAGCCAGCCTCGTACTGAAACTCTGCGCCACATGAACTACTCACAAAGAAGTCATCAGGACTGCAGAAAAAAAACTGAAACTGAGCCCCCCAACCACTGTTACAAACCAAAATCCGCCTACGCCCCCACAATCCAAAATAGAAAAGCCACCAGGATCAGAAAAAAAAAGTTGAAAGTTGGCCACTCACTCCCACCACAATGTCTGCTGGACAACAACTAAGAAGAAGCAACAGCTCTACTAAAATACTGTATATGGGGGTCACCATTAGAGCCCCCACCAGCCACTCCTCCAATATTTCAAACCCTAAGCCTAACCCAAAACTATCCCGCTAACAACATCTGTTGGAAAAAAAGTGAAACGTGGCCCAGGTAGAAACAGAACCAAGAAAACGCCGACACCCTGCCCGTCACAGCGCCACCACCAATACAAGAAAGAAAAGGTCTGTGACAAAATTTGTAACCCTATCCCATGTACCCCGCCCTTCAAAAGTAGGAAAACCCACCAGAAAGAGAGTCAAACCCAGCCTCCTCCTACCCGTCACATTTCAAACTCGGCCCCTCACAAAAAGGAAGGGAAAAACAGTGAACCCCCTGTCACCCATTAACAGCACCCCCTCAAGGACAAAAGGAATAAAGACCTACAAAGACATCAGAACCCCAAAAAATAAAAAAGTCACCAGGCCTGCAGAAAATGGTAAAGCCCGACCCCTCACTGCCTCCCACAACTATAACAGCCAGCAGGCATGCAATCATTTTTGAAACCCAGAGACCACCCCCTCCCAGTATAACAACCAAACAATCAGAGAAATGTGAAAGCCAGCCATCCCCCCACAACCTCCTCCCCCCCGAAAATTCCAGCCCCGCTACTCCAAAGCCCGGTTTGTCAGTGACAACAAACAGGCCACCATGACTTGCTGCCTGCCTGCCCACAGATCTAAGCATCTCTTTCTGCCTGCTGCTCACCTTCCATGACAATAAAATGCCAGGGCCTCAGGACCCTTATAGAAAATTGCAATCCCACAAAGACCACCAGAGCACCAAAACAAAGACTACCAGGTGTCAGTCCACCTGCACTTCACCCCCAACTAGAATAAGCACCACTTCCCTCAGCACATACCACTTGCCCTGAATGGATAACCTATCAGATGCCCACCCAGTTCAGAAGAAAGCCTTCACCCCTCGAGCCTAACTGACATATAATCCATGACAACCCCCACTGCTTTACCCGGTTAAGCTCACCTGGCATTGCGGGGCAGAAGGGGCTCCCCCGGCCGAGATGACACAAAGGGAGCATTGCCACAAAAGGGTGTGTATGTGTCCCCTTGCAGCCGTCCTCGGAGAAAGAGAAAGACAGAGAGAAAGAAAGAAAGAAAAGGCTGGCAGCACCAGCTGTGAAAAGGCACGCGAAACAGAAGCAATTCTCGTTGCCCCCACCACACACACAGACACACACAACTCAACTCAAAAATCAATCCCACCCTCCTCACCAGCTCAGCTGCACGCTTTTCACACTCACAGCCTCATAAACCGCCAGTCCGGCTGGCTTGCTGGTGTCACTGCCATGAGGGACACTTCCTCCTCCTCCTCCTCAGGTCTCACACCCCTTCGTCTATCAGGTAATCAATGACATCACGACAAACAATGCCGAGGGGGCGGGGTCTTGTCCAGTCGCCAGCGGCAACACAGAACACAAGATGGCCCACACAGGAATGACAACAATCTGAGACCTTCCAGGGGAAAACTGGGAAGAGCCTGATGTCAAAAGGGAAGTCGGAGGGTTGCCATGACAAAAAGGGAACAAAGGGAAAAGGGCCAAAGCTGAGCAGAGGGGGTGTGTGGCGTTAGTTGTTGGGTTATCTACCCCCTGTGTGCCTGTACGCCAATTCTGGCCCACTCTTCCTGGCCACATTTCAATGATGCGGCTGCAGCCTGCTCCTTCAGACAGATCCTCGGCCTAAAGGGCGCCCTACCCTGAACTCAGTCCCAAGTCTCACAGCTCCTAAAAACGGCAGCCAACCCCAAAGAGGCTGAAACTGTGAGGTGCTGTCACCTCTTCTGTCACGGGGAGGAAACCCGGAGGACGACACTAGGGGTACGGGAGGGAACAAAAGGAAGGATGAGTGTGCGTTGTGTGGCGGTTTTGGAGGGGGTGTGGACTGAATGCGTACCCCCCAACTGTCACTTCATGAGAGTGGGTACAGATGTACTGAAGGACAGGGTGGAAACTGAAAGGGACGCCATCTGCAATTTTCGAGCAAGAGTGAGGCACACCATTGAGGGCCACCAGAAGAAGGACTTGAAGAAGAGAAATGGAGTGAGGAGGGCATAGGAGTTCCAGGGCAAAAAAAAAAAAAATTGTGTGCCCACATGAATGTCCTTCACACCAAAGTGACACCGACAACTCAGGGTTAAATGTTGGGGTTGGTAAATTGCTGTTACACTATAAGGAAATAACCTCAATTCGTAATGAACCTGAGCTTAGGGTCTTAACAGCCACTACCCAGAACGGACCACCACTGAGCGTGAACTTGTGACAAGGCCGTCCATTAGCCACTGTACCACTAGAGGGCACCAGAGCCTTGACAACCCACCTGCCAGTCTGAGTCGACATGTGCCTGCATGTCTTCCATACCCGTTTTGATGAGGGGCTGGGAGGGGTTTTGCATGAAGCAGCCAATCACGTTTGGAATTTATCATGCCGCCTGATTAATTTCACACGTGCCCACATTCAGTGTCAGTGGCACTAATCTGTAATAAATGCAGATGTGTGGCTGTAATGGAAACACAGATGTGAAGAAAGTTGAGTGGCTTACTGCACTCGGACCACCACCCTGGCCACATTGAAATGAATAATCTTCTGTTCCACTGGTGGGACAGGCAAGAAGTGCACCAACCACAGTCTACTTCTAGCACAAATGGGCACCTGTGCAGTTCCACTGCTTCTGAAAGAACCTTTCACACCAAAGTCCTTGTCTGTGACGCTACCCTTTCCCTTATACCTGCATTACATCCCAAGTAATGTGCCAGAGTTGCTAAGGGCATTGGGCTTTAAACCACCCAGGATGTCGGTTCATGGCTAAGGGCATTAGACTTCAAACCACTAAGGATGCCATTTCAAATTCTGCCTGTGATTCATTGTGTGACTCATATTAACCTTTTGGCGCTCCAACTATAAGAAAAATATCTGGGAAAAGCTGTGACAGATCCCGAGTTTGGGAGCTGCCTTTGATAAAGTGTCAGCTTAATTGAAATTTATGACAAAAACACAATAGTAAAGAGGAAGATGCCGGCACCTAATGCTGCTAAGGTGCCCACTCTCACCCCCGGCCCGCAATAAGTGATGTGACTCAGCCCCCTGTCTGCTTACCTGCACCTCAGCAAAGCACTCCACAATTTGTTGCAGTGGCTCAGCTAAACCACTAAGTCCACCCTCACTATCTTTACTTGAGTGGTCTGACCCTGCTCAGTGGCCCCTTGAAACACCTGACAAGCCCAATCCTGTCATGTGACTTGACAGTTTAGTGTAGTGACACAGCTCAACTACATGCAAGTCTGTCCCTATGCACCTTAGCTTAGTGATGTGATCCTGGCTCAGCAGTTCCCTCAGCCCGCTCGACCACTTCAGTTCTGGAGTGTGACTTTACAATTTAGAACCATGGCTAAGCTCGGCTACTTAAATATGTCCACCTGAAAGTCTGTCATCAACATCTGAGATCAGTTGTGTTATCCTGTTTAGCCAAGCTGTTTGATTGTGTAACTTAGTGTGGTGGTCCACCTCAACCACTGTCTCCAACTTACATGTTGTTAAAAGCACATTAACTTAGTGGTATGACCCTTTTTGGTAGCCACCCCTTGACCCACCTGACCACCTAAATCCAGCCATTCAACTCCATAGTTCAGCACAGAATCTCACATCTGCCACTACAATCACATAGAAGTCTCTCCTAAGTGGCTTAGTTTACTGGTGTGACCCTGCCTGAGTAGGTCCCCTTGACCCACCTTACCACCTCTATCCAATTTATTTACACTACACTTTAGTGTGGGGGCTCAGCTCCACCTGCAAGTTCATCTTCAGTACCTTACCTGGTGGTGTGACCCTACTTGGTAGCACCTTTGATTCACCTGACCATCTCAATCCAACTATTAAACACTACAATTTAACACAGAAGCACATCTTAGACACAATGATCAACTGCATGCAGTATCTGTCCTTACCACTGTAACCTAGTGGTGTGACCCAGCTCAGTAGCCCCCTGAAACCATCTGTGACCATCTCAATCCAGACTTCACAACTGAACAGAGCTGCTCAGCTTTGTCACTTGACTATGAACACCTGCGAGTTCAGCCTCACCAGCTTACTTACCCGAGTGGCATGTCAAAAGTCCACCACAATCCAGAGCATTTACAACAGCGACTCAGCTCGGCCGCTTGACTATGTCCATCCACAAGTCTGTCCTTACAACCATAACTGAGTGGTGAGACCCTGGTGAATAGGCCCCAAGAACCATCTGTGACCACCCCAATCCAGACTTCATAATTGAGCACAGAGCGGCTAAGTTCAACAAATTGACTATGACCACCTGTACGTTCGGCTGTACTGGCTTACTTAACCGAATGGTGTGTCAGTAGACCCTTTGACCTACCTGACCACCACAATTTAGAACAGCGACTCCGCTCACCACTTGACTATGTACATCTGCAAGCCTGTCCTTACCACCTTAACGGACGTGGTATAACTATGCTCGTAGTCCCCTGGAACAATCTGTGACCACCTCAATCCAGATTTTACAATTGAGCAACTCAGCTCACAGTAAGGCCCCTTGAACCATCGGAGATCACCACAATACAGACTTCACAATCGAGCAACTCGGCTCAACCACTTGACTATGACCACCTGCCCACTTACCAGAGTGTTGTGTCAATAGACCCTTTGACCACCACAATCCAGATGTGACCATTTAGGAGAGTGACAGAGCTTGGCCACTTGACTATGTCCATCTGCAAGTCTGACCTTACCACCTTAACTGAGTGGTGTGACCCACCTCAGTAGCCCCTGTTAAACCATCTGTGAACACCAGACTTCACAATTGAGCACAGGGCAGCTCATCTCAACCATTTGACTATGACTACCTGCGACCACCTGACCACTTACCGGAGTGTTGTGTCAATAGACCACCACAATCCAGATGTGACCATTTAGGAGAGTGACACAGCTTGGCCACTTGACTATGTCCATCTGCAAGTCTGACCTTACCACCTTAACTGAGTGGTGTGACCCACCTCAGTAGCCCCTGTTGAACCATCTGTGAACACCAGACTTCACAATTGAGCACAGGGCAGCTCATCTCAACCATTTGACTATGACTACCTGCAACCACCTGACCACTTACCGGAGTGGTGTGTCAATAGACGCCCTTGACCCACCTGACCACCACAATGCAGACTTTACAATTTAGGACAGCGACTCAACTTGGCCACTTGATTTTATCCACCCGCAAGTCTGCCTTCACCACCTTAACTGAATGGTGTGCCACCCAAATCAATGTAAGCACAACCACCCCTTGCTCTCACAGTGGCCTCCCAAACCATCCAACCCTGTGCCCACACTCACCTTGAGTCTGAGGGATGTAAGGTGCCAGTAGCTTGGCTCTCTTCTTTTCATAGCCCTTCTGCGTGATGTCCCCTGAAAGGTAAAAGGAGAGAAGCAAATTAGACAAATGGACCAGACCATGCACGAGGCCATCTCCCATGCTCTAGATGACTGTTGGACATTTTAATGGGAACCGCGGGTTGTCTGTGATGGAGATTCGCGTAAAAAGCCAACGCTGACGAGGAGGGGCTTCCTAGTGTCAAGCGGGCAAGAGGTCAAGAGACAGAAAAAGACCACTGAGTGGTCACCATTATAAAAAGATCGTGGCACTCGGAAAATCTGTGTGCCTCCGTAACACAGACTGCCATTCATTTATCACCACTATGGACTTCATCTTCAGGCTACTTGAGTTCCCGTTCCCAACACACAAAATCCACAGCTTACTAGGATTATCGTGTTTTTTTCTTTTACTTTGCTCCAAACATTTTTAATGGAATGTAAGGTTAAGAATTTGTGACCTGAACTGGTCGTCAGAGCGGGTATCGTTAAGGCCTCCTGACCCAAATCGCTTCAGCGGCCTGCAATTAGCGCCTGGCCGTCCACTAGTAAAAGCAAAAGTGCCGCCGCTGATCCTATTAGCCTGAAAAGCGGATTGATGGGGGCAAAGCTTCCTGCACTGGGCGAACAAACAGGACTGCACCACCACAACCATTACAACCTGCCAGTGATGGTCAACACCTGGTAGGCCCACGACTTGAAGAGCGAGGGTGCAAACCACAAATAACACCGAAGACCACCCTGTGGCATGCCAGCCATCACCAGCAGAACGGACAGAACACTTTACACCTAATCCTGGAGCTTCACTTTATTTATAAAAAAAAAAAAATAAAATCATGTCTCCCTACCCAGTGAAAGGCACTATATAAAACCAAGACTGTGCAATTTGATATAAATGAGAAGACGCTCTATAAAGCATAGACTATCTGATGATAGCTGGATTGATACATAGCTGTGAAAAATGCAATATAATAGAATAGGAATTATATATATATATATATATATATATATATATATATATGCACAAAGATGAAAAAGCTCTTTATTACAAATATATAGTGAAGGTTTATTACTACATACGGCAGTTATATAAGAAGTAACTATAAACTGAGCAACATACTAACTAGACAGGAAAGGTGCTGCATAACAATGACAGGCAAGGCGCTACATCGCTAAACTACAAAAAAAGTGTTATATAAGAGAGACAGAAAAGGTGCAACTTAATGACGTCCCATACTGCACATGCCTGCGTGTGCGCTGTGAGGACATGCGCCAACTCTTGGACACTTGAGGAGATGAATGTGGTCCAACTGTCACAGTTAGGGACACCCATTTTAATTATGAGCATGGCACCGGCTTTTTACAGGGAGGCAGACTGCTGTGCGGGGTGACACTATAGTGGCTTCAGTGGTTTCCTAGGCCACGTGTGAGAATGGAACTATTGTCATTTTAGGAGACAAGTGTGTCTATTGTAACTATGAAGGTCTGGTGATGTCAGAGAGAGGCCTATGTTAACTGTAAGAATGACATCATTGTCACCTTAGGAGACCTATGTAGTCACTATGAGACTGACACTCGCTCTGTAAGCCATGGATGACACTTCAGTGAAAACTTGAGAACCATAAGTTGATGGTTTGAGCAATCTAATGAAAATGAATCTGCTGCCCTGATTCGTACTACACACACACTCCACCCCAATGCCCCCCCCCTCCTGTGCCCAGGGCTCAGACGTGGCCACATGCACCTCCTCTACACGGGTACAAAATGTCAGCTTTGCCAACTTGACATGGACGCCCTAAGCCATCACCAACTCCACAACATTGTGTATAGACTAGGAGAAGTGCTAGCAACAGATCCAGAGTAAAAGTGTATAAAGCGCCTTTCATATCTCCTTTGCCCACCTGCCATGATCAAATTAGGATACAGACTAACATGGCATAAAAGAACAGAAATGGAAAAAGTACTTTGTGGAGCACCCACTCACTTCACTACCACTGATTGGTGGCCTGATGCTACAGCACAAGCTGGCATGTCAAGCCATTCCCACCGAGCCCTCAGGCGCCCCTTTATGCCAGGTTTTCTCCTTCCCACCACTTATCTTGAGCTCTCTGTGCAACACTGACTCAAGTTTCACTTTGGAAAGCCTGCCTTACCACCCCCAACCGCCAAACCAGTCCCAGGAACGAACTTCCCCTGATCAGCCTGGCAGAGGAAGCAACAACCTGCCCTGGGGCTGGAAATTCAAAAAACTCACTGGAGACGTCCCAAAAAGGCGTGGCATGGCGGCAGCTGCTAGCTACGCAAATGATGGCATGCCAGGGAGACAGCAGGGTGGGACAGGTGCTTCTGTTGTGGTGCAGGCTTGCCCAGTGCCAGAGCTGCCACGTGGACCGTGAGAGACCAGCAGCAGGGGTACCCATCTGGAAATGAATGGAACGATCAAAAACAGGGTCACATGGGCAGGAGGCACAAAACAGTAGGCACTACAAAGGTGGTGGCATGCAAGGCAGGATAATGGTCAGAAATGCTGGTAAAAGCTACCTAAGAGGGAAAGGGGGCACTGTCATGTTCACAGGGTGGAGTGGGCAGGTTCAAGTTGGCAGGAGCAAAGTGAGAAGTGGGGGAGGCGCTATTGGGATGTGGTCAACAGGAAAACAGCACTGGTAAGCTGTCAGGATGAGGTGGAGCTGCTAGGAATCAGACTGAGATGGAGGATCAATGGAAAGTGGGCAACATGTGGGTGGCGCTGGGAGTTGACACTAACAATTTAACAAGGGAATGCTGAAACAAATGGGAATGAATGGTTGGTGTTAGAAAGAAGAGAATGCCTTGAGAAAGTCTTCAGCCCCCTTCACTGTTTTCATATTTTATATTGCCCCCTTGTTCTATAATCATTTCAATTCATTTTTTCCCCTAATCAAGCAACACTAAATACCCCCGGAATGACAAAACAAAAATGATTTTAAGAATTTTTGCAGACTTATTAAAAAAAAAAAAAAACTGAAATCTCTTACGGGCACAAATATTTAGACCCTTTGCTCAGTATCTAGCTGTGCCAGGCTGGAGCTTCACATTCCTGGATTTGGGGATTTTCTGCTATTCTACTCTACAGTTCTTCTCCAGCTCTGTCAGATAGAATGGAGACCATCAGTATACAACTATCTTCAGGTCTCTCCAGAGATGTTTGATAGGGTTCAACTCCAGGCAACTCAAGGACGTTCCCAAAGTTGTCCCCAAGCCACTCTTGTCTTGCCTTTGCTTTGTCTTCAGGGACTCTGTGAACCTTACTCCCAAGGCTGAGGTCCAGAGCTCTCTTAACCAAGTATCATTAAGGATAACTCTGTACGTTTCTCCATTCAGCTTTCCCTCAAACCTGACTAGGGGTCCCCTTAAGTGGTCACCACCATGCTTCACTGGTAGAAAGTGCTATTGGTTTACCCCAGATGTGACACTAATTTTGCTCCCATCCGACAAGAGATTGTTTCTTACTGTCCAAGAGTTTTCTAGGTGCCAACTCCAAGTGGGCTTTCACGTGTTATTTTACCGAGAGGCTTCTATGTCTGACTGCTTTACCATAAAGGCCAAATCGGTGGAGTGTTTTCATAATGGTTGTACTTCTGGAAGATTCTCCCATCCCTATACAGGTGCTCTGGATCTCACCAGGGGTGTCTGGTTTGTTGGTGACCCTTCTCCCCACAGTTCCTCCAAGAAGAGTCTTTGTTGTTCTAAATTTCTTTCATTTAAGAATTATGGAGGCCTCTGTGTTCTTTGGTGCCTTCAGTGCGTCAGCCCTCCCCTGGATCTGAGCCTCGACACAATGCTGCCTTCTAAGCTCTGCGAGAAATTCCTTAGCCTTCATGGCTTGTTTTTCTGCTCAACTGGTGGACCTTCTATAGACAGGTGTGTGCCTTTCCCTAACCAGTCCAATCTTCTGAACTGGCCACAGGTAAAGCTCCAAACACCTCAAAAGATGAGCCGATGGGTCAGATTTCTTCTATTAATGGGAGAGTTCCATTTTTGATTCTTTATGAATTTGCCAAAATTCCTAAACTCCTCTTTCCACATTGTCATTCTGAGGTATCGAGTGTTACTTGATGTGGGGAAAAATGAACTGAACCGATACTAGTACAAGGGGGCAACGGAACAAAACATGAACCAAGTGAAGGGTCTGAAGACTTTCTGTAATTGGATTTCACTAAGCAACTGGCAGCCTTTAAAGGGAATAGGGGCCACACTGGGAAGCAAGGAGGATTTGTGTGGCTAGGACAATGACATGTGAGTGGGAGGTGTGATCACCGAAAACTGGGCAGGAATGCCATCTTACATTCTGCCCTATCCGCCCATCTCGACTATCCTTCCCTTGCAGAGTGCAGATCTTCTACTGATTTTAAGACGTGGCATCTCTCAGACCACTAGACACAGATGCTGAGCTGTGGGAGATGTTTATCCCGCTCCGCCCTCAAACTCATAATTTCGCAGAGGGGTGCGCCATAAACAAGTCAATGCCCTCTGGACATTCCAGTGAAGATCAAAGACCAGTAAAGAGGTCAGCCAGCGACCAAAAATGACATCACGTCAGTAAGGAAGGCATCATGCTAGCAATGTCAGCTGCCCAGAGCACATAAGAGGACCTCACCACCTTGGAACCATAAAACTGGAAAGTGCGAAAGCAAGATTATGAATGATAGGTGGATTTTGTTTGTGTGTGTGGGGAATTCCACAGATGCTGGGATGTTCAGAGCAACAGGCCTCAATGAATCCCAGACTCAATTTATTTCAAAGTTCCTCTGTTGTGAGCCACTGCGACGGGTTTAATTACTGGATTCGGATTTCAGGTGTTGTTGTCTTCACTTCGCCCAGTTCAGCTTAGTGGTAACATGAGCTTCCCTTTCAAAGAAAACACAAGGATCGACTGTACTTGAGGAACCGGATGCCCTCAAAAATCACAAATCCTGACTTGCCAGTTTATTAGTCGTGTGTTGCATCTCATTAGGCCTTCAAAAAATGAATATGCCCACGGAATATACACCACTGTTGATCCCATGTGAAAACAACGGCTTCCGACTGGATTACAGCAAACAGCCCAGGCCACCTCCTCATCCTAAAGACGGTTCAAAGGGTTAAGATCTTGGACAATGCAGGCCACGGAAGTGACAAAAACTCGCTGTCATGTTCTTCATCCTAATCAGACGCTCAAACCTCCACAACTGGGTCCTTTTGATGAAGAGGAGCAGCAGCTCTACTCTGAGCTCCTCCTGAATGTCTACACTTAATCACAATCGTACACATTGCACTGTCTAAATCAGGGGTCCCCAATTCCTGTCCTGGAGGGCCCCAGTGGCTGCAGGGTTTCATTCTCATCTAACCCTTTTATTTTAATTAGTGACATGTTTTGCTGCTAATTTACTTCATTTCAATCAATTTTAATGGACTTGTTTTTGAAGATTTGTTCCCCAGAATTTCATCATCGTTCCTCTGAATTGCTTCATTTCTTTCCTTACATAGCAGCCAAGCAGAAATGAAGTGTGAAGTGTGTGAGCCAACAGAAGACCAACCAAGTCAGGTCCTCAAACTCCAACCACTTGATTAATTAGGCGCTGGGTTTTGCTGTTAATTAAACTCGTTCTTTAATTCCACGGCTTGTTGCTGCTCTCATTGTATAATGACATATTTGCGAAATAGTTGATTTTCTCTTTTCTAAGACCACCATTGAATTGTTTTGGGGACCTGAGCAGATCAACATTCCTGAGACATTCACCTTTCTTTATTTTCAGATATTGTACTCTGCCTGGCCAAAAAAAAAAAAAAAGGTCACACACACTAATATTTTGTTGGACCGCCTTTAGCTTTGATTACGGCACGCATTCGCTGTGGCATTGTTTCGATAAGCTTCTGCAATGTCACAAGATTTAGTTCCATCCAGTGTTGCATTAATTTTTCACCAAGATCTTGCATTGATGATGGTAGAGTCTGACAGCTGTGCAAAGCCTCCTCCAGCACATCCCAAAGATTCTTAATGGAGTTAAGGTCTGGACTCTGTGGTGGCCAATCCATGTGTGACAATGATGTCTCATGCTCCCTGAACCACTCTTTCACAATTTGAGCCCGATGAATCCTGGCATTGTCATCTTGGAATATGCCCATGCCTTCAGGGAAGAAAAAATCCATTGATGGAATAACCTGGTCATTCAGTATATTCAGGTAGTCAGCTGACCTCACTCTTGGAGCACATACTGTTGCTGAACCTCTAGACCTGACCAACTGCAGCAACCACAGATCATAGCACTGCCCCCACAGGCTTGCACAGTAGGCACTAGGCATGATGGGTGCATCGCTTCATCTGCCTCTCTTCTTACCCTGATGCGCCCATCACTCTAGAACAGGGTAAATCTGGACTCATCAGACCGCATGACCTTCTTCCATTGCTCCAGAGTCCAATCTTTATGCTCCCTAGCAAATTGAAGCCTTTTTTTTCCGGTTTGCCTCACTGATTAGTGGTTTTCTTACGGCTACACAGCTGTTCAGTCCCAATCCCTTGAGTTCCCTGCGCATTGTGTGTATGGAAATGCTCTTACTTTCACTATTAAACATAGACCTGAGTTCTACTGTTGTTTTTCTTCGATTTGATTTCACCAAACGTTAAAGTGACCGCCGATCACGATCATTCAGAATTTTTTTCCGGCCACATTTCTTCCTCAAAGACGATGGGTCCCCACTATCCTTCCAGTTTTTAATAATGCGTTGGACAGTTCTGAAGCCAATTTTAGTAGTTTCTGCAATCTCCTTAGATGTTTTCTCTGCTTGATGCATGCCGATGATCTGACCCTTCTCAAACAGACCAACATCTTTTCCACGACCACGACATGTGTCTTTCGACATGGATGTTTAAGAAATGAGAAGCAACTCATTGCACCAGTTGGGGTTAAATAACTTGTTGCCAGCTGAAAGATAATCACCCACGCAGTAATTATCGAATAGGAGACTCGTACCTATTTGCTTAGTTAAATCCAGGTGGCCAGGCAGTGTATGATGGACACACTTTGCTGGTCACGTTTTGGCTCATTTTGTATCTCATTATTGTTTGGATGCTAATTAAGGGAAAAGAAACAATAATGGGGGCTGAGTCTTCAAGAGCAAGTCAATTAAAATTAGGAGCAAAAACATTAATTAAGAAAAGGGTGGGAATTACAGCAGCCACTGGTGCCCTCCAGAACAGGAGTTGGGGACCCCCTCCTGGTCTAAATTCTATCTGTGGACATGTTGCTTTGGCATTCGGATCTGCAAAATGTAGTGTAATGAATTGTTCAGTAGTTGTCTGTATTCCGAAAGGTTTTCCTGGAGGCGTCCATATTGGTTTTCTGAATATTTTACTGGAATGCAGTCAAGTTTAGAGTGATGTCATTCTAATCTCCGACGTCAGAGGTAAATGGAATGCAGCATATGCCTCGCAGTTTATCAGTTGTACACGATTAGGCCGAGTAGACAAAAGGAAAAAAAAAAAAAGCCAGACAGCGAACTTTTCCTGTTTTCGTAGCTATGGCTGGCACTCTTGCACCAAGAGATGTTTGAGTACGAGAAATGAGCCAGCAGTGGCGGGACTGTGACTGTTGTCACAGCTGTAGCTCTCCTCCACTGTGCTGGCTGATGACATTGGCGCTCAGCCCATGAGTAGAGGCAAACCATCACAAGGATTCCTGACCGTTCTAATTAATGTGGCATGGCCACAATTTGGAGATGTATCAAATCTAGGACCACATACTGTATGGAAGTGACTCAAACCTGATTGGATTTCAGTCCCAACACAGCCCTGAAAACTTCTGATTTGTGTCACACTATAACAAAAATCAGACCTGAGTCACTTCATCCTGGTAATGTGAATGTGGTTGATGGCCAAACAGTCCTGTTTTTGTTTCATCTGACCACAGAAGATTCCTCTCCAAAAGGCCAGGTCTCTGCCCTGGTGATCACCTGAAAACCACAGTCTGCCTTTTGTTGTTTTTTTTTTTTACATCAGTCCTGGACTAGGGGCGGCTTCTTTGCACAAAGATGAAAGACTCTCTTAATGGTGGAAGTACATATTTTGGTACCTGGTGCCTCCACCTTCTTTGTCAGTTCCTTTCTTGTTGTCTTGAGGATCAGTTGAGCCTTTCATAATGAAGTTCATTTGTCCCTGGGAGTTAATTAATGCCTCCTTCCTGAGTGATGCAGTGTCTCTGTGGTCCCCAGATGTTTGTATTTGCATACAGTTGTTTATACAGGAGCTCGGGGCATCTCCAGTTGTTTAAGAATTGCTTCCAGGGAGGAACCAGTCCTATGGAGCTGCACCTTTTTCTTTCCTGAGGTCTTGGATTTTCCCAAAAGCAACAAGACAATGGCCTAAAGGTAAGCCCTAAAACACGACCACAGACCAAAAAAATCTGGAATGGTCTTCGCTAGACTTTCTAGTATACTCAGATAAGGGGATGGATATTTGAGGAGTAAAACGCAAGACAAGGATTATATTTTTAAATTATGTACATTAAAGAACCATCAACAACAAATCAAATCAAATATATATTGAACAATTATTATAAAAGTAAAGTTGAATAAATCGGACTCTGCAACTGCATGTAAAAAAAGGTAAAGTACCACTTTCAGTTAGCAGAAATAACCCAAAAGTTGACAGAAAGCTACTATTATTACATAATACCTGTATGAAAAATTTGGTTGACCGAAGTGAAATCGTACTCAAGTTATTGTGTTTACACACACACAAACATAATTCCAAAAATTGTATTTTTGGACTCAGGGAGGTCTAATACGTTGAGATTCATCAAAATCTCAAAATGGAAGTTTCGGAGGATTCCAATACTTTCTTGTATACGGAATATGGGGAAAGTCAGGGAGATGTAAAATGCTTATATTCATCAAAGTCTCGACACTGAATTTTTGGACGATTCCAATACTTTCCCTATACTTTGTATACGAGAAACTCAGCGAGGTCTAAAACATCCAGAATCATCCAAACCTCAACATTGAATTTTTGGACGATTGCGATTTCTTTCCCCTATACTTCATATACGAGAAAGTAAAGCTCAAATAAGACACAAAGAGGCTTCTATAAGTCATATCAGTTTCTGGAATCTTCCAGGATGTTTAAACAAATCTTCAGCTTGGTGGATGTAAACTTTTGACCCACTGAAAATCTGATAAGGTAAATAAAAGCTGAAATCAATTAGTCTCTGCTATTATTGTGATATTAGGGAAATATAGTTGATACCCTAAGTGACTTAACACTGAGAAGGTAAGGTGACATGACCAGTGTGGAGTTGGTAAAAGTGTAATTTGAAGGTCTTTAGCCGAGGTGGTCAGGAACTTGTGGTCTCCAGTGTAAAGTCCCATCTTTGGCTCTTAATAAAACGGAGTGGGACAGCCCCATTCTGTGGTTTCGGAGCTCTCCTGATCTACCATCACATGGCCATCACTGTTAAATTTCTGCTTCTTCCTCCAGATCTGATCCCCAATCAGCATGATGGATTGCCCACTTTACACTCTTCTTTTCAATGCCCACTGGAGACCCCTTTTGCAGTTTTTTTGTTGACATTAGAGCCAGACGTGATCTTTGGCTATTGTTGCTAATTCAAGACTGGGTTAGATGGCATATTCTGTGATGACGCTCTGCACACCGATGTTGCACTTGGATGCAATTGGCCACGGCCATATGATTGTCACCATTCTCCTTTGACCCCTCTGGATGAGAAGCTGTTTCCGCCCAAACGCCGGTCATTTTTTGCTTTTCACACCACTCTCTGTAAATGGTTGTGCATGAAAAGCCATTTGGGAGATGCCAGAATCGAGATGCCTACTGCCAACTGTCATGTCACATTGAAGGTCATCCATTTTGCCCAGATGAAAACTACTGCACACTGGTCTATCTGATTGACACCACACATGGCTATCGCATGACATAAAATAAGTCTGGATGGAGAATTCGGCTGAAGTGGGTACCTAATAAACTGGCAGCTCAGCACAGCCTGTCACTTAAACCATGGCAGCTTCCCCAAAGCTTTATTTCACCCTCTCATTCTCTAAATACATACTTGTCCAGGTCAGGGACACAAGGTCCAATGAAGCAGAAACAAGCACGTTTTGAACCCACCCTTGCCCTAGCACCAGTCCAGCACCTTGGCATGCCAGGGTCAAGTCCCGTTAATCCAGAGGTTGCACATTTTCCCCAGTGCCCTCTGGTACCTCAAATGTGTGAACGTTGACTTCACTGCCACCTCTTCACAAGTTTCAGTATGAATGGAATGGTGGGCTATCTGGGAAGGTACCCAATGGTGCCAGGAAAGGCTCTGGCACCCCGCCATCATAAAATTGGATTAAACAGGTTCAGTAAATGGATGGAACAGCGAAAACGGGTCATAAGAGCATTAAATCGAATGACAAGATGGGAGCAAATGGATTAAGGGGCTTATAGTGATATGAGATTCTCAGCCTCCGGACTCGGCAGGAAACTAATCCAGATTTTACAAAATCCTCACAGGTGTTGAGAAATCGGGTCTGGCAGCATTTCTTTTTTCATCTTACCAGTAAAACGTTCTACTTGAGAAATGATGGGGAAAAAGGGTACCCATCTAGAAAAATAATGAGGCCGACAAAATACGACGACGAAGAGGAGAAATCATGAGGAACACAGCTCAGCTCCTGCAAGACATGAAGACAACTTCACTCCAAAGGATTTTCATTTGTCCTCTGTGACCCTAATAGCATAGGTGGTGTGTGTAGATCAATGGGTGGCACAAGACAGACAAGCCCTGACCCTTGGATAGTGGTAAAAAAATCTAGCCCAGTACAGCTAGGGCCAAGTCACATTTGTTAAAGGCCAAAGAAAACCACAAGTTGCAGCGGGTATCGATTGCGGAGCGTCATGTTCATGCCAACTCCTTTAATGTTATGGAGGCCACTGTATTGATGCATACACAGGGTGAGTCAAAATTATGTTAACACTAACAGTACTGCTATGTATATACTTGTATAGAATTTATGTGCCACATATGGTACGTGTGTTGAACATGATGGCAAACAGGTTGAGACATTCCTGTAAATCATCTTGCACATAGGAAGTATGTTTTGTGAATGAATTGTTTCCGCCATTCAAATGTTAACATCATTTTGACTTTGCCTGTATATATGTATACTATCACGCACAGGCACTTAGGAGACACCCTCAAGGCCCTTGCAAGATAAGCACTACCATTCCAAGCAGAGAGAGGGTGCTGTTGCTAACACCAACTCCCTTTCTGCATGCAGTGTCGCAGGGTGAATCCCGGAAGATGCCTGACCTCATTTTTTCCCCCCCCGACAGACCTGAAGTCCTAACCCTTCCAGAAAACAGGCTCTATGTATCAGCCAACCAATGCAAATGGCCCTTCACTTTAGAACCTGTGACTGAGATGGAAGGAGGTCCTGCTCAGCAGTGATAAGAGGCCTACATGATCTATGGTTGAGGCAGATGATTTTTACTATTACTTTACTTTCATTTGTTTTGTTTTTTTTTTTACCATTACTAGGGGGCTTCGCTCGCCAACCCCTTCTCCTAGGCCAGCGCTATGCGCCATTGTGAAGAGGGAGGCTGAACGCACCCCAAGGAGTTGTGGCTGCTCCTCTGAAACCCCTCTTAAACGGTGATACAATGTGAAACAAACACAGGTTGACATTCGAAAATCCGGCCATCAATAATCCGGTTCCTTCAGATTTCCGGCATGGATTTTGGAGTGCATTTTCAAACTTTACAGCATTAGCATGCCACTGTTTTCTGGAGGTGCCGTTTATGTTTTGATGGCGCTGTAGTCGATAATCAGCTATTGGGTCTTGCTAGCACCTGTTAACAGGCATTCCTGCTCATTCCTTCTCATTTTATCATTTATTTGCAGCTACATAGCCCCATTATGCATTCGGCAAAGAAAAGAGGTGGCGTAAAACGTGAACATCGTGCGTTGTCGATCACAGAGAAAGTGGAAGTGCTAAAAAAAAAACTTGACAGCAGCGTGTCTGTGCAAACCATTTGTGAAACATACAACATTGGCTCTTCAACAGTGTATGATATTTATTATTTACATGGTGAACATTAAAATTTCATTTGCTTTTCATTTAGTGTTTTCTTTCTTTAAAGGACTGTACAGGTAGTCATTTTCTGTTAAATATATACAGCATATATAACCATCCAAAATCCGGCATTTTTGAAAATCCGCCACTCCTCAGGTCCGGAGGTTGCCGGATTTTTGAATGTCAACATGTACAGTTTTTTTTTTATACCTCCTCTTTGCTCAATCAGTTGCTGGCTTGATGCTGCCGTGTTGTGTGATCTGCATCTCGTGTGGCGCTTCAAACGTTTTAAAGCCTGTATAGCACCTGTCCTTTTGTCTCAATGCCTTGTCTCTCTGTCCCCCAGAAATCCTCAAACTATATGCTGTTCTGTCATTTCTAAGCAATCAGTCCGTTTATAGTGCCAACTACAATAGTGAGGATAATGTAAATAGTAAGGTGGAAAGATTTAATACTAAAGTGAGAGCTGCTGTTGACATAGTTGCACCTGAAAAGACAGTGAAAAAATCTTCTAGCATTGTTATACCATGGAAGACCCAAAGAGTGTCTGATTTAAAGAGAACATGCCGTAGAGCTGAGCGTCAATGGAGGAAGACTAAACTTACTATCCAACATGAAATATTAAAAGTCAAAATAACAGAATACAATAACACTGTCCGCCTTGAGAGACGCTGCTATTTCTCCAAGATTATAAATAACAATGCTAGTAATCCCAGAGTCTTATTTTCAACAATTGATCGCCTACTAAACCCAGGTAACTCAAAGGAATGCCTCCTAAGTGCTTCCAGTGAAACCTGTGAGGCTATCGCTGTATTTTTCAATCAAAAAATTAATGATATTAGAAATAACATAGTATATCCCTCCAACACTAAGGATCCTCCTAAACCCCAGCATCCTGTTATAAACAAATTAAACTCTTTCACTAGGATAGATTTACCTGATTTACAAAAATAATCTCTCAATTAAAACCTCCACCTGCGTTCTTGACCCGATACCAACAAGGTTTTTCAAAGAAGTATCAGGCGTGCTAATTGATAATGTTCTGGACATAGTAAATTCGTCACTAGATACGGGGGTCTTCCCAGACTGTCTTAAGACTGCTGTAGTTAAACCCCTTCTTAAGAAACATAATCTTGACCCCTCGCTCTTGAAAATTTTAGACCCATCTCTAACCTGCCTTTCTTAAGTAAAGTTCTGGAGAAGGCAGTCATTATGCAGTTAAATGACCACCTCAATAAACATGCTATTCTTGATAAATTTCAGTCGGGTTTTAGAACAAATCACAGCACAGAAACTGCACTCGTTAAAGTAGTAAATGACTTGCGGGTGAATGCAGACAGAGGCCATTTATCTGTTCTCATCCTCTTAGATCTGAGTGCTGCATTTGACACCATTGATCACAACATTCTTAGAAATCGCCTTAGTCAATGGGTGGGCCTCTCTGGCAGGTCTTAAATTGGTTTGAATCCTACCTGACAGGAGAAAATTTTTGTTAGTTGTGGTAATCAACTCAAGACACATGATATCCGATATGGTGTTCCACAAGGCTCTATCCTGGGTCCGCTGCTCTTCTCAATCTACATGCTTCCGTTAGGTCAGATTATCTCAGGTTACAACGTGAGCTACCACAGCTATGCTGATGACACACAGCTGTACTTATCAATAGCACCTGATGACCTTATCTCTGATTCACTAACACAATGTCTGACTTGTATCTCAGAATGGATGAATAGTAACTTTCTCAAGTTAAATAAAGAGAAAACTGAAATCTTAGTGATTAGCAATAATGGATACAATGAGGCTATTAGAAATAAACTGGATACATTAGGATTAAAAGTCAAGACGGAGTAAAAAGCTTAGGGGTATTGTTGACTGTAATCTGAATTTTAAATCACATATTAATCAGATCATTAGGACAGCATTTTTTCACTTAAGAAACATAAGTAAAGTTAGACCTCTTATATCACTGAAAGATGCTGAGAAATTAGTTCATGCTTTTGTTTTCAGTCGACTAGATTACTGTAACGCACTCCTCTCAGGACTACCCAAAAAAGACATAAATCATTTGCAACGAGTGCAGAATGCAGCTGCTAGAATCCTAACTAGGAAAAGAAAATCGAACACATTACTCCAGATTTGATGTCACTACACTGGTTGCCTGTGTCATTAAGGATTGACTTTAAAATTCTGCTTATGGTTTATAAAGCCTTAAATAATCTGGTCCATCTTATATATCGGAATGTCTGACATCTTATATTCCAAATCGTAACCTCAGATCCTCAAATGAGTGTCTCCTTAGAATTCCAAGAACAAAACTTAAAAGAAGTGGTGAGGCGGCCTTCTGCTGCTATGCACCTAAAATCTGGAATAGCCTGCCAATAGGAATTCATCAGGCTGATACAGTAGAGCACTTTAAAACACTGCTGAAAACACATTACTTTAACATGGCCTTTTTATAACTTCACTTTAACTTAATCCTGATACTCTTATGTTCAATTCATCACAATAATTATTCATAGTGGCTCTAAAATCCATACTGACCCCAACTCTCTCTTCTGTTTCTTTTTCCGGTTTCTTTGGCCACCACCACCTACTCAAAGCTTCATGATGTTCCAACATTGATGGACTGAAAGCCAGAAGTCTATGTGACCATCATCATCATCAAGCCCTTCCGTGAGAATCCTAAATCCAAAGAGGACTGTTTCATTTATGTTAGGTAGAATGCCCAGAGGGGTCTGGGCGGTCTCATGGTCTGGAATCCCTACAGATTTTATTTTTTCTCCAGCCGTCTGGAGTTTTTTTGTTTTTTCTGTCCCCCCTGGCCATTGAACCTTACTCTTATTTGATGTTAATTAATGTTGATTTATTTTGTTTTCTTACTGTGTCTTTTATTTTTCTATTCTTTATTATGTAAAGCACTTTGAGCTACTGTTTGTATGAAAATGCGCTATAGAAATAAATGTCGTTGTTGTTATTTCACCGAGTAATATCTTCGGTTTGTTTGCGCTAATGCGATCTTTACTCTCATTTTCTTGAGACTTTAGAATTTTCCTACTTCCTCTGTCTCTGTAGCCGCCGATGCATAAGGCAAAGTCGGGCACGGGTAAAAACGCATGTCAAAGAAATCTCACAGTCCAAAAGCTTGTTTTAAAATATTCATCCATCCATCCATTTTCTAACCCGCTGAATCCGAATACAGGGTCACGGGGGTCTGCTGGAGCCAATCCCAGCCAACACAGGGCACAAGGCAGGAACCAATCCTGGGCAGGGTGCCAACCCACCGCAGGACACAATATTCAGTTAAAGTTAAAAGCAAATAATCCACACAAGAATAAAAGGAAAAGTGTATCTTCTATAAGCTTTTCTTGAGAAACTAGTTATTTCTGTACTTAAACATTCTTTACTTCTTCTTTCTATACTTAAAGGTTCTTAATTTCTTCTTCTATATGCCTTAAGCATACGGTTCAACACTTAAATAATAAGTGCTGTTTAACGAGTTACTTCACACTCAAAAGGCCCGTAGGCCGGTTGGCACATAGGCATGTGTCCAGGCACGGTCACGTGTGCAAGCACGAACATGGTTGAAAACCATATGCCTCGATACCTCACACTCGGCAAGGCTAGACACTAACTGAACTTTAATGTTTACTAAAAGCTGTAGAAATGGCAAGAATATACCAATACAATTCTATTTACGGGGGTTATAGGAACCTCTCACAGATTCTGCATTATCATCTAGTAAAATATTCATGAATCTTATAGAACTAGGAAAATGGCTCTTACAGTCTCAAAGCTGCTCTGCATGTGTATCTCAGGACTTGCTTCCAAAGGTTGTAAGTATGATGTGACTTGTCCGTCTCACGGGACGTGAAAGTGTCTCTCTTCTAAAGATCACGTCTCGTCGCAGGAAAAAAAAAAACCTCTGGTATCGTCGCAATATAGATTTTTTTTTTTTTATAAGAGAGAGATACAGTATATGGTTTATTTGGGTGGTATCCAAACTGTTCACATTGTCCTTTGTTATTTCCTAACGATACACAGACACATACATAAATATCCAGCAGTCACACTACATGCACTTCTGAAGAGGTCACCCACCTGAAGCTGTGTGTATGGGCCTGGCCAGAACTTGGATGGGAGACCACCAATCAAAAGCGTGGGTTGCCACTGGAATAGGTGGTCTGGTGAGGCCAGCAGGGGGTTGAACAAATACTGGACGTTATTTTCTTCATTTTAGTAATCACAAGGCAAAAAAAAAAAAAAGTAAGCTTAAAAACGTAAAAGATATCATGGAAACTTTACTCAACATCTCCAAGATGCAACCAAAATTACCAGCAGCTGCCATACCACACACATGCACTCAACGTGGATCCCAATGCCCCAGTGCAGTGACAGGGAGGGACACTGTGGTGCCAATTGGCACCTTCCATCACATAAGATGTAAAACCGAGATCCTGACTATCTGTGGCCATTAAAGATCCCTTTATAATGAGTAGGATGTATTCCTGATGTCCTGGATAAATTGCAAACCACAGCCTAGTCATTCAGGCCCACCTAATCATCCCCTGTCTCTAATTTGGTGATCTCTCTGACCACTTCACTACCAAAAGCTAATGGGTGGCGAGTGGACTGGCACAAAAATGGCCGCCGTCACATCATCTAGGTCAGGGTTGGGCAGTGTTGGTTCTAGAGGGCCACCATGGCTACAGGTCTTCATTCCAACCCAACTGCTTAATTAGAAACCAATCCTTGCCAGTCTCACATCTTATTTAATTGTATGGCTTGTTAGTCTGCAATTTAAAGTTCTTATATCGTAGATTTTTTCCTTTCCAAAGGATATCATCCAAATGATTTGAAGCCTAAAACAGATAATTTTCAGTCTGTCACATTTTCAATTACCTGTTTTATTAAATCAAACAGATTTAAATGAAAACAAACTGAATGGAGAACTCCTGGCCGCTTTGTCATTTACATTTTAGTGCTAATAAGGATCCATTAAAACGGTGAATGCAGCTGTTTAAGATTGAAATAAGCAATTAAGGGTGGGGAATCTTAACAAGCAAGACCACCAAAATGAAGCATCAAAATGTCACTTCATCAACAGTACTTGTTTTCTCCTTAAGAAACTGGCTTGGAACTCAAACCTGCAGCCACTGCGGCTCTCCAGGAACGACATAGGCCAGCCCTGATCTAGGTGGATACTGCACATTAGTGGTGGGTGAAGTGGGTCCCCACTCCCTAAGTAAAGCACTTTATGAACGTAAAGAATTACTAATAGACAAAAGCAAAGACATACAAGTAACCGAG
The DNA here is from genome assembly GCF_016835505.1 of Polypterus senegalus. Lineage (NCBI taxonomy): Eukaryota > Metazoa > Chordata > Cladistia > Polypteriformes > Polypteridae > Polypterus > Polypterus senegalus. The sequence continues at coordinate 19,969,929 of NC_053156.1, read as the reverse complement.
GGTTAGACTGGGGTCACTTACCCCCAAAAGGTGAATAAAAGAGGGTGGCATCAAGAAGGCTGACCAGCTGGGTGCTTCTGTTTCCTGCCACAGTTCAAAGTACAGGGTGGCGCACAAAAAAAACCGAACCATCTCCGACCGGCTGGCTCGAGCTATTATACCGGCGGTTGCAGTCGCGATCGCGGATGCCTTGTTGTCGCGATGGGGTCAGCAGCCCCAACTGTGCATTAGTACGGAAGCTGTGAGCCAGTGGGTACAGACGTGCGTGAAAGAGATCCAGAAGATGTATTCTCTGCAACAGAGGATTGGAATAGTGGAAGCAAATGTGAAAACATGTCACACTTTTCACGAGTCACAACGTCTTCACAGACAGAGAAACTGTCGGCAAACTTTTGTGGCCACCAAGATCACCGAACCTATCCACTGACACTTTTCCCTTCAGAATGTCCAACAGGTAAAAGTCGCATGTCAATAATCCAAAGACATTACAGGAACTGAAGGACAATATTCAGAGTGAAATTGGAAAAATTGAAGCGGGTGAGCTGCGTCGCGTTTATGACAATATGGTGCGGCGTGCAGAAAAGTGTATTGACGCACAAGAAAATCGTTTCCAGCACCTCCTCTAGCCAGTAAGTACAGATTTTTGTATTGCATATCTTTCGTTTCATGTACAGGCTATAAAACGTACGTCGATGTTGGAGATGGTTTGGGTTTTCGTGCGCCACCCTTTACTAGGGTGTTGTACCATGATAGCCATTATCAATGCAATGAGTAAGTCTCGACTGTACATTGTTCTCCTCTCTCACTAAATGAATCAGAGCATGGAGAGGTCTATTAATTTTTATTAACATTTCAGTTGACCCACTTGAAGGTTTTTTCCAATGCCATCTCTGTCCTGGTGTCTACAAAAACACAAGGAATTCCAGCTTCTGTATTACATCTTGCCTGAAGAAGGGGCCTGAGTTGCCTCAAAAGCTGGCATATTGTAAGCTTTGTAGTTAGCCAAAAAAAGGGGTCATTCTGCTCGACTTCTCATTGCACCCACAGTTCAAAGAAATGCAAGTTATGTGATCTGGTGATGCAAATTTGGCCCCCCAATATGTGTGTGTGTGTGTTCACCCTGCCTCATGCCCGGTGCTTGCTGGAATAGGCACCATCTTCCTCAAGACCCTGCTTTGGATGAGAGTGCTTAGAAAATGAATGGGTGGATATCTCTGAACCATTATAACGTGACAGATGGGTATTTTAATAACCTGTATGGGGTGTAACAAGAGGCCAGGTACGATTTGTTTTTTTGGGCAGAGCTATAGTTATAGAAATACAACCAGAGTGCTGAACAGGCTAAAGAGTACCTTTAACAGGGAATTGCCAGCTCCTGGCCACTATGTGCCCAGTAGAGCGAGGGTCGATTTTAATTTTGCATTTGAAAAAAAATCACAACTTATTTTTAAATTAGTTTGTCTCAGTTGCCAGCCAAGGCAGAGCTGGCAGGACCAAAAAAAAAGTAGGCAAAGGCAAGGACCAAGAAATGAAATGAAAAATGTGACTTTTGTAAAAAGCAAGGGTCAAAAACCAAATCACACACAGACAACACACCAAAACAAAAAAATCTGAAACAACAGTCACTGTTATAAGAAAAACAAAAAAAACAGTTCCAGAAAAGAATTTTAATTGCTAGCTAAGATTTATTTATACAGAGATTCGCTGGACAATGTGTGTAGCACACCACATCTGTAAATAACGTCTAATTCGTGCTTCTCATGACCGCGTGGAAGAAACGCTGCACCATTGCTAACAAAAAAAAAAGCCCTGCTGTGATGGACAACCATGGCCACTACCGGGCCAGGACGCCAGCAGGGTGGAAGGACCAGGGGATGAGGCAATACCTCCCTTGGGACACTAGAGGGCAGCACCCCATGGCAGCTATGGCACCACGGATTCCTGCAGGGCATGTCGGGAGCAAGAGTTTGGTGAAGCCCTGTTGGGTTCTGTGGAGGCTGCCAGGGGGAGCTGCAGAGCCCTTTGTAGGACCTCCAGTGCACCTGGGAGTGATTCCAGATAATAGTGATGAGCCACCTGGAACACTCCCGGGACCTGAATAAGAGGAGCCAGAGTCGGGAGGAAGGAGACAAAGCCCGAGGAGGGGTGGAGTCAGATGGACTGGCAGCAAGGAAGGGAATGGACTGTATATTGCGGTGCTGGTAATGTGGGCACAAACTGTAAATAAACATGGGTGTTGAGTGAGCCTGTGTCTTGCCTGTTTGTGTCTGGGGGACAGGGTGGTAGTACGCCCCCTAGTGGCCTACAGTGCAGAGAAATCAAGGAATACGTTACTCTGCATCTTTGAGATACAACAGTGGCTTCATTGTCACACTTACAAAAATCAAGAAGAGAAGCAGGTGCATCATTCAAAAGTCAAAAGGCAGAAGCTAAAAATAAAAGAAATGCCTAAGTGGGGCAGCCAAAGGAATTCAGAAATGGTACCCATCGGAATATTTACACTTTATTAGTAAAATGTGTACCGTACAACCTGAGGGGAAGTGAAAGTAGGAAGTATGGTTGTATAAATGATGTCTGACCAGTATGGTTGAACAAATACTGGATATTACTTTTTCACTTTTGTAATCACAAGGCAAAAAAAAAGTAAGCTTAAAAACAGAACAGAAATCATGGAAACTTTACTCAACGTATCCAAGATGCAAACACGGTTTCCAGAAGCCATACCACATGCCCTTCAGAAGAGGTCACCCACCTGAAGCTAAGCGTGTTCAGGCCCAGCCAGTACTTGGATGGGAGGCCATCTAGGAAAAGCTTGGATTGGTGGTGGAAGAGGTATTGGTGTGGCCAGCAGGGTCGCCTACTCTGTGGTCTGTGTGTTAATCCCAATGCCACGGTGTTGAACAAATTGGGTGCCGTCCTTCGGATAAGATGTAAATTGAATGTCCTAACACTCTGTGGTCATGAAAGATCTCTCTGGGTATCCTTCGTAAAGATTAGGGTGTATCCCGATGTCCAGGCTAAATTGTCCACCACGGCCTGGTCATTCTGGCCCCCTAATCAACCCCTGTGTCTAATTGGCAAACTCTCTTTCACTGCTTCATCACTTAACAGCTAATGTGTGGTGGGCGCACTGGCACAAAAATGGTTGACATCACATCACCCAGGCTGATGCTAAACATTAGTGGTGGTTGAACTGGCTCCAGGTTCAGTACGTAAAGCGTGTTCATTAACAACATAAGTGCTATATAAATGTAAAGATTATTATTATAACAAAAGTTCTATATAAATGTAAAGAATTATTATTGTTACTATTATAACAAAGTGCTACATAAATGAAAAGAATTATTATTATTATAACAAAAGTGCTATATAAATGTAAAGAATTATTATTATTATAACAAAAGTGCTATATAAATGTAAAGAATTATTATTATTATAACAAAAGTGCTATATAAATGTAAAAGTATTAGGATTACCAAAATGTCATTTTCTACAATTAAAAAACATAACTTAAAATGTGCTATAGACAGAAAAAGACAACAAGCCAGTCTATGGCTCAAATCAAAAGGTAGACAAGTCGGGGAGCAGGCACTGGTACAGTGTGTTGCCGCACCCACCACACGATGAAACAACTCAGGATCCCGTTTGGCAACCCCCTGGCAGACACGCGGCCCAGTCCCACCCTCCGGAAATGACCCTCTGTCTGCCGCAGCCAGGTGTTATGTGGGCGACCCCTTGGCCTGGTCCAGCCACTTGGGTCTCCAAAAATAGGATCTTATAAGCCGGATCACCCTCGGGGAAACACGCCACATGGCCGTAGTGCCGTAACTGACGCTCCCTCACAATGCTGGTCATGTGCCTCATTTGGGACTCCATGAGCAACACAAAGTCAAACCAACAGTGCCCAAGGATTTTCCAGAGAGACACAGTATCAAAGGAGTCCAGTCTTTGTCTCAGGTCCCTGAATAGCATCCATGTCTCACAAACGTATAGCAAGACAGGAAGCACCAGGACTCTAAAGACTTGGACCTTTGTCCTTTTGCACAGATATCAGGAGTGCCACACACCCCTTTGACCTAATGACCCCCCTATGCTTTATCAATCTGTCTGAGTTCATTGGAAGAGTCACCAGAGACATGAATGTCACTGCCAAGGTAAGTAAAACCTCTCGATAAAGTCGACACACTCTCTAGAAACAGACACACTGCTGATGGCTATGCCGAAGAGGTCATCACAATACGTGACTTTCTTGGAGACACTTTTAACATCCCGCGAGACAAGGCAGCGAGAAAAAAGGACAGCTGCTGTACAGGCTTTTAAATGATCAACGCGCAGCATGACAAGCAGAACATACAAATCGGCAGCAGCAGGAAGCCAGTAGCTGATCCGTCCACATCTCCATAGCGTGTGTTGAGCCCTCCCCCTTCACAACGAGAGCGACAGAGACGCGAAGTGGCTGGCGCGTAGCACACCCCAGGGGGTTAGAGGACTACCCAAAAAAGATATAAATCACTTGCAACGAGTGCAGAATGCAGCTGCTAGAATCCTAACTAGGAAAAGAAAATCCAAACACATTTCTCCAGTTTTGATGTCACTACACTGGTTGCCTGTGTCATTCAGGACTGACTTTAAAATACTGCTTATGGTTTATAAAGCCTTAAATAATCTGCTCCATCTTATATATCGGAGTGTCTGACATCTTATTTTCCAAATCATAACCTTAGATCTTCAAATGAGTGTCTCCTTAGAATTCCAAAAGCTAAACTTAAAAGAAGTGGTGAGGCGGGCAGCCTTCTGCTGTTATACACCTAAAATCTGGAATAGCCTGCCAATAGGAATACGCCAGGCTGATACAGTAGAGCAGTTTAAAACACTGCTGAGAACACATTACTTTAACATGGCCTTCTCCCAACTTCACTTTAACTTAATCCTGATACTCTGTATGTTCAATTCATCATAATAAATTATTCATGGTGGCTCTAAAATCCGTACTGACCCCTACTCTCTCTTCTGTTTCTTTTTCCTACTCAAAGCATCATGATGTTCCAACATTGATGGACTGAAAGCCAGAAGTCTACGTGACCATCATCATCAAGTCCTTCCATGAAAACCCTAAATACAAAGAGGACTGTTTGATTTATGTTAGGTAGATTGCCCAGAGGGGACTGGGTGGTCTCATGGTCTGTAATCCCTACAGATTTTATTTTTTTCTCCAGCCTTTGGAGTTTTGTTTTTTTTGTTTTTTCTGTCCACCCTGGCCATCGGACCTTACTCTTATTCTATGTTAATTAATGTTGACTTATGTTTATTTTTTATTGTGTCTTCTATTTTTCTATTCATTTTGTAAAGCACTTTGAGCTACATTTTTTGTATGAATATAAAATATATATATAAATAAATGTTGATTGATTGATTGAGAGAAGCGAGCAGGGGGCAAAGCCCCCTAGTAATAAAAAAATGTAAAAAGAAAACTCTGTGGCACTGCTATAGATTTCCACAACCAAAGGCAATGAGAAACTGCACACAGCGGAATTACTGCACACAATTAGTAAAAAGTGTACTCAACAAACTGAGAGGAAGTGAAAATGGCAAGCAGTCTCCGAAAAGGGGCAAGTGGAGTTCACCTGCAAAAGCAGTTCACAAACTCAACAGTGCAACATTCTTCATCATCATCATCATCATCATCCATATGGCGATAAGCAGAAGAAAATGAGGATTCTACTGAAAACAGACAAGTCTACAAAAAGATAGGCCACAATAGACCAAATACATAATATCTGTAGTTATGAAGCGCAACTTGTGAACTGGGAACTACGAAAAGTGAGATATCAAAGCGCTCAGTTCTGAGACGGCTTGTTTTAGCCACATGCGTGATCTGTCAATATGACTACACGTTTGTGCTCATTTAACAAAGATCTGTTGAGAGAATTGAAATTTCTGAAATCTTATGTGGTTTCAAGAATAACAAACTGATACAACAAACATGTGGAAGTAGATGTTCTGCAGTACTTACTGTGGAGGATACGGAGCTTTGACTCTGCACGTCAATACTAACAAACATAAAGGGTGCCAAAAAGAGTTACGTGTGCCAGGTCGGCCAGACACGATTTAGGCAAGCGTAGGGCTGTTTGCACATTATGGAAATATATCCACAAGCCACTTTATTAGGTACGCCTCACTAGTTCCGGGTTGGACATCCTTTTGCCTACAGAACTGCTGTAATTCTTGGTGGCATCGATCCAGCAAGGTGCTGGAAACATTCCTCAGGGATTTGGTCCAGATTGACATGACAGCATCACACAGTTGCTGCTGATTTGTCAGCTCCACATCCATGATCTCCTGTTCCACCACATCCCAAAAGGTGCTCTACTGGGTAAGGATCAACTAATTGTGGAGGCCATTTCAGTCCAGTTAACCCAACGTCATGTTCAAGAAACTAGTTAGAGATGATCTGAGCTATGTGACATGGCGTGTTATCCTGCTGGAAGGAGCCATTAGAAGATCACAAAAGGATGGACGCAGTCAGCAACAAGACTCTGGTAGGCTGTGGCAGTTAAACGATGGTCAGTTGGTACTGAGGGGCCCAAAGTGTGCCAAGGAAATATTAACACCACCACACCACCGGCACCACCTGAACTGTCGATACAAGGCAGGATTAACCCAAGCTTTCATGTTGTTGATACTGAACTCTGACCCTGCCATCCGAATGTCGCAGCAGAAACTGACACTCCACGGACCAGGCAACTTTTTCCAATCTTCTGTTGTCCAATTTTAGTGAGCCCATGTGAATTGTCGCCTCAGTTGCCTGTTCTGGGTGTCACCTGGTGTGGTCTCCTGCTGCTGTAGCCCACCTGCTTCAAGGTTTGACGTGTTGTGTGTTCAGAGCTGCTCTTCTGCAGACCTCACTTGTAACGAGTGCTTATTTGAGTTCCTGTTGCCTTTCTATCAGATCAGACCAGTCTGGCCATTCTCTCCTGACCTCTGGCATCAACAAGGCATTTTCACCCAGAGAACTGCCACTCACTGGATATTTTCCCTTTTTCGGACAACTCTTTGTAGCAGGTCACTTTCTTAGTAGGTCAACAGTTTCTGAAATACTGACAACCAACAACCATGACATGTTCAAAGTCACTTCAATTATCTTTCGTCCCCATTCTGGTGCTCGGTTTGAACTTCAGCAGGTCATCTTGACAAAGTCTACCGGCCAAAATGCACTGAGTTGCTGCCATGTGATTGGCCGATTAGATATTTGTGTTAACAAGCAGTTGAACAGGTGCACCTAATAAAGTGGCCAGTGAGTGCATATCGACATGAACATTTGCTGGATATTTACAATATACAGTAATCCCTCGCTATACGACTTGCGTGGCTTCACTCTATCGCGGATTTTATATGTAAGCATATCTAAATATATAACGCTGATTTTTCGCTTGGACAATGGGTCTTTTTACTTCCTGTACGTGCTTCCTCAGTTTGCCCAGTTGATTTCATACAAGGGACGCTATTGGCAGATGGCTGAGAAGCTAACCAATCAGAGCATGCAGTTAAGTTCCTGTGTGCTGATTGGCTCAGCGTCGCAGCGTCAAATTCGATTCCGCTATGCTAACCAGGAAGTCTCGTCTCGCTCATTCAGCATCAACGTGTTTCGCTGTGTCAAGAGTTAACTTTTGTGCATTTTCTTGCATTGTACGTATTTATTGCTGGTTGCCTGGCTATGGTAATGGCTGTAACATAACATGTAACACATGTGATATCGGAGACGCTCGATATCTTATCTATAATATTTAGGTTTTACTGTATATAAACAGTGTGTTTACATACTTAATTTCAACGAATCTTACCTAATAACAAAGAGAATATAAAGGGTTTATGCTGTATAACTGTGCGGGAAATGTTTATAAGAGTGTGGGAGAGTTTATAAGGGCATAAAATATATAAAAATAACCATATGAACATACGGTTTTTACTTCGCGGATTTTCACCTTTCGCGGGGGGGTGTTCTGGAACATAACCCCCACGATAGGTGAGGGATGACTGTAATCGTATACTGGATAAATAAAATACAGTATGCATAGAAATTAAAATGTATAATATGTATTAAGCACTTATTTTTAATTGAGCACTTGTTTCACGTTGCAATTCTGTATCTTCTTATTTTTTTAATGATATTGTAATCTCACAGATACAGTTTAAGCACCAAATGACACTGAACTTTCAGACAATTAAAACACAGATATGCACCGAGCCTTACAAGCGACTCCTCCACCAGTCAACTGATACCCTGAGCGCCCATACCAAAGACTGGACGGGGGATTAACAATAAGGGTACACGACAAAGTCGGCAAAAGGCATCCATCCATCCATCCATCCATTTTCTAACCCGCTGAATCCGAATACAGGGTCACGGGGGTCTGCTGGAGCCAATCCCAGCCAACACAGGGCACAAGGCAGGAACCAATCCTGGGCAATGGGGTGTTAATCATTAGCATAATGAATAAGGGGCAAGGATGGACAGAATTTAATGTAATATAAAATACGGCTTACAAAGAAGGTGGAGAAAAGAAATCGTTGAGCTTAATGTCTGGCCACGAAAGGATTCGTCGCAGAGTGCACAAGGGGCGGCGCAGACAGGCACGCACCGACCTATGAGAGGGGGGCGGCACGTACCCCTCTGCTAAAATCAACTGGCCTAAAATTGGGGGCCGCCAGCAAATCTTCCATAAGGATTCTGCCTTGGATCAGCAGTTCACAGCGTCACCTCCAACCCACAGTGTGACGTGAGGCGTAGCTGATGGCATAAATTAGCTGGCACTGGACGTAGGATATGAGAGCACATGGAAGGAAAAACCAACCATAACACAAATCCAGATTGCTCTATTGGTTTAAACGAACTACACGCACTTCGTCAATGTAGCAATACTAACATCGGCTTGGATTTGTAATAAAATACAAAGCAAAAAAAAAATCACAAAATGCCAGCCAAGCCAAGAGAATCGAGGGTAAACTCCCAGCATTCCTTCAGTCTAAGTGCAAAACTGAAAGCAATCTTTCACCTCCCTCATTCTTCGTATTTGTGACATGTAGACAAGCCCCCAGAGCGCACACTCGAGTTGGACAAGGCTGCCGGCTGAATCCCACCACTGACTCTCTGCATCAGAGACCCACACAAGCCACTTCCATTTAACATGAGCTCAACCGCGCTGGCTCTCTCCCTGCAAGTTTAAAATGTTCACTCTGGTTGGTCATTTAATGCCCACCAAATCTCGAAGGCACAAGTTTTTAGAGCTGGATTCTCTCTCCCTCATGCCAGCCTCCTTTAGTGACCTTATTGCCACCCAAGTCACAGGATTACTTTGGATAAAGTTGTTAGACTAAACAAATAAATGTCATCTGGTAAACAAACATTTCATCCTTTCGACTGAAAGCAGGGCCAACATGGCACCAGGCTAACCTGGGAGAAATCCCCTGTAGCTGTGATCTTTTACATGAAGATATTCAGGCTGCTTGACGCGCCCGCCAGCACATGTGGGAGAGCGACTTTTGGAGACTGACAGCTGAAAGCAAAGTAGAGTCATCATCTTGGGGGGGGGTGGTCGTGCGGAATTACCTCAAGGCAGCCCGCCCGAGTATCAGAGGCGCATAACTTTCACATCGTGTAATCAGCTTATTCTTCTCAACTTACACTCGAGCACATGAAGCCTTGGGGGGACAGGCGGCCAATCTGGTGCACTGCGGTCAGGACCGAGTCACTAGGAGGCGATGAGAGACACAAGGGCATCCGGAGAAGCCGGCGGCATCGCCGGCTGTCATGTCTTGCTTCGTGATATTCCCTCCTTTGTCTTTTTGTGTGACCCTTGTCTTGGCTTCCTGATCGCCTTATAAAAAGGCTTTTATTCAGAAAACAAGCGCCTCTGTTGAACGCTTCTGCTACACTCAAAAATCACATGTGCCCCCCAAATTGTGAGTCTGTACACAAATTCTGCTCAGGCACCCAATTCAGTGGCTTCCACAGATCCTAAAAACTGCATAAGCAAGATACAAAAAAAATTGCACTTAAATGACTTTATCCAAGGAGGTTTGAGGTACAATCAGCTCCATTTCTTTTGTTTACCAATTGGAGCGCAGACAGGTCAAGTGACTTGCTGCTCAGGGTCGCACGGCGTCAGTAGTGGGATTTGAACCCACAATCTCAGGGTCTGAAGTCCAAAGCCTTAACCACCACACCACACCACACCGCCTGTCATAGTTGATAGACAGATGGAGATATATGAAAGGCATCACGTAGACAGACGTGAACGGTACTCTGGAATCAAGAGGCGTGACGTGAATGGCACCGTGAAGTCAACAGATACAAATGGCTTGAAACGCCCCAGCATCACTTCATGCCCACAATGTCAATCGTGAAATGCCCATCCAATGTCCAGATACACCATGGTTAAGATTAGGGTTGTGGGAGGGTTACCATGACCATGAGGGCGATCCATGACTGACCATACAGGTACTGCGGGCTGCACTTAGAGCCATCTCTGTGAACGGCATGAGGAAGATACAGCAGAATACAGTAGATAGATGTAAAAAGAAAGAGTGAGAGAGAGAGACATGAAGGCATTATATACTAGATAGATAAATAGATGTGAAAGGCACTATATGATAGACAGACAGACGTGTAAGGCATATGAAAGGCACCAGACAGACAGATAGATAGATATGTACATTTTGTGTCGATTTGTATTTGTATTTTAAGGCTGCTTCACATTACACGACTTTTCCACTGATTTTCAGTCGTAGCACTCATTTACAAAATCTTAGCGATGAGATGAGCTGTGGATAGTTGCAGCACACGCTCATGACCACCAGGCGTGTAATGTCTCAATAGCCATAGGTAATAATAAAAATAATAATTCTTTGCATTTATATAGCGCTTTTCTCACTATTCAAATCGCTCAGCGATTGCAGGTTAAGGGCCTTGCTCAAGGGCCCAACAGAGCAGAGTCCCTTTTTGGCATTTATGGGATTCGAAGAGCTTCTGGATCTCCTCTATACTCCTAAGATGGAGTCTGTGCCAGGAGGCACAGCAAACCTTCTTGTGATGGCAGGTATGGATGTGCCATCCTGGAGGAGCTGGACCACCTGTGCAATGACAATCGGCTGCAGGTACCACTTCATGCTATCAGTAGTGACAAGGACACTAGCAAAACTAAAGAATAAGTCAGAAATGGATAAGGAGAGGAGAGCAACCGTCTGTGGCGACCATTCTCTTTCAGCGGACTGGTCTTGCTGTTGCCTCCCCAATGCACCTGTTGTCACTTTCATTGTTAAGATTAGGGTTGTCTCACTCGGAGGGCGATCCATGACTGACGATACAGGTACTGCGGGCTGCACTTAGAGCCATCTCTGTGAACGGCATAAAGGAAGATACAGCAGAATACAGTAGATAGATGTAAAAAGAAAGAGTGAGAGAGAGAGACATGAAGGCATTATATACTAGATAGATAAATAGATGTGAAAGGCGCTATATGATAGACAGACAGACGTGTAAGGCATATGAAAGGCACCAGATAGACAGATAGATAGATACGTAAAGCATTGTACAGTAAATAGAGAGGAAAGGCATTATATACTAGATAGACAGACAGACACACAGATACTGTACTTAAGGCATTATATACTAGACAGACAGACAGAGGCATTATATAATAGATAGACAGATGTGTAAGGCATATGAAAGGCACTAGACAGACAGACAGATATGAAAGGCACTAGACAGATAGATGTGAATGGCACTATAGAGTATATACAAAGAAAGACATGAAAAGGCACTGTAGTAGATAGGCAGGTAGAGGTGTAAGGCACTATATACAACATAAAGAGATGTGAAAGGCACTATAGTAGACAGATAGATAATGAAAAGGCACTATAGCAGACAGATGAACAGATAAATGTGAAAGGCACTATATGATAGACAGAGAGACAAACAGACAGATATACCGAGTAATCTGTTTTTGCTTCATAACCATTTTGATATCAGATAGACAGATATGTAAGGCACCACTGAGTAGACAGATATGAAAGTTGCTATAAAGACTGACGGACAGATGTGAAAGGCACTAAATTTATAGGCCGATGCCTTAATTCAAGGCAACTTACTTCTGAGACACAATCGGCTATACTGTATTTCTTTTGTTTTTCCAAATAGAGTGCTGGCATGTGAAGAGACCTGCTCCTGGTCATGCGGTGTCAGTAGTGGGATTTAAGTGCAAAGCCTCAACTACTATCTCAAAATGCCTGCATATGGATTTAAAAACGGATGAATGAAACAATCCAAAGGTGATGGACTAGTGGACCTTAGCATTTAACCGGAATTTCAGGATCAGCTGCACACAACTCCTTGCCCGTGCCTGGCAGGACCACACGTCTGCCTCAGACATTTCCATCCAAGGGCCTGGAGGCGAGGGGTGCTCGCCAGGCCTCATCTGTCAATCGAGACCGCTTCGCACCCACCAAGCCACCACTCGTACTATCGGCAGACTGACACTCAAATGCGTGGATGGCCCCCAGGGACAGTCTATAGATACTGTGGCAGTCAAAGCTGACACACAATCTCAGAGGCCTTTGCCCTCCTGGAGAAGCCAAGCCCATTTCTTCTTCAATCCCTGAGAAGTGCTAGAGGCGTCTCAATAACTGCAATGAAAGGTGCAGACCTGCTGTGACCCGTGATTCACGCTGCCGCCCCCACAATGTATACAAGCCCAGTGGGAGAAAGTTCAGCAGTGGAACAATATGGATTGCTTGCGGTTTTTCTTTAAAATAACTATTGCTAGTGGGGGCCACAATGTTCGAGAAGATGACACCGCTTATGAACTCAGACTCAAGTCTGTCTTTTTTTTTTTTCTCCGTTTGAGCAAGACTCTGATCCTTGTTAGACGCACGAGTGCCATCCGTCTTGGAAGCCACAGAGCCGCTCGCTTGATGTCTGGCAGTCGTGTGTCTGCGTTCCCCACCAATTTAAACAGAGGACTTGAGCACACAATGAGTCAGAAAGCGGGTGATGATTCACGGTAAAACCAACAGACGCAAGGTCATACTGCCACATGAAACACCAGCTTACGGAGGAGGAGGCAAGGCTGCAAAAAGGCCTGCTTCCCCTCCTACACACCTACGGGCCGGCTGCCAAGTTTCCTCCGTGAGAAACCGGGGGTAGGCGGTCGTGACAGAGGTAACGCATCTGCCTGTTCCCGCGGGGTCCGATTGGTGCTGTCCTCGAAACCAGCGGCAGCCAACGACGTCCCACCTTAAATCTGCGGAGCTTCAGCCCAAACGAGGCCATGTCACTGTAGGCTGCTAAGCCGAGGAGGCTCAATGACATTTTCATTCTTACAGGATCTTCTCAGTGTTGCATTGTGGGGGGCATGAATTAAGACACAAAGATGGGCATTCAAATGCCATGTGACCCCTGGATCTCCAAAATGCTGCCTTCGAGTAACTAAGAAGATTGGCTAATCCTCCTACTTGACACTGGACGAGTCGCTGAAATTGTACAGCTAAAGGAACCATTAAAACACTCCCCGCCGAGAGGGCATACTCACCCACTCAACCACCCATCTATCCATCTCCTAACTAAATTCATCATTTTTAGCAGGGTAGGGAGCCACTGCCCATCCAACAAGAACCAGTCCTAAGCTACCGCAGGGTACACTTATACCGCCCACACTTCAAAACAGGAAACCCACCTGACATTAAGTGTGTTTAGGCGCGGATGGGAGACCACCTAGGAGGAGATGTTGTTGAGGCCAGCAGGGGGCGCTTACTCTGTGGTCAGTATGTGGCTTTATTGACTTTGTTTTCATTTTGTGTCGATTTGTATTTGTATTTTAAGGCTGCTTCACATTACACGACTTTTCCACTGATTTTCAGTCGTAGCACTCATTTACAAAATCTTAGCGAAGAGATGAGCTGTGGACAGTTGCAGCACACGCTCATGACCACCAGCCGTGTAATGTCACATCAGCTAGTTACAACATCTCAATAGCCATATAATTCTTTGCATTTATATAGCGCTTTCCTCACTACTCAAAGCGCTCAGCTATTGCAGGTTAAGGGCCTTGCTCAAGGGCCCAACAGAGCAGAGTCCCTTTTTGGCATTTATGGGATTTGAAGAGCTTCTGGATCTCCTCTATACTCCTAAGATGGAGTCTAACCTTCTTGTGATGGCAGGTATGGATGTGCCATCCTGGGGAAGCTGGACAGCTGGACCACCTGTGCAATGAGAATCGGCTGCAGGTACCACTTCATGCTATCAGTAGTGACAAGGACACTAGCAAAACTAAAGAATTAGTCAGAAATGGATAAGGAGAGGAGAGCAACCGCCTGTGGCGACCATTCTCTTTCAGCGGACTGGTCTTGTCGTTGCCTCCCCAATGCACCTGTTGTCACTTTCATTTTCACCAAAACAGGCGACGTTGACACACAATCACTTCTGCATCCTAACTGGACAGACTGAGATCCCTGAAGGTTCACTGACTTGGTGTGAGACTCGGAGGATTAAGTGTTCACTTCAGTTTTTTCAGTAGTGTATATATAAACACACACACGCACATATACACATACATACATACATATCCTCTTTAATAAAACCCATGTGTGCGTCCAGCTTTCCGTGTGTGTGTGTGTGTGTGTGTGTCTTCTGGTGAAGTGTGCATGCGCGGGGCCGCACGTGTTCAGTCTCTCCCTGTGCAGAGAGAGAGACACACACAGGCGCGCGAGTGCATTGTTACAATGTTACTTTTCTTGGTTGTTTATTAAATTACGGATTTTTCACATTTTCTTTTTTTTCCCCCTGTGCTTAAAACTCATAAAAAAAAAAAAAAAGTGTTTTTTGTGAGCGGTTCGTAGCGCTATAGTGTGAACTCTTGCAGTGTTAGTTTTCTCTGTTATTCAATGTTTTTACATTTAGTTTGCTATTACTCTGTGCATTCTATGGTATAATTAACTATATTTGTGTTTAAAAACTATATATTTACATACAGTTCATACGGTCTGGAACGGATTAATTGTATTTACATACAATCCTACGGGGGAAATTACTTCGGTTCAACTGTATTACTGCGAGAGAAAATTAAAGGCACACAATACAGTGACGCATATTACAGCCACATACAAGGTCCCTTGCCATTTAATATAGACTGTTCCTACTAATGTTTAGGCACTACTGTTCTAGTGCCTGTTATTATAACGGGCTTAATTTCTAGTATTTAACTAATGTTCAAAACATTACTGAATTCAGACTTTCATTCTGTTACAAAGTTATTTTCTTAACGTCATAATGGTAATTTTATTTTACAGCTATATCATTTACAGTAAACCAACAGCAAGGGTGCAATTCGAGCAGACAACGTCACATGACACAACGTCTGTGGCCAGACTCGATATTTGCTCAGCAGTTTTCATCACAGCCCTTCCAACAGATATTAAAAACATCAAGTTGAGTTTGAAAAGTCCCTCAAGTCCTACCGTTTACACACTACTTAGTCACTTATTCCATGTGTCGGTGGTCCTCTGTGTGAAGAAAATCTTCCCAATGTTTTTGTGAAATTTCCCCATTCACAAGTTTCCAACTGTGTCCCCGTGTTCTTGATTAACTCATTTTAAAGTCACCGTCTCGATCCACTTTATCATTTTAAACACTTCACTCAGGTCTCCTCTTCATCTCTCTTAAGGCTCAGCTCTTTTCATCCTTCCTCATAACTCATCCCTTGTAGCCCTCAATCAGCCTCGTCGCTCTTCTCTGGACTTTCTCCAGTGCTGCTGTGTCTTTATGGAGTCATAAACTGCACACAGTACTCCAGATGAGGCCTCACCAGTGTGTTATAAAGCTTGAGCAGAACCTCCTGTGACTTGTACTGCACGCATCAAGGCGCTATATAACCTGACAGTCTGTTAGCCTTCTTAATGGCTTCTGAACACTGTCTGACAGTCGATAGCTTAGAGTCCACTACGACTCCTAAATCCTTCTCATAAGGTGGACTCTCAGTTTTCTGACCGCCCATTGTGTATTCAAACCTCACAATTTTACTTCCTGTGTGTAATTCTTAACATTTACTAACATTAAATTTCATCTGCCACAAATCTGCCCATGCCTGTGTGTTGTCCAACTCCCTCTGTGATGATATAACGGATTCCAAATTATCTGCTAATCCACCTCTCTTGGTATCATCTGCCGACTTAACCAGCTCGTTCTTTATATTCCTATCCAAATCACTTACATATTGTGAGCTGGAGGGCTGATCGCACCCCAAATAGATACAGACGCCCCTGGGAAAACCACAAACCCTGAAACACTGACTACCACCCTCACTTTGCTCCTTATCCTTGCACTATAACGCGTTATACAAGCCTCGCGCGGTACTCCGCCGACTTATAAGCCTTGCGCAGCGCCTGTCAGTTTTGGGAATTGATTGTTTGCTTTTATCTCCTAGCGGAACTGTCATGTCCGACTTGTCATGGAGCACGTTTAAGCTCATGTGTTTGCAGTGTTTGAATAAAAATCCTTCTGGTTTCTACGACCTCCTGTGTCTCTGTGCAAATCTGTGACCCAAGCGTGACAATATATTAAAAATAGCAGTGGTCCCAGCACTGCCCCCTGCTGGTCACCACCTAATTCTGTTAAGGTTCCTTGCACCATCATCCTCTGCTTCCTGTGTCTGAGCCAAAATGTGCACCCATCTACACACCACACCCTCAACTCCCACTTCTTCTAGTTTGTAGCACCTCATCAAATGCTTCCTGAAAGTCCAGATAAAATAATATCACGTACTCCACTCTGTTTGTATCCTTTTGTTGCTTTCCCATAGAATTTCAGCATGTTAGTAAAACACGACCTCTTCGGAACCCATGCTGACTGTTCAGTAAGGCCTTGTTCACACGGGCGTTAAGTTTTTGGATTAACAAACTTGCTCTGAACGTCCTAGACGTTTATGTTGCATTTTGTGGTGGCGATCGATTGACTTCTACACCGCCGTTCGTTTGTCTCTGTCTAACGCCAGCCTGCAGCCCAAATTGTAGTTTGTGTGTTAACCTGTGGAGGCAGTGTCGGGAACTGGATATGAAAGCCCTTGTCGTTTTATTTGAGGTGCCTCCTTTCAATATGGACCATTTTGCTATGTTAGATATTAATCTTCTTGTTTTAAAAATACTCGTAATACGGCGACGTAGGGTGAGAAAAAATCGCCGCCGCTACTGGGTTCATCCTCTGACTGCACAATGTCGGGTTAAAGGAAGTTTTTTTGGTGCTTTATGAAGAAATGCGAAAATTTCCACCCAAGTTTTTTAATTACTGTCGGATGTCGGTTTCCACTTTTGATTGTCTGCTGCAGCTGGTGCAATGCCACATTGCACGCCGATCAACCAATATGCGACTTGGTGTGAGCCCCGAAGAGAGACTACTTGTCACTTTGAGGTAAGGAAACAGTAGTCGAGTGTGCGCTTACACCGGTGTTATGCACTGAAATGCAAACCGCTCCTCCGAAGCGTAAAATAAACGCGCAGATAACGAACTAGAAGCGGTTTCCTTGCGTTCGCTGGGTTTTGAACGCCAAGAAAAAGCTGCATGCAACGTTTTTTTGATGCCGTATAAACGCGCAGCCGGACAAACGACGCCACCAAAGCCCGTGTGAACACTCTCATTGACTCCTACGTAGAAAACACTCGGCGCTTGATCCGCCACCGGACGCTACGAACGAAAAAAAAAACGCTCGATTTTAACACCCGTGTGAACAAGGCCTAAAACTCCTGTTTTATATATATTTATATTTAAGAGGGCATAGTAGCTGGTAGCCTAAGTCTTCTGATGGGAAATTTATCCGATTTTTTTTTTAAGGTACACCATCACAACTGAAACAAACCATTTCTTCTTTCATGCGTCGTCTTGGCCTCCACTGGACCATTTAAGTCTGCGCTGAGTCACGATTAGCATCCCTCAACTTTCCAGTACCACCCAACCCCACCCCACCTCCTTTTCCAACGTGTATTTACTTTAAAACCTGCTTACCGAAGCACCTTGAATCCTTGTCCGGATCCTCCTCCTGTACTGGTTAAACTGCCTGAGGTGAAACTCCACTCATCCTATTTCTGTAGCATCAACAAACTAAACTACAAAGTGCCACCTTCTTGTGTAAACTTCAAGTAGATTGACATCATCATTGCACATGTCTTAGTAAGGATTAAGGCCACCACTACTGCAGAGAGAAAAGGTTGGGGGGAGGTTTTTGGGTTGCAGGGAGAAATGAGAGCGACATGCTGATGTTCTCCAAGTTATTCATAGCAAAGACACAAGTGTGGGCATTTAACACTTTGGGAAGGGCAAGAAAGAACGGGCCATCCGCGTAATGACAAGCAAAGAGCGTGAACACAATGAAAATGGCAGAGGGAGCCAGCGTTCTCATACAGTGGGCTTTAAAAGGTGTTCATGAGCGCAGCTGTTTCACACCCCCAAGCAGATGGCTTTCCTTAAATTCACTAGATAATCCCTCACCAGCCACATTTCTCCATTGGTAAAACTGATTTAACTTAACCAGCGATATGCACAATTATCAAAAGTGCGGACGTTGTACACTCTTTTAGAGTTGAATGCCTCTAGACGCAATCCCAGCATGCCTATAAATTAAAAATGCAATGCTGAGATTCTCACATGGCCAGCTTTATCAATAAAAAGAACGGACGATTAACAGAAAAAAAAAAAAATCAGCGAGGCCTGCTTCTTCCACTTGAGACCGTGCAAGTCTTGCGTTACCTGCTGAATATGACGAAACAGGACAAAAGTAGGTGTTGGGGACCCCCAAGATCCCCGTTTATAAAAGCAATGCTAATAAACGGAAAGGAAACAAAAAATGGAAAGTTGTAAGATGATCGTTTTAGCAGTCTGAATTTAGTTGTGTCCATACAGTCTTATAAATGATCGATGACTTCGTGTTACTCTGTTTCTAATATACTAGAACGAGCAGAAGGGGCGGGGCTTCCCAGTTGGGGTCAGAAGTGTTATCATTGGCTCTGAGAAGTCTCCGCCTCCTCACTTGGGCTGGGAGAGAGGTTTGAACATGTGTCCCACCGGAAGATCTCGTCCACCACCCGTTTTACCATGAGAAGGGCCTCCAAAATGCTCCTACAACACACAAGACCAGCCATACACAGCGAGTGTCTAGAGAAGGGTCCAAGACTACACCCACATTACCAGGCTGAAGTGACTCAAAACCAGTTGCTTTTGCCTTAACGTGACACAAATCTGATGTTTCCAGGGCTGTGTCGACACAGAAATCTGACCTTTGCCAATCCAATCAAGTCTGAGTCACATTCATACAGTATGTGGTCCTAGATTGGATACGTCTCGAAATCGTGGCCATGCGACATGAATGAGAACGATCAGATCGGAATTCTTGGAGTGGACTGTCTCTGCGCATGGGCCGAGTGCTGCCGGCATCAGTCAGACAGCGACAGCAGGGCAAAGCAACAATGGAAGAGGTCTACAGCCGTGACAACAGTTCCTGTCCTGCCATTGCGTGGTTCCTTTCTCAGACCCACACATCTCTTGGTGCAGCAGTGCCAGCCATAGCTGTGAAAACAGGAAAAGCTAACCGTCTGGCTTTTTTTTCCCCAGTTTTCCTGACTAATCACATACAGCTGGCAAACGGTTTGCAGTCCTCCAGAGTAGAATACGACGCATACACTAGCTATTAGTCCGTCCATTTTGTCTTTCTCGATACCAGGAGTTGTCTCACAAACATGACATTTTTTGTTGTTGGCGACGCAGGTGACTTGTGTACAAACACATACATCAATGTGCGCTTGCATGCCGTTTTCAGAGGATAAATGCGTTCACATTACGGCTAGATTACGGGTCACTTGTACTTATGTGTACCACCAAGACAGGCAAATTCACTCTGAGTAAAAACAAATAAATAAAAATAAAAGTAAAAAAAAAAAAATCTGAATTGAGCAATGAAGGTTGAAAGTGTATCCCACCTCCCATGGCATCACTTGACACAAAGTGTCAGCAAATCAATGGCAGCCCATCTGTGCAGGCTCCAGTACGACTAACCTAAGTAGTAATTATTACAATTCCTATATTTGCATATTTTATTTGTATATTTTTTGATAAACTTAAAAAAGGACATTTTTCTCAGAAAATTTGTTAAGCGGATCAGGATAAAGAATAAGAAAATCAGTCTGATAAACTTTCACTACCGGTCAAACATTTTAGAACATCTCCATTTTTCTTCAAATTTAATTAGCTAAAATGCAAAGAACAACCTAAAATGGTGACAAGGTAAGCAGTAAACCGCCATAGGTTTATATTTAACTAGCCATGTGCGCCCAACTACGTTGCGCGTGTTAAAGTTGTCTGTGAAGGGCTCCTTGTTTAAACGCGATTGCCAGTCGTGAACTGGGCCCTTCGTTGCACAGCATTATGATTTTTTATAAAGGTAACAAAATTACAAAAGAAAACCCTTGGACATTGATTCGATAGGAACGGCGTACTCGGAATCACTGTCTGAATAGTAATTATGTGGTGGTGAAGGAGCATTTCTGCTTCTGTCCATTCACAGTCCGTCTCGTTTTCACGACGCTATCGTTTCCTCTCACGGTCTCTTGTCAACCTTTTTCCAGTCACGTAGGTTGCTTTGTGGCAATCCAAAGAGTAAGGCAATATACACGGAGCAATGGTTATAAAAGGGGGACACATAGGTATCCAGGCTCTTTAAAGCATAAATAGAGATCACTTCACTGACATGTGAGCAAGCCACGGTACAACAGTGAGACGCGCAGCACTCGCTGGTTACAACATAACAATAATAATTTCCGGAACGTGCCGTTACGTTGTCATTCATTTTTCCCACTGTCTTTCTTTCATTCATATGTTACGTAGGCACGTACCTTTTATCTTCGGCAATCTCATTCTCTAACCAGGCCTCAGGAGCTAACCAGCGTAACACTGTCCACCACCCCTTTCGTTATTCCGGCACATTGTTGACATTCGTGAGTAACAACAACGTACTAAACTGGAAGGTGGTCTACGCGTGCGTGGAATTCGTGGACAAACAAAGATCAAGATCTAAATGAAGATCTCTTTAGTTAATTTAAAGCACAACAATTTGTTTAGTTTGAATGTCTGTTTTGAGGTGTGACTGGAGTACTACAGTCTTCAGTAGTATAAGCCTGGAGGAGATTCTTAATGCAATGCCTATGTTTTAGCTGTCTCTCTACTGCCATCTAGTGCTTCTTCTAATTCATTCGCGGACAAACAAAGATCAAGATCTAAATGAAAATTATATATAAAGTTTAGGTTTGCAAAAACTGAAAGAATAGCTAATTTTAGAAGGTTACAAATGGGCATCAGCAGGGAGTGACTAATAGGTTACAACCTACAGATGTTCTGCAGCAATTCAAGTAAATGAAGCCAACAATTTGCACAGGTGTCCCAACTTCTGTTGATTACTTAAAACCCCTGTGTGTGTGTGTTTCTTAACCGTCAGATACTTGGGGGTTAACGCACCCCTGGACGCCAAATACTTTTTTGCCGTACTTTTTAAGTACAGTAATCCCTCCTCGATCGCGGGGGTTGCGTTCCAGAACCCCCCGCGATAGACGAAAATCCGAAGTAGAAACCATATGCTTGTGTGGTTATTTTTATATATTTTAAGCCCTTATAAACTCTCCCACACTGTTAACATTATTAGAGCCCTCTAGACATGAAATAACACCATTTAGTCAAAAGTTTAAACTGTCCTCCATGACAAGACAGAGATGACAGTTCTTTCTCACAATTAAAAGAATGCAAATAGATCTTCTTCTCTTCAGGAGCAGAGAATTTCAGAGGGAGAGAGCGCTGCAAAGAAAAGCAAACAATCAAAAAATCAATACGTGTGCTTTTAAGTTTGCCGCAGCATTTTTTAGAGGAGCGTCAGTATCTTCTAAGCAAACAGCCTCTGTGCAAACGGCTCCTCTGCTCACATCTCCTCCGTCAGGCGCAGAGAACGTCAGAGAGAGAGAGCGAGATTAAAGCAACAATCAATGCCGAGCACCGCAATAAAGCGGCATTTTTTTAGTGGAGCGTCAGTATCTTTTAAGCAAACAGCCCCTCTATCAGGCGCAGAGAATGTCAGAGAGGGTGAGAGAGAGGCAGAGACAAGCAAACAATCAAGCTCCGCGCGGGATGCATATCTTATAGCATTGAGGAGTTTTAGTTAATATGTAATACATGCTCTGATTGGGTAGCTTCTAAGCCATCCGCCAATAGCGTCCCTTGTATGAAATCAACAGGGCAAACAAACTGAGGAAGCGTGTAGCATAAATTAAAAGACCCACTGTCTGCAGAAATCCGCGAACCAGCGAAAAATCTGTGATATATATTTAGATGTGCTTACATTTAAAATCCGCGATAGAGTGAAACCGCGAAAGTCAAAGCGCGATATAGCGAGGGATTACTGTAAATGTAACAATTCACAAAGAATAAGTGAAATTTTAACGGAACACATTTTTTTCATGCAATTACTGCAACACTGATCATTTTACACACTGCTAATGAACTGCAAAAACTATAAATAAATAAAAAAAAAAAAACTACAGGAACAATATGTACAAGGTGCAACTGACGCCATTGAAGAAATTCAGTAAATCACCAAGCCAACTAACTGCGCCTGAACTGACTGCACCGGAGCACACGGAGGCCAACGCTGAAACTAGCGGGCCAGTCTAGTGCAGCGGCTGAATCCCAAGGTCAGTGATGCTGCAGTGCTCAAGAGGGCGGCAGTGGTCATGAGCTGGCTGCTCAACAAATGTACGGCACAGACTGATCAGCTCCGGCGTGCTGGAAAATTGCACTGGGAAGCGACTAAAGCTGGTTGTGGCATTCAATGGATGTACGTCGCCAAAAATGCTCGGCTCCGGCCTGCTGGAAAATTGCACTGGGAACCAACTTTAGCCAGTTGTGGAGTTCAATGAATGTATGTCGCCGAATATACTCGGCTCCAGCGTGCTGGCAAATTGCATTGGGATCCGTCTATAGCCGGTTCCGGCAGTTTAAGGGTTAAAGAAGAGTTGGAACAGATTGTGTTAGTACAACCTCTGAAGTACCACTTGGACAATATTCCAGTGACAATAGCAAGAAAACGGCAATTAACAAATGAAATGAGGCCAAGCCTTATTACGCTTGGAAACGCAGGCCCTTCATTTAGAGAAATTGCAAAGAGAATGAAAATGTCATTGAGCACAGAGGCGTCCTACACAATCCAAAGGCAACTGGAAACTGGAAGAAACTCTGATGGGCAGAGAGCTGGCAGAGCCAAAGTCACAAACCAATCAGATGACATGTTTCTGAGGGGTCACCAGCTTGCACGAGTGGCGCCTCACGGCACAACAGCTTCAAGAACAGCTGAACAGTGCAGGTTGACAAAGGCAAGACTCAGTTTCAACTGTGAAGAGGTGACTTTGTGCTGCAGGTCTGACAGGGCGAGTGGCAGTAAGAAAGCCATTCCTTAAAGGACAAAACAGGGCCTTAAAATACGAGCTGTAGACCGGAAGAAAGTCTTATGGGTGGATGAATTCAAATGTGAACTCTTCGGCTCATCACGCAGGGTGTTTGTACGCCGTTGAGTTGGTGACAGGATGGTTCAGCAGTGTGTGACACCAACTGTCAAAAGATGGAGGAGGAAGTGTGAAGATCTGGGCTTCTTTAGCTGGAGGCAGAGTTGGTGACTGGCATTCTGAATCAAAAGGGTTACCACAGTTTGGTTGTTTTTGATGGATCAAAAAATTTGAATTACTTAATGATCCTTGACTTTTTTTTTTTTGCTATTGATCATTTGTTCTATGCCTTGATTTCATAGATAGATAGATAGATAGATAGATACTTTATTAATCCCAAGGGGAAATTCACATAATCCAGCAGCAGTATACTGATACAAAGAAACAATATTAAATTAAATAGTAATAAAAATGAAAAAAAATTAAAATAAAATTAATGTTCGCATTTACTCCCCCGGGTGGAATTGAAGAGTCAAACATTAAGACATTAAAATGTGTGCATTGCCATTAAAACTGAAAAAACTTGTGAGCGATAATGTATATACTTTTAGATGTTTCATCAGAAACTCGGCTCAATAAATATAGAAGGGTATTTCATCAGAGATTTTTATTTTGGTAAACATAACCAGGATATTTGTTCACAGTATGGTTTATAGAATCACTGTAATCAAATGGTAGGCATGCAATGCAACAGCAACGTGTGACCAGTTTCATGCACCGTTACCAGAAGAGTGGGTGTCTCACTCTGAATGAAGTCAGCTTCCCGAAAGGCATGGGTGACGTTAGCATCACAGCTTATCACAAGCATGAATTCATCAGAAGCATCGACATGATGTGCAGCCTGCCTTCACGTGCCGAGTGTAGACATCTCACATTCCACAAAGAACTAATGCCCTGCACTCAACGCTCGACATACCTGCAGTAAGGATGAGGCCAACTTTAGTTCTGAAAGGCATCAATACAGCTGCTGTCATGGCGGTGCAGTGGTCATTAACATGTGGGGTCTGTGAGGGTTTCTCTTTAGCTACTCTCGTTTCATGCCCAAGTCTTGTAAAACTTGTGTTAGGTTAACAGGCGCCCCTAAACTGGACCCTGTGTGAGGAAGTGTAGGTGTTCCCTGCAATGCATGGGTATGCCATAGAGCCAAGCACTGCCGGGATAGGCTCTGGCTGCCCACCCACAACTTCTAAAGTTCACAAAAGAAAAGCCCAAGTTATTTTCTCGGTAGTAATGGTACACAACTTTCCATGTTCTTATATGAAGCATTTTTTAAAATGACCCTGGCCTGGTGCCTGGTCTTGCAGTTTATAAAAATGGGGTCTACCGAGCATCAAACCAAATGTAAAAAAACAAAATCCTTAAATCGGAAGTACTTGTATCTTTTACAGCTCTGTGGTGTGCTGGGCCGGTAACGTCACTTCAAGAGAAGCCCACCCGAATTAACGAGCGGATTATTAAAGGCTGGCTCAGTTATGGGACGCCTTCAGGACCTGCCGCAGGTGGTAGACGAGCACAGAATAAGAGAAAACGGACGACCATTATGAACAATGCTGCACGTCCCCATCTGTGACAATATTAACACTGAGGACTTTTACCTAACATTTTATTAATCTGAAGCAAATCCACAAGCTACTGGGGGGCTCCTTTATACCTACTGAAATTCAATTTTATAAATTTGATCATTTTTGTATGCGTCTGAAGGCTGTTATTGTTGTTTGCTATAATATTTCTATACTTGTTGAGCTTCTGTAAAAAGCTACATTTTCCTCTTGGAACAAGTTTTATCTATTCATCTATTTGTTTATACAGTTTACACATTGTCACACACACACAGGGGAGACAGCAGCAGGGTCTAGTTATTGTTGAAACACCGCATGGGACTGACTATGCGCACAAATACCAGGAACACTTGAGAACTTCACTTCCTGTTTCAGCATGATCCCGCCCCTGGGATGACGTCACTTCCCCTTGACGACCCCGCCTCTTCCTCCATTTCCACTGTATAAACCAGACGATCCTCCTGGTCTGGAGTCTGTTATAGGACTCTTGTATCTAATCACAAGATATTTTGCCTTACAGCAATCCTGACAATATACAGGACAGATCCCCCCCAAAACCTTTATTTTGTTCCCTTTGTTTTCTTACAACATATACATACATAGCGCATACACACACACACACAATTTTATATACATATACCACATATTTACTAACTGACTGACAGAGTGCTTTTTAAAGTGAAAATTTTTAAATTTGGCCTTGTATCGATGTACCTCAGTCAGGGGGAACTTTCGAGGATCCGCATGATCTACGGGTGTACCCCCTTGAAGACAGAGCAGCTATTTATCGGTCGGCCGCCCCCCCATGCAACACACCCACATACAGTGGGCCAAAAGGAAGGGCATCTCAGATCCCCAAATCCCACACACAAACAAACGAGTGGATTTTAAACAAACACTTTACACGGGCCTTCTTCAACAATAATCCACCTTATGTGTTCCTTCTCCTCTACTCCTTCCCAGGTGAGCGTTGTCCTTCTCCTCTCCAGACTCCAACTCACCTGGCTGGGGTGCAGGTCAGCTTTCTTTACACGTTGGACCCGGGAGTAATTCCAGAGCCACAACACTGCACCCCGGAAGCACTTCTGAAAATGTGGGACCCTCCTCCCTGCTGCTTCCCCTGGTGGCACCCAAGGAACCCAGCAGGGCCAACCATCACTTGCAACTCAGAAGAAAGCCCTGCAGGGGGTCTGCATACAGGGGGAATAAATGGCCCTCCCTGGAAAGCAGTCTCCCTCCCCCAACTTCTGTCCATCCATTAGGTCACACCAAGCCGGAAAGGGAACACCATACCTGCTAGGAAGTCCATCTACAGGCGATCGTTGTCCGTCATGAGGACCTCCCGGTCAGGTACCTGATCATTCGTCCCAGCCGGGATGCAAGACCACCCTATGCCTTCCTACACAATAAATTATTAACACTCTTTGTGAGTATGTTAGGCTGGTATTATTTATTACATTCATTTGAGGGGATATGTA
This sequence comes from Polypterus senegalus, assembly GCF_016835505.1. NCBI lineage: Eukaryota > Metazoa > Chordata > Cladistia > Polypteriformes > Polypteridae > Polypterus > Polypterus senegalus. The sequence goes on along the minus strand of NC_053156.1, from coordinate 19,943,318 downwards.
ATAAAGAATTTCACGGGGGTGAGGACTTATGACAATAAACACAAACTGAAAGTGCAGCCACACAGTGAAAATAGAGGGAGACGTGCCAGCAGTGTGCTGCCATGCTCATTATGCAGTGCTATGAGAAGCGTTGGCGTTATGGCGGCTGCTGCCACTCAGGGCAGGAATACTTGACAGAGGAGCATATGCAGTGCCAGCAACCACACTTACTAAGAGAGCAGGCGCCGAGGAAAGAGAAGTTGGTGGTCAAGGTCATCGGATGCCAAGAGACCTTCCTGGCATTTTGCGAGCGGCAGAGAGAACAGTAAGCGTGTGCCTCAGCAGGCTCTTCTGAAAAAACAGGACATCTTTTGAAACCAAAGCAAAACATGAGCTGAAGGTCACAGAACACCCAACTAACCCCGACTGTAACCCTTAACCCAAACCTCAACGTGCTCCTAAACGAGTCCGTTTCTAACCATGTCCTTACTGAACTGAAACTTATTTATAGTTTAGCTTGTACTGTTTATACCTAAACTTTGGTGGTTGGCAGCAGGTGCTGTTGTAGGTCAACACCAAAAGAGATGTAAGCCAACAAAAATAAAATGACCGCAGTAATGACTCATAAAAGCATAAAATGGATGGAAATGTCCTCAGATGCATGTTTAGTTATGTGACGGTGCGGATTGGCTCCACACTCCCTGTGCCCCTCAAACCCGCCACCAGTCGATAACGTAACCAAAGATGAGCCGGGCAAATGAAGACACATCCAAACAAGCAATCAATAAAGAAAGTCCATGAAAAAGCTTCAAACTCTTAGGCTCCATACCCCACTTGCTGTTTTTCTCCTTCCGTTTTACTTCCTCACCACTTTGGCTCATCCCACCGCTGCCACCAAATGTGACAGTGCAGGTCGGCTCCACACTCCCCGTTCCCTTTTGGGGAGACTCTACTGATGGTTGCCGGGTCAAAAGGGAGTAGGGAGAATGGAGCCGACTCGCACCGTCACAAGATACAAGTCGATGATATAGACGTGGCGACTTCATTTAGATAGACAGAGGGAGAAGGGCAGAGACAGGACTTTACTTGTCCTTTAGCTTTTGACATATACTGTATATATACATATATATTGGCTAACTAAAAAGATTACAATATGCAAGCTTTCGAGGCAACTCAGGCACCTTCTTCAATCAAGATGTAATCAAGGAGCCTGAGTTGCCTTGAAAGCTTGCATATTGTAATCTTTTTAGTTAGCCAATAAACTGTGTCATTTTGCTTGACTTTTCACTACATTCATAATGGCTAACACGGTACAACACCCTAGTACTACTATATATAAAAAATAAATATATATGAGTACATTAGAGGGTCAGCTCAGGTTGGACGGCTGGGAGACAAAGTCAGACAGGCAAGATTGGGTTGGTTTGGACCTGTGCAGAGGGGAGATGCAGGGCAGAGTGAAAGAAGGGTGGTAAGGATAGAGCTGCCAGGTAAGGAGAACAGAGGAAGGCCTAAGAGAAGGTTTATGGATGTGGTGAGAGAAGACACGATGCAGGTGATTGGGGTGACAGAGCAAGATGAGGAGGACAGGAAAAGATGGAAGATGATGACCTGCTGTGGCAACCCCTAACAGCAGCAGCTGAAATATTATAGATTATAGATATATAGATTATATATATATATATATATATATATTATTTAATACAATTGACTAAGGTGAAAGGTCAGCATTACATGTCAACTCAGAAAATATAGGTAGCTTCATTTTCTTTGAATTCTCTGACTCATATTTCCGAATTTCAACACCATTCACGTGGAATTTTCCCCGACTCAGAAGCTCGTGTTTACAGTCTGTCCATTAGCACTAGAAACTGTATGAAATGAAACTATACCCAAAGACGACAAAAAAAACTAATTTTTTTCACCCAAAATTGGAGCACAAACCAGAAATCGAAATAAAAAAAATGTTTTCATAAGCAGGATGACAATAAGATGGAATATACATATGTTTTTAGCTCATCCAAATCACAAATAGCGAATGTTCTGTCGCTCCACGATCTAAGGTGAAATCCCAGCGATGTTCTCAGATGCCCGAATGCTGGTGACAAGAGTCCTAGCAACAGAGCTGAAGAAAATGAACAAACAAGATGGTAGCGCAGTAGCGGTAAATGAAATAAACATTTAAAAAAAAACAAAATGGAGCTTAATTCCATAAAAGTAACAATGACGTGTTACATTAGAAATAAAATTCCACATGCAGATTTGACGACAACAGTTATCTCTGGAGGAATTCATTCAAATCAATTCAAAATCACAAGAATAATGTAACCCCACAATGCCGCAACTCATCTTATTTTATGTGTTTACTTAATTAATAATCAGAGGGGTTGTGATGAAGCAGAATACAAATCCAACACACACATCCATTCATTCACTTAACTCACTTAGGCACTGGGGGGGCCAATGCAGGGCTACATCACCAAAAAAAAGGGAGGGTCTACTAGCCACCCTCAAAACATCCCCTTAAGTCCCCCGCCCGCAGACGAGCACCCGAAGCACGTGACATTTTGGCGAGACTCATTGTGAATGACACTAAACACAAGTTGCTACAGCATGATACATTTCCACAATGACTGTAGTGCTTTGTCTTCCAGATCACAGATGATGACTTTGGGACGGTGCAGGGGGGGGGTCTTAAAAGTGAAGAAAAGCAAAAGCACAAACACACAAAGCATTGGTGTTCCATGGAGTCTGACTCACAACGTTCAACAGCAGCTTGTCTATTCGTCTTGGCAGCTGTAAATGAGCTCCTCTGTTGTGGCGCTCGACCCCGCAGGGCACAACCACCACCACACCCTGCTCTCCCATCAGTGAGTCAACGTTCACACAGCTCTGCGCGCCACCGACAGTGAGCTCACCTGCTCCAGCGACGGCCGGCCAGAACCTACAGGCAATCCCTATGAGCAAGGTGTGGTGGCACAGCCGTGCAGGAGACACCAATCAGTCACAAGTCTGTGGGCGACCTGCAGTGACCCAGAGTCAAGAAAACCGGATGGTAACACCAAAGCCAGAGTCTGAGAGCGATTAGTCATTAGCCAAGATAGGACCGGTGCAGCAGACAGCAAAGATCCAAAAAAGCGAGGCACTGACAGATTTAAGGGATAAGAGCACAGCGCAGCAAAAATGAGAGACAAAGAACAGGCTGCCCGCTTTTCAATGAACTGACCAGCTGGCAAAAAGCTGTGTGAGCAGACTGGCTGTCAAACATTAAAAAAAAAAAAAAACTGAACATCGAGAATAATCTTAAATACTGCGACCCAACAAAGGTCCTCTCCTCCTGCCTCCAATTCAGTTATCTGCTAAAACAGGAACCTCCACCTACAGTGGTTAACTGAAAGGAAAAATAAGGGACCCTTTAAAAGGTCTCTGATACAAATAACCCTTGCAAAAGTCCAGCCTGCAATTTCAGTGAGCCTTTTTAACGGGGTCTAGTCTTCAATGACCCCACCATACAGAGGCTGCGCGCGCCTATGATGACCTCTCATACACAAGTACCCCCATCTAAACATATGGCCTTCTGAAGCAAGCACCCTTTTCAAATGGCTCACCAGAAGGGACCTTATGGTTCAAGTTAATAAACTGTCTAAACAGTGCCTGAAGGCCCTCAAAGGGGTCTTGCCCTGTGGTTCTAGGTAACTTTTAACTGCCCTATTAGTGATCCTAGTGACCCCATTATACAAGCAATTCTTCCAAAGGTCTGGCCCACAGTGACAAGGAAAGAAACAACCTGCCAGAAGGGCTTCGGCCCACGGGGTTTCCGAGAAGCCCTGCAGACTGAAGCCCTCTGGATGGCCATTTCTTTCCTTGTCACTGTGGGCCAGAGCTTTGGAAGAATTGCTTGTATAATGGGGTCACTAGGGTCACAAATAGGGCAGTTAAAAATGACCTAGAACCGCCCCATCTAGGGCCTCCAGGCACCGTTTAGACAGTTTATTAAGTTGAACCATAAGGTTACTTCTGGTGGGCCCTTTGAAATGGTGCTTGCTTCTGAAGGCCAGATGTTTAGATGGAGTACTTGTGTATGAGAGGTCATCACAGGCCCAGCCTCTGTATGGTGGGGTCATTGAAGACCAGACCCCATTAAAAAGGCTCACTGAAATTGCAGGCTGGCCTTTTGCTTTGGCCCACAGGGTTTCCAGGAATCCCCCACAGAGGGCTTTGGCCGCTGCCCTGATGCTGCCTTTCCATCATTACAATGTCCAGGTGAGACTTCTTTTTGACCAGGTTCATCACCGGCTGCACCAGTATCTTCGCAGGGAAGTAAATGCAGAAGACGAATCTTTAGCGCAATGCCGCAATCCTAGTTTTAAATGCATAGTTTGGTGCACTGTAGCTGCTAGCAATGGCTTCCGTGCAATTTCCTCCAACCCCACTAGCAGATCTTCGAATTGCTCAAAGATGTGTCTGATTCTAAGGCGTCCTTAATCTTGACATCAGTTATTCAAGACAACACGCCTCTAAAGTATCAAAATCTTTCACCTTTACTTCAGCTGAACCCCCCAGACTCTCCCAATCTGTCTACAGTAATGCCTCACTATATCGTGCTTCCGACTTTCGCGGCTTCACTCTATCGCGGATTTTATATGTAAGCATATCTAAATATATATCACAGATTTTTCACTGGTTCGCGGATTTCTGCGGACAATGGGACTTTTTATTTCTGGTACATGCTTCCTCAGTTGGTTTGCCCTGTTGATTTCAAACAAGGGACGCTACTGGCGGATAGCTGAGAAGCTACCCAATCAGAGAACGCGGTTAAGTTCCTGGGTGCTGATTGGCTCAGCGATAAGGAACAAGAGGACCCAGCAGAGGAAGAAGACGCCGGCCTAACTCTCGAGCGTCTCGCAACCATTCTACGAATGGCAAAAGATCTCCAGACAGGAGTTGAAGAATGGGACCCGCAAATGATTCGTTCTTTGCAATTTAGAAATGCTCTTGACGACGCCACGGAAATGTAAAAAAAGCAGCGCCAGCAACTGCCCATCACGATGTTCCTTACCCGCAAAACACCGCCTAGTACGCCTTCAGTGGAAGAAGAAACTCCAGACGACGGCGGTGCTACACAGTCGCCTGAAGAGGTTCCTTTAGAAGAGCTGTAATGCGCTCCTTTATTGTGCAGTAACATTTATCTGATTATCGGACAAGTCATCATGTCATTGTTGCCGAGTACCCTTAACTAATTTTCTATGTACTTAGTACAGGTACGTACATTTAGTTTAACTGTACACACATTTTATACAATTTTTCTTGCACTGTACGTATTTATTGCTGGTGGCCTGTCTATCGTAATGGCTGTAACGTGATATCGGAGACGCTCGATATCTTTAAAACAACATTTAACTTTTATTTATATATACACGTTGTAGATTTTTCATTTATTTTTATATTACCTAATGAATTGCAATGTGTTTAAAGCTGTATTACCTATTAAATAAAACTCCTCAATGATATACGATACGTATGTTTGTGCGTAGTATATAAACAGTGTGTTTACATACATAATTTCAACGAATCTTCCCTAATATCCAAGAGAATATAAAGGGTTTATGCTGTATAACAACTGTGTGGGAAATGTTTATTAGAGTGTGGGAGAGTTTATAAGGGCTTAAAATATATAAAAAATAAACCATAGGGTTTTCACTTCGCAGATTTTCACCTTTTGCAGGGGGTTCTGGAACGCAACCGCCCGCGATCGAGGAGGGATCACTGTACTGACTTCATAGGAAGAGTCACCAGAGACCTGAATGGTAAGTAAACCTGTCGTCGAGGTCGGCACTCTCTCCGCAGACAGACACACTGCTGATGTCTGTGAACAAGAGGCCTGGATCTCTAACAGCAACTTTCATTAAATGATTTACTAACATCAATAACACTCATGAACGCAGTGCTTCTCTACAAGCATGTGCCCCAAATCTCAGACTGACCTCTGACCACCACCGCCCAATCATTTTCTAGCCTCAGTCCCCCTCAATCTTAACCCTTGCCCAGCACCCAGCTGCCTGCTCCCTTACCCTGTGTTGGCCTTGCACTTTCTACTCCCAGCTGCAGCCTCATTCCTAACAGTAGAACAATCTGGATGAGAACAGGCCATTTGACCTACTAAAGCTCGCCAGTCCAATCCACTTAATTCTACAAAAAAAAAAAAACAAAACATCAAATTACGTTTTGAAAGTCCCTAAAGTCTGTCTACCAGGTATACCATTTCCTCTTGGTCTCGAATTGACCCTTCCCAATCACCTTGTAGCACAAGACCTCCCAATTCTGGCCTTTACTGGCCTCCTAGTGCCCACTCTCCTCATCCACTTGTTCACATTGAACATTAGAACGTTAGAATAATCTGGAAAATCCTTCACCTTTCCTTTCATCGCATTCACAAAATCTTTTCATCAGTGCCAGTTTTAAATGAATAGGCAACAAAAGAAAAATCTGTGTTGGGTCGGCAAGTGGTTTAAGTGGCACAATTCTCTATCCTGCTTATGGAGCGACCAGAGCTGCTGTCCCATTCTCGGAATTTGGGATATCTAAGCTGCTGGGCACTACTTTTAGATCACCAAAGACGTTTCAGTTCGAGTTGTTGTACTCCATATGTACACTTAGAATATGAGAGGAAATTACAAAAATAGGCAACTGCAATAAAACTATTCTGCTTTTAGTGAGCAGAGTGCTTCTTAATGGGGCTGACAACATGACAACATGGTCAGCACACAACAGAAAAGTCAAAACTGGAAGGTGGTTGCGGTTAGCACAGCCTACAAAACCAAGACAAAATAAAACATTTCAAGTCAAAACCAAAAGAACACAAAAAGCAAAAGATTTTTAGCACAAATACATGAACGTGCTTATCCGTAAACTTATACTGTCGCAATAACCTGGCTCGATTTACTTCTCAGGTCGTGACCTCTGTAACCACACCCACCAAAGGCAAGGCATTTCGAGCAACAGAGAGATGAACCGGACGACACCCATGAAATACAAAATGCCAGCAGAAACAGTTGAAGATAAAGTTCCAAACTCTAAACAAGGCAAGAAATCTTAATTCTAATTAAAAAAAAAAATGGATTGTCATCCAGGACAAGAGTATCTGAGGATAGAAGCAAAAAACCGATCAGAATAATGCCTCCATAATAAGAATGGTACAAGATGAAAAATTATTAAAGGGGATTTTTGCAACCAGCAGGCCACATTCCTTAAAATAAACCCAACAGTGTCTGAAATGTAAAATCTTCATTGTCCAGTGTAATTTACAAAATCTGCATTGGTGAAACTGTGGTATTGTCACCTGCACTCAGTGGGGAACACTATACAAAATAAATAAATGAATAATGTGAAATAATTGGTGGGTGATTTGCCAAATTTGCCTTCTAAACAGTTATGCCCATGGCCAGTTCACTCACTGTAAGAGCAGATCAGGTTGGGGAGCATGAACTGGCGCACCCACCACATTATGAAACACCACCGGTTCCCAGCTGGCAACCCCCCCAGGCAGACACGTGGTCCAGTACCACACTCCAGTAATGACCCTCTATCTGCCGCAGCCAGGTGTTACGTGGGTGTCCTCTTGGCCTGGTCCAGACACTCTGGTCCCTCACAATGCAGGTCATTTGCCTCATTCGGAACTCCATGAGCAACACAAAGTCACACCAGCGGTACCCGAAGATTCTCTGACGAGACACACATGAAGGAGACCAGTCTTCATGTCGGGTCACTGGATAGCGTCCATGTTTCACAAACAGGGAGCACCAGGACTCTAAAGACTTGGACCTTCATCCTTTTGCAGATATCAGGAGCGCCACACACCCCTTTATGACCCTCCCATGCTCTCCCAATCCATCTACTGACTTCATAGGAAGAGTCACCAGAGACATGAATGTCACTGCTGAGGTAAGTAAACCTCTCGACCAAGGTTGGCACTCTCTCCACAGACAGACACACTACTGTGGTCTGTGAACAAGAGACTTGGATCTCTAACAGCAACTTTCATTAAATGATTTACTAACATCAATGACACTCATGTGCACAGTGCTTCTCCAAGCATGTGCCCCAAATCTTGGACTGACCACCCTCTCTCGACCACCACCTCCCAATCATTTTCTAGCCTCAGTCCCCCTCAATCTCGGCCCTTGCTCAGCACCCAGCTGCCTGCTCCCTTACCCTGTGTTGGCCTCACACTTTCTACTGCCAGCTGCAGCCTCATTCCTAACAGTAGAACAATCTGGATGAGAACAGGCCATTCGGCCTACTAAAGCTCGCCAGCCCAATCCACTTAATTCTTCAAAAAAAACATCAAATCACGTTTTGAAAGTCCCTAAAGTCTGTCTACCAGGTATACCATTCCCTCTTGGTCTCGAATTGACCCTTCCCAATCACCTTGTAGCACAAGACCTCCCAATTCTGGCCTTTCCCTGGCCTCCTAGTGCCCACTCACCTCACCCACTTGTTCACAACTGACTGCACCTTAACCCTTGCCAGCTTCTCACACTGTATTGGCTTCTGACCATCTGCTTCCACCTCCATCCTGATTTCTGACAATCTCCCCTCAACCCCTACCTGGCCACCAAGGGCCCGGTTCCCCACAACTACCTGTTCACCAAGGCCAGCTTCCATCTGCCAAATACTTCAAATAGCTTCTTGCAATCTGTTCCGACCCTCAGCCTAATTCCTTACCATGCTGCTTCTTAACTAACTTCTCCCAATGGTCTTCTAGCCCCACAGGCCCCCCTCCACTGATTTTGGCCTCTGCCTGGTCAGCAAAAACTCACTCACCTACCTGTCCTGTTTCCTACTGCTTATTCTTGAACTCCACCTGGTCCTCTGACAATCTGCCCCCCTCTGGAATGCCCTAATCTGATTTCTGGCCACATCCACTCAATCAAGCCTTTAGGTGACCCTTCTCAAACACATTATAACGGCAGACCCCCTGATTTCGGCCATTGTCTGGCCACCCCTACTAGTCCTTGAGGGAATGCTCCAGATTCTGTGTTGGCTATTTCTAACCATCTTCTTTCAACTCCTACCTGGCCACTTCCTGACCTCCTCCTAACTACCCTATAGTGCAAGAACCCCCTGGTTTTGGCCCTTACTTAGCTTGTTACTAGGTCTCCACCCCTATCTGATTCTTGTTGACCGCCCCTAACCCTCATCTTCTCTTGCTTCTGTTTTGGGTCCTGACAACATGACCTCTTAATGACTCATCATAATCAACTTCTAGCCTCAGACCCCCTGATTTTGGCAACTGCCTGGTCACCAAGTGTCTGCTGTGCATGCTCCCAAAAGTGCCAACTCTTGATCCCCAACTTTTCCCTGATGACTGCTCCTAAGTCTCATTGTACTAGCTGCTGACCATTTACTCCCAGTTCCAGCTCCCAGCTGGTCCCAGACCATCTCCTCTCAAATAATTACCTGGCCAGAATATCCCGAGTTTGGCCTCTATGTGACTGTTCTCCATCCTGACCCGTTCCTGATTGACCGTCACCTAACTGTTATCTTCTCCTGCATCCATGTTGGCCTTTAACAGTTTGCTCCCAGATCCAGCCTGGTTTCTAAGTACCTTAACCCCCTGCAGATCCTTCCCAATTATCTTCTAGCCACTGCCCACCCTGATTCTGACCTTTGCCTGGACTCTGTGCCCTGCCTGTTTCCGACCACCTGCTACCAGTTTCTGTCCACTCCCAACACTGGTCTGGTCTCCATCCACTCCCCCGTTCCACTCTGTGTCTTCAATGATTTGCAGGTCCATAAGACCGAATGCCAAAGTACTACCCCGTCTGGCAATTGTCGTGCCACCTGCCATTGCCCCTCAGATGAGCAAACCTCACACAGATATTACCACCAAAAGTCCCACTGGTAACCCAAACCATGTGCGCTAACTGCCACTATACAAAGTCCTTGCCAAAGATCAATTCAATCAGAATGATCCAATTGAACAATCTCTCAGCATTCTCTGCACTAACAAGTTCCACCATCAAAGAGCTTCCGGCAACATCTAACTCACTTCACACATCTCCACCAGAAGCCGACAGAGGTGTCTACCAGCACGTTTAAGCCACTTCCAGACGCTGCCCAACCGTGGTAGCCCTCAGTGACAGTCTCACCCTGCCTGCGGTCTGACTTCTATGCAGACATCACACCCACCAGCGATGCCATGGAAAATCTCCTTCAGAAATGGCAGCCCACGGGGCCCTGCGAGACGGCACAGCACCAACCCCACCACATAGGCACCGCTTCAGACAGACTCACCCGGCTGCTGCATTCTTCGCCAGCTCAAATTTTCGAGGATCCTCTGGAGGAATTTCCACTTTTGCTTTTCATCCCCGCTTCCTTTGTTCCAAATCAGGAACTAGGCAGCCTAGAAAGTCGGAGCCGGGCCTTGCTGGCCTCGCAGGACAGGAAATCAAACATCACCAGCCAAGTGCTGCTCGAGACGTTAACATGTGATGGGCTCTCCCGCTTTATAAATAAAAGGCTCACACCAAGCGTACAGCGAGAATGAACAGCACGTTATCTGGCTCGGCCAGAGTCACCATGGGCTGACTTCACTTCCGTTTGCTGCGCAAACCGGGGAGGAGAACCAGCGCTGCTTCATCACATCCTGTACGTACAACTTCCTCCTCGAGAGCCTCAGAGAAACAGCGTCACATGCAAATGAGACATCCTGAAAAAACACTGATAGTGCCTTCAAGGATGAGCGTTGGGGGGTGTAGGAAGCAGGCTAAGACCACCACTAAGCCAGTGGGACGAAGGGGACTCCACCAGCATTACTGATGGGGCCAAGCCAGTGGCTTGTTAGCCCTGGGTCTTGGGCCAAGATGGCGACATAAATGGCCCAGGTCAGAAAACAAGGGGTTAATGGAAGGTGCAGAATCAGAGAGGGTAGGGGACATTCGGGGGTATTGGTGGGGTACTGAAACTGGCAGCAGGCTGAATATGACATTCTAGGTAAAAATGCGCTTTGACATGCTGGAGACTTTAAGAAACAACCTGCTTTGAGGTGATCAAGGGGGACTGATAAGATTCCACCTACCACACCTCACCAACACCACCCCAAGTTCTTTAATGAGACCCTCTTATTGCTTCAACGCGAAGAGGCATCACCAGGGATTGACACCACCTCACCCACCATTTCTTCGACAAGATGGAAACTTCATGGGTGACTCTCGCCTTTATTAATTTGAGGTGACAGACTTCAAGGGGGACCTTTCAACCCCAAACCTCCCACTTTACTGCTTTGACGAGATTGACACTTTATGGGGAACCCTCCCCCTTTAATTGCTTTGAAGCAATCGAGACTTCACCGATGGTTGATGCCACCCAACCCCACCCCATTGCTTCAACAAGGCTGAGACTTGACGGGGTACACTCCCCCTTACTAATTTGACGTGATCAAGACTTCACAGGGGCCACTTTCACTTATTAATTTGATGTAACCAAGACATCAAGGGGGATCATCCTCCTATGTTGCTTTGACGCGATTCAGATTTGACAGGGGACCCTCAGCACACCCTTTATATCATCGAAAGACTTTAACAAGATATGGCGGGTGTTAATGGGGGGTTGTAATTATCCATTATTTGTTTCAGAACTGTTTTGGTACCAATACCAAGGTCTAAATATTTCAGTACCAATTCAACACTGGTATGGACTAAGCAGAACTCCCACCTGGAAACACAGACAGATAGAGTCCCAGCAGGCATTGTGTAAGGACCAACAGCCCTGGAAGATGGTGGTGACATGACCAAGTCACTTTGCAATGGGCAACATAAATAGCCAAGATTGAAGGACCTGCAGATGTTTTAAGAGTGCCAGTGAGAAAGCTGAAGACACCCAAGTGTCAGTATTATGGCCTCATTGCAAAAACCAAAACAGCAACACAAAGGCTCGATTGTGAGGGTATAAAGAAGTGTGGGAGTGGGGCATCACATTACAAGTATTAGAAGCCGAGGAGCCGCCAACATGAAGGTGTTGTATGGACTGAGCGAGATTAACACCTGGCAGCATAGGCAGATAGAGCCAAAGTCCCAGCAGGCATTGTGTGAGGACCAGACCAACGGCCCCAAGGCGGTGGTGATGGACATGGCAGTACATACAGTGCAGGCCAAAGACCCTGAGGTCCAGTGAGTAAGATGAAGATTCCAAAGAGTTTAATGACAGCATGCCAAACTCAGGGCAGAAACGAGACTGCAATACGAGGTGACATAGTCAGGTGCACATTGTGAGAGCATAGGGAGGATTTGGTGGTTATACTTAGAAAAGTACTGGGAGTTAGGGAAGTGGGCATGAGCAGCCAGCAACATGAAGGGGTATGGACTGAGCGAGATTCACTCCTAGCAGCATTGGCAGATAAGAGTCAAACGCCCAGCAGGCACTGTGCAGGGACCAGATCAAAGGTCCCGCAAGATGATGGTGATGTGACCAAGTCAGCCTTGTACCTGGCAGCACAAACAGTCCAGACTGAAGGTCCTACAGATGGTGTGAGGTGCTGCCAGTGACAGAGATGAAGATGGCAAAGAGGTTAAGTGGCAGCACGCACACCTGAGGACAGAACCCAAGTTGGCAACATGAAGGGTTCCTGGAGTGAAGACCATTATGAGGGTGTACAGAGGAGTCAGGGATTACAGTGAAAACGTTTCAGGAGCAGAATCTGGAAGAGGGGCTTCCAAAATGAATGTGTGTGTGGTGTCACGTTATTAGAATGTGAGCAGCTGAGAGCATCAAGGTAAGTGTCCTGAGCCAGGCTCCCACCTGGCAAAATGAATGGATAGAGGCAAAGTCCTACAAAGACCACCGATGATCCTAACACAGCCACCGCAAGATGCTGGTGATGTGACCAAGTCAGCCTTGCACTCCTCAGCAGAAAGGGTGTAGGCCAAAGGCCCTGCAGGTGGCTTCAGGAGTGCCAGTGATCAAGGTGAAGATGCCTAAAGGAAAAGTGGCAGCATGCAAAGCTCAGGTGGCAATGTGAAGAGCTGAAGTGAAGGGCCCATTGTAGAGGAGGAGTCGGGGATCAAACTGAGTAAATGTACTGGGACCATGAAGAGCCTACACTAGTGGTGTCTCGAACATATCGAACAGCCCAGACAATGACTGTGATGGGCACAAGCAGCCAACAGCATGAAGGTATATGGATTTGACCAGGCTTCCATCTTGCAGCATCTACAGTTAGGGCCAAAGTCCCAGCAACCATTGTGAAAGGACCAGGCTAACAGCACCACAAGATGGTGGCGATGTGATCGAGAGAGTGACTGTGACAAGACAAACTGGAACGCTACCAAGACCCTGAAGCAGAACTACTACACCCTGGCACCGAAGCAGGGGTTAGATTTACAAAGCGTGCGTACACACAAACAGAGGTCTGAAATGTAAGTATGCAACTTTCCACACAAATGCCGAAATGTATTTATAAAATAAAACTTGAACTTGAGTATATTTACACAAACTCTGACCCATCCTTATGCAACATTTTGTAGAAACTGGGAAATGGCGACACCCTTGGTTAAGTACGGAAATGCAGCCAAACCAGCAAAACGACAACTCACGCATATAATAATTCTTATCACCGAGCCTTTATTATAAAGTGCACTGACAGACTGTATTTTAACTTCCATTTTGAGAGGGCCAATGCTGCGTATTTTCACATTCACGGTTTTTCATCAGTTTGTATCGGCTACCTGTTGTCCCTTCTCAGTGAGAAGGCTGACAGGTCAGGGATACCTCAGTCAGGCTTCACTCTGTCGTGCCCACTGCGCTGGAAGCTGTTAACTGATCGATGAAGAGCTACATCCAGGTTTTCATAGGGTGTGGGCGCACATACATTGTACTGAGATCACGAGGAGATTGTGCCTAAGTGCCCGCTTCTCCCAATGTAATCGGAGCGATTTAATGAACTAATATTGCAATAAGGACACCTGGTAAGAATGAAGCTGCTTTTGTTAACCACACGCACTTAGCGTTCCATTAATGCCGACATGTGGCTGACAAACACTGCAGCTCAATGCCCTGGGTCAACTCGTGACTGATTTAGTTTTGACAGACATAATGGTAATGGCTTGTTGGTAAGGTAAGCGTCTAGACCCTCAGTGTTTCATTTGGCCCGTACTGTTCATTAAAACAGCAATGATTGTTGTTTCATGTGCCAGGTGATAGTGGGTACCCATTCAGACTATGGCGCCTTACGCCACTTCAGTGCTGGGCAGAGAGCACCATAGAACCCCTGAAACACAGTGTCGTGATGCGTCAGGTGGGAGGCTGCTCTGTCACCCGTGAAGGTCTGCTGCATCGTGATACAAGATTGACGAACATGCTCCATGGTGGCAACCAAGCAGGGATCAAAGCGCACTCACGTACAGTACGTACATTTACAAGATGATTGTGATTTATAAAGGTATATTACTTATGCCATGTGTGTACTCCATCATGATTTGTTCGTTTTAAAACAAATTATCCTATTTTTTGGCTTTCAAGCTAAAATCCATGCAGCGTTTTATAAACGAGACCCCCTGGTCACAATTAAAGATACCAAGGACAGCTAAGCGAGACCAAGTTTGGTCCCTTGCCCTGAATGTGGACAGACAGACATGGTGACATCAGCCACTGTGGTAAGCAGCATGCAGCACTGCCAGAGGTTGTCCCCTTAATGAGGTTTCACTTCTGCTCTCAAATTAGTTTTAACTTACAAATCGCATGAAACTTCCCACTGGCAATGGCTGAATCAGCAGGTTTAATGTCAATAAACCAGGGCTGTGGCCAACCCGAAGACGAGCCTAACTTCACGTTGGCCTTTCTCCAAGCCCAGTGTGGTAAGGCAGGCAGACAGACAAGACGCTTTACCAACAACAAGGTCACACATTGCACCACAGGCTGCCGTATGACTTGGGACATTGCAAAATTTAGAAGGCCATCATCATATATGACACCAGCAGGGTAACAAAAAACAAAAAAAAAAGCACATTAGAGGCCGTGTCGCATTATGTGACTTTTCCGGCAATTTTTTTTAGAAAACCTTAGCGACAGGCAGTTGGCTTTGCACTACCCCAAAAGTCTGACATACCCCGTGACTCACCTGAACATGAGACAGGATTGTGTCTTTAGTCGTAAAGTCGGGCTCTGTAGGCATGAGAGCGGACAACCAATGAATGCTCATCCAGAACTACAATGCGTATGACGCCACGACGAGGAATAAGGAACGCAAGTGTTATTATGGACCTCGCAGACAGAAGAGAAGTCTGTTAGGGACGGGAGATTCAGTTCACTTTACTGATTCGATTCTTTTGAGCTTCAAGATAAAGTGAATCGAATACAAGGGAAGTCTCTGTGGAGGCAACCTCTGACTACATCACCAATGTATTATTTTAATAACCAGTAACGGCGCACTGCACGTTATTTACTTGACTTGACCAGTCCTAGTTCTCATTCTCTTTCTCTGTACGTTTAGCATTCATTTGCTCAGAGGTTGATGTGCTTGCTGCTTCCTGAGCAGCTCTTCTTTACTCCCCCCTAGCGGCCCAATTCTTCTCTTCTTTTTGCGTTAAAACTGATAAAGTCAGTGTTTGTGTTGCAATTACTTAGTACCTTTTCCTTAAGTTTTCACTTAAGCTGGCACTTAAGTATTCAATCTGCCTCAAGAATGATTTCAGATATGAAAAGGCAGAGGAAGTGACGGCAAAGGTGGTAGGGATGAGAACAGTGCCGATAAGCATGCGCTGCACCGCCGCCCTCCTGGCAGCTGCCGAAAGTTGATGCTACAATAACATAAAATAAAAATAAAAAGAGAAATAACCTTGAATGTCAATCATCACCCCGAAAGCAGATAGTAGAGGTCACATAGTATATGTGCACCAAATTTCAAGTGATTTAAAATCCTGGACAGAAACTGACATCTACAGTACCATATTATATATAAAGACTTGCACACACACACACACACACACACACACACACACACACACACATACATACATACATACATACATGTATGTGCTTGTGTATATAAATATCACATTCATTTATATATTTAACATCATAAATCATCGTCCCGTTTGTGTTCACAAAGCATGATAACACATTTACAATGCAGAATTAAAATACAGCATTTCATTATAGAGTCACAAGTGAATGAGAATAGTGCAAGTCCTAATGATTTGTTCGCAACTCACATGAATGAGATTTGTTAGACTGGTTCTCGGCTAGTGACTGGTTAATGAATCAAAGGAGTCGGGACTCGCAATTCAGGTGGTTCTTGTGCATGAGCTTTAAACATCTGCCAGCGTCGGCGAAACGAAAAGTGCTGACCACATCACCCAGAACACTCATGAGCTTTAGCACGCTCACTAAGCTCTGCTGAATTGATTCATACGATTCATTAAGAAGAGTCGTTCAAAAAGAACAAAATCATTCATAGACCGTCCATTGCTATCATCTGGCTGGCGTTCCATGTTTTACGAACCATAGTGGTGTCAAACTCTGGTCCTGGAGGGCCCCAGTTACTGCAGGTTTGCATTCTAACCCTTTTCTTTATCTGTGACCTGTTTTGGCTGCTAATTCACTTCCTTTGAATTCATTTTATTTGACTTGCTCTTGAAGACTCAGACCCCTCAATTGGTTCTTTTTGCTTAATTAGCAGCCAAGCAAAAATGACATACAAAATGAGTCAAAAACAGGACCAGCCAACTGTGACCATCATACAATATCTGAAAATAAAGAAAGATGAAGGTCTCAGGAATGTTCATCTGCCCAGGTCCCCTAATCGTACTTCCGCCAAGAAACTGTGGTGACGTAAGGTTCTGCAGTCGGATTTTATTGACATACACTGCACCCCGCTGCAGCTTTGCACAACTGAAGTCACCAAACGACTCATGGCGGTTCTGTCATACAGTGCCATGTGCATCAGTTTTGTGAGATAATAATCTGTATGTTTCAATAGTGAAGTATTTTGGTTTGCAGTACACACCGAAATATATAAGCATTTCTTTTAGATATGTCATGAAGTGAACTACTGAAATGGTTAAGTGAATACAAGACAAGAATGTACTAGAAGAAACGTTGATGTAACACACAAAATGTACTAGGAGATGATTTAAGAGATCAGCAGATGTCCTGTAAACTTCAAGACTGGGCAGTTGTCACATAAACAGAGATTTCAAGGGTAATTGCTGAACCTAAGAGATATGAGGAAAAACAAGAGTGTAGTGGAGCAGACTTTGAGTTGGGCAAGTTATTTGGGTGTAAGCTATAAACCAATCGGAGTGTCAGGATTAATTCAGCACTGTTATGTAAATTCAGGTGTTTATAAAGTGGGCCTCCGCCCATATGTCTTTGATCATTCTGTAACAGAATGCTGTGATGGATGCTCCCTCTTTAGCATTTGCAGGGGAGTAAATAAAGGACGCAATGGACAAGCTTCCTCCTGCCTGGTTTCTGTCTCAAAGAGGTTTTATCAAACTTGTCCAAGTACAGGATAATTATCTTTCTTTAATTAATATGTTGATTTCTTCCATAGTTTTACTATCCGATTCAATGACCCATTCACATTGTCATCACTATAAATAAATTAATTAAAATGATCTACATTTTGGTCTTTGCTCTTAGGTGGCATTGCCACAATTCATTTCCTAGGTTGCTGGTTTTTGGGGTGGGTGTTTTAATAGAAGCTGTGATCCTCATCTCATTAGCTCAGGAATTAAAAGGTAGACTGGAAGAGCCACGTTTAGCCATGAATTTGACAGATAAACCTTGAAACATATACTAATGACTTTATATTTATTTCCTCACCTTCGACTTATTTTGATATCCATTATTTTTTTGTGTAATCTTACGTTTTTTTTGGGGTTTTTTTTTCTTTTGCTACAAAGGTGTCAGAGAATTACTGTAGATGAGTAGACACTGACCAAATGTAGCCTGGATCTGAGCTTTAGTCAGCACAGCAGCCTGCACTTCAGTGTTCGAGAGTTTATGTCAGCCAGCTGCAGGGTAGGGAAGATAGAGGTCTGTGGTTTGTTCCTAGGATTACTTTGACACAAATGCCAGAATCATGCCAGACCCCACAAAGCCCTTACATTTCACCTCCCAACACGATCAAACAGCCTGGCATTGAAAGCATAGACGAGATTAAAACAACCCGACACGAAGGGACCCGGCGGAAAAGTCCCTGGATGAGGCTTCTGAGCCGCCTCACCGAACGCTCACACGCCAGCCGGTCTCTCAAAATAGCAGCTCTCCTTTTTATTAATTAGCCTCGCTGCATCTATTTTAAGAGAAAAGTGCCGATAATGAGTGACGTGGGCTTTGAAATGAGGCCGAGCTCAGACCCCCAAACACAATCTCCATCCAACAACATTTATAGACTGGAATTATCAAGTGTCACTTTATAGAGCAACTTATAGAATCATAAGTAACTTAAAGGAGGAGGATAGTCACAATTTGTTATCTTTTAATTGTGATAAGTACTCTTTCATGTGGGAGATTTCCCAAAAACCTGACATGACGAACCACCTCAGGATCCCAAATTAGGACCCGAGTACATCCGTGCAATGGTTGACACACTTCAGCACCAAGCTAGGACAGTGGGAGGTATTTCATGGTGGCTGGAATGCCAATCCTGACACCAACCAAAACCTCCAACCAGCCCTAGTTGTAAGGACCAGATTGCAAGGATGGATGCAGCTTAATGTCATACCCTGGACCAAGCTCAAAAGTCCGACCGAGTGGAATCACTTCAGGAATTTTACAGGATTCAAACAAAACACAAAAATTATGAAAACCATGTAGCCGTTGTCATAAAAATTGACAGAAAAGGTCGGATGTTTAAACATCTAGTCCCACCCAGCCACTGTCCTATTAACCAACTCACCCCACCCGATCAGCTAAAATAAATAATAAATAAACAAATAAAATATGCAAATAGATTTAAGTTTAGTGAAACACGAGCATAAATAAAAGGTGCAATTAAATGTGAGCATAAATAAATAAATGTGTCATGAAATATGTTTTTGTTGCTTATTTATTGAAAAGATCATGAAGTACAGCTTGAAATAAAACTGTCACTTTCACTCAAAGTTGAGAGGGTGGGCTCTAACACATATCGTGTTTTGATTGGTGAATCGTCTTGTGAGGACTGCTCGTGCCAAACTCAATATGTCAGTGCGGGAGATGAGGGTAAATGAGACAGCACAAGTAATAATTAGAAAAATGCTTACTACTGCTGATGAAATGGATTCTGTCGAAGAATATCACGTGCTTCGTATGGAAAACTGAAGTTTACCAAAAGAAATTACAATGTTGGCGGCCCTTTTAGACTAAGACTAGCAAAATGCCCGCGCTTCGCAGCGGAGAAGTAGCATGTTAAAGAAATTATAAAAAAGAAAAGGAAACATTTTAAAAATAACACGATTGTCAATGTAATTGTCGTAGGCTCATTTCAGTATTGAGAGTGAATTTGATGATTGTAAAGAGTTTAATTTATGATTGTAAATGTTGCGTATGAGAAACGCACATTTTTAGGATGGAAGGATCTCTTTGTTAACGATGTTTCTGCCCTCAGGCTGTAAAATGACCAAGCTGTCTGCTGAGCTTACCTCTTCAGCATGCAACGTACAGTTGGCCATATGAGAAGCAACAACGTGGTAGATGCGCGGGCAGCAGCCGTGTGGAAAAAGGAAGGGGGACCGGGGTCGGCCCTTGTGCGTCTCTGCCGTGAAATAAATTGTCTGTTAACGGAAATAAGCAATGAAAACGCCAAAAGGAGAGGTCAGTTCCTAAAGTTCCTTACGGCATAATGGTAAGAACCGCCAAAAAGAAGACGTTATTTTTGAAAGTTCGTTACGGGGCATGGTGCGAAATGAAACATACTTAACGTTTGTAAGTACAGTGTAAAGGATGAGCATGGGAAATTTGGGCTTCCTGCGTATTTTGGAAGTCACAGAAATAGTACATATACATATACAGTTTAAGGTTAGGGTTAGGCATTAGGGTACACCCGTTTCCACTTCTTGGGTGTTGCAATAGAACATGAAACATACCTAACTTTTGCAAGGAATGAGCATGCGAAATTTCAGCTTCCCACCTATATGGAAAGTGGAAGAATTAGTGAGGAGTCAGTGAGGGCTTTGCCTTTTATATGTATAGATATAGATGAAACTATTTTGGAAAACATCGAAGAACTGGTGCGACGGACTGTGCTACACACCATTTCAGGTGACAAAGTGACCTGCCCTGGACGCCCATCCTTTGACGTTCCATCGGAGTCAACATTACACTTTCTTTTATGTGGTTTGACAGACTGCAGATCTCTATGGTGTAACAGAGAAGACAACCACAAGGTGAATGAGCCTGCAGTGTGAGATACGGTGGGCTGTATCCAATAACAGCTGTATCAGTTTAGACACTTTGACATGGAAAGCCCAAAGCAGCGGCAACTAATATTTTGAACTGAATATCTGACCCTTGTTTTACAAGTCTAAAGTCAGGTGCCTATTCGTAGCTACTTTACAAACCACCATACAGCTCTGATCAGTGGCAAACATGATACTTGAAGATGCTCCATGGTATGGTCTCCTCCATTTCTGCTTACAGCACCATGTGGTCACAGATACAGTACTTGTGGACTTGCTCCACCATGGCAACGCACAAGCCAAACTTCTCTCTCAAGGCTTTGATTTTATCAGTGGAAGATAAGAGATTTTCAGCTTTTCCTTGAATGCTGGAATTAATCACGTTTAAATGTTCAAAGATATCCACCAAGTATGATCATTTTGCTGAGGGGCTTTAAAAAAAAAAAACTCACTCTTTAGTTCACTTTTTCATGTTTTAGATACCCATCTTGTTTCCTAGAGGAATATTAACGTGCTATGAAGGAAAGTGCAAATGAATCAAATAAAATTTCACCCAAGCAATTTTTTAAAGGAAGAAACAAGTGGAATAGCTCAGGCAGACTTTAAAATAAACTCGGAGTTCATAGATTTTAAAAGAGAAGAGCCAGCTGTGCTTCAAGTCCTCCATACACTGAAAACTAATAACCCCTGGACCTGATGGGATTTCACCAATTGTATTGAAAGAAATGAAAGACGTCATCTCTAAACCCTCTGATGGGCATATCTCAGCAGTCACTTGAGAAAGGAGAAGTACCACCAGAGTGGAAAGTGGCAAACGGGACTCCAATCTTCAAGAAAGGGGAGACGAAATGGACCCTAGTAATCCAATAAGTCATACTTCTGTGTGATGCAAAATTAAGGAAACTATAATAAGAAAAAAAAAATTACCAAAACAAAAATAACATTCTAAATAGCAGCCAGCATGAGTTTATGAGGGGAAGGGTCCTACCAAAACAATCTCTTAGATTTTTCTGAAGAAGCAACCAGAATAAAGCATACAACAAAATAAAGCAACACTTGGTCATGATTCACCAAAGATGGCGTCAGAGGTGACCTACAAAACAGGAGCTCAAGTTGTTTAACCGGTAGGAGACTAAGAGCACAAATAAGAGGAGAATGGGGTCATCAGTGGAGACCCTCAGGGGTCTATCCTGGGTCCGTTACTTGTTCTGATTTATATTAATGGCATCAATTTTGGTGTAGTTAGTAAACTTGTCAAATTCACAGATGACACTAAAATTGGAGGGCTGGCAGACACTGAGGCGGCAGCACAAAAAATTCAAAGAGACGACCAGGACAAGCTTCAGAACTGGGCAAACACCTGGACAATGGAGTTTAATGTGGAAAAGTGAAAAATGCTACGCGGGGGCAACAGGAGCATCAGTTATAAATACAAAATGGGAGACACTGAGCTACAGGAAGCGACCTCTGAGAAGGATTTAGAAGTTTATGTTGATGCAACATTTTCATTGATTAAGCAATGCACAGAAGCAATTAAAAAAGCAAATAAAATGTTTAATTCAACAATATCTATAATTTAACTTTTTTAACCTAAGGCAAGGGACGTTATGCTTGACTATATAATGCACTAGTCAGATCACCAATGGAATACTATGTGCAGTTCTGGTCACCATGGTACAAGACAGACATAGCAGCACTTGAAGCGGGTGCAGAAGAACACACCCAAGTGCATCATGGGACTGAAGAACATGTCATACTATACAATACAGTTTATTTTTGTATAGCCCAAAATCACACAGGAAGTGCCGCAATGGGCTTTAACAGGCCCTGCCTTTTGACAGCCCCCCAGCCTTGACTCTCTGAGAAGACAAGGAAAAACTCCCAATAAAAACCTTGCAGGGAAAAATGGAAGAAACCTCGGGAAAGGCAGTTCAAAGAGAGACCCCTTTCCAGGTAGGTTGGGCGTGCAGTGGGTGTCAAAAGTAGGGGGTCAATACAATACATTATACAGAACAATTCCTTAAGACAGCATAATAATAAAAATTTTAGAATTACGGTTTAACAGTAGATGATATGACATAATTAGGTTTGGATATTTTTAGAGTCCTGGAGACCTCATCCATCTAGCTGCCTCCCCATTTGGCCATGACACGGCTGAAACGCGCTCGATGAAAGGACCCCTCTTTCCCATGATTCCTGTGATCCTCCATCAGGGATGACTTTACCATAGGCACATACTGTGACAGACTAAGAACAGAATTAAACCTGTTTAGTCTCAAGCAGAGGAGACTGCATGGGGACCTCATGCAGGTCCTCAAAATCATAAAGGCATTGATAAAGGAGATCCAACATCATTCTTTCAGCTTAAGGGTGAATCAGGTACTTGAGGATATCTAGTGGAGACGAAGTGGAAGTGCGTTTAGGACTGAAGTGAGAAAGCACTTCATTACACCAAGAGTTGTGGGAGTCTGGGACAAACTAGTGGGACATGGAGTTGAAGCAGAAACCTCGACAACCTTTAAGAAGAATGTGAGCGAGATGTTGGGACTGCTTAGCCATTAGGTAAACAAACGGGCTTGAGGGACCCAAGTGGACTCCTCTTGTTGGTCAAATTGCTGATGTTCTTAAGCTTCGCCACAACTTCTTGGCAAAAACAAATGTGATTCAAGAAGCCTACTTTTTAATATACTTTAGAAAGGTGTCTAGTATACTTCTAAACCCATGGCTGAGTATTTTCACAACCAGCACTTCACGATGGAGAAAGGAACATGTCACTATGATTTCTTTCTTCAAGAGGAATTTTTGATTTGATATATTTTGTTAAACCCTGTGGTAAAGCCATTGTACGGCACCCCATGAGCAATGTTCAGGTTAAGCATCTTGCAGAAGGGCCCAACTGAGGAATATCCCTTCAGGCAGTAATGGGATCAAACCGGCAACCTTCCAGATACCTGCACAGATATAAAATCGTGTCACTGACCCGGCCATTGATCTGCCCAAACAGACACACACATACACACACTGACTGTGGAGCTGTGAAACGTCACCGACACGTACAGAACTGGACTTAACCTCGCTTACTGGTTTATAGGATGCGGTGAGATTTTTAGACAGGAATTAAAAGACCTTTATGACACATTGTGCGGAGTTTTAATGAAGTGAAGCCCAAACTAACACCCGCACACCCCAGCTGACCCAGACAGGCTGTGAATCCACAACTATTATTGTTTTAATCCCACCTTATCTCAAATTGTTTCCTCCACTGCCCTCTTGAAGAGTGGCCACCCCTAAAACACAGTCTTATTACCCCCTCAACTGACTGCTTCAGCACCACCCTGGTTGAAAGCCACTGCTCTAAATCTACAGCCACCCATTTGAACTTCCTCTCACATTAACTATGGGGCCACCAACATTGGGGGTGGTTCATACTGTTTAGGCCAGCGCCTTGTTATTCTGGTTCTACAGGGACCACCATAATCTCTGCTGGCTGCCGCCCCCTTCCTCCAGCCGCCCGGCCTCATGACTAAGATTAGAAAATCCATTAGCTCACACTCACAGTTACTCAATCTGGATGATAAAGTGGGCCACAGCCTAGTAAGTTTCACCGTATCCCAGCAGCCTTCACTTTGCAGATCTTTTTTCATTTTATTTTAAATTTTGTCTCAAATGTGCCCTCCCTTTTAAAGACACAAAACGCAATGAACCCCAGACCCCAAAAAGAGTTAAAGTTTTTAAGTCTTGAGCCATCCCCCGCCCCACGCCATGCCCATTCGGGCAAAGTCTGCTCTTGTTTTGGCACAGGAATAAACGTCAGCAGCCGGCCGGCCGGTCTGTTCAGTCTTATCTGATTTGACTGATGGGAGGTGCCGCGTGGCGAGGTGTTTAGCGTATCGGTCGGGCGGCCCCCTTGTGCCAACGCGAACGTCCATCTCCTTGTGAATTTGACTGTTCATTTCCTCGTACAATCGACTCACTGTTCTTTATTGTCTTCTGGCTGATCTCTTTGTTATTAGCCGTGTCAATAAAAGGTTCAAATTCAAACCTGAAAGGGCTTTTCTAGAAGAGACTCCGTCTTTGTGTTCAAAGATTATATGAGCAACAAAGGAGTCGCATTTGTGTCACCCCGCCACCTGCCAGCGGCTCAGGCTTACGAGAGACCCACCCAGCAGAAAACAAAAAAGGACAGCAATCTGTCTTTATATATAGCGTCTTTCAGAGATACAGAGGAGTTCAAAGGAAGTTAAGGGGTATGCTGGAGGGGGCAGAGTTGAAGATGCTAAGATTTGCATTGGGTGTGACAAGGATGGACAGGATTAGAAATGAGGACATTAGAGGGTCAGCTCAGGTGGGACAGTTGGGAGACAAAGTCAGAGAGGCGAGATTGCGTTGGTGTGGACATGAGCAGAGGAGAGATGATGAGAATAATGAGAGAAGGGTGCCAGGTAAGAGGAGGTTTATGGATGTGCTGAGAGAGGACATGCAGGTGATGGGTGTGACAGAACAAGATGACGAGGACAGGAAGAGATGGTGACCCCTAACAGGTGCAGCTGAAAGATGAAGAAGATTTTGAATTATCCTATTTTTTATTTCTTTGTCTAATTCACAACTATCCTCATCTTGTGTTGAGGTTTTATTTGGTGATGAATGTTTGTACCCAGCAATGATTTTATTTAATATGCACTTTTACTCCTATTGAATATTTGTGACACACTGAAAATGTGCTACATAAATAAAATGTACCTTTAAGACAAAGCAACCAGAGGCTCCAATGATATCATCCAGGCAACAAGTACCTCATCTGGAAAATTTATAGCAACTGGGGAATGCAAAACGCACAGCTGACTGGCCAACATTACGATGAGGAAGAAGGTTGAGGACACCAAGGCAAACAGAGGCAGCTGGGCACACGACGTGAGGTGCCGCGCTGCACTACACCTTCTGGGTTTGT
This sequence comes from Polypterus senegalus, assembly GCF_016835505.1. Taxonomy (NCBI): domain Eukaryota; kingdom Metazoa; phylum Chordata; class Cladistia; order Polypteriformes; family Polypteridae; genus Polypterus; species Polypterus senegalus. The sequence continues at coordinate 19,918,010 of NC_053156.1, read as the reverse complement.
TTGACTCATATTTTCAAGTTTTATTCTCTACTGACTTTTCTACTTCTGTAAATGCAGTATGACAGAAAGGTGCTATAAACCAGCAGTACGAGAAAGCAGGGCCGTCTTACATTACAGGCCTCTGGGCAAAGTAGTGCAAAACAGAAAAAACATACATAAGCATGAGAAACATCGTGGGCCCCCAGCTAGTGCCCATACATTAAGATGGCCCTGCGAGAACGTATGGCACAACACAGAGATATGAAAGGAAGTGAAAGGCACAGATAAATACAAAATGTGCTAAATAAATTAGGATAGAAAACTTGACAAGATAGGAATGGCACTATATAATATGTATAAGGCACAGATACGTGTGAAATGTATTAGACAAACTAATTAAAAGCAGGTGGCCATGAAAGGGCCAATAATCAAGACAGAGGTGAAAGGCTCTATATGATAAGCCAAACAGAAGTGAACTATATAACAGATAGATATAAAAGGCACTATATGATGAGAGAGAGATGTGAAAGGCACTATATGATGAGAGGCAGATGTGAAAGGCACTATATGATGAGAGGCAGATGTGAAAGGCACTATATGATAAGCCAAATAGAAGTGAACTATATAACAGATAGATATGAAAGGCACTATATGATGACAGGTAGATATAAAAGGCACTATATGATGAGAGACAGATGTGAAAGGCACTATATGATAAGCCAAACAGAAGTGAACTATATAACAGATAGATATAAAAGGTACTATATGATGAGAGGCAGATGTGAAAGGCACTATATGATGAGAGGCAGATATGAAAGGCACTATATGATAAGCCAAACAAAAGTGAAAGGCAACTATATAACAGGTAGATATAAAAGGTACTATATGATGAGAGGCAGATGTGAAAGGCACTATATGATGAGAGACAGATGTGAAAGGCACAATTAACTCTTTAAGGGCTAATGTCATCTTTTGTCAACAGCAGGGCTCGAGGTTGGATGTTGACTTTAGTTAACATCCAGGGGTAGAGGGTAATAATCAGCTGTAGACGTCGACAAAACTCGCCATCACGTTACGGTAGACCACCTTTGCTAGGAGGACTGTTAGACTCATTGACTTGACATCAAATCCCTGTGTGTGTGTGTGTATGAGGAGCGTAGAGTGAACAACATCTAGAATGGCATTGATGTCGAACAAAAAAGCAAAGCGATTGTGCAAAGCAAAATACTCTTTGGGCATTATTAATTTTTTTTTGCTTTATGCATATTATTGCTATGTCAGACGGACTTATCAAACTCCGATTTTGATGCAAGTGATCTGGAAATCAAAAACGAAAGGCAGGTAGCTGTTTCCTTTCTGGGAAGTGCCTTTCAGAATATAAATGGTTAGACTAACAGGTATGTAGTAAGTATGTAAGCCGTGTTACAGATGATCTTAGAAAGCTAATGTTTAATGTTAGTTAGTTTTGGGGAACAATATTCAGACCTGGGAGAAAAATGAAAAAATAATTAGCCCTGAAAGAGTTAAATATGACATTATGACATTTGTGAGATACACTATGAAAGAAAGAGAAACAGATATGGAAGGGTGCATAACCTGGGGTTTGGGGTGTGAAAGGCACTATATGACCGGCAGACAGATAAATGTGATAGGAAAAACAGATAGACATAAAAGGGTCTATAAATGAAATAGATATGAAAGGCGCTAAATGAAAGGCACAGATACATGCTGGACAAACTACGGCAGACAGATAAGACATGTAGGGGTCCAGAAAAACACTGCAGATCTGAAAGGCACTATACAACAGATGAACAGAATGACATAGATGTGACTGACACTACATAACAGAACGAAAGACAGAAATTGATGTAAAAGGCACTACATAATAGAGATTGATATAGAAGTGAAAGGCACTATATAACAGAAAGCTGGATAGACAGATGTGAAAGTCACTATATGGTAAGGCAGACAGAGCAAAGGGCACAGATAGATATGAGACATGTCGGACAAACTGCGATATAGACGAGCCGCAGCTGAAAGGTGCTATATAACAGACTGCTAGACAGACATAGATGTGAAAGGCATTATATATGTGGAAGGTACCCCTATATGTAAAATGCATTAGATAAAGTAGGATAGAAAAACAGATACAAAAGGGTCTATAAACAAGACGCATCTGAAAGGTACTACAGAGTTGACCAACTGATACAGAAAAAGATGTGAAAGGCACTATATAACAAATGGATATACTGATGTGGAAGGCATAGAAAAATGTAAAATGAATGAGATGAACTATAATAGAAAGACTTGCAGATGTGAAAGGGTGCATAAAAAAAGGTAGACGTGAAAGGCAGGTGAAAGACAGACAGACAGACAGACAGACAGATGCGAAAGGCACAGATAAATGTGGAATGTGCAAGATAAACTATGCCAGAAAAAGGGACAAGATATGAAAGGGTCTGTAAAAACTAGTGGAAGGGCACCATACTGTGCACAGGATGAAGAGACAGACAGATGTAAAAGGTGCAGACAAAATGTGGAACATGCTAGATGAACTACGACAGATATAAATGAGAGCCAGGGAAGGCGCTATATATAACAGACAGATGTGTAAAATGTTCACGTTTTTGACAGACAATGACACCCTTTTTCTCATCAAGACACGATTAAATTGGTTTAAAAATACAGCCAAGGCATTCCTAGTGGTACTACTGGCTATTACTGCTTGAAATGGTCGATTTTGGCTTTGTGCCCCCAATAACCTATCATCTATGGGGGAGAAGCAAAAGCTTTAGATTCATCAAAAATTTCAATCTCCAGTTTTCAACGGATCTCGACATTTTAGGCTTCCCAATACCGCAAACATCGATATCGCAATGATGCGTGTGTGCCTGTCTGTCTGTGTGTGTGTCACAGTTTCTTGAGGATGGTCCATAGCTAAAACAGGTGGACGGGAGAACTCTAAACCCAAAAGTTAAGTCTGTTAGGAGATGACGATGTGCTGATTAGTTTTTGAGCCAAATTGTGCGAGAGAAAGAGGCACTCTGGAGGAACCCTCAAAATACCGTAATTCCGCAATTAATTTTGAATTCTTCTCGTCAGTTGCTATCATAACCTGACCTTTGACCTATTTTATGATCCGAAAGATCAGCAATCAGGACAGTGAATAGTTACTGAATTATAGAAGAGTTTGGGTAACTTGGTTCCTCGAGCGCAAAGCCTACCGATGCTCGCGTCCGTTTAATTTAATATTCACACAGAACTGTAAAGTCCCATTTTCAGCAGCCAAACCTTAATGAGTCAGGTGTTCGTGCTAATCGGTTATTAGAGAAACCTTTGTAACTACATGAGCGCTGCTGAAATTTGTCGTTCTGCTCACTCAGGTTCCAGAAGTTCAGTTCTGGGTTCATAAATGTTCAAAATGAAACCGCCGTCTCTAGAAACTGTCATCTTTGTAGTTATTCCAAGTGACAGACTGCAAAGAAACTGAAGGTTTTGTACAAAGGTGTCCATTACTGTCGAGAGAGTGGAGGACAAAACAGATCAGACCAGGCCAGAAAAGGAAGGAGAAGGTCCAGATGGCCAAAAGCATGAAAGGAGAAGGACGTCAGAGTGTGCAGTGTGAGAAACAAAACACCTTGCAGGTCCTCAGTTGGCTTCTTCCCTAAATACATGTCAAGTATCGGTGACGTCTGCGACACAGAAAATCCTTCACACAGAAACCATGAATTGCAAAAACAGAAACTCAGCCAAGGCCGCTTGCAAGGGCCAAACAGTTCAAAATTCACTTGGCTGTCGACCTCTTTATTTAACAGTGAGAGTTCCCCGTCCCTTTCCCTGCGACTCTCATAGCCCAATCCTGCCTGCAGCACCCGCTCTGCAAGTGTGCCAGCATCACAAGCACTGCTACCCTCGTCCTTTTATGATGGGGACTCACAGCGACAAGGACCAATGAACAGTCTGATTGACAACTGCTCAGAAACAAACATGTGGTACTGCCTCACCATTGGCAGACTTGTAGGTCTGTTCAGGTAGAACTTCAGACTATGCAGAGCTGATCTGTGGTGGGCACTGGGCATACAGCGGTCATTTAATTGAATGTAAAAACCTATGACTTGTTTCTCTAAAGGCCACGTCATATTACACAACTTTTCAAACTCTGCACCAACCAATCCATTTTCTAAACCCACCTTATTTCGAGCAGAGTCGCAGTAGAGCTGGAGCCTATCCCAGCAAGCAATGGGCGCAAGAACGAAAAAAAAAAAAATTTACATAGGGACTCGCACGCACGCACGCACACACGGGCTAATTTACCAACTACATTTACAAAATCTTAGTGAGTCAGGGCAGTTAAAATCTGCACCTGTGAACCCCCAAGTCACTTCCCAATAAGTCCATCAAAGTAATCGACGACTCGCCCCAACAAAATCAAGAGCTCTGTGCACATGAGAGCAGAGGATTACCGAGAGCTCACGTGATCTGCAATGCAAATATAGTAAAGCAGTGACGAGGAATGAGGAACATGGGGGTTTCAGACCTCACAAACACCTCTGTGTGCATAACAGAATGGAAACAGAATACAAAAAAAACAAATGGCAGAGGTTGCGGATGAACTCTCTGGAAAGCACCCAAACAGAAGCCAGCAGAATAAAGGGCAAGCTGGCGACATTTTGGAAATACGAAACTGTGCTGAAAAGTCGTAACAGAGTTCTCTAACTTTTCATGCCCTGAGGTTGCTAGTCGTGTAATCTGACATGCTCTGGCAACAAGATCAGCAACCGCAGTCGTCAAAAGTACGACATCCCTTGCAACTAGAATTGTGAATTTCCCCTTGGGATTAATAAAGTATCTATCTATCTATCTAGAAGTCTTGTAATGTGACATCGGCTTAAGATGTTGGCTTTTACACATGATTCAATAAACATTCGAGAATAACAAAAAAAATAAACAAAAATAAAAACTTCTTAGTGCCGATAGAGCCTCGCACAGATGAGGTAGGCAGTGTGGCACCGGTGTTAGGGGTATTTGGACTTCAATCATTGAGGTTGTGGGCACAAATTCCACTACTGACACCAGTATGTCAACAGGCAAGTCACTCCACATGTCGGACTTCCAACTGGAAACCAAAAGAAATGCAACCAATTCTATCTCAAATGTTGAATGAATCAACTTATATTTATAATAATTACATATACACACACACACACATAGTGGGTACGGAAAGTATTCAGACCCCCTTCAATTTTTCACTCTTTGTTATATTGCAGCCATTTGCTAAAATCATTTAAATTAATTTTTTTCCTCATTAATGTACACACAGCACCCCATATTGACAGACAAAAAAAAAATTTTTGAAATTGTTGCAGATTTATTAAAAAAGAAAAACTGAAATATCACCTGGTCCTAAGTATTCATACCCTTTGCTCAGTATTTAGTAGAAGCCCCCTTTTGAGCTGATACAGCCAGGAGTCTTCTTGGGAAAGACGCAACAAGTTTTTCACACCTGGATTTGGGGATCCTCTCCAGTTCTGTCAGGTTGGATGGTAAACGTTGGTGGACAGCCATTTTTAGGTCTCTCCAGAGATGCTCAATTGGGTTTAAGTCAGGGCTCTGGCTGGGCCATTCAAGAACAGTCACAGAGTTGTTGTGAAGCCACTGCTTCGTTATTTTAGCTGTGTGCTTAGGGTCATTGTCTTGTTGGAAGGTAAACCTTCGGTCCAGTCTGAGGTCCTTAGCACTCTGGAGAAGGTTTTTGTCCAGGATATCCCTGTACTTGGCCGCATTCATCTTTCCCTCAATTGAAACCAGTTGTCCTGTCCCTGCAGCTGAAAAACACCCCCACAGCATGATGCTGCCACTGCCATGCTTCACTATGGGGACTGTATTGGACAAGTGATGAGCAGTGCCTGGTTGTCTCCACACATACCGCTTAGAATTAAGGCCAAAAAGTTCTATCTTGGTCTCATCAGACCAGACAATCTTATTTCTCACCATCTCAGAGTCCTTCAGGTGTCTTTTAGCAAATTCCATGAGGGCTGTCAAGTGTCTTGCACAGAGGAGAGGCTTCCGACAGGCCACTCTGCCAAAAAGCCCTGACTGGTGGAAGGCTGCAGTGATGGTTGACTTTCTACAACTTTCTCCCATCTCCTGACTGCATCTCTGGAGCTCATCCAAAGTGATCTTTGGGTTCTTCTTTACCTCTCTCCCCCGGTAGCTCAGCTTGGCCGGACGGCCAGCTCTAGGAAGGGTTCTGGTCGTCCCAAACGTCTTCCATTTAAGGATTAGAATTAGAATTAGAATTAGAATTAGAACAATCTAGACGAGAACAGGCCATTCAGCCCAACAAAGCTCGCCAGTCCTATCCACTTGCTTCCTCCAAGAAAACATCAAGTCGAGTTTTGAAAGTCCCTAACGTCTTACTGTCTACCACACTACTTGGTAACTTATTCCAAGTGTCTATCGTTCTTTGTGTAAAGAAAAACTTCCTAATGTTTGTGCGAAATTTACCCTTAACAAGTTTCCAACTGTGTCCCCGTGTTCTTGAGGAACTCATTTTAAAATACAAGTCTCGATCCACTGTACTAATTCCCTTCATAATTTTAAACACTTCAATCATGTCACCTCTTAATCTTCTTTTGCTTAAACTGTAAAGGCCCAGCTCTTTTAATCTTTCCTCATAATTCAACCCCTGTAGACCTGGAATCAGCCTAGTCGCTCTTCTCTGGACCTTTTCTAGTGCTGCTATGTCCTTTTTGTAGCCTGGAGACCAAAACTGCACACAGTACTCAAGATGAGGCCTCACCAGTGCATTATAAAGGTTGAGCATAACCTCCTTGGACTTGTACTCCACAGATCGTGCTATATAACCTAACATTCTGTTAGCCTTCTTAATGGCTTCTGAACACTGTTTGGAAGTTGATAGCTTGGAGTCCACTATGACTCCTAAATCCTTCTCATAAGGTGTACTCTCGATTTTTCGACCGCCCATTGTGTATTCAAACCTAATATTTTTACTTCCTATGTGTAATACTTTACATTTACTGACATTAAATTTCATCTGCCACAAATCTGCCCAAGCCTGTATGCTATCCAAGTCCTTCTGTAATGATATAACGGATTCCAAATTATCTGCTAATCCACCTATCTTGGTATCATCTGCAAACTTAACCAGCTTGTTACTTATATTCCTATCTAAATCATTTATATATATTAAAAATAGCAGCGGCCCTAGCACTGACCCCTGTGGAACACCACTCATAACATCGCCAGTTCTGATGAGGTTCCTCGCACCATCACCCTCTGCTTCCTGTGTCTGAGCCAATTCTGCACCCATCTAAAAACATCACCCTGAATTCCCACTTCTTTTAACTTGATGCCCAACCTCTCATGTGGCACCTTATCAAATGCTTTCTGAAAGTCCAGATAAATAATATCATAAGCTCCACTTTGATCGTATCCTTTTGTTGCCTCCTCATAGAATTCCAACATGTTAGTAAAACACGACCTCCCCCTTCTGAACCCATGCTGACTGTTCAGAATAACTCCTGTCCTTGTCATGTGTTGCTCAATCTTATCCTTAATAATTCCTTCCATTAATTTTCCTGTGATGCTTGTTAAGCTTACTGGCCTATAGTTGCTTGGATCTGCCCTGTCACCCTTTTTATATAATGGGATGATATTTGCCATTTTCCAGTCCTTTGGAATCTCTCCAGTGCACAGTGACTTCCTAAAAATGTGTGTCAAGGGTTTATATATGTACTCACTAGCCTCCTTAAGAACACGAGGATAAATATTATCTGGGCCTGGTGATTTGTTTGATTTTATCTTATTTAATCTGAGCAGCACTTCTCCCTCTACAATTTCCAAATCCCTCAGTACCTCCTTAGTAGTTGCGTTTACCTCTGGCAGGTTATCCACTTGCTCACTTGTAAACACCTCAGAAAAATGTAAGTTTAGGGCATCTGCTATTTCATTGTCTGTATCTTTTAATTCCCCTTTACTATTCCTGATGAGTGCAGCAGAAATTTTTTTGTAACCTTGGCCAGATCTGTGCCTTGCCACAATTCTGCCTCTGAGCTCTTCAGGCAGTTCCTTTGACCTCATGATTCTCATTTGCTCTGACATGCATTGTGAGCTGTAAGGTCTTATATAGACAGGTGTGTGGCTTTTCTAATCAAGTCCAATCAGTAGAATCAAACACAGCTGGACTCAAATGAAGGTGATCTCAAGGATGATCAGAAGAAATGGAAAGCACCGGAGTTAAATATATGAGTGTCACAGCAAAGGGGTTGAAGACTTAGGACCATGTGATATTTCAGTTGCTTTTTTAATAAATCTGCAACAATTTCAAAAATTCTTTTTTTTGTCTGTCAATATGGGGTGCTGTGTGTACATTAATGAGGGAAAAAAATAATTTAAATGATTTTAGCAAATGGCTGCAGTATAACAGAGTGAAAAATTGAAGGGGGTCTGAATACTTTCCGTATCCACTGTGTGTGTGTGTGTGTATATATATATATATGTATGTATATGTATATATATATATATATATATATATACACATATACACACACGTATACAGTATATATATCTGTACCTATATCTATATGTTCTTATATAATACGCTACTGTGGCTGTTCGTTTGTCTGTCCAGGATTTTAAATCACCTGTAGCCTGCAAACCATTTCAACGATTGACCTAAAATTTGGTACTCATATACTATGACTGACCTCCAAGGTTATTTTTATTTTATTGTAGAATCAATTCTCAGCAGCAGCCATATATATAAAATCCAACATCTGTATGCTTTTCACAAGAGAACGGCTTATTATTTTGAATTGGACTCGGACTTGTCAGACTCTGATTTTGGTGCCAGTGATCTGCAGATTGAGATCTAAGATTAAAGAGAGGTACCTGCATCACCTGATCCACACACAGCCAGAGATGGCTAATATGTGGCAACGGGGCACCATATACAGCAACAGACATTTTATGCCGATTTATATGAGAAACTACTGCTTTGTGTACTTTTTGAGAAAACTCAGTTTTTTGGAAAAATATTTAGCCTTGGGAAATAAGGTTTTGGCTGAGGGAAAAATCAGCAATAAGAGAGTTAAACCAGTTCAGTATTGATGTCAGGTTTGGGCTCTGGCTGCTACACCAAGCACAAGGCAGGAACAAACCAGTCCACTAGAGGGCACACTCCTGTCTAACTAGCCCATTGGGTGAGCCTTTGAGATGATGACTGCAGTGCCTTATTTTAGCATTAGGGAAAATTAGCACACCCACCCTGTCAGACACATTTTCATTGATACTACATAACTTCCATCTTACATAATAATTCAATGTCAATTTTGTCTTCTGTGTGTCTTATTTTTCCTTTTCATTTATTACCAAGATTTAAATATTAAACTACAGTATTAACATCTCTGGTGTCCCACTTAGGGTTGGCTCCTATCCTATCTGAGACTGTAAACTTTCCACCGACAAACCACTTGGATTTGGGCAACTCAGCACCACACTGGAACCGTGTGATTTATTTATTTAAAATGGTGGCTGGGGTGCCAATCCTGTCACCAAGCCCATGAGTTTCCCTGCAAGTTGGAGGACCTGCATGCAGATTAACACAGATGGCTGAATTTATTAACATGCATTAAGACGGCCTGGCTGTAACCCGAACAATCTCTTGCATTTAAATAAAGTATTTACGTGATTTTTTTTTTTTTTTTTTTTTTTTTTGATGCTGAAAATAAAACACTTTCCTCCCACATGAGAATAAACACACATAACGAACCAAACGTCCCGAACAAGGCTGAACGCCAGTAGGAGTTGGAGAGTACAGAGGTGTCAGCATCTATAGAGGAGATAGATAGAAGAGTGAGGGGGAAAGATTATTATATTATGAGCTGGCTATGACTGATATACTCAGTTAATTCATGATACATTTGGAGGGCCTGCTTTTTGAATTCTTTTAGTAACACAATATTCTCAAATCCACTTAATATAAAAACAAAAAAAGCATTATACTTTATCTTGTATATAAACGTCTACGTGTGGAAGTGTGTATGTCTGTCTCTCTCTCTGGACCGGAACTGCAGGGCTACAGCATGAAGCACAAAGTGAATTTGAATTTGTGAATTTCCCCTTGGGATTAATAAAGTATCTATCTATCTATCTATCAAAGTAAGTGACATCTGCCGCTGATACACAAGCGAGGCGAGCACACACACACACACACATATATATATATATACACACATATATATACATATATATATATATATATATACACACACACAAACTGCTCAAAAAAATTAAAGGAACACTTTGAAAACACATCAGATCTCAATGAGAAAAAGAAATCCTCCTGGATATCTATACTGATATAGACTGGGTAATGTGTTAGGAACGAAAGGATGCCACATCGTTTGATGGAAATGAAAATGATCAACCTACAGAGCCCTGAATTCAAAGACGCCCCAAAAATCAGAGTGAAAAATGATGTGGCAGGCTAGTCCATTTTGCCAAAATTGAATTGCAGCAACTCAAATTGTACGCAGCGCTTTGTATGGCCCCTGTGTTCTTGTATACATGCCTGACAACATCGGTGCATGCTTCTAATGAGATGACAGATGGTGTTGTGGGGGATCTCCTCCCAGATCTGGACCAGTGCATCACTGAGCTCCTGGACAGTCTGAGGTGCAACCTGGTGGCATTGGATGGACCAAAACATAATGTCCCAGAGGTGTTCTATTGGATTTAGGTCAGGAAAGTGTGGTGGCCAGTCAATGGTATCAATTCCTTCATCCTCCAGGAACTGCCTGCATACTCTCACCACATGAGGCCAGGAATTGTCGTGCACCAGGAGCCACTGTACCAGCATAGGGTCTGACAATGGGTCCAAGGATTTCATCCTGATACCTAATGGCAGCCAAGGTGCCTTTGTCAAGCCTGTAGCGGTCTGTGTGACCCTCCATGGATATGCCTCCCCAGACAATCATTAACCCACCACCAAACTGCTCATGCTGAATGATGTTACAGGCAGCATAATGTTCTCCATGGCTTCTCCAGACCCTTTCACTTCTGTCATGTGCTCAGGGTGAACCTGCTCTCATCTGTAAAAGCACAGGGCACCAGTGGTGCATCTGCCAATTCTGGTATTCTATGGCGAATGCCAATCGAGCTGCATGCTGCTGGGCAGTGAGCTCCGGGCCCATTAGAGGACATGGGGCCCTTGGGTCACCCTCATGAAGTCTTTCTGGTTGTTTGGTTAGAGACATTCACACCAGTGGCCTGCTGGAGGTCATTTTGTAGGGCTCTGGCAGTGCTCATCCTGTTCCTCCTTGCCCAAAGGAGCAGATACTGGTCCTGCTGATGGGTTATGGACCTTCTATGGCCCTCTCCAGCTCTCCTAGAGTAACTGCTTGTCTCCTAGAATCTCCTCCATGCCCTTGAGACTGTGCAGGGAGACACAGCAAACCTTCTGGCAATGAACGTATTGATGTGCCATCCTGGAGAAGTTGGACTACCTGTGCAACCTCTGTAGGGTCCAGGTATCGCCTCATGCTACCAGTAGTGACACTGACTGTAGCCAAATGCAAAACTAGTGAAGAAACAGTCAGAAAAGATGAGGAGGGAAAAATGTCAGTGGCCTCCACCTGTTAAACCATTCCTGTTTTGGGGGTCCATCTCATTGTTGCCCCTCTAGTGCATCTGTTGTTAATTTCATTAACACCACAGCAGCTGAAACTGATTAACAACCCCCTCTGCTACTTAACTGACCAGATTAATATCCCATAAGCTTCATTGACTTTATGCTATACTCTGATTAAAAAGTGTTCCTTTAATTCTTTTGAGCAGTATATTTATAGATATATATATTTAGAGTGAAAGTTGAATTATATATTTTGACATTTTTTTCTTTTTTCCTTTATATGTATTTAAAACACATAGAAGCTTGTTTTGGATTCTGCTGGCTTTATCTCTTGGTATATTTTCCAGTAAGCCAGGTGTTTATATATTTTTGTATATGTAGTAGTTGTTCTATTCTGATGTTTATTATACCACCTTTATCTCTAGCTACTGTTCAAATGAAGACCAAATCTGGATATGTCCGCATGTTAAAGAAAAGGGAGCATTTAATTTTTCACATGACACACACTTATTCATTCACACTTGCATATCGTGTAAGTGAAAAATATGCAATCCCCCTGGATAGTCTTCACTATTCTTGGGATTCCAAAAAATGCATATGCCTACTCCCCTAAGAATTATTCTATTGAAACCCTAAGTCTTCTAACAAGTATAATATACTCCTAAAAGTATAGTAATAAAAAAATAAATACTGGAGAAAACAGCTTGCAAAAGGTGTTCACAACTATTTTAAAGCTCATGTTGCTGCTCCCAAACAGCTAGGGGGACAAAAAAATCCTGGGAGAGAAAGACGAGAGATCTTCAGGTGAAGATCACGGAAGACACTTAAAAGACCTGCGAGACGAAAGAGATTGGCCACGGAGCGTCTCTCAGGGACCTTAAACATGAGACTTTGTGCCAAGAGACTGACCCAGGACCATCTTACGATGACGTGGAAAATCAGATTCCTGAAAGACAAGTCCTACTTGCAATCAAATAATTCGAAGTCGTGTAAAGGCGTTGAGCACACACAGATCCAGGGCTCTCAGCGCATATAAAGACAATACGTTATAAATGAAACGTAGACGACTAAGCGAAGAAGAAAACAGTGCAGAGAAAAGAGACTCAAAAGTGTTGGAGAGAAAAATGAGCAAAAAAGAAAAAGAATAATCTAGGGGCAAATTCAGAAAATAAGGAAAGTATTATCAGCCCAGAACAAGTGAAGTTAAAAAAAAAAGCAGGTCCAATCGGGCTCAGAATTAAAAGACAGAGAGTAACACACTAAGTAGAACTTCATAAAGACGTTCACAAACGTTGTCGCTGTACACATGCAGAGCAGGTTAGAGATTATGAAAGCAGTGGAATTCGAAAGGCTCAAAAAAAAAAAAAAAAAAGTAGGTGTAATACACATGTGGAGAAAGATACAGAATAGGAAAATTAGAAAGTATAAAAAAAAAAAAAGAAAGTAAAGATTGCAGGAGCGCAAACAAATGGAAATTATTACTCGAAAAAGGGAAAATAATCGCCACGGACCAGGGGTCACTGAAAAAAAACAAAAGCAGGACAAAGCGAGGTCAGAAATAAAAGACAAAGTAGACAATAAAGTAAAACATTATACAGAGGTTAAAAAACAAAGGGGCCAAACACATGGAGAGCAGGTTAGAAAAAATGAAAACTGGAATTCAAAAGACTCAAAAAAAACGTAGGCGCGAATCACATGCAGAGCAAGATACAGAATATGAAAGCAGAAAAAAAACCAAGAGTGTCAAAACAAAGAGGAATTATTACTTGGAGAAATAACGAAAAGGCGATTAGAGATCGAATATATGGACACAGGGGATACGTCAGAAGTATGTACTGTGAATATTGTAAGGCTTTGAAAGTTTAAGTCAGAGAATTTCAAAAACGGAGTTTACCGCACATGCATTTATTTGTTACTTTGCAAAAAAAAAAATGATGAACTGCTGATGATGTCGATCGCTTTGTCTGTGCTGAAATTCAAAAACAGAGAAGCCTATCCTGAATTGTGGTACAAAGTCATTACACACACAAGTCTCACGGACCTCATTAAAAAGATTCAGCACGTTGGGATTCGAAAGATTCCAAATATTGTTTTTACAGAAGTTCTGAAATAAAAGTGAAACTAATGAAATAGCAACAATTCAAAGAGAAAAAAATCTTAAATCAACACAGGGGTTGGCGAGTGAAGCGAGCAGGGGGCAAAACCCCCTAGTAAATATATATTTAAAATTTATTTATTTTTATATATATATTTTCACACGTCTATATTACATACACTTGCACATTTACCGTACTGTGTAAAAGTCTTAGTGCCCCTCCTCGCCCTCCCAGGGGGCAGCATGGCTTTTTCTCTGCTCTCATTATGCGTGGCCCTGATGAAATGACAAGAGTTGCTCTGGCAGGGGGTGGTAGAAGATGACAGGCTCTGCTGAATTATTCATCCCGCTGGGGGTAGAACTTGGAACTCATTAACAACCAAAGCGTAGGAAGCTGAGGAATCGGCACAACTTGGCCTACAGTCCCAAAGATATTCAAGTCCGCAGATGACACAGACATTCAGAGAAAGTAAAGGGGCATGCCGTGCAAAGCCCACTTAGGCATCTGACAGGGCATTACGGACACAATGACGACGCATTGACAAGCAGTATGCTGCATGGGCTGAATGCCAGGCAGTGACCAACAGGGAGGAAATGTCACACAAGAAGCAGTTTAAATGTACCCAGCTGAAAGGTGACAGCAAAGCACGATAACAGTCACAAAGTTGTTTGGTCCAATTCAGGAGGGTAGAGGGGGTGGTGGGGCCCTGAGCCTATTCCTGTGGCATTGAGTTCAAGACAGGTACAAATACTCACAGGGTGGCAAGTCCATCATGGGCCAATTTATAGTCACCTATTAATCTGGAAACCCATGGAGGTCATAGAGTGGGGGAGAAAAAAAACAAAAACAAAACCAAACCGAGTGCCATTATGAACAAAGCTGCACATCCTCTCTGAGACAGAGTGAGGACTTTCAACCAATGAATCGTTCAGCAGAAGTGTGTCAAGAAATTCCAATAGGGGACACCTTCATACCAACAACGGGTACCACCAAGTCAGAAGTTCTCATTCTTCTTAAATCTTCTTCCTTTTTAGCATTTTGGTGTGTTCAGACCATACTGCGTGTGTGTGTGTGTATAAATATATATTTATCTATCAAATTTTAAAGAGCTCCTTCAAAACTATTTTTTTCCTGGGGGGACAAAGTGAGAAGTCAAGCAAAATGACACTTGTACTAGCTAACTAAAAAGATTATAATATGCAAGCTTTTGAGGTAAATGAAGCCCCTTCTTCAGACAAGATGTAAAGTACGAGAGTAAATCAAAAAGGAACAGAAACTGGCAGAAGGGATCCTACTGTTAGGCTTGTTTGTATCCACTGACGGTATTAGCTGAAGTCAAACTATTTCTTTCTGCAGATGATTTTTGAAACACTAATTTGTGTGTTTGTCTCTTCTTGGCTCAACTATTGCTGGAGTGAATCAGTCTTTCTCACTCGTCCAGAATGCTTCTAACAGGCGCACTATAACAGAAACCCTTCCCACCAGTCTTAGCTTCCTGTTCACTACAGGATTGAACTTTTACTGTTTGTTTTGAAGTCCCTGAATGGTTTAGCTCCAATTTATCTTACTGACCCACTTAGACCCGACACCCCCCCCTTAGTCTCCTTCACGGTGGTCCTCCGAACAGAAGTTACTGGTTGTGCCGAGACCAAGACTTCAGCTTTGAGGGGACTGTGTTTTTTGCAATAGCTGACCCCAGGGGTTGGAATTAATTCCACTTTTTATATGAGGGCAGCACCAACTTTGGTCACCTTTAAATCCTGCCTGAAAGCCTTCTCTTTTATTTATACTATATAACTATTTATTCAGTTTTGGTGTATTTTAGTTTACCTATATGTATATTTGTAATTTATGGAAGCTGTACAGCACTTTGGTCAACTTTTGTTGTTTTAAATGTGCCTTATAAATAAAATTGACTTGACTTGAAAAAGGCCCTTAACGTGAAAATTTGCTCCAGGGCTGCTGTACCATGGCTGATCCTGCACTCTGACCCCCAAAAGTCATGCAAAAAGACTATTTCCACTCAGAGCTTAATATTTATATCAGATATTTAAAAAAAATGCACATTTGAAAATTACTTGGTAACCGCAATGGATAGGAGCTGACGCGATTCAACACATTCGCAATGGCTTATGGGTAAATACAACACACACACACAATGCTCTACCGTTAGGCTATTTGAAGTAAGGGGGCACACACATTTTCACAATACTGCAAAAGCCTCCATTATCTATGCAGCAATTTGGTTTTGTTATACTTTATTAATCCTTAAGGGGATACTGTCTTTTCGTGTGACTTTGTGGGGGGTCAGAGTGCAGGTTGTGCCATTGTAGAGCGCACATGGGGCAACTATCAGGTTATACACCTTGCTCAAGGACCCAACAGAGTAGGATCCCTTCTGGCAGTAACGGGATTTGATATATTGCCATAATAAAATAAACACTTAAATCAATTGAGCATAACCTGCCAAACTAATTAAAAAAAAATGGCTCTCACATGGGATAGGTGCCAAGAGGTGATTTTTTGTTTTATCTAACAAAAAAAAGCAAAAACAAAGGTGGTTTGCTACATAGCACCCATTTCTACAGATTGGCCACAACGAGTCAGGCTCACCTTCTGCTCCTGTGCCCACCATATCAGTTTAGAAGGGCTAAATGGCACGTCCGCTACGGAACAGATGACAGGGTTCACACTGAAGACGGAAAAGAGATTCAGTTGTGAGACAACCTGACAGCAGCAGCCACAGCCACAGCAGCATCACCCCACCCTGCCCCACCTTCTGCACTCCTCACGAGAGCCGCTGTCTTTTAATTTATTTTCTTTTCCTGCAAGGCATGCAGGTTGAGACTTGGGAGACGCGGCTCAGTTTAGAAGCCATTAGAGGAGGTTGCCGTGGAGGGTCACACCCCTGAGGCAGCGAGACGGTGAGGCACCCACCGTGCCACTGCAACGGTTACCACCTGCTACCGTCAAGACTGAGAACTAATAAAAAGAAAAGAAAGAAATAAATGCCAACGTTAGGCAACGGTTGGACCATCATGAGGGTGTCTAAGGTACCATTGGGCTGGTTATTTTCTTAATTAAACTTTAAAAATGTGTTTTTATTTAAAAACAGTGCCACGTTTCATTTAAAGACCGTGTGAAAATTTTTATTTAAACATTACAAGTGCCAGCCAACAGAAGCCTACAGAACATGCTGAATGTAGACAATGTGTTTTGTTCCCCCCACTTTAACAAACAGCCATTGTGTTTTAGACTAGATAAGATTACATAAACTTTATTCATTCCACCAAGACATTCAAAACGCACACAGCAGCAGCACAAACATTAAAATGAAGAATACAAACTCACAGGACAGATAATACAGCCGATCAATCAATCAATCAATCAATCAATCAGCAAGTTAAATAAATAAATAGTACTGTGCTGTTATTTCAAAATAAACTTAATGAGTACATCAGGTAGAAGTACTGACTTTCCTGATAGCTGTGGGCAGAAAAGACCCCCAGCGCACACCGTGGTGGAATGAGCCCCTGTGGCTAAAAGTGCTCCAAGACAGCGCCTCCTGGAGGGGATGTTTCATGATGGCATCCAGTTTTACCACAACAGCTTCCAGCGTGTCCACAATACGAGTCAACAAATAGAGAACTGAATGAATACTTCATTTATTTTTTGGAAACAAGGTCATGCCATAACTTTAAGGAATCCTTTTTTTTTTCCCTCAGTTTGTAGTGATGGTCAAGAAAAAAATTGTAATCTCATGTTTTCAGACAAGTTGGTAGCATGCGCCGATAGCACGCTGTCACACCCACCACAAGATGAACCGCCTGGATTGGTACCCAAGTGCAGCAGGTGACAATTCAGCACCACACTGGTTTTTTTAATACAACAATGGCTGGAGTGACAATCCTGCCACCAACCAGCAAGTTGTCCCTGGATGCAGAAAGGAGATAAAGGTTGCGATAGAATGTGCATCTACGGTGACAAGTCTTCATGTGGTATGCGCCCAACATCTCACATAAGACATTCTTTTTTGCAGGGCTGTGGAGTCGGTAGATAAATGCTCCGACTCCGACTCCTCAGTTTCTAAATCTTCCGACTCCTCTGTATGTATATACTATGCTAATGTATTTTCTACATCCATTGAAGGAAAGGAAGGCAACATACATGTCATTTCACCACAGAACTACTGGCTAGGAAGCCAACACTCTACTATAATGCCAGATTAAAGACAAACACAATTGATTGGCGGCGAGATTGCGGTGTCCCCATGGACGAGCAGATCCAGCTTGCCGAAAATCTCGACCACCGCCCCCATCCAAAGTAATGTGATGCCTCTGTCTGCTGCAGTGGCCGTCTCTCCTCTGTCAGCCAGCCGGAAGTTTAGTGCATCGTGTCACTCACCGGCCAGCTGATCAGCAGAACGAGCCTCTGCTGGAGACAGGTAGGGAGATCTGTGTTCTCGGCTCCTTCGCCCCCTTCACTAGCGCATAGCGAAGTGGAGCCGACGGAGCTGAGAACACACCAGATGATTTTTCAGGCGTTTGACGCGTGATGACTCGTTGAACGTCGGAAAAATCGGCAGTGCATCTGTAAATGTATGGGGGGCTTTAGGCTAGGTTCACAGTTCCCTGTAACAGTGGAACACGACACAATGGAAAGCGGTGCCGCACCTTACCTGTGCATTACATCCCATATAGTGACGCATACAGTCAATGAAAAGCATGCTTCATGGTTACTTGACATGTTCGTTTTGTGCATGCATTGGGCTTAGGGCTGGGCGATATATCAAAAATTTATCGTTACCGAAATTTATGACTCTCATCGACGTCATTTTGCCCATGTCGGTAAATTCGGTATTTTAAAAAAAAAGAAAAGGCATGTGCAGGTTGGCGATGTTCATGCCCCTTTAAGACGCTGTGCTACGTTACAGACTTGACGGGGTGGAGTCACATGACTCTACTACCTGTAACAAGACGAGACACGGGTGAACAAATGGAGGACGATTTAAATGTTGAAGCAGCAGCGACGAAGGTAGAGCTCAAGGTAACACAACCAACCTCTTCCACCACCTGCAGCACAACCATGTGATTCAATTCGAAGACATAAAAAGCTCAAAGCGAGAAGAGATTAGGAGGACCAGCAAAAACGTCTTCCTCCACCAGGCAGCGGTCAATAACCGAAGCATTTGCTAGTACTCAACTATATGAGCGAACTTCAAAAAGATGGCAAGAAATCACAAATGCTATAGGCTACCACATAGCAAAAGACATGGCTCCTATTGCTACAGTGGAACGCAACGGGTTCAGACACTTCATGAAAATAATTGACAAGAGATACCAACTCCCATCACGAAAATATTTTTCAAAAACTATCATTCCCAGCATGTACAGCACAGAGAGGAAAAAGGTTGCTGCTGAATTGAGATACGTTAAGCACGTTGCAGCCACATCTGATCTCTGGTCCAGCCGCACAATGGAGCCGTATATTAGTCTCACAGTTCATTACATCGACAACAAATGGGAGCTGCGTACCAGAGTGCTCGAGACGGCCTATTTTCCATCTGATCACACGGGGGAGATGGTTGGACAGGGGTTGAGAGCGATGCTGTCTGCATGGGACATCAGTGAAGAGGACCTTGTTGCTATAACAACTGACAACGGCCCAAATATTGTGAAAGCTGTCAAGCTCAATAAATGGACACGGGTGCAATGTTTTGGGCACAGGCTGCACCTGGCAGTCGGTAAGTGTGTACATCTTAATATATTTGGGTGGTGACATCTGGTGTGTTTTAAAGTGACTTTAATTCTGTGTGTCATATTCAAAATTGAAAGTATTAATGTTTGAATAATGTTTATATAGGCATAAAAATACTTAAGACTGCTGAGCAGCAGTGTATCCAGAAAGTTTTTACAGAAGACTTATTGTGAGCCAGTGTTGATCATGTTGTGCTGTGAAATGTAGCAAAATACATGATTTTTAAAATGTTTTATTACTGTGCCAACCCTTTTTAATTTTGTAAATATGGTCTGAGAGGTCTTATTTAATTCTTACTTTATTTTGCTTGCTTTATTTGAGAATTAGACCATGAATTGGGGTGATGTTGGGTGTGAAGATTTGGATAGATATGCTACCTCAAGGCCTTAGCAGAGATAGGCCTTTGTCCATGATGGCATTACATTTGCACAATCATTGTTTACTTTGTGAATAGCCAATGTGAAACATATTTATTATTAAACTATTTTGTTTACAAGGGATACACATTTTTTAGAGAGCATGGTTACATATTGTATCCTACACTTTTTATTTTGTTCAGTTAATAAATCTTAACCACTAAAAGTACTTACTACTATTGTCTTCATTTATTTTCAGTGACATTTTACAGTCCTTTAAAGTGGTAATAATATAATTGCAATGAATAGGTCTAGGGGGAATAATATTATCAAAATAACTGGAGGAACTATGCTGCCTGCCACAGCCCCATCAAATGAAAAAAAAAAAAAGTTTGTTTTTTTGGCACTTGGGGTGGTTATCGTCCATTTATCGTTATCGAGGTTAACTGCTCAATTTATCGTGATATTGATTTTAGGCCATATCGCCCATGTTTAATTGGGCTTTATTCTTACAGCAGAGAAGTAGTTCATTAGGACTGTTTGTGAATTGGGACATTTCAACTTACTTTTTTAATTCCCAGGAGAACTAAATTCCAGCTACCCAAAATTGTCTCCGACTCCTCGACTCCCTCCGACTCCACAGCCCTGCTTTTTTGGCTAAAATAATGTTAATTAAATACCTCAGAAAAATGTAAGTAGTCCATAAACAGCAAGTCCGTTCACACAAGATTGCGTTTTTGAATTGAAAGGCGGTCTCTCAACCTAACTCACTCAGTGGTCAGGAGTCCTGTCTTCAATTCAAAAGCACAATCCTATGTGAACGCGCTTCCCATTTGTGGACTACTTTCACTTTCTAGTGGTATTTATTTAACATTATTTCAGCGAACTACACGTGTGTTTAGGCTAGGACTGAGACGACGGTTAATTATATCGTCCATCGCAGACTGGTTGCCCATGTCATTGATGTGAATAAAAATTGTTGATTGGCTCAAGACATTTGCAAAAATTTCCTGCAAGTCTCACAAGACTGACTGACGGGCACTCGTATTCGCAGTAGGAGGAGTGCTCTCTAACTGTCCGGAGCTCCAAGCCGTGATATTCCACCTTCCCACTTGAATGTGTTCAGCGACCATACAACACACGACCGCACCTTGTTCATCTTTGCGTTGCTCCAGTAGTGGCCATTAAAACACCAGGGATGTGCTTCTTATTGTATGCGATGTCTTTTCTTCCTGTTAAAGAAACACAACTGCGAAGAAGGCAAGTCTTTGGGATACACTTCACTCTGTTCTTCAGTTTTCATGCGTCATTACAGCTATATTTTAAATCTTTAATTACTAAGAGAAATTTTTTTTTAATTGAAAATTGCTTTTAGTGTTTATGTAATGTTATTAGTTCTCAACTTTTCACTCTTGTTTTTGTTATTAATCTCTCTGTTATTAAAAAAAAAAAAAACCTGGAAAGGAAAAGCAGGGCGACGAGACGTCATCTTCTCGGAAGATCGCAGAAGAAACTTGAAAGACCCGCGAGACACAAACAATATCGAATAAGAGCACGGCCAGCAAAACACTCAGTCGTGTAAAGGCACGTAGCACACACAGATCCTATAAATATAAAAGCGTATAAGGACCATACATTCGAGATGAAACGTCAAGGACTAAGCCAAGAAGAAAGAGCAGCGCGGAGAAAATAAACCCAAAAGCATTGGAGAGAAAAAAGGCAGATAAGAGATTATGAAAGCAGTGAAATTTGAAAGGCTCAAACAAACGATGGCACGATACACATGCAGAGAAAGGTGAAGAATATGAAAAAAAAATAAAATTCGAAAGTATTGTAGCGTCCCAGCCAGGTTGAAGGCTTTTTTGTTTTAAGTGACTGTTCGGTCCGATCGAGGGAGGGCGGAGTACGGCACGGAAGACTGATAGCGGGGTATTGATTGATGCGGTAATCGAGACCCAGGGGATGAGGGGTTGGAGAGGGTGCTAGAAAGTTGTGTTTGGGGTTATGAAGTCGACGATTGTTCAAGTAAAACTTTTGTGACACTTTATTATGTCAGTCGCTACCGTATCAAAAAAAAGATAGAAAAGATCGCATTAGCGCAAAACAAAAGGAAATTAATCATCAGGACCAGATGTGATTGAAAAAACAGCAGGACAAAGTGAAGTCAGAAATAAAAGGCAAAGAGTAGACAACAAAAATTTTTTTGCCTTCACATCATTCAATGCACAAAACTTAGATTTACACAATAATGGAACATACGCTATGAGGATCTGTGGACCCGCAACAGTTAAAGCAACTAGTTTAATTCAAAGAAAACACAATTTGGTCAGGTGTATATTTATGATCACGGAGAAACGATGCAAATTTTAAGGTAATGTATATGTTCCGCGAATAACATTAGGCACCAAATGAGATCTTGATATGCCATTCCTATTAAAATATTTACAGTTTCCCGTGAGAATAGCTTTTGCTATGACAATTAACAAATCACAGGAACAAAAATTTTAAAAAGTCGGATTATTTATTAGAGAAACAGAAACAATATTCACTCACGGGCAGTTATACGCTGTGTTGTCACAATGTGTCTCCAAAAACGGAATCAAAATTCAATGCGATCTTGAAGAAAAGGTAATTCCAAATATTGTTTTTAATGAAGCTTTAAAGTAAAAGTGCAAGTAATGAAATTGAAACAATTCCAAAGGGAAAAAAAAAAAAAGCTTTTAAAATTGTACTGTATATCCGATTAACCAAACACAGGGGTTGGTGATCGAAGCGAGCAGGGGGCAGAGCCCCCTAGTGATATCAAAAATAAAAAGTGAAGTTCAATTCTCAGTTTATCTTTAAAACTACCTAGATTGACACTATACAAAAACTGTAATAATCATTATAACCATTAAACAATTGATTTAACAAAATGTAAGAATTAACCACCAACAAAAATTGACAATTGGCCCTCCAACATAAGGTTTATGTGGCACAAGTCAATTAAGATTTTTTTCATGATGGTTTTTCATTTTGTTTGCTGTTCATTCCACAGTGCTGTCCATCGTGCCATTGTCATCTCCATTCCACTAAAAGAAATAATTTTTTTGGCGATCTCTACAAAAACAAATAATAAAACAAAAGAAAGAAAAAATAAAAAAAGATTGATTTTGAGTGGAGAATTCTTTTGCTGTTTTCTTTTTACAGGGCAAATATGCATCGTGCATTGTATCTGGTGACATCTTGGATAGAAAAGAAACCAACTGTTTTTAAGTAAGAGGCCAGTTCATGAGGCAATGTTAATAAACCCAACAGGATCAAGTCAAGCTGCGGTTGGTTGGCACCCTGCCCTGGATTGGTTCCTGCCTTGTGCCCTGTGTTGGCTAGGATTGGCTCCAGCGGACCCCCGTGACCCTGTATTCGGATTCAGCGGGTTAGAAAATGGATGGATGGAGGATCAAGTCAAGTCAAGTCGGGGAGCATGCACTGGTACAGTGCGTTGCCGCACCCACTGCACGACGAAACAACTCAGGATCCCGGTTTGCAACCCCCCCAGGCAGACACGTGGTCCAGTCCCACCCTCCGGAAATGACCCTCTACTGACAGGATTGTATTCAGGGAACCAGGCGGTGGCTTTGAGAGGAAACGAATAAAATTCGGAGTAGCATCTCAACCATGGATTCGCAAAATGGCATCAAAAGAAACGGTAAATATGAACACTGCAAAGTAAATTTCAAAACGTGAAACACAAGCCCAGGAAAATAAAATCACCCCTTGAGTAGCCTAGAAACCTTTAAAATGTTCAATTAGTAAGACAAACAAGTTAAAGAATGAAGCCAATTCACTAACGCTGAGCAATGAGGGGGCGCGGACATGGGTGAAAATGACCCTGAATGCTGAAGGACAACGGTTTAAAAAAATTGAAAAGTTTCAGGCACCGTGCAAGCAGCAGCCTTTAACGGAACTTCTTTTTTTTTTTTTTTGGGACAACTTTCTTTTTTTTTTTTAGATTATGAACCATTTTTATTTAATTCTTTTTAATGTTAATGTTAAGATGTGGCTTCTGGCTTGTTACCACTCTTTAAAACAAATTTTTAAATTGAAGATATGCTGCTGTCAACACAGACCCGAACGGTCAGCCCGTATATCAAGTGGGAACTTGAAAGTGATCACAGCGTGAACGAAGAGGTTCGGAAAAAGCTGCTGGCTACCCATGTCTGTAACATCAGAGAACGTAGAAGACTCTGAAGAGGGAGATATGAAATATTCCCCTACTCAACTCATCACCGCCGACTGTTGCACCTTACCGCAGAAGCAGCTTATCCAAACATGGGAAGAATACGGAAGCAAGGATAAAAGTAAAAACTGTCTCGTCTCTGTAAATGTGGAATGTTGAATCGCTTTTAAATAAGTTGGTGTTATGGCGAGTCACGGTGACGGTTCATCATCACTACACTATCATCTAATTCTTCCACGTGAAGCCTCAAAACCATGAGCACTGATTGAGATCATTTATGCTAGGGGGGCTGGGTGGTCTCGTGACCCCTGCAGATTGTTTTTTTTTCCTGTCCTCCTGGCCATTGGCCCATACTTTATTCTTTCTTACTTAATATTGCCAAATATTTTTCTTTCTTCATCTTGTAAAGCACTTTGAGCTCCATCATTTGCATGAAAACGTGCTCTACAAAGAAATGTTGTTGTTCTTGGTTCTGTGGCATTTGTTTATTGTGGAGAGGAAGCTTAAACGTATTTCAGATGCTATTTCATGCAGGACAGCTTTCACCCAATGTGATCATGCCCGTCGAACACACATACTGTAGATGCCTGCATTATTCAGTAATCATTCCGCAAAACCTGTTTGGAACTTTGTGATTGACACAAGTAAACACAGAAACTGAGACGTGACAGCTTGCCGAATGAAGGCAGGCATCCAAACGAAAGAACAAGTTGGCTGGGATGAAAAGTTGCAGTCATGGGGGCTTTAGGTCCAGGACTGAATGTGAATACCACCCTGATCAAAATGGAAGTGCCAGTTTTGTCGCATACAGTCCCCCTCAGCTGTGTTTTGGAAGAGTGCAAGGAAAGCAAACAGCCCACAGGGATCCCCACGTGCAAGTTTGGAATGTGCCTGGAGTTTCTCTTTCACTAGTTGTACGTAAATTACTGTTGTTAGAAAACACGTAAATATTTAGTTCATCCATACTTTCGGCCAACACCAAAATGACATACAAATCGCACGACTAGGCTCAAAGTTGCATGTGCCATCCCACTTCCTGCCTCTGCATATGAACAAACTGTAATGTCCAAGTTATAATGTAAATGTTATGTATAACCTAGTTTTGGTATTTTTTAATAATTGTTCACATTTTTGTGTCATGCATAGTCGCTTTAAATGTTTTGATCCCCTCTGTGCTTTGTGGGTGGTGCCCCAGGAGGCAGGGCCACCCTGATACTACTACCACCACCACCACTCCCAAGTCCTGCCTTTGGCTACTGAAGCCACAGCACAGAATATCTAAGGAGTGGGAGAGCATTCAGGGCTTTCCCACAGTAGGGACTTTCTTCAGGAACCAAGAATTTTCTAGAAACTCAGGAACATTTGTAAGATTCCCACCAAAAGAATTGGGGCTGTTTGTAGTTCCTGGTACTTATTTGAGCTTCTACTCCAGAAGACAACTAGGAATTATCATTGGTGGGGATTGGATGGAGAATTGTGGGGATTGGCTGACCACAACCACTGGCGCCATCTTACCAAACCAGTTAGCAGTTTGGACTTTGCAGAGTTATTGTTGAAGATGGAGCTTCACACTTCGCAACACATATCACTCCTCATAGCCGTCTTCCCTGGTGCACTAAGCCATGCACTGCAGCGAAGGAATAATCTCTGCAGTGAAGTTACAACTGCTTCGAAGCTCACTTCACTTTGCACTGCCGGTTGAAGCCAGTTTGGAGCTCTAGGCAGGGTTGACAAACATGGTCGATGTTAATAGACTTCGATGTACTCCTCAATGTCCCTGCAACAGCACAAATGGCAACCCTTTGCACATATACCGCAGACGTTAGGATGCTATAACATACTCGGCGACTTGCCAAAACAAAAATCAAGCCGGTTGGATTTTGTCTTTACTGGGAAGAACGGGCTCGACGACCAATGAATGCTCACCTAGAAGTATAATGCCTAGAATGCAGCAACGACGAATAAGGAACAAGGAGGGTGTTTTGGACCTCACAAATGAGAAGCTCATCTGTTTGATGTCATGTCTTAGGTACCACAATAGAAGAAAAAAAAAAAAGAGGGTTGTGACGATGGTTGAACTCGATATACAATTGTTACTTGGCACCCAGATGCATAATTTGATATGCCTAGCGATTTTCCATTGTGTTAACAGACATAGTCCAGGCAAAGACATCAGCAACTTCAGTTGGCAAGTCTGACATGCCCAACAACTGGAAGTCACGTAATGTGACATCACTTTTACCCTTCATTTAAAAGCAATTTCTGTAGTGTAAGGCCCACCTGAGGACACACAAGACATGCCATCACTAGACAAGGCATTCCATGTGTTTTAAAGAAACAATTGACATGGCAGGGCCATCCGTGAATAGGGTGGTCAGCATCTGCCTAGGCAAAGACACAACTCCCCTACCAAGTATGGATAGAGTAAACGCAGGAGTTTTCACTGTGGGAAGATTTTAGCACAGACACGCACCAGGGCAGGCCGCTATATAGACTTTGATTAATGAAACGGGAAGTTTTGCCAGGCTTGCTTTAATGCAGCAGCTCTTACCCAAGACTTTGATTATTAACTAAACAAGAAACTGATAAAGAAACTGAGGCAGGCCCAGCACCTCCAATGCCGGCACAGCAGGTATGTCCTGCAGGGGGCGTTTCACCTCAGCCGAGATGCTCACGGTCTTCAGTTTTGGACGCCTAGGCAGACAAGATCACTCAGTAGCTGATTGCTCACCAGATTCCTCACAAAGACCTGCCAGCAGATGGCATCAAGAAGGATGTGGGAGTTCTCGACTCATCATCTTATTATTTTGTTCCTGCCTAGTCTTTAGTTTTAGATCATCTAAAAAAAAAAACCCACACAGACACACGGGCGTTCTCAGACTCTGCTTACAAACTCACACCCTGACTGCTGACGAACCTTAATCACCGTTTTATTGTAAACAGTTTGCCATCTGGGCCCCAACACGCAGTGCCTGGAGGAGAGGCGCGATCTTCACGGGAGCTTTGCCGGCTTCATCACGCAGTGGAAACTTGCAGGGTGGGTTCGAGCCACTGGCGAAGACACTACTGAAGGATCGTCTCTTATCTGTTGTGCCCAGCAGCAGCCGTGCAGGACAGGAAACATGTGGCCAGCAGGCACTTTGGTAGGAGGAAAGTAGGGGGCCTGCAAGAATGGCTCAGAGCGCTGTGTTAACACCTTGCCTTGTAGGGTGTGGCAAGAACCTGGCCGAGCACTGCTGGCAGTGAATTCACCCTCTCCAACAGAAGATGCCCTACAGTGGCACTGCAGAATGTACATTAAGGACTGAGGAGAGCAAAGCTGTGAAAAAGTCACAAATCAAACAGTGGCACACCAGGCCTCGACATCCGGTGACAAGGCAGCTGCATCCAAGCGGGCCAAAACAAAAAGGAGGTCTTTGTGCCTTCTTCAGAGAGCTGCTGGCCTAGTAGAGTGTGGGTGCATGCCAGAGAGCGCCATTCTGTTGTGGCGACGGGCAAGGACCAGGAGACAGGGCACTTCAGCAGAGACGCCACAGATAAACAGAGCTTTGTTCTGGCCTCTCCACGTCCTGTGCAGAGAAGCTGCTCCAGCTATCTTACACGTGCCAGGCTACACTAGGCGGGCAATTTGCCCCTTCAGCTTAGGCATGCCCCAGAATTCAAAACCACCCTGCTTCTCCCATTGAAGGAAGCTGGCTATGCCTGGAAAGCGGAGTGGTGACTCTGAGGCTAGGGATCTGCACTGGCAATCGGAAGGTTGCCGGTTCGAATCCCATAAATGCCAAAAAGGGACTCTGCTCTGTTGGGCCCTTGAGCAAGACCCTTCACCTGCAATTGCTGAGCGCTTTGAGCAGTGAGAAAAGCGCTATATAAATGCAAAGAATCATTATTATTATCCAGGTGAAACAAGCACAAACTAAGGACCCACCTGGCCACACAACTCAAAAAAGTTATCAAAGTGCAGACTGCAGGAGGCACCCCACCAGTGCGAGCCTATGGATGAAGACCCTTCCAGTTCCTGCTCCTTTGTTGTCACTTTCTATACTGGCCGCCACCTTTCCTCCATCGCCTCATTTCTGTTCTGGACTCCAATCTGTACACATCAGTACAAACCTTTAAACCATTTTGCAGCCAGAGAATAATATACGGGTGGCTGCCCCAAACCTTTCTGTGGCTTTTTTGGATTTGTGTAACAATATACACACACACATTATATTATAATTCTATTTATATAATTATATATGCACACACAAATTATATACATACACACACATACACACAAACACACATTATATACTCAGCAAAAATAGAAACGTCCTCTGACTTTCAACTGTTTTTACTTTCAGTAAACTTAATGTGTAAATATTTGTATGAACACTAAAAGAGTCAACACCATAAGACATAAACTAAAAATGTTTCACAATGTGTCCCTGAATGAAGGGAGGCTCAAAATCCAAAGTACCAGTCAGTATCTGGTGTGGCCACCAGCTGCTTGAAGTACTGCAGTGCATCTCCTCCTCATGGACTGGACCAGATTTGTCAGTTCTTGCTCTGAGATGTTACCCCACTCTTCCACCAAGGCACCTGCAAGTTCCTGGACATTTCTGGGGGGAATGGCCCTAGCCCTCACCCTGCGATCCAACAGGTCTCAGACGTGCTCAATTCCTTCGATGATAAACACGAATCCGTCCATCACCCCTGGTGAGACAAAACCGGGACTCATCAGTGAAGAGCACTTTTTGCCACTCCTGTCTGGTCCAGCGAAAGTGGGTTTGTGCCCATAGGCGGCGTTGTTGCTGGTGATGTCTGGTAAGGACCTGCCTTACAACAGGCCTACAAGCCCTCAGTCCAGCCTCTCTCAGCCTATTGCGGACAGTCTGAGCACTGATGGAGGGATTGTGTGTTCCTGGTGTGACTCGGGCAGTTGTTGTGGCCATCCTGTACCTGTCACGCAGGTGTGATATTCGGATGTACCGATCCTGTGCAGGTGTTGTTACACGTGGTCTTCCACTGCGAGGATGATCAGCTGTCCTTCCTGTCTCCCTGTAGCGCTGTCTTGGGCGTCTCACAGTGCGGACATGGCAATTTATTGCCCTGGCCACATCAGCAGTCCTCATGCCTCCCTGCTGCATGCCTAATGCACGTTCACGCAGATGAGCAGGGACCCTGGGCATCTTTCACAGTCGGTAGACAAGTCTCTTTAGTGTCCTGCATTTTTAGAACTGTGACCTTAAATGCCTACTTTCTGTAAGCTGTTAAGGTCTTAACGACCATTCCACAGGTGCATTATGGTTAATTGAACATGTATGGAAAACATTGTTTAAACCCTTTACAATGAAGATCTGGAAAGTTATTTGGATTTTTAAAACATTATTGTTGAAATACACAGTCCTGGAAAAAGGAACGTTTCTTTTTTTGCTGAGTATATTATAATTCTCTTTATATAATTATATACACACACACTAATTATATACATACATATACACACACACACATATATACATATACATACAGTGGGTATAGAAAAGAATCCCCCCTTCGAAGTATTCCCCTTTTTGTTGCTTTACAGCCTTAAATGAAAACACACACACAAAATATTTCTTCCCAGCTTTACTTACTCAATGCAATCAATAACATCCAAGTGAAAGATATCACAGCTACAGTTCAGAAAAATTATAACAAATCCAAAACAAGACCTACTGAGATTAATAAAGAACCCCCAATGTCAATGTCATTTTGTTGACCTAACTTTTTCTTTAATGACAGCCTTGAGTCTGTTGATTCTTCTCTATTCATTTTGTAAAGCACTTTGAGCTACATTTTTTTTGTATGAATGCGTGCTATATAAATAAATGCTGATTGATTGATTGATTGATATCAGCTTTGCACATCTAGATTGAGCCCACTCAATATTTGCCCCCTTCTTTACAGTAACTGTTCAAGTTCGGTCCAATTGAATGGTGAGTGTTGGTGGTCTGCTATCTTCAGATCTTTCTACAGATTTTCAGTGTGATTTAGGTCTGGACTCTGACTGGGCCACACCAGGACATTCACTTTTTTCCTCCTTCTGCCACTGTGTTTTCAGTTTTGCTGTGTGCTTCAGGTCGTCGTGTTGAAAGGTGAACATTCTGCACATTTTCAACTTTCTGGCAGGTTTTCCTAAAGACTTTGACGATATTTTGCCCCATCCATTTTTCCTTCTACCCTAACGAGAGCCCCAGGCCCTGCGGCAGAGAAACACCCCCCACAACAGGATGTTGCCACCTCCATGCTTTACTGTCGGTATGGTGTGTTGTGGATGGTGAGCTGCATTGGTGTACCGTTTGGTGTCGAGGCCAAATAGTTTGATTTTGGTCTCATCTGACCATAAGACCTTTTTTTTTCCCACTTGGCATCAGAATCCTCAAGGTGCATTCTGGCAAAGCTCAAACGAGCCTTCATGTGGCCTTTCTTGAGAAGTGCGACCCTCACGAACAAGCCACCGTTGTGGAGCGCTTGTGAAATTGTTGTCACATGCACACCATTAATGACCATTCTTTGCCATAAAATCCTGTAACTCCTTCAAAGTGGCCATTGGCCTCTCGGTTGCCTCACTTACCAATTTCCTCCTTGCTCTTCCATCCAGTGTGGAGGGACCGCCAGATCCAGGGAGGGTCCTAGTAGTACCAAACACTTGCCACTTCTTTATTATGGACTTCACTGTGCTCCTTGGGATTGATAAAGCCTTTTGAGATTTGTTTGTCTCCATCTCCTGCCGTATGTCTGTCCACAACTCTAACCCTGAGATCTTCTGAAAGTGGCTGGCCACCCATAGTCAGTTGTTTGCTGTCAGTTGTTCTACCAAGCAAGGGAATGAATGGACAAGGAACAGCTTCACTAATCACACTCATTACAACTGAGCACAGGTGGAAGGAAGCCAGTAACCAGGGTCTGCAATGGAAATGGTGGGCACTTACACCTCATTGAGTTGGGGGTGATACTTTTTTAATCTCAGTATGTCTTCTTTTTTATTTTTTTAAAATTCTTCTGAACTGTAGCTGTGATATCTTTCACTTGGATGTTATAAATTGCATTGAATAAGTAAAGCTGGGAAGAAATATTGGTTTGTGTGTTTTCATTTAAGGCTGTAAAGGAAAAAAATTGGGAATATTTCGAAGGGGGGATTCTTTTCTATACCCACTGCACTTATGTATATAGTATATACATATATGGGTCAAAGTAAAAATCAAAAGATCTAAATGACTGTTGACTTTAAATGCACTGTTGAAAGATTTTTAATTAATACATTAAAACTTGTGTTAAAACTCCATACCTATTATCCTCAATTGTTCATCACCATCGACGACTTGATAATTACACTCTACACAAGTGCTATGTCTGAGAACGGAAATCTCCAAGCTGCTTTTTTTGCTGCCCCCGTCCCATCTCTTTGTACAGTTTAGCATGTCTAAGAGATGTAATGCTTTTGTGGTTGATAGAATCATGGTGTGCCTTGGGGTTTTTTGGGTTAGGAACAGTGTGCCACCACAGAAAAACAATGGTTGGAAAGCACTGCTCTACCTACACCTTTGCTCCTGGCCCACTAAAAAAGATTTCCATAGCTGCTATTTCGCTTAAAAAACCGACATCATCTGTTACTTTGGTGGTTATGCGGTGTTCTTGGCATAAATTAGCAATCTGGAATCATGGGTAGGAATAATCATTACACTTCTATTTGGTAGAAGTCTGTCATTATATTAGGGCAGTTGGCACTGCAAGCTACCTGACAGACTGGCAAGTTAAATACAGAGCTACTACAGAGTTATTTTGGTTTTAGTGCCACGCAAAGATAAACTTGTTTTTCACGTATGTGATATGACATCAATTTGATCTTCTTACAGAAACATGAAATGGGTGTTCGTTTCATAATTTTTACCTTTAGAACTTTTCTCTAGAATTGCACCAGGACTGCCATAAACTCCTCCTGTGCACCCACATCAGTATAAATCAAGAAAATGAAGTGGGCCGAGTACTGACATCGATGTATCGATGTGAACAGCGTCATACGAAATGTTAGGTAGTAAATAAATATGATACTGGAGGTGCATATCAATTTTAGGTACACAATTAATAACTTATTTGTATTATTGTTTAATAATGTTTTAAAAAAATAAAAACACAAAAATGCCGCCCTGACCAAAGCAAAGCACTGCCTGAGGTGTTTGCCTCGTGGCCGGCCTGGGATGCAACCATATATAACACGTTAAATTGGACACATTATTAAAACATTAACTTTCCCAGGCCCTAAACTGAAATGTAGAGCCGGCGGTTTTGTTCTGCGGACGTGCTCGGCCCCCTTCACTATCAGCGGCTAAGCAAGATTCTCCCTCCTCTGAGGTTTTGTTTTGCTGATGTGCTTGCCTTGTTTGTGTATTAGAGGCTAAGCGAGTTTGTCTCTGACTCGTTAACTTGGAGCTGCCTTGCCTGATCTTTGTGCTGTAGCCTTGCACTTCTGGGCCGGGCAGACTGAAACACACACTTCGACACGTAGATGTTTAAATATAAGAGAGCAGCACTCTGGCCTGCCAAAGGCCCAAAGGAGGCAGAAGACGGCAAAAAAAAAAATTCTGGACATTCATGTGTTGTAGAAAGTCAAGTGTAGCTCATTAAACTGCTTTATAGCAATACAAAAAATTAAACTGATAAAAAATACTAGATATAATTTAGAATAGTCCTTAATGGAATCAAGTACAACTTCGGCTGATGTCACATTATACAGGACACAGAGTTGCCACATATAGTTGTGGATCTCATCACTTTATACAACTGGGGCAAAATCGCTAGGCATATCAAATTTATATTTTCATAAATAATAATAATGGAGGCACACTGCCTGCATTGTGAGGGAGCATCAGGGAGGCGCAGGCATGAGGCGCGATCCTAAACATTCCAGCCGGAATGCACATCCCTTCCCCTCAGGGCATCCATGACCTCCCGGTCAGGTATGGCTACACCATCCATCCCGGATTGGGCATCACTCCACCCGTGACGTCAATCACCGCCTGTATCTGACAATATTCCTAATTCTGTAGGATTACATTTACACCTTACATGAACATGCATCTCCAGTGTCCACTCATGTTTGTCTGTGCAGCTCAGTACACCGCGGCTACAAAGTCGGAGTTATGCCAAGCCCCACAAACGTTGGAAGTCGATTGTCAGAGCTGGGAATGACGTCACACCCGAGTTGATCTAATATGTACGCGTCCCAGAAAAGCTTTGCTGTGCTTGCTCCATTGGAACAAATAGCAGTTGATGACAACGCATCACACAACATTTTTGACGCATCCAATCCCTGCAGCAACATGACAGAGGCTAAGCGAGTTTGTCTCTGACTCGTTAACTTGGAGCTGCCTTGCCTGATCTTTGTGCTGTAGCCTTGCACTTCCGGGCCGGGCAGACTGAAACACACTTCGACACGTAGATGTTTAAATATAAGAGACACGCACATACAAAACATACATACACTCACCAGCCACTTTATTAGGTACACCTTGCTAGTCCCGTGTTGGACCCACTTTTGGCTTCAGAGCTGCTGTAATTCTTCGTGGCACAGATTCAACAAGGTGCTGAAAACATTCCTCAGGGATTGTGGTCCATATTGACAGGACAGCATTACACATTTGCTGATGAATTGTCGGCTGCACATCCATGAAGCGAATCTTCCGTTCCACAACATCCCAAAGGTGCTCTACTGGACTGAGATCTGCTGACTGTGGAGGCCATTTGAGTCCAGTGAGTTCGTCGTCATGTTCAAGAAACGAGTTTGCGATGATCTGAGCTTTGTGACATGGCGAGTGATCCTCCGGTCATAATGGGGTGGATATGTCAGCAATAATACTCCGGTAGTCTGTGGCAGTTAAATAATGTTGAGTTGGTATAAAGGGGCCTAAAGTGCGTCAAGAAAATGCACCCCCCCCACCATTACACAACCAGCACCAGCCTGAACGGTTGATACAAGGCAAGATGAATCCCTGCTTTCATGTTGTTGATGTCAAATTCTGACCAACCATCCGAATGTCACAGCAGAAATCGAGACTCGTCAGACAAGGCCACGTTTCTCCATTCTTCTATTGTCCAGTTTTGGTGAGCCCCTGTGAA
Source organism: Polypterus senegalus (assembly GCF_016835505.1). Classification (NCBI taxonomy): domain Eukaryota; kingdom Metazoa; phylum Chordata; class Cladistia; order Polypteriformes; family Polypteridae; genus Polypterus; species Polypterus senegalus. Next base: position 19,883,810 of record NC_053156.1, on the reverse strand, counting down.
CTGTCACCTCAGTTGCCTGTTCTTACCTGACAGGAGTGTCACCCGGTGTGGTCTCCTGCTTCAAGGTTTGACATGTTGTGTGTTCAGAGCTGCTCCTCTGTATAGCTCAAAACTAGTCTGGCCATTCTCCTCTGACATCAACAAGGAACTGCCGGTCACTGAATATTTTCCCTTTATCAGACCACTCTCTGTAAACCCTAGAGATGGTTGTGCGTTAAAATCCCAGTACATAAGTAATTTCTGAAATACTTAGACCAGCCTGTATGGCACCAACAACCATGCACGTTCAATCTCTTTTTTTTCACCATTCCGATTCTCGGTTTTAACTTCAGAAGATCTTCCTGACAATGTCTACAGGCCGAAATGCATTGAGAGTTGCTGCCAGGTGATTGGCCGATTAGATATTTGTGGACCAAGTTAGGTGGATTGGGCATTCTAAAATTGGCCATTGTGTGTGCTTGGTGTGTGGGTGTGTTTGTGTGTGTCCTGCGGTGGGTTGGCACCCTGCCCAGGATTGGTTCCTGCCTTGTGCCCTGTGTTGGCTGGGATTGGCTCCAGCAGACCCCCGTGACCCTGTGTTCGGATTCAGCGGGTTGGAAAATGGATGGATGGATGGACCTAATAAAGTGGCCAGTGAGTGTATGTATACACACACACACACGTAAATGCTACGACACATCACTAAGCCCAGTATGCGGCATACAAAATACAATGCAAGCCAACAGCTTACAGTGTCACTAATGGGCTCAGTTGCCAAATTTCCCCCCTGGACAAATAAAGTACTTCATATATCATCTTTCAGATTGAACAGCTCTGATTCCATAGCCTACCCTCCATTTTTCAATTTTAAACGTCCACTCTTGACAGTCTGAGCATAAAAAAAGGTGAGAACTTGACAGGATTAAGGCAGTACGCACCATGAATGAGTAACTGAAAACAAAAAAAATAAAAGGAACAAAACATCTCATTCATCCGACGAGATAAGAGCTTAAGCAAGCACGTCAGAATTTGCTTCATGCTGTCTCTCCAATGGCACGGTGTGCATACACAAATTATTATTTAAAAAAACCAAAAGGGTGCAAAATGCAAAGCAAAAAGGCAAGATAGAAACGGCAGTCTGTCAGGAGCAGCGGAACGCACTATTAAAAGCCCACAATCCATCTGCTTAAGCAGCACCCTCCGGAAACACACTCTCCATTTCTCATGCAAGATGGAAAGGATTGTCGCCTTCCCATCAAAAGACAGACTGGCTCATGGGGCTTACGTGATGCAGCCCAGCGCCCCCACAACTAAAGCGTACCGCTGGGCCGGAGCCCCCCGCGGAGTCGGCTCTTTGCAGCTTTACATTCGCAGAGGCCTGGGAAATTCTTTATTCTGACACGATCTGACCAGAAACCAAGACTGACCAGAAAGGCAGCATTTTAAATAAATAAATGAAAAGCAGCATATTGTGAGGCTATAAATAGCATCCGCCACCACACGCCCCCCGGACATTTAACTTTTGTGTGTTACAATCTGGAAATCTTCATGTATGGAGCTGGGATTTGTTTTAACCACTGAGCAGCACTCTGGCCTGCCAAAGGCCCAAAGGAGGCAGAAGACGGCAAAAAAAAAAAATTCTGGACATTCATGTGTTGTAGAAAGTCAAGTGTAGCTCATTAAACTGCTTTATAGCAATACAAAAAATTAAACAAGATAAAAAATACTAGATATAATTTAGAATAGTCCTTAATGGAATCAAGTACAACTTAGGCTGATGTCACATTATACAGGACACAGAGTTGCCACGTATAGTTGTGGATCTCATCACTTTACACAACTGGGGCAAAATCGCTAGGCATATCAAATTAATATTTTCATAAATAATAATAATGGAAGGGCGGCGCGGTGGCGCAGTGGTAGCGCTGCTGCCTCGCAGTTAGGAGACCGGGTTCGCTTCCCGGGTCCTCCCTGCCTGGAGTTTGCATGTTCTCCCCGTGTCTGCGTGGGTTTCCTCCCACAATCCAAAGACATGCAGGGTTAGGGTTAGGGTTAGGTGGATTGGCGATTCTAAATTGGCCCTAGTGTGTGCTTGGTGTGTGGGTGTGTTTGTGTGTGTCCTGCGGTGGGTTGGCACCCTGCCCAGGATTGGTTCCTGCCTTGTGCCCTGTGTTGGCTGGGAATGGCTCCAGCAGACCCCCGTGACCCTGTATTCGGAGGGTTAGAAAATGGATGGATGGCTGGATAATAATGGAGGCACATTGCCTGCATTGTGCGGGAGCATCAGGGAGGCACGATCCTAAACATTCCAGCCAGAATGCACATCCCTTCCCCTCCGTGCATCCATGACCTCCCGGTCAGGTATGGCTACACCATCCATCCCGGATTGGGCATCACTCCACCCGTGACGTCAATCACCGCCTGTATCTGAGAATATTCCTAATTCTGTAGGATTACATTTACACCTTACATGAACATGCATCTCCAGTGTCCACTCATGTCTGTCTGTGCAGCTCAGTACAGCGCGGCTACAAAGTCGGAGTTATGCCAAGCCCCACAAACGTTGGAAGTCGATTGTCAGAGCTGGGAATGACGTCACACCCGAGTTGATCTAATATGTACGCGTCCCAGAAAAGCTTTGCTGTGCTTGCTCCATCGGAATAAACAGCAGTTGATGACAATGCATCACACAACATTTTTTACGCATCCAATCCCTGCAGCAACATGACTACGGGTGGAAGTTGGACAGCACAGGGTGTATGACAGACTTAACAGGACACAAATAGACATGAGTGCTAATACTACAGCTTTGACTAAGGTTTGTGGCGTACGTTGCCATTTTGGATTGACGTCATCATCTGAAGTCGAAAAAATTCAGACATGACAGACCAGCCCCAGAGTTTCCGAGTAGGAAATCTGACTTAAGGAAGCGTTCCAGTTGAAAGTTTTGACTTCCCCCTTCAAATGGAACGCAGCATTAGAATGGAAACTGGCTGCTTGTAATGACCCAACAAGAAAACCCATAAAGAATGTGATGCAGCCATGAAGAAATTCACTGTTTTAGCACAATGTCACAGATTTGGTCATGGGAGGTCAAAAAAAAAACTGCCACCGCTACCACTCCTTTCACATTTTAAAGCTGCACGGGTGTCAGAACTGGCTTATCACCGCCCTAACGCCTGCTTTTGTCTTCTCCACGGAGTTCATTGTTGAATGTGAACAAATAAATGCATTTGCATGTCCACTTGTGTTAAATGTAATCTCTATCTGTTTCTTTTCATCTCTGAAAGTGGTCCGTGTGCTCCATCACCGTCGTGTTTGAACCACCATTTTGGTATGTGGTCAGGGGCCATCCTAATGTGACGCATGTTAACACGGGTGTGATTGGATGTACGCCTGCATCTGGAGTGCCGTTCTCACTTGACTTTGGGCGCTGACCTAGGCACTAACGTAAGCCCCTTTTGCGGGTGGTCTTCAAAATCCCAGGATGCAATATACTTGGAAGAAGGGTTCCTTATGTCATTGACCTTGTTTTCTTCAGGTGCAGACGTAATACTTTTACTTCTTGTTTTGAGCCGTTTCCCTTTTAGCTGGCTTGTCCCCTCATCTTGTGTTACATCCTATTTTCCACACTGATGCAGATCTGATGTATAAAAATAGCTCTTCTTTTTGGTTCCTCTATTATTTTGCAAACACACTGCATTGCTACTACCGGCCAGTTCAGAAGACTCGCTTATGTGCCTGTTATGAGTCCTCACCATGCTTAACCGCAGCAGATAAGGAGTAGAAAGGCTGGATTTGTGCAGAATCACTCAACTAGAAAGCACACACTTCATAACTTTGGCATTTCTTGAATTGCATAGTTAATACCAACTACAGTGCCCCCCATAATAGTGGAGGGCAAAGACACATTTTGCTTTGATTTCCCCCTCTCCTCCACAGTTTAAAATTACAAATCAAACAATTCAGTAGTGCACACTTCAGACTTTCATTTACAAGGCCATTTGAGTCACACCATGTAGAAATGACAACCCTTTTTCTACACAGGCTGCTTGAAGGATGCGATTCATAGACATCACCAGGTGCTGAAGGTCTTCTCTGGTGATGCTCTGCTAAGCTTCTAATGCAGCCATCTTCAGCTCCTGCTTGATTTGGGGAGCTTGTCCCCCTTAAGTTTCCTCTTCAGTATATGAAAGGCCTGCTAAATTGGATTGAAATAAAGTGACTGGCTTGGCCATTCAAGAAGTTTCCATTTTGTAGCTTTGATAATCTCCTGTGAGCTACGGTCTCATTATTTTGTTGTAGGATGAAGTGCCGTCCAGTGAGTTTGGAGACATTTAGTAGAACTTGAGCAGATCAGATATTTCTGTACACCTCAGAATTCATTGTGCCGCTGCGGTCAATGAAGTGAAGTGTGCCAGGACCTGTGGCAGCCATACATGCCCAGGCCGTTACACCCCTCAGCACCACCATGTTTAACAGATAAGGTGGTCTGCTTTGGCTCCTGGGCAGTTCCTTCTTGTCTCCACACTTTGCGCTTGCCATCACTCGGATCAGATTCATTTTTGTCTCGTACTGTCCACATGACCTTTTCCCAGAATTCTGCAGGCTCTTGGAAGTCCTTTTTCATAAACTGTAATCTGGCCATCCTGTTTTTGTGCTTTGCATCTTAGGAGTGTGGCGTCCCTCTGTGTTTCTGTTCATTGAGTCTTCTGCTGATGGTGGTCTCTGATACACACATATCTGCCCCCTGATACACGCATATCTGCCCCCTGATGACGGTGTATGACCTGTCAGGCAGGCATTTGGGGGCTATGTCTTCATCATAGTGAGGATTTTTAGATTTTTCTATCATCAGCAGTGGAGGTCTTCCTTGGCTTACCAACCCTTTTTCCTTCTTCATGATATTCTCGACAGCTGATTTCGGTCATCCAAAGGTCTTACAAATGTCTCTAACGGTTTGATTCTTGTTTATCAGCCTCTTAAGGGCTTCTTTGACTTTCACTGGCACAGCTCTTGTCCTCATTTTGAACAATGGCGACTACAGCCTCCAAAGGGTAAAAACAAACAGAGGGGTGTCTGATGAAGCCATGAAACCCACCTGAGTGATCACAAACACCAGTGACGCCAATTGGCCCATACTTTAAGGTGACCTGAAAATGGGGGGGTGGAGGGCCGCATTGAAAAAGTGTTATGTGATCAAAACGTCTGCAAATCCCCTTAAGCGAAAGTCTGCAGTGTGCACTTTAATCAGGATGTCTGAATTGTAAAATATGGAGCAGAGGGGGACACCTGGGGAAAAAAAAATGTATCTTTGTCCCAAACATTATGGAGGCCACTGTATGTTTGGCCTGTTTAATATGAATAAAATTAGTACTGTTCTATATTAATATTAACATGAAAAAACTTGTGATAAGAACAGAAAAAACCCATTCTATAACGCAGTAGTCATACATACGTTATGAAGGACACACAACACACGTGTACGACTCCCGTCATTCTCAGCAGCACCATCAGTGGAGAATGACCTGGCACAAATAAGAGAAGTAAAGAAGACTGCTTCTGAATTTGCAAAGATATTGTAGAGGTTTACATTTTTATAATTAAACTTAAAAATAATATTAATTACCTTTCAAAACAGCTATTGTGTGTTAAACAGAACCACCCTTACGTAATTAACATATGACTATACTTAGATGTAATGACGTTTGCACATTTTAAACGTTCTCGGTTCCAAAATGCTAAATCAAATTTAGCATTCATGTGCCCAACATCTGTACCAAACTGCTCTTGTTTTTTGACGTCAGTTGCCACCAACTGTGAAACTCATTAAAACAAACACATAAAATGCGTATTCAGTGCATGAACATAAAAATATAAATCTGTTCAAAATCCTTTTAAAGTACCAGATTACGAGCAAAACATAGTAAGTCCATTAATGCTACAGCAAAGGGTAAATAGCAATAATCCTCCATTCCATGATATAATGGGGGGCAGCACAAACACTCGAGAAAGATCAATACTAACATTTCACCCCCTCTCCCTAAGAGGTTCTCTCTATCCCTGTAACCCTTCACCACCTAACAGCTAATGTGTGGTGAGTGTACTGGCACAAGAGCGGCTGACATCGCATCAACCAGGTGGGAGCTGCACACTGGTGGTCCTTGAAGTGGCTCCCCACTGGCCATGTAAATCTTGTAAAAAGTAGGTTAGCAAAGTGCTATAAAAAGGTAATTAACTATTACTGAAATAATAAAGATTAAAATATCTAAAGATTATAACGATTCAATATTACTCTGATACTAACTTAAGCAAAGCTCTCTAAATGGTCATAATGGTCAAAATCCTTGTAAACTACCAGATTACAAGCAAAATGTATTAAGTACAGTAATACTACGGCAAAGGGTAAACAGCAATAATCCTCCAATCCGTGACATAATGGGGGGGGCACCATTTACAGCTTTGCCCACTTTGTTCCCCGTGGCTGATGATTGCTTTCCTCACCCGCTGAAATATTCAAGAACAGGATAGCAGATAAGACAGAGAAGAGGAACACCTTTTCTAAGGGGGTGCGAGGCAGAACATGCGATTGTGATGAGCAGAGGGGTAACCTGCATGGCTCATCTGTAAACTAAATGAGGCGACAGTTGTCTGTTATGTTCTGGCTCACGTTGGGTATACGAAGTGTTTTTTCCGGCCCGGTAAAATAAATCTTTAAGCCACATGCTCTTGACAGATAAACTGCACGGGCTAAATAAGAAAGATACCAAAGCAAAGAACAGAACTAAAATACCAACCCCCACCTCGTCTCCCCAATACACACACATACATACATACATACATACACATACATACATACATACGGTATTAATGATATTTACCAATTCATCACTGCAACAGTAGGTCTCACTACTTGCTAAAGAGTAATTATGTATTTACATACATAGACACACACATACGTAATTAATTAAGAAACTGGTTGGAGTTGGAGACCCCAACTTAGCTGATCATCATAGGGCTCACTTCCTGCTTAATGAATAAATATGGACGCGTGTGTCAGTAGGGTTTGTGCCCAAGGAACCAAGTTACCCAAACTATTCTCTAGCATTTCAGTAATTATTTACCACTATAATGCTGATATTTCTGATCATTAAACAGGTCATTACAATAGCAATTGACGAAAAGAATTTGTAATTAATTGCAGAATTACAGTATTTGAGGGTTCCTCTCGATTGCCTCTTTCTCTTGTACGATTTGGCTCAAAAACTAATCAGCACATCGTCATCTCCCAACAGGCTTAAGTTTCGGGTTTGGTATTTTTCCATTCAGCCGTTTTAGCTCAAGACCGTCCTCAAGACGCACAGACACACACCCGTCATCGAGATATCAGTGTTTTCAGTATCAGGGGAACCTAAAACATTGAGATCAGTCGAAAATCGGTGATTGAAACTTTTGATGAGTCTAAAGCGAGTTTGGTATTTTTCCGTACAGCTGTTTTAGCTCTAGACTCTCCACGAGAAACTGTGACACACAGAGACACACACCCATCATTGAGATACCGAAATTTTCAGCATTAGGGGGACAATAAAGCTTCAAGATCTGTCAAAAAACGGTGATCGAAATTTTTGATAAATCTAAAGCTTTCGCTCCTCCCGCAGAGACGAAAGGTTATGGTGAGGGAGGGCACAAAGCAAAAATGAAGCAATTCAGAGGATAGGATAAAAAAAAAAAAGTTAATAAGAATAAAGGGGAAACGGCCAATTAGCAGCAAAAATTGGTCACTAATTAAGGGTTAGAAAGAAAGCCTCGCAGCCAAGGTAGTGCTCCAGGATTAGAGTTGGAGGCCCCCTGCTTCAGGAAAAACTAGGCCTGCTGCAGGAAAAGGCCAGCAGGCGGTGCTTAGCCTGGGGTCTGTAGGCGGATTCCAATGCCACCAGTCCAGCGACATGGAGACACCTCTATAAAAATTGACGTCATCCTCCAAATGAGAGTTAAAGCCAAGATCCTCATGTGGTCATTGAAGATGCACTCACTGTAGAGTACTATGCAAATAAATAAACAAATGAATGAATAAATAAATTGTACAGATGAAGAGATCCTTGTGCATCTTTCGAAAATGAGTAGGGTTTACCCTGGTGTCATGGCCTTGCCCATCTCCTGACTTGTGCCTGTCCACTAGTTTATCCCCGAGATCTTCCGACAGTCCCTTGCCACACAGAGTTTCAGTTGGACTTTCAAGCACTGGAACGCTCCAGAAATGCCAAAACGAATCAGAATGATTATAGTGGATGACAGGTGGAAACCAATCATCTTGGTGTGCAATGGAGAAGGTGATCAGATACACCTGACTGAGTTTTTAGGAGAGGGTGATCCCTTAATCATCTCAGTGATCCTGTTTTTTGCTTTGCACCAATACCATAACCGTCTATGCGGGAGGAGTGAAAGCTTTAGACTCGTCAAAAAAGTCAATCTCCAATTTTCAACTGATCTCAATGTTTTAGGTTCCCCTGATATCTCGATGATGGGTGTGCATCTGTGCGTCTTGAGGATGGTCTTGAGCTAAAACGGCTGAATGGAAAAATACCAAACCTGAAACTTGAGCCTGTTAGGAGATGACGATGTGTCGATTAGTTTTTGAGCCAAACCGTACAAAAGAAAAGAGGCAATCGAGAGGAACCCTCAAATACCGTAATCCATCCATCCATTTCCTAACCCGCTGAATCCGAATAGGGTCACGGGGGTCTGCTGGAGCCAATCCCAGCCAACACAGGGCACAAGGCAGGAACCAATCCCGGGCAGGGTGCCAACCCACCGCAGGACACACACAAACACACCCACACACCAAGCACACACTAGGGCCAACTTAGAATCGCCAATCCACCGTAATTCAGCAATTAATTACAAATTCTTCTCGTCAATTGCTATTGTAATGACCTGTTTAATGATCTGAAAGATCAGCACCAGAGTGGTGAATAAATACTGAAATGTTAGAGAATAGTTTGGGTAACTTGGTTCCTAGGTTATTTTTTTCTGAACTGTTGCCATTATATTATTATATTATGTTTTAAGTTTCACTGAGTAAATACAGCTGGAGAAATGTGTGTGTGTGTGTGTCATCATTTCTAACTGCAAAGGAACAAAAAGTGAATATTGTGAAGGGAGGACCCCATTCTTTTCTATACCCACTGCACATCCTGTGATGCCAGCACAGATTTTTAAATCTCCACTGGGCCTTTTTGTGTTTTAATAAATTTGAACTCCAATAAGCTACGGAGCTTCCACATCAACATCTAACAGCAATGCAGGAATGTTGACATCACTCAAGTCTGTGACAGCAACCCGAGTCATCAGATATTGGAAAACGGCAAACAAAACAGTTAATGGATGGTATCTGAACACGTCATTATTATTTATTATTGCTGTTATTTTTGACGATGATGACTCACAAATACAAAAATATCAAATAAAATTGTGATAAACTCCTTGAGCCTTTTTACATTTTCTAGTCTCTCCATCCAAGTTTCAAGCTCGCTCCGCGAACGCACCTCAATTTTACACCAAGCCGACATTTTCTTCCTTGTTTGGTTACACCACAGAGGCGCTCTAATCTTGGTTTTGATGTGTAGCAGCCACCTGCCATAAAACTCAGGGAGCAGGTGTAGTTGGCACAGAACACGTTTGCTTAGAGCGTCACCGCACGACAGAGCCGAGTCAGTACGCCTGGGGTACCCCCCCCATGACTCGTCGTGGCTTTCACACATTATTATACCTACAAGTGGGAAGAAGAAAGAAAGAAAGAAAGCAAGCCGCGTGGGCACCGGTAACACCGAGCAGATCTTTGTACAGAATTCATGGCGCTTAGTACTCTGGGTGCTTCCCCCACACCGGCTATCAGATGGTTTTGTGTTTTAGTAAAAACTTTTTTTTTTTTTTCCCTCCATGCAAATTCCTCTTGTTCCATTGAATCGGAGCTCCTGGCTTCGGTTCAAATTTCGTAGCTCAGTTAAAAGTGGCATGAAGCGCAGTTTGTGTGCTGCATGATGGGAGTGCTGCTAATAATAATAATGAAGAGGTGCTCTTTCACCCTAAACGTTCACATTCACTTGGAGGGTGGCAGGCAGGTGGGGCCATGATTAAGGGCTATTTTTTTTTTTTTGTTTTTTGTGTGACAAATAGGCATAACACGTGAACGGAGAGTTGATCCATTTGGACCAAGTGGACATCCAACCACCTCATGCTGTCCATGGTCATAAGGACCAGCCTATTTTAGCAGCATTGGTCACCGGGGGGGTAGGGGGAAGGCGTTCGGAGGATGGCAGGCGAGTACAATGTGCCCGTTCCTTTGAAGGGCACATACAAGTCCAGTGAAGAGCTTCACTAGTTGCAGGAAAAGGAAGGTTCGAGAATTTTCTTCACATAGTAGTGTCCTGCTGGGCTTGTCCATATCAGAATATTAGGAAAAATGTGACACCGCCATCCTGACAATGTGACAGTACTTGTAACAGGGCAGGGTTGCCAGGTCCTTACATTTATAACCCCCGGACAGGTTAAAAATAGCTAAATTTTCCAAAAAAAATAAAAAAAGCACGCAATACCTGACCATCACACATCTTCCCACATTGCGGATGCCCTCACAGACCCTAATTTGACCCCCTAGCAGTCTTAATCCAGTTTACAGTCATGTGGAGCTGGAGCCCACCATGTTGGGACGGGTTGTAAGGAAGAGACAAAATCTGAAGTGAGGGAACACATAAGTAAGGACTGGTCATCAAAATAAAAGAACACGGAATTTTTTTTCTTTCTTTTTTTGTTTTGTTTTTTGTCTCAAGACAACTGAAGTAAGTCCCGGGTTTTCCCATTCAAAACCACAGTGAATACAAGCCTCCAAACCAGAAATTAAAAGGGACACACAAAAAATAAATAAATAAAAATATCTTGTGGCTTACTCATGAACTGCTGAAGAGGCAGAAGAACAAATCAGAGCAACAATTCCAATTATCTGTGGTCAGTGGCCAGCCAGGGCTTGAGCCGAGTGCGGTCAGTTCAGACTGGGGGGTGGAGGGGGTGTGGGCTCAATCAGAGCAGTCCAATCATCTGAAGCCATCAGTAGGACACAAGCCACAAGTACCCCCTTTGCTGTGGGTGGCTCCAGTGTGGCTAATCAGACCACACGAGGATGGAGTGGCAGCATGCACATCAACCAGCCTCCATTATAGCACCTTTCTCTGTATCTCATACATACAAACTCACACTACAAGTACAAACAGATCAGCACTTGAAGAGAGTGAAGATGGAAGCCAGCAGGAAGGACACAAACTGGCTGCTTAGGCCATTAGAGGCCCACAATGAGAAACAATCACATTTTCCCTGTGCTCCTCCATGCACCTGATCAAAAAAAAAAAAAAGGATTAACTGTATAATAGGTCATATTTGCCCTGGAAACGGAGATGGTGTCGGCACACTTTTTTGGTCACCTCTATTACCACACACTTTTCTACAGGTTTCGTTCAACGGTGACGGTCAAATTGCCTGGTTTAAGAATTGACGTCAATACACCCGAGGAAGACTTTAGGCCCTTGTGATGGCTGCCTCCTTAACCACCAATAATCACTCAACATTCCACCCCTTAAGAAAAGAAAAATGGAAAGGAGACACTCCCAACCAAAAAAAATGATTTATAAAATCAGTCCCGTGTGGACACACCAGCACTCAAAATCTCTTCCTCCGGGTTTGCAAGTTGCCTACTTCATCAAACATCAGAACGAAAGCAGATCCTAGTCAGCACGCACAAGTTACACGTCTTGAAGGTCACCTCACGGGTGGCGCAGTAGTAGTGCTGCTGCTTTACAGTAAGGAGACTGTGGAAGATTGTGGGTTCGCTTCCTGGTTCTTCCCTGTGTGGATAGCACTGTGAGTACTGAGAAAAGCACTATATAAATGTAATGAATTATTATTATTATGGAAATGAAACAAAGGCAATTTAATAATAAAAAAAAGGGCATGGCTATCAGGGGGTTCAAGTCGCTCAAACTCCTCACCAAAACTCACGTCAGCTTACCATGAAGATCTGTCAGAATAAAAAACGTACAGACCTACAGACGCCACTCAACTCGCACAACATCCCGAAGGCCACAGAAGTGAAAGACAAGGCCATAAAAAGGCACGATTTACTTGAAAAATCGACCCCTTCAGTATGTGTTCATGTTTGGACCACACTATTCTTTCACCTCCATTTTAAAAGACCAGGAGCATGGTAGGGATTTTCTAAAATATATTTATCTTTTATATTTTTATTGATTTTAAATTAGAAATAGATAACATTCCATGCTGTCAAGTCCAAATTTAACAAATCAAAACAACACAAAATTTGACAAAAATTTTATATAAAAATCTTCCCTTTTGAACACAATCTCGTGGGGCATACACCGGGATTTTTGAAGAAATAACTTTGACTTGAAAAATACCAATTAAAGATTTGCAAGCCGTAACCTGAAGAATAAAATACTGAGAGACACAGAAGCACCCACTTGGGCCACCAAAGTGACGTTATTTTAGTAGGCCACATTCCAGAGAAATAACCAACCACTTCAGGGATGCCTTGCGAGAGTTAAATAATAAAAGAAGCCTTTGTTCACGTCTTGTTGCATAACTGTTGTGACTAATAGATTGGCCTAAACTAAAAAATACTTTTCCTTGTATTTCAAACTTCATACAGAGTTGAAGATGTTACATTTTTGTTTAGAGTAACGATGGTAGGCAGGATTAGGAATGAGTATACTAGAGGGACAACACAGGTATGATGGTTTGGTGACAAAGTGAGAGAGGCTCGATTGAGATGGTCTGGGCACATGCAGAGGGGTACATTGGGCAAAGAATATTGAGGATAAAAAGAGGAAAAAAAGAGGAAGGTCAAAGACAAGGTTTATGGATGCAGTGAGGGAGGACATGATGGAAGTCGGTCTGGTAGAAAATGACGTAAAAAGACAGAGACAGATCCGCTGTGGTGATCCCTAAATAAGAGCAACCAGAAGACCACCATCCATCCATTTTCCAACCCGCTGAATCTGAAAACAGGGTCACGGGGGTCTGCTGGAGCCAATCCCAGCCAACACAGGGCACAAGACAGAAACTAATCCCAGGCAGGGTGCCAACCCACCGCAGTCAGAACTACAGAAGAAGCCAGAAGACGACGACTGCTATAATATGATTGGATGATGAAAAACTCCAACAATGAAAAAATGTTAAAGAAAAGAGACATTGGACTCGGGGACATTGTCTCCTTTGCTCAGATGGAACAACACACCATGTTGCGGTCACACTCTATGCATTGTGCTTCCAGCTGGGAGCTCATTGGTTGTCGACTCTTGCACAAGCAGGAGGCCACCTGCTACAAATTGAAATATAATTTCATCTTGAAGAGTGCGCTATGAACAAGGTTTTATTTCCACACTACTAATCGCCCAAAGGGAGGTAGGTATTTAGCGACCACACCTTCACTTTATTCCACTCAAAATGGCAGTGCCCATGAAAAAACAAAAATGGTTCCAGGCAGAGTCAGGGTCTACTGCTATTTGGAGTTCAAAATCATGGAGATCCAACTCATGGGAATCGATGAGCAGAGTGTAGATGCCAGGAGGTGGCTGGCTGGAGAAAGTTGGGTGCCCCAGAACAGGGGTCCTGGAGGGCTGCAGGATTTCCTTCCGGCCAGTTTCCTAATTAGACGTCAGTCCATGCCGATAATGAAACTTAGTATTTAACAATTTGGCTTGTTGGTGCTGTCATTCATCCATGAGAATTTTTAATTGCACTGTAGATTTTTGCTTCTCGGAGAACCATGCGTTTTGTGGACCGGAACAGATTTAAACTTGGCGGCCCTTCCAATTTCCCTCTCATTGAGTTCTAATCAGTTTTTTTTTTTTTTTTGCACAGACACCTCATGGTGCATATGCACAGTTGTTTAAAAGGGTAGCATGTTTGCTGGAGAGCTGCTGGTTTATTGGTTATCTGCCTTTCATTATTAACTTGTATCTAGTTAAGAATACAATTAAAAAACTTAAACCTGCTAAAAATTAAAACAGACTGTTAAGGGTTCTGAATTCCAGGGCTGTGGAGTCGGGAGTCGGAGACAATTTTGGGTACCTGAAGTCGGAGTCGGCAAAAAGTTAACCGACTCCGACTCCTACTAAATTTAAATGGGAATTAAAAAAGTAAGTTGAAATGCCCCAATTCACAAACAGTCCTAATGAACTACTTCTCCGCTGTAAGAATGAAGCCCAATGCATGCACAAAACGAACATGTCAAGTAACCATGAAGCATGCTTTTCATTGACTGTATGCGTCACTATATGGGATGTAATACACAGGTAACGTGCGGCACCGCTTTCCATTGTGTCGTGTTCCACTGTTACAGGGAACTGTGAACCTAGTCTAAAGCCCCCCCATACATTTACAGATGCACTGCCGATTTTTCGGCCGTTCAACGAGTCATCACGCGTCAAACGCCTGAAAAATCATCTGGTGTGTTCTCAGCTCCGTCGGCTCCACTTCGCTATGTGCTAGTGAAGGGGGCCGAAGGAGCCGAGAACACAGATCTCCCTACCTGTCTCCAGCAGAGGCTCGTTCTGCTGATCAGCTGGCCGGTGAGCGACACAATGCACTAAACTTCCGGCTGGCTGACAGAGGAGAGACGGCCACTGCAGCAGGCAGAGGCATCACATTACTTTGGATGGGGGCGGTGGTCGAGATTTTCGGCAAGCTGGATCTGCCCGTCCATGTGGACACCCGCAATCTCGGCCGCCAATCAATTGTGTTTGTCTTTAATCTGGCATTATAGTAGAGTGTTGGCTTCCTAGCCAGTAGTTCTGTGGTGAAATGACATGTATGTTGCCTTCCTTTCCTTCAATGGATGTAGAAAATACATTAGCATAGTATATACATACAGAGGAGTCGGGGAGTCGGAAGATTTAGAAACTGAGGAGTCGGAGCATTTATCTACCGACTCCACAGCCCTGCAGTGAATTCTAATAGGCAAGAAAACTCAAATCAAGCCCAAAAAACGTATTGCTTTAGTAGCACATAAACGGGATCTAATCAAGAAACTGGTTGAAGTGAAAACCTGCAGCCATTGCGGCCCTCCAGGACCGTGACCGAGAACCTCTGATCTACACTGTAACTAAAATTTGTCTTTGATGAATGAAAGCTCTAACAAGGCATAGAGTTAAAGAGCAAGTTTCATTATCAGCAAGGACTGAGCTCTAATTAGGAAACTGGCTAAAATGAAAACCCATAGCCACTGTGGCCCCTCCAGGACCGCAACTGAGGAAACATGCGCCGACGCTTATACGGCCTACAGGACAAGAGTGAGGGAGTAAGAAATGTACGGATTTTGCTGTTCTTAAGATGAATGCCAGTTTGGTTTCAATATCTGCTCTTTACACCGAGTTTTTTTTTTTTTCCCCCTTTACTCCACACCATGCCAGCATTTCCTTGGGATTGGACTGGTGCCGTTGTCAGGCCCCCTCGTTCCCCATCAATCCCCCTAATATTCAAGATCTGCAGGGCTCAACTCCTCACTACCAAACTCGCATACTTCTTGACAAATGAACATCCAAAACAAATTTACCTGCAGGTTTAACATGCCAGTGACTTAAAACCCTTCAAGCTGATGGGATGCCAGTCCAAGACTGGCACATGACATGCAAGGACAATCGCTTTGGCGAATACCTTCACATTTCACAGAGTGCTGAAGCCTGGCCTGATCGTTCCACTTCTCCCACTGGGAAGCTGAACGCGTCCCTACATCAGTGAGCCAATGAGACTGGAGACTGCTACTAAAAAAACATGGCCGGCTAGAGTGCAATTGTGAAAAATGACAACAGATAACAAGTGCTTGGCTATGTAAGAGGGCATGAGCTTGGCAGTCCTGACCTGTGTGGCGCATTATGAAGCTCGAAATACGCAAACGAAGGTCCCGTACACTTGAAGACCCACATGATGAATGAATCAACTGCGGTGTCTGCAGTGGTGTTGGATCCAGGGCTGTGGAGTCGGAGTCGGCAAAAATGTACAGACTCCGACTCCTAATAAATTTAAATTGTAATGAAAAAAAATACAGCAAGTTCAAATTTCCGACTTCACAAACAACAGTCCTAATTAAGTTCTTCTATAATGCAAGCATAAAGCCCAGTGCATAGTTGTGTTACTACTAGTGTGAAGTTCAGCTGAGCGATTATACAACCTGACATTCACATCTTGCAGGGGTCCTCAGTCACGGTCCTGGAGGGCCGCAGTGGCTGTTTTTGCTCCAACCCAATTACTTAATACGAAGCACTTACTGCTCAAGTAACACTTCTTTTTCATTTCAGTCGTCTCGTCTATTAAGATGTTGAACCCTTATTGCTTATTTGAGACTGAAACAGCTGTATTCTTGGTTTTTAATTGCTCCTAATTAGCAATAACATGAAAATGACAAGAGAGACCAGCATTTCTCCATTTAGCTCGTTACCATTTACAACAATGTGTATTTATCGTGTACCATTGGGTTTAATGAAATACTTGGAAGGAAAGTGAATAGAAAAAAAGTGAAGGACTGAGAATTACTCCTCCGTTTTAGCCTTCAAATCATTTGGATGACATCCTTAGAAAGGGGAAGAAAATCTAGGATACGAGAATGAGTTACAATGCACTAACAAGCCATGAAATGAAATTATTGGCAAGAAATGCTTTCTAATTAAGCAACCGGATTAGAACAAAAACCTGCAGCCACTGTGGCCCTCCAGGACTGGGATTGAGGACCCCTGACATATTGTAATCTGGATTGTGGTACATAACAAAAAGTGTTTTCAATTTATTTCAGATATAATGCGCTTAACAAGTTCATTTGAGTGTAAGCAAGTGTAATGACGTAGGTGGAGGTGTGTGCTATGGCCTGATGCGTCCTCAGGGGTTCTCGTCTTTTGTTTAAACTGGCCAATATGGTAGAGAGTCGGCTTCCTAGCCAGTAGTTCTCTGTTTCCCATATCTGTTGCTACGTGCTGTGGCTGCTGTAGGCACCTCTTCAGCATCTCTGGCAACAGTGGCTGCGTAGGGGCAGCTCGATGACCAGCAGGAATGCACGGCAGGCCAGCTACCTCTCTGTCTTCACACAGCAGGTGGGCAATGGTGGCAGTCGCAGTGTGATGCAATATGGTTTGTAACTCTTGTTATCATAAGTGGAGGTCCTCCTAGGCGAACGCTGCTGCAGGCATATCAGCTACACAAACGTGTTCAGCACCACGACCTGCTGGGGACTGATCAGCCGATGCTGGTCCCTCACTTCAACTTTCGATATCCCTCTCCAGATCTCTTGCATTAAACTCAGAGTCCAAAAAGTCAGAGTCTGATTCAGCGATAATACGTAAAATGTCCATGGAGTATTTTGCTTTGCACATTTGCTTTAGTCTCGCCAGATATCGATGCCATTTTAGAGGCGGTTTGCTCTTCACTACACAGGGAATCAAGATCAAATCAACAAAGCTTTCCTTTAAGCAAAGAGAGTCAAACTAAAATGTAAGGGTGAGTTTTGTCGCAGTTTACTGACGATTACCGTCCTCTAACCCTGAAATTCGACAAAAGTCAACATCAGCCCTGAAAGAGTTAAATACAGAGGAGTTGGAGTCAGAAGTACCGGAAACTAAGGACTTGGAGTCGAAGGATTTATCTACTGACTCCACAGCCCTGGCTGGATCTGTACTAAAATTTTGACTTTGGTATCGATATCAGCTTTCAGAACTCAGTACCGGTACCAAAGGAAACAAGTAGCTCTTCAATCCCCCTGGTCTCCCAGCAGCCGTCCTGCTCGGCCATACAATTTGCACTCCTCCCTGCCCTGCTACCCTTCGCAAATCAATGCCAGTAGGCTGGGGTGGAGGGGAGACGACAAGATACTCAAAATGTTTGTTTTAATATATACGTACGAAAACTTGCCTTGATTAAATCGAGCCAGACCCGTTTCCTTTTCCGGTATCCTTTTGGTGGTCTATTCAAACCACTGTGATGTTCCAACAATGATGGATGGATTAAAAGCCACAAGTCTGTATGACCATCAACATCAAGTGACTCCGTGAGAACCCTAACTACAATGAGGACTGTTTCATTTATGTGAGGTAGAATGCCCAGAGGGGACTGAACGGTCCCGTGGCCTGGAACCCCTGCAGATTTTATTTTTTTTTTTTCTTCAGCCGTCTGGAGTTTTTTTTTTTCTGTCCACCCTGGCCATCAATCCTTACTCCTTTTCTATGTTAACTAATGTTGTCTTATTTTAAATTTCTTATTTTGTCTTTTATTTCTCTTTTCCTCATTATGTAAAAAGGACTTTGAGCTACTTTTTGTATGAAAATGTGCTATAGAAATAAATGTTGTTGCTGTTGTAATAATAGATATACTTCATCAAGAGAATGGCGGTTGCGCTCAGAAATGACAGAGGATAAGGTGCTTGAAATCTACCACTTAGTTCCAGTACCATACTGTTTTAAAAAAAAATGTTTTTTTTTGTTTTTCACTACTAGTATAGATCACAACTTCCTTCAAAGACCAACTCTCACCTCAGTGTGGTGAAGGAGTCAACGACTAAGTAGAGTATTGCCAATTGGCAGTGGTGAAGAGTAACCGCAGTATCACCTAGCACACTACACCAGGCAGACCGGCTCCACAGGAACCCTGAAAACGTGAGCAGCGAGGACTCGGGCAGCGAGGACTCGGGCAGCAGCGGGACTTGTGTCTTGCTGGGCAGAAGACCACCCTGAGGAGGTAACGGCCAACTAGAGCGAACAGCAGGGCTAGTACCTGGTCTAACCGAGGTGCAAGGTGTAGCGGGAAGTCAAGCAAAATGACACCTTTTATTGGCAAACGAAAAAGATTACAATACGCATGTTTTTTTCCCAAGGATTGTAATCTTTTTCGTTAGCCAATAAAAGGTGTCATTTTGCTTGACTTCTCACTACATCCATAATGGCTAACACGGTACAACACCCTAGTAACCAACTGTGAGGTGGAAAGAGTCGGGTACCTACTACCCACCACCTTATATTAGTCCAAGGGAGTGAGAAATCGCCACCAACCCTTCCATAGTAGGACGACATTGAACAACAACATGCGTCACAACCTGGAGGGGTCACTGGGGATGTCACACTACACAATTCTCTGACTTGGTAAGACTTTATAAATGAAGGCAACAACTGAAAATCCATGGAAGAAGTCATCTAGTGTGATGAAACTTTAATCAGTTAGCTCTAGGATTGTCATACTATGAGGTGATAAGTTTTCACGTAACAGGAGCCTAAAAAGAGGGAGTTAAAATTACATTCACATTACCAGGATGAAGAGACTCAAATCCAATTTTTTTTACTCCTCATCGTGACACCAACTGGATGTTTTCAGGGCCTTGTGGACACAGAAATCTGATCTTTTCCTAGATCGGATACGTTTCCGATTTGTGGCCATACGACATGAATGAGAACAGCCAGATCGGAATTCACATGGGGGGATTTTTTTTTTCTTTTCTTTTTTCTTTATACATAATCCGCAAGCTTTCGTCTTCAGCCAGCGAGGCAAAAAAATAATGGAGGAGAGCTACAGCTGTGACAACAGTCCCAGTCCAACCACTGCCATTTCCTTTCTCGTATCCACACATCTCTTGGTGTGGTAGTGCCAGCAAAATCTTAGCTGTCTGGCTTTGTTCCCACCTCCTTGGCTTTAATCGTGTATGGCTGGCGATCTGTTTGCTCTCCTCCAAAGCAAAATGCGATGCGTACACGAGCTACTAGCGGGTCCATTTTGTCAGTTTTTATACCATGAATGTCACACAAATGATTTTCTTTGGTTGTTGGCGACGCACATGACTCGTGAACAAACGTATCAATGTGTGAATGCATGCCGTTTCAGAAGAACGATGCATTCAAGTTACAGTTAGATTACGGGTCACGTGTACTTATGAATGGGAACCGCCAAGAGCGGCAAATCCGACTTGAGCAAATTATCAGGAATTCAACAATGAGGCCTGTAATGTGAATGTAGCGAAAGAGACCTCAGGTAGCGTAAATGGAGCTTTATTTTTTTATTAAATAAAGTTCTGCATTTTAATATATTATCATGACACCGTACAAGTAAGAACTTCACTGTTACACATGACGTTACAACTACAGCAATGACCACCTTAGCCCTGACCCCAACACTGAGAGCTAAGGTTTCATGTTTCAGTTAGATTTGACTTTTTATGTTAGATAACTGACTGTGGACCCCCCAAGGGTTGTTTACTGTCCCCAGTGATGTTGATGAGCGTACACAGATGGACAGACAGGACCCTCCACACCAGTCGCTGACAATTCCTTGTACTTTCAAAGTTGGCCGCTCAGTTTGGCAAATTTTAGGGTGATAAAAGTACAGAAAATGTTGTAAATCAGCAAATGACATCACTGACTCAGGCCAGAATTTCCAGACAGAGTTTTGTGACGTTTGTGTCGGGTAAGACTATAAGAGGCTTTGTTTAAATGACGAGAGCTAATCACGTTGGAGGCGATAAAAGGAGCCATTGTTTGGATGAACACCAACCTGATAGCTGCCACCCTTAATCTCCTAAAACAGCAGAGCGCCTGTACCAAAACAAATTTAACATTACAGAACACTTATATATACATATAAAAAAAAAAGAGACAGGCACACCACCAGCCTCCCATCACACTGTCCCAAACGGCCAACTGAACAAGCACCCACCTCACCGGCCCCCAGCAAGACCAGTCTGTTGGATGTCTATTGCACATTTCATCATGCATCTCAATCCTTCCTAATCTTCACAATAGAGAAAACAGAGGTGACCAAAGGTGGAGACCCAATCATAAACAGCATCTCTAATTTAAGAAATACACCATAATAATTCTAAAAGGGTCTGGACAGATAAAACCTGCAACACGTGAACAGGACAACATCATCAAAACCACAACTGAAAGAGACGTCCGTGTCACACGTGTCACTGACTACAAGAGCAGGGCCCCAAACCGTGTGTGGGGCACCAGTACCCTGCAGAACAATGTGGACAATAGCCGTCAGCAAATGCCCACCAGGAAGTGTGGAAAAGCAAAATAGTGTCCATCCAGCAGGAAGCACTAGCTTCAGCATGTGGGGAAAACACAGCAACAGTGAGGACTGTGCACCAGCGGTGCAGGAGGAAATCTCGGCACCACCATTCTGCCTCCATGGCATCGACATCACTGAGCTCACGGCTGCTTACTGTTATGTATAATTACACCAACCTGGGGTTAGGCACAAACTTCCATCGCGGCCCTGCTTAGGATTATGAAAATGGAGAGATGGACAGAAAAGGCACTATATATAAGCTGAGAAAACTCTGTTGGACCTGTACTAAAATTTTGACTTCGATATCAATATCAGCTTTCAGAACTCAGTACCAGGCCGAGACAGAGATAGATGGGAAAAGCGCTACTATGTAAATGCGATAGACACGATGGGAAAGGCGCTATATAAAAGCGATAGACAGAGACAGATGTACAAGGTACTATATAAAAGCAACAGACCAAGATAGATGGGAAAGGCGTTATATAAAAGCGATAGACACAGATGTACAAGGTACTAAATAAAAGCAACAAACCAAGATAGATGGGAAAGGCGCTATATAAAAGCATTAAACCGAGATAGATGGGAAAGGCACTATATAAAAACAATCGGCCAATGGGAAAGGCGCTATATAAAAGTGATAGATGGTCTAAAGCTTTTATATAGCGCCTTTCCCGAGATAGATGGAAATGGCACTATATAAAATCGATAAATGGGAATAGCTGTATATAAGGTGATAGATGGAAATGGCACTATATAAAAGTAAAAGATGGGAAAGGCGCTATATAAAAGCTTTAGACCGAGATAGATGGAAATGGCACTATATAAAAGCGATAGACCGATGGGAAAAGGCACTATATAAAAGCGATAGGCCGAGATACTTGGGCAAGGGACTACTATATAAAAGCATGGGAGAGATAGACACACAGAAAACTAAAACTTTAGAAAGCTCCAGAAAAAACAATTACCACAAACCATAACATGGCAAACACACACAAGGACTTCTTGCTCGGATAATAAGCGACCTGGGCACAAGTGACCGGCACCAAAAACAGAGTGGAACAAGTCTAAGCATCACCACAAACCCAAGAGCAACAGTCCCCGAAATCGGTGACACCAGCGGTCTACGAGATCCCAATGTCACCAGTCCCCACAAAACACTTTGCGCCGTTAAGAGAATTGTGGCGCCAGTACCACTGGCACAGCAGTTCACAGTTGTGTATAAATGGAACTGGTGGAACTAAATGGTCAACAATCAGGACCAACTGTCTCCGAAACTGACGAGAGCAACTGTGTGCAATTACAGCCCAGAAAACGCTAATCAGATAACCCAGTTAAAAGAATCATGACACCAATACCACTAACTAGGGCCGGGGTAACATGGCATCCCGTTCATCAGACCTGGGCACAACTGCCATTAAAGATAACTAAGTGCCAGGCACCAAACCCACAGGGCAAAACAGTTTCACTGGGCAGCAATGACCGAACTCGCTGGGCCCAGAGTCACCAGTTCTCATAAAACATGTAAGTATTAGACACACAAAGCAGTTAATAGAATATCACTTGAGCCAGAGGGTCTAAATCTGCCCTGGGTTCAATTAAATTACCAAATATGCCACCACAGCAGTGTGAAGAACAACAACCTGGGCACCAAGAAAGACAACTGCGGGCCAGGTATCAAAAAAAAATTGTGCGGGAGTCTCCAAAAAATCAGCGAGTCCAACCGAGTGCAATGAGATCCCAGGGACCCCACAAAATGCTTATCAGACCCTCAAAGCAACTAAAAGAATCGTGGCACCAATATCACTAGAGCTGAGTATCTAATGAGTCCCACCACCTGGGGACAACCAAGTGGCAGGCACCGAGATCACTAGGCAAAACAGTTTCACTGGATAGCAGTAACCAAAAATCGCTGTGCCCAGCGCCACCACTTCTCACAAAACACAATTATTAGACAGTTAATAGAATACCACTTGGGCTGGAGGGTCTAAATCTGTCCCGGGTTCAATTAAATTACCAAACGTGCCACTGCACCAGTGTGGAGAAGAGTAAACTGGGCACCACTAAACACAACCGACTGCCAGGCACCAAACACACTGGGAAAAACAGTAAAGCCATCACCAAAAAGAGTGCAACGGTCTCCAGAATCAGTGTGCCCAGCTGTGTGTGATGACATCCCAGTATCACCAGCTCCAATAAAACATTTACCAGTCAACAGAAACATGGCACCAATGCCACTAGGGCTGGAGTGCCTAAATTGGCCTCCTATTCATCAGACATGGGCAAAACTCCCAATAACGATAACGAAGTGTCAGGCACCAAAAACACAGGGCAAAGTAGTTTCACCAGTTGGCAGTGACCAGCTGCCCAGTGTCACCAGTTCCCACAAGACATCACCACTAGGGCTGGAGTGCCAAAATTGACCTTCTGTTCATCAGACCTGGGCACGACTGCCAATAAAGATAACCAGCTGCCAGGCAACAAAACCACTGGGCCACAGTTTTGCCACTCGACAGGGACCAAAATCGCTGTGTCCAGTGTCACCAGTTCTCATAAAACGCTTATCAGACACACAAACCAGTTAGGAGAATCCTGGCACAAATAATTACCACTTGGGCCGGAAGGTCTAAATCTCCGCCGGGTTCAATCAAATCACCATGTGTGCCACCGAAGCCAATGTGGAGAAGCGCGACCTGGGCACCACTAAACACAACCGAGTGCCTGGCACCGAAACCACCGGGCAAGACAGTAAAGCCAACGCAACTATGACCGAAATCTGGACCCCTGGAATGGCCAACGGTCATCGGACACCGAAACCAGGTCAGAACACCGGCGGCCGCGTCACGAGCCTCCGTCAAAACGTCCACCGAGGGTCTCAACCCCTCGTCAAGGGCATCGAAACCCGCACCCACAAAGAGCCCCCATCCCTGCCATCAAAAATGAAGCCCGTGGCTGCCTGACGGGTACGAAACGCTGGGAGAAACCGCGAGCGGCGCACCGGCACAGGTGAACCCAACAAAGAGGGAGTCGGGCTCGACAGCGTATCCAGACGGCCATTACGGAGAATACACGCCGGGTAGGGGAGTACGGACGCTGAGGCGGCGGCACACCCCGTGCGGGCGGCGCGCTGTTCGGCCGGCTGGGGGAGTCCGGTACACGCATGGGGTGGTCGCTAAGTTTCTCTAGCCTGTTTAAACCCGAAAACCCCGACATTCTCGCGGCTCAACCTCGCTCTACTATTTAATTCTTTTTTTTTTTCCTCCCTCGAGTCATTCGGTCACACCAACGGATAAAATGCTGCTGCGGCGGCGGCGGCGACACAACTCTGCGTCGAGCCGGAGCGACTCGAAGCCTCCACCGCAGCCCACCTTCTACTCCAGCGTGGAGCCGCCGTCTTACCTTCCGAGAGCTCGAGGTCCAACTCGGCCAGCTGATCCCGAACCTCTTTGGGAAGAATGGACAGGTCCACACCTCTGTCGGCCATCGTTTATAGCTTCTCTTCACGACACCAAGGCGAGACGAAGAGCGCAGCGTTCAAGCATAGCAAAACTTAAGGAAAAAAATCCGAAAAGACAAGAAAAAAACGCCCCGAATTTAAAAGCCATCCATCCAGTCGGCCGCCACCGCCATACTACTGTATGAAACGAGAAGGGAGGGGAGCTGCAGTGTCACATGACGCCGCGCCGCCTGCTGTCCGTGCTGGGAGCTGCAAGGTGCTCGTCACCCACCCGATAGAGTGGATGGGCTCGACTTTTCGATCATCAGTGCAGTGGGGTCGTTGGGGGGGCAAAGATTGAGTCTTTGGCGTTTCGTTTCGCCACTTATCAGTCAAACCCTCAATACATTCCTTTTCGTTTTATAGAGTGCCAATGAACAGCATGCTTCCTCCAATGCAGCTTTGCAGAGATGAGATGGCCCATCTGTTTTTCAAGCCGTTTATTCCAAGACGGGGTTATCGGGGCACCCGGCAAGGAGGGGGCGCTAGTCGGGTCACACCCACACTCTTCAGCATTACGCTATTACAGAAGTGCCAGGCAGGCAGAAAGGGATGCCACACGTTTAAAAAATGCTGAGACTACACTGAGCATGGGAAAGACGCTATATAAATATAATTTATTATTATTATTGTATACATTTACTTAGTTTGCCTAAACGCAGTACATACTGGCATCTTTTTGGACTTCAGCTTTAAACAGTTGATGCCATTCTTCATGGCAGATCCTCTCAAGCTCCGTTAGACTGGATGGGAAACATCTGTAAACAGCCATCTTCCGGTCTCTCCTCAAATGTTCTATGGAGTTTCAGTCTGTGCCACTCAAGGACACTCAGAGACTTGTCCTTCAGACACTCCAGCATTGTCTTAGCTGTATGCTGAAAGGTGAAACGTTGCTCCAGTCTGAGGTGGTCTGCACACTGGTGCAGGTGTTCTTCAAGGACTTGTCTGTATTTGGGTAATTTCATCCTTCCCTCAAATCTGAGCATCTTCCCTTTCTCTACCATAGCATGAAGCTGCCACCATCACACTTCCCCACAGGGACGAGTTTAGACAGATGATGACTTATTGCTTGATGTTCTCCACCAAAGAGTTCCATTTTTGTCTTATCAGACCACAGACTCTTTCTCCTCAGGTTCTCAGAGTCTGTCAAACTATCATGAGTGGCTTCCATCTAGCTGCTCTACCATAAATGCCCGATTGATGGGGAACTGCTGAGATGGTCATCAATCTAACAGGTTCTCCCATCTCAACAAAGGACTTCTGAAGCTCTGTTAGAGTGACCCATCTGGCCTGGTCACTCGATTTGGCTGGATGGCCAACTCCAGGAAGAGACCTGGTGGTGGCAAACTTCTTCCAGGAGAAACTTGAGGCCAAGGCTGAATTAAGACCCCTAATTATTTATAAAAAAAGTCTGATTAAAAAAATCAATGGAATCCAGCAGGGAAGACTAACACACAGAAAGGGCAGGAGACCCTTGAGATAATGAAGCCACCAACTCGGCTATGGAAACGTCACACTAGATGAAAAAAATTGGGACGTGAGCATCAGTAGGCTTTGTGCCCGAGGAACCAAGTTACGCAAACTATTCTCTAACATTCCAGTAATTATTTACCACTCTGATGCTGATCTTTCTGATCATAAAAGAGGTCTTTACGATATATACGAGAAGAATTCATAATTAATTGCAGAATTACAGTATTTGAGGGTTGCTCTAGAGCAGGGGTCTCCAACACGTTGCTCGCGAGCTACCGGTAGCTCACCACCCCTTTCCAACTAGCCCACCAAAGGGTTAATGAATCCTACATAAATCTGAAATCTTGATTAGTCAAATTAGGGGAGGCCGATCGTTCCAAAAAATCACGATCCACAATCTGAATTGCAATCTCTCTTTTCAATGTGGCATACACTTAAGAGAATATCGGGACTCAGACTCATCAAGACCTAAGTAACTCTTTATTTTAAATATCAAACAAAGTTCAATTCAATTATTCTCTCGTTCGCTAGCTAAGCGGAGTTAAAGAACACGCCCTGAAGCTGGCGAGTGAGTGAGGAAGGCCCGGCCCCTCGGCCCACTGCATGGATCTTGGATTCGCTCAAATAAATCGGCACCGCAGGCGAACTCTGACACGTAGCGAAATGCAAGGAGTCGCAAAATCAACCGAAATATTCAAGCAAATTAGAGAAAAAAAACCCGATCTAACTCTGTTAAGTAGTTCTCTCATGAAAAGCGGACAGACAGACATTGGATTTTAGAGATTATATATTAGTAAACCTTCAAAATAAGGTGCAGTTAAAGTCTCAACAGCATTCTCAGCATTTCTGGAGCTTAGCAGAGCCACATAACTATAAGAATCTTCACCAAGCGGCTCTGAAAATGTCTGCTTTGTTTGGGTCTCCATACCTCTGCGAGTCTAACATGAATGTCATGAAATCAAAGTTCAGAACAAGACTGACAGACGAACATTTTAATAACTCCATAAGAGTGAACCTGAGTGGCTCCACTCCACCACACACCTCAGTGCCAGCCATCTGACTAACTAAAAAACACGCCACACAAGCAACTGGACCTGTGAATAAAGTGACACAGTGACATGGAACACAATGACAAATGAAGAAGTCATATCTGTGGATTTGGAATGGCATTGTTTGGTTTTGACAGCATTCATGTTCTAATTCAGTAGCGTGAGATACACTAGAAAATGCATACAGACGTACAAAATGCACTTGCAGGTGAACTACATCATTTTTTGTGATGTTTTAACGTAAAACGTGAGTTGTGGACACCAACATTTTATAAACGTTCAGGCAAAACAAGCTTATTCAGTTTGTGCGGGTTGAAATAAGCTATGAGAATAAACGTTAGAAAACAGGAGTAGCTCTCGGCCATTTTCATTTTGTAAAAGTAGCTCTCAGGGAACAAAAAGGTTGGAGACCCCTGGACTAGAGAGCATCGTCATCTCATAACAGGCTTAAGTTTCGAGTTTGGTATTTTTCCGTTCAGCCATTTTAACTCAAGACCATCCTGAAGACACTGTGACACACACACACACTCATAAGGAGACCCTAAAATTTTCCGGCAATCGAAATTTTTGACGAATCTAAAGCGTTCGCTCCTCCTCTATAGAAGATAGGTTATGGCGGGGGAGGGCGCTGCGGTTCGCTGCGTCTCTCTCGGATTCAAGCATATAAATCGGTGCTGCAAGTGAACTACGATACTTAGCGTGATGAGAGGAGTCACAAAATCAATGGGAATGTTGAAGCAAATTATAGAAATAAACCCGATCTAAATCCGTGAAGTAGTTTGTTCGCCAGCTAAGCTGATGTAAGGTACACGTCCCAAGGCTGATGTGTGAGTGAGGAGGGCCCTGCCCCGCTCACCTCAGCCTGCTTCATCTCTCTCAGATTCGCGCAAATAAATCGGTACCGCAAGCGAACTATGATACTTAACGCAATGAGAGAGGTCACAAAATCAACCGGAAAGTTCAAGCAAATTATAGAAAAAAACGCAATCTGAATCTGTTAAGTAGTTCTCTCATGAAAAGCGGACAGACAGACGTTGGATTTCATGCAGTATATATAGAGATAGGACTTTTGCAACCTTCTCATGGTGGGGATTCCTTCAACATCTCTCAAGACCACTCCAGGTTTTCAACTGGTCATCTCTGTTTGTTTGTTTCCCTCCAACTGTTCCTCTCCTTCGGTCTCTTCATTGGCTTCCTGTTGCTAGTAGCCATCCACTTCAAAACTCTTATCTTGACCTACATACTTCTCTGAATTGTTCTGCCCCTCAGTATCTCCAGCCTTTGGTCTCTCCATACGTCCCTTCAAGAAGTCTCCGTTCTGCCTCTGCCTGACTTTTGACCATCCATCCTCCTGCCAGATGGGCCAGTTTTTGTTCCACATCTGTGGAATGCCCTCCCTTCAACAATTAGTAATGTTTTGAAGTCAGTAAATATTTTGGAACTGCTTAGCTTCCCTTCTACAGCATGGCTGCTGTTGTACTGACTAAGTGTTTACGATTCTGATGTGTGTGTCTTAGTCTTGTTGCAGGTATAATTATGTCGCAGTAGGACACCTCCCTCTTCCTTGGTTGGTTTGTCTTGTTCTTTGTTGCATTTGACCTTGTAATTATTTTTGGATGTATTATAACTTGCTTTGGAAGTCACTTTGGATAAAGGCATCTACTAAGTAAATAAATAAACAACAACAATAATAATAATAATCACCTTCTGGGTTCACCTAAGGTATGTGGTACCACCCCGGAATGAGATGCTTGTCTCCTTTTTCCCTCACAACCTCGAGAACCCACCCCTTGAGGGCAATGGCGCCAAAGAAGCCTCGCCCCTTCCAGTCCACTCCATGTAATAGGCAGATGTTCTCAGAGGATGGCGTCTCTTTTCAGACCTGACCACAATAGTGAATGTTAGAAAAGACAGCGAGAAGGCAAGAAAGTGTGACCCCGAGAGGGCACTGATTCAATGGAAATCATCCCTAGTTAAAAGTGCCTATGTGTGCGTTTTTTGTTTTTTTTTGTTGACGGGGTTTTAGCCTGGTTGGCACCCTAAGCATTTGGCTTTTGCCCTGCCCCATCATCCGTCCCGCTACAATAAAAAAAAAAAGTAATAACAACAACAACAACAGGTGGTCCTCATTTTAATACGGATGATGACTTTCAAGCTCTAAACTGGAGACTTCAGGTCAGACCTGCTCACAAAACCCCCAAAGGTATAGAGAACACTGCAGGGCCAATTGGTCCACCCCTCATCCAGAAACAGGCTGGCAGCACCTGGCACAAAGACAACTTCCCAGACTACAAGAGGATAAAAACTGGAGAAGAAGCGCTTAAGAAGACCAAGCTGACGGCTGCTATAAACATTTTAATAAAAAGGGTAAATGACTGACGACAAAACGTTTTTATTCTTTTGCACCAAATCTGGTGTGGCTGTGCTATGCCAGCCCGGATCCCAACAGTGCCACTGATGGTGGCTCAGAAGGTGTGTTTTTATTTAGCACCTTCCAGAACAGAACTGTATTTGAGTTATGTTGTTTAGAACTCACTTAATCTGTTTGCGGTCACAGGGTCTGTTTTATATAGTGCCTTTAAGTACAGAACTGTACAGTTATATTGTTTAGAACCCACTTAATCAAATAACTGCTCACAGGGTCTGTTTCATATTGTGCCTTTAACCACACAACTCTCTCACAGCTCCATTGTTTAGAACTCGCTTAATGTGAATTTCCCCTTGGGATTAATAAAGTATCTATCTATCTATCTATCTATCTATCTATCTATCTATCTATCTATCTATCTATCTATCTATCTATCTATCTATCTATCTGTATTATAAAGTGCCTTTCATATCTATCTATCTATCTATCTATCTATCTATCTATCTATCTATCTATCTATCTATCTATCATATAGTGCCTCTCATATCTATCTATCTGTCTATCTATCTATCTATCTATCTATCTATCTATCATATAGTGCCTTTCATATCTATTTATCTATCTATCTATCTATTTATCTATCTATCTATTATATAGTGCCTCTCATATCTATCTATCTATCTATCTATCTATCTATCATATAGTGCCTTTCATATCTATCTATCTATCTATCTATCTATCTATCTAACTGTTATATAGTGCCTTTCACTTCTATCTATCTATCTATCTATCTATCTATCTATCTATCATATAGTGCCTTACACATCTATCTATCTATCTACCTATCTATCTATCTAATGCATTTCGGGTCACAAGGCCTATTTTATATAGTGCCTTTAAGTACAGAACTGCAATGCGACTACATTACTTTGGACCCTGTCCATTTCTGAGTAGCATTTTTAGAACCCACTTAATCAAATATATGGTCTCATGATATATTGAATGTAGTGCCTTTAATTTGATGACTGTATTTTAGCTGCACTGTTTAAAACTCAATCTGTTTCTGTGTCACAAGGTTTAGTTTAAATCGCGCCTTTATGTACAGAGCTGCATTCAGCTAGTTTACTTTGTAAAATTGGACTTTGCTGGTTAGTAGACGCCCTTCACTCTTTGTATATCATACAACTGGCTACCCATTCATGCTATAGTGAGCCCACTTAATTATTTTATATGGCGCCTTCAAGTGCAGAGTTGTATGCAGTGAATATATTTTTTAAAACTGGTGTTTGGCACTTAATGGACACTATTTCATATTTTATTAAAATCAGTTAATTGTCACATGGTCTGTTTTATATAGTGCCTTTGAGTACATACTTACTTTACTGTTAGATTGTTTAGAACTGACTTAATCAAATGCATGATCACATGTTATATTTTAATTACAGTGGTGGCTCTGAGGCTAGGGATTTGCACTGGTAATCGGAAGGTTGCCGGTTCGAATCCCATAAACCGCAAAAGTGACTCTTGAGCAAGGCCCTCTGCCATGGCTCCGTCCTGAGTTTGACGTTAATCTGCCCTCCAACCTGCAGGGAAAAACCTGGGGGTTGGTGACAGAATTGGCACTCCAGCCACCATAAAAAACCTCCCACTGGTTCCATTACATCTGAACTGGTGTGGTGCGGAGGTGTCACCTGTTGGTTTGTCGTGTGTTGCTGCCTGCGCCTGCTCTCTCTAATTACAGAATTGTATTAAAGCTGCATTGTTTCAGAGTGACACGGTTTACTTTATATAGCACCTTTAAGCAGAGAGCTGTATTCAGCTACTTTATTAGTTTAACAGGTTGTGGAGACCCTTCATTTTATGCAGCTGGCTCTTCATTCACCCATTCACCCCTTAGCAAACTTACTGAATTCAATTCAGTATCACAGGGTTATTTTATATAGCGCCTTTCTAAAGTAAAACTGCCATATATGACAGTTGTTTACATCGACAGAAGAGAGCAACCTTTGTTTTGTTTTTTGGTTTTTTTATAGTGCCTTTCCACTGTGAATGGGGAGTTTTAGATGTCAAGCTATCCCTATCCCTTTGAGTTTTGATGCTCAGCCATTTGTTGCCCCTCGTGTCTTTGACCTCGTGCTTTTGTTTGAAGACCTCCACCTTTCTGTTTACCACATCCTCGATTTGACCTTTGTTTTTTTTTTTTTGATTGTTTTTGCTGCCCCTTGAACGACATTTTTGGTTGCTCACCATGTTGTCCTGAAGTATTGTCCCCTTGGGGCTCTCAAGACTTATCAGGCGGCTGTTGTGAAGTAGCAGCACATATTGGTGTGAGGTCTCCAAAATATAATCACCAAGCAGGCCCAGATCCTAAATGGCCTGCCCAGATAAGGATACACCAGGGATCTCCAACACGTCGCTCGCAAGCTACCGGTACCTTGCAACCTCTTTCCAAGTAGCTTGCCAAAGGGTTAATGAATCCTACATAAATTTGAAAACTTGATTAGTCAAATTAGGGGTGGGTGATCTCTCCAAAAAATCACATCACAACCCGTTTAACACAAAATCACGATCCACAATCTGAATTGCAATCTAACTCTTCAATGTGGCATAAACTTAAGAGAATATCCGGACTCAAACTCATCAAGACCTAAGTAACACTTTATTTTAAATACCAAAAATAGTTGAATTCAATTGTTCTCTCGTTCGCTAACTAAGCACAGTAAAAGGAACACGACCTGAAGCTGGCGAGTGAGTGAGGAAAATTGGACCGCTGTGTTTTTCTCGGATTTGTGCAAATAAATCGATACCGCAAGCAAACTATGATACGTAACGAAATGAGACAAGTCGGAAAATCAACCGGAATGTTCAAGCAAATTATAGAAAAAGACACCCAATCTAAATCCGTTAAGTTGTTCTCTCATGAAAAGCGGACAGACAGACATTGGATTTTAGAGATTATATATTAGTAAACCTTCAAAATAAGGTGCAGTTAAAGTCTCAACAGCATTCTCAGCATTTCTGGAGCTTAGCAGAGCCACATAACTATAAGAATCTTCACCAAGCGGCTCTGAAAATGTCTGCTTTGTTTGGGTCTCCACACCTCTGTGAGTCTGACATGAACATCATGAAGTCAAAGTTCAGAACAAGACTGACAGACGAACATTGAAATGACTCCATAACAGTGAACCTAAATGGCTCCACTCCACCACACACCTCAGTGCCAGTCATCTGACTAACTAAAAAACACGTCACACATGCACCTGGACCTGTGAATAAAGTGACACAGTGACGTGGAACACAATGACAAATGAAGAAGTCATATCTGTGGATTTGAAATGGCATTGTTTGGTTTTGACAGCATTCATGTTCTAATTCAGTAGTGTGAGATACACTAGAAAATGCATACAGACGTACAAAATGCACTTGCAGGTGAACTACATCATTTTTTGTGATGTTTTAATGTAAAACGTGAGTTGTGGACACAAACATTTTGTAAATGTTCACGCAAAATAAGCTTATTCAGTTTGTGCGGGTTGAAATAAGCTATGAGAATAAATGTTAGAAAACATGAGTAGCTCTCGGCCATTTTTATTTTGTAAAAGTAGCTCTCAGGGGAAAAAAGGTTGGAGACCCCTGGGATACATTATCCAGGGCAGTCCGAGTCCCTACTTTAATGGGTAGGCTTCAGTCCCAAAACTTCAAAACTAGTTCACAAAATACAGACCAACCTCTGCAAGAGGGAGAATGACCATAAACCCCTGACTTGTGTATGGAATGGCAAACAAAGAATCTTTATAATAAGAGATTTTGTTATGAGTTCAACTCTTACCTCTGAAAGAACTTCTTCCATGTGCACAGTAAGATCAGGGACATGGAGTCCAAATGGATGGACCCTCAGTTGCAGCTGTTAAAAGCTGTGGTCTTAAGGCGGGTGAGGCATCTCATGGCGGCAACTCTAGGACGTGATGGCAGACAGCAGAGGTGAGTGAAGCTATCAGACTGAAGGAGGCAACCTTCACTGAAATGCTCTCTGTTGGATCTCCTGACTTGGTCAAGAGGTACTGACAGGCTTAGAGGATTGCTGCAAAAGTGGTTGTGGAAGCAAAAGTTCAAGAATGGGAGGGGTTTAGAGGGGCCATGGAGAAACACTATCAGATGGCCTCAAGGCTGTTCTGACAAACTGACTGTGTTAGGTGAAGATGGAGAGGTGCTGAGCTCTTCTGGGGAAATTGTTGAGAGGCGGAAGGAACACTTTGGTTCAAGGATTTTGTGGTGCCAAGGCTGTTGGGTGGATTATATCCGACCAGAGATGCTGAAAGCGCTGGACACTGTTAGGATAATGTGTTTAACATGTTTATGCAACGTTACATTGAGGCCAGTCCCTTTGTCACAGTAACTTGTCTAGTTTACTCTGTGGTCTTCTATTGTTGCGGCCAACTGAAGACCTATTTATATGCTGCGAGGGCTTCTATTTATTCTCTATTCCGAGTCTCCGTCTGAATTCTGAAAACCAGCTAAAGCCCACGTCATACTACACAACTTCAAGTCAGAGGGGAAGTTAAGCTTGATGATTGGAATTGCTGATCTGATTACCCGAGGATGTAAGATTACATGACCCAATAGCACAAGGCATGTCAAATTAGTGATACATAGACAAAGAGAAATGAAAGGCACTAGATATTTGATAAATGGATATGAACAGTGCTATATGATAGACAGATATATAACAGATGGATAGAAATGAAAGGCACAATCTGATAGATAGATAGATAGATAGATAGATAGATAGATAGATAGATAGATAGATAGATAGATAGATATGAAAGACACTATATAATAGATAGATAGATAGATAGATAGATAGATAGATAGATAGATATGAAAGACACTATATAATAGATAGATAGATAGATAGATAGATAGATAGATAGATAGATAGATAGATAGATAGATAGATATGAAAAGCACTAAATATTTGATACTGTAAATAGATATGAACAGTGCTACATGATAGGCAGATATGAAAGGCAGTATATAATAGAGAGAAATGAAAGGCACTGTATATTTGATAAACAGATATAAACAGGTGCGACACGTTGGCACAGTGGGTAGCGCTGCTACATCGCAGTTAGGAGACCCGGGCTCGCTTCCTGGGGTCTTCCCTGCGTGGAGTTTGCTTGTTCTCCCTGTGTCTGCGTGGGTTTCCTCCCACAGTCCAAAGACATGCAGGTTAGGTGCATTGGCAATTCTAAATTGGCCCTAGTGTGTGCTGTAGGTGTGTGTGTGTGTGCCCTGCAAAGGGCTGGCACACTGCCCGGGAGCTGTTCCTGCCTTGCGCCCTGTGCTGGCTGGGATTGGCTCTAGCAGACCCCCGTGACCCTGTAGTTAGGATATAGCGGGTTGGATAATGGATGGATGGATATAAACAGTGCTATATGACAGATATGAAAGGCACTACACAATAGATATGAAAGACCATATATAGTGTCTTTCATATCTATCACTACTTATATAGTGCCACAGTTCACATCTATATCATAGCATAAGGCACTATATAATAGATAGATGAATAAGGAAGGCACAATATAACTGTTAAATAGGTTTGAAAACAACTATATAAGTTGTGATAGACAGAATGGCAGGCATAATATAATAATGTCAAAGGCATTATACAATAGATAGATAGATATGACAGGTGCTATATAACGAATAGATGTAAAAGGCATTATACAAGTAATGATAGATGTAAAAGGTCCCATATGATAGACAGTGTCTTTTAATAGATAGTTGTGAAAGGCACTATAAGTAGTGATAGATAGATAGATAGATAGATAGATAGATAGATAGATAGATAGATAAATATGAAAGGCACTATATAATAGATAGATAGATAGATAGATAGATAGATAGATAGATAGATAGATAGATAGATAGATAGATATTCATTTGCCCCAAGGGGGAAATCTAATTTTTACAAAAGCTCAATAAATAAATAAATAAATAAAATTATAGGTCACCGCCCATATTTAAACAAATTTGTAATGAAACAGCACACAAAAGTAAAAAAAGAAAAAAAAGAAAGAAAGAAAAAGGTGTGCTGAGGGGTCTCTTCAACTAATTTAAAATCCTGCATAATGTTCAGTGGGTGGCCTGGTGGTGCAGTGGCAGCGATGCCACCTCACAGTAAAGAGTCCAGGGTTTTGTCTCGTGGGTCCTCACTGCATTAAGTCTGCATGTTCTCAATGTATCTGAGCGGCTTTCCTCCCACTGTCCAGGGACATGCAAGTTAAGTGAAATGGTGACCCTGAACTGGCTCTTGGGTGTATTTGCCCTATGATGGACTGGCGCCCTGTCCAGGGTTTATTCCTGCCTTGCACCCTATGCTAGCTGGGATAACAGCAAAGGCAAAGAAGTTAACATGTAGTTTCATGACAAAAGAAAGAAAGAAAGAAATTCTTTCAAATTACATCAGATAAAATTGCTTTGTGTAAATTATAAATTATTTTCCAAAGTCCTATGTGTGTTTTTAATCATCAGAATAATGGAAACTGGAATACTCAGAAGAATAGCATAGGAAGCTTCCGGAAGTAGACCATAATGCACTTTTCCAGCCCTCTTCTGTCCAGTGTCTGCGTTCTTTCCCCCATTTTAACCCTTTCTTTATTTGCCATTTTCTTTGAAGCTCTGCCTCTAATCCCAGCATCCTAAAAGTTGTCAGTTCCCTGTAACAGATTCCCCTCGTATGTGGAGTGTTTTAAAGAAGTAGGACCTGTACTGCATTTTTTTCTCCCACTACACACTCCAACTTCCTTATTGTTTCATGCAGTTGTCCATCAGGACCTTCTCCTTCTTTTTCTATCCTGGTCTAATCTGTTTTGTCCTCCTCTAATGGACACTTTTGTATGAAATCTTCAGTTTTTTTTTGTCAATCTGCCACATAGAATAACTACAAACAAAACAATAGGCTTACATTTCTTTTAGAAAGCGGACATATTTTGGCTATTTTTGAACCCAGGACTGATCTTTGCCAACCCACATGAACAGAAAGACAGATTTCAGAGGTACTAATGCAATTACAAAGGTTTCTCTAATAATCAAGATAAGACTTAAACCTGACTAATTAAGGATAAGCTGAACTAGTTGACCATGGAGACACTGGAGCAACTATGGAAAAATGGGGTTAAACAGTCATATTTGAATAATAAATTAAAAATGTCATTTTAAGCAGTAGTAATAATAAAATAATAATAATACATTTTATATATAGCACCTTTCCCAAGCTCAAGATAGTCATTAGAAACGCTAGGAATGCTTAGCTGTATTTTTAAATCAATTTAATGGTATCTTTATAAAAATGTTGGGGCATGTCTAGACATTTGACTGGTAGGGTAAATGTGATCAGGAAGGTAAAGATCCCTTACACTGTATAATAATAATTCTTTACTTTTTATACAGTGCTTTTCATAATGAGTGGGGAGCCACTACAACCACCACTAATGTGCAACATCCCACTGATAGATGCGATGGTGGCCATTGTTGTGCCAGTTCACTCATCACACATTAGCTGTTAGGTGGTGAAGGAGTGAGTAAGAGAGATAGCCTGTTAGAGACAGGGAGCCAGAATGACTAGGCCATGGTGGGCAATATATTCAGAATATTGGGATACCCTCTACTCTTTAAGAAGTATGCCCAGGAATCTTTAATAACCACAGAGAATCAGCACCTTGATTTTGCATCTCATCCGAATGACAGCGCCATTAATACAGCACAGTGTGTCCGTCACTGCACTGTGGGATCCACATTCAAACCAAGGTATGCACTCCCTGCCTGTATCACCAACACCTCTTCCATTAGCAACCCAAGCTTTTCCTAGTTGGTCTCCCATCCAAATACTACCTGGGCCTGACCGTGTTTAGCATCAGGTGGATGACCGGTTTTTGGGCATGTTAGATCTTATCTACCTATCACAGTCCAAGGACATGCAGGTTTGGTGGACTGGCACTACTAAATTGCCCTGTGGGTGTGTGCTTACCCTGTAATGGACTGGCACCCTCCACCACCTGCTTTCTGACCAACAGACACTTGGAATAAGCTACCAAGTGGTGTGGTAGTCAGTAGGACTTCAAGGACTTTCAAAACTCAACTTGATGTTGTTTTTTTTTTTATGAATTAAGTGGATAGCACTGGCAGGCTTTGTTGGGCTGAACGGCCTGTTCTCATCTAGATTGTCCTCTTGTTCAATATTTGCTGGGATAGGGTTCAGACTGCCCTGCCTCAGGATAAGTCAGTTAGGAAAATGGATGGATTCACATTCCTTAAGTTTTCTACAACATTCTGATTTACATGTGCTAACCAACATACAACACCTCGCCATTTACTGGCAGCACTACGATACTGTAAGTGTTTAAAACTTACTGACCACATAACTTCGGTCTTCTTTACCTGTGAACCTCAGAACAACGCATAACGGCGTGCATATGCCAACTGTCTGGCTGCAAAGATACACTTACCGGCATATCTTCAATTTCTAATACTCAGAACTCTTTTTTTTTTTTTTACATACTGTACGTTGGCTTAGTTTTGATTGAATAAGTCTAGACAATCCTGGAGGATCAATACGGTTTAAAATAGATGGTGCGGCCTCGAGTCTCCGTAAAAAAATGAAAATGCAGATGTACTATAAAACAGACAGATATATAATTAACGGTGTTAAATAAATATTAATAGATAACGTACAGGCCTAAGATAAAAAGCAGCAGGTCAACCCAACGCCAGAAAACAAACTGACGTCTCGCCTCGCCTATCAGGGAATCAAAAGAGCGCGATGTGGGCGGAGCCCTGGGAATGACACCGCGTTCTCAATCGGGATTGGGTGGAGCGAAATGGCGGCTTTTGTGTTTGCGTGCTGCCATAGCAACTGCTTGTTTCTCGTTTATTATGTAGAATACGCACGTATCATCTACGCGTCAAACCTTGGTGTAGTTTACATTATCATCAGTGTGATTCACCAACTTTATATTGGTTACGGAAAACGGCTTAAGTGCGGATAAACTCAAGGGGCCGCTTACTGAACTAACCGGCGGCAGCAGGCTCGGGCCGCCCCGCCCCGCTATTCCAGTAAGCCACTAGTGTGACAGGCTGCTTCGGCAGTTTTGACGTATCGTTACTGCACCTCAGCATTTTAGTACCGCCTACGTTATAGTTAAATAATCTTTGTAAAATTTATGACGACAATAAAATAATCGAAATGACACGTTTTGTATCATATCAGGTAAGAATTGGGGGTAACTGATATTTGTTCCGAACTTGCTAATTATACTCTCGAATCAGTCATGCTCGTCTTTTCAAAAGATTGTATTGTTATCGACTACCCCTAACTCAGCCATCCAATCTTAACGAACAAAACGTCTTTTCAAACGCAGTTAGGGTTAGTCGATAAAGTGTAAACTTTTGTAAAAGCGATCCGGCACCAGATAAATAAAAGATACACAACCGGAGGCTGTAGCGAAAAACTGGGATTTTTTTATGCATGTCACCCGTTGCACTGCTGCACTTTGGATCCCAGTCCGGGTGGTTCGCCGTGTGGTGGGTGCCGCATCGCGCTTTAAAATCAGCGCATGCGCCCAACTTTACTACACTGGAAGAAGTGTTATTTTCACTAATGAGATGCTCTGTTGAAACAACTTTGCTGCGAGTTTAAGTGATCTGTAACTTAGACTGGAGGCCTTGAAACTGAAAAAAAAACAGTGGCGTCACCGGCTTTAAAACTTATTAGGGGCTTTGCCACTCTGTTAATGCTGCTGCTCGAATAATGGGGGCTAGGGAATCCATTTGTAATGCTCCACGGTCCAAGAACTTTGGGGCGCCCCGTGGTGTTTTGTGCCAGTTGATAAGCCGGTTGTGAAAAATCTTTGTGGCTTGGGTGGTTCCCCCTTCTAATTTTTTATAGTAGAAAAAATGTCGGGAGTTTCAACCACCGTGGACTTTAGCACCAGTTAGCTATTTATACGATAGAGGGTAATATTTGGAAGAGGGGCTGCCGTCTCAACAATCAGAGGCTAAAAAGAAGAGATTATGTGATGGGGGTGATGGTGATGCACCACAGTGGTAGGACACACACCACTACGATTGTGGTTATACTTAACTGGTGTAATAAGGCGCTATATACTCTCCCGACCCAACACAGACTGGACACGTAGGCACAAGTATCAAACCAATCGACTTTTATTTTTCTTCAGCTGGAGGGCACGTCTTCCCCGTGACCCCCAGCCACAACACAGTCCCAAATTAAATCTGTACCACCACTCCTCCCAGGCAACCTTGTCCTCCTCCATCCGACTCTGGCCGTTGCTGGCTCCTTTTATAGTCCACCCGGACTACTGCACCGTCCAGGGCTGCTCCCCCTGAATATACAGTGAAGGGGCATCCCGGCTGTCCACCCGCCACACTGGTCAGGGTCTTGAGTTTAATCCCACGTCTGATCTGTCTGAAGACCACACATTCTCTTAGCATCGCATATCCCTTTTTTTTGCCTTTATTCCTAGACATATTTGTGTCCAGTTACTTTGCTGTTCAGGATCGTTCCTGCCTTGGGCACTGGTCTCTCCACGATCAGGAGTTGCATATTTGGAATTCAAATCAAATCAAAAAGCCTTTTATTGTCAATTCACTATATGTGTAGAACATACGGGAGAATTGAAATACTGTTTCTCTCTCGACTTCATAGTACAATAAAATATAAAAAGTATTAAGTATAAGATAAATAACATTAGAACTTGTAAAGTAGACCTGTGTACAATGTGCAATAATCATTAGTGCAAAAGCCAATTACAGTTAAAAAAAAAAAAAAAATGAGAAGGTGCATTATAAAGTAGCTTATGAGATGTACAAAAAGACAGACAGCAGCAGATGTAATATTGAGTCCTTATATAATACCAGCTGAGGTAGATAGTGACTCTTGTTACAGTCCAGGGGCAGGGGAGGCAAGGTAGTGGGCAGAGTTCAGCATCCTGACAGCTTGGTGGATGAAGCGGTTAGCCCAGGAGTTCTCAACGTCGGTCCTGGGACCCCCTGTGGCTGCAGGTTTTTGTTCCAAGCAGATTCCTAATCCGTGACAACACCTGATAGCACTGAGCTCATTTAATTAGCTGTTTTTTTTTTTTTTCTTTTATTCGACATTCACAAAAGAATAGCAGCATGATTTTTACATTTATAAGACATTTATAAATATTTCTGCTTTTGCTCTAGATTTAAATGCTTAACTTTCTTTTGTTGTTTTCATTATATTGTGTCCTTTCTCTGTGCAGTTTTTCCCCCTTCATTGTATCTTATTAATGACGACTTAAAACGAGCAGAGCAGACACGCTGGCAAACAACACTAAATAATCAAAGGCCGCAGCTACTTTAGAGTCAGACCCGCT
Organism: Polypterus senegalus; assembly: GCF_016835505.1. Lineage (NCBI taxonomy): Eukaryota > Metazoa > Chordata > Cladistia > Polypteriformes > Polypteridae > Polypterus > Polypterus senegalus. Next base: position 19,842,920 of record NC_053156.1, on the reverse strand, counting down.
AATTAGTAAATAATGGATTAATGAAACAATTAGAACACCTAGAAAAGTAGAATGAAAATCAAGATGAAAATACTGTTAAAACGAAACAAAATACATTATTCCTATATAACTGCTTGGTACATTTTAATATATATATATTTTTTAGCAAACTTAGTTTTCTAATTAATATATTGTTCCCTAAACACAGAACGTGGGACATATCAGTTCACTTAATTAGCCCAGGAGTTCAATTAAAAGCAGAAGCTGGTTGGAACAAAAACTTGCAGCGACCGGGGGTCCCCAGGACCGACGTTGAGAACTCCTGTTTTAGACAGTCTTGTGGTCCGGGCCCGGAGGCTCCGGTACCTTATCCCTGAGGGGAATTGGCACCATAGTAACACTGCTGCTCGTTTAATCCAGCATTCTGGATTGAAATCCCAATCCATGCCAAGGGGATTAATAAATTCCTCACATACCCCTCGGGATTAATAAAATTGATCTAATCGGAGCAGGTTTTCTTCCCAAAGACAGGTACGTTAATCTTTAACTCTGAATTGGCCTACTGTGATTGGGCCCTGTGATACTCCGCATCCAGATCTCCTTCTCCCAGCCTCACCTTGGATTAAGCAGGTAGGTTTGAGAACATTCTAATGCTATTCGCCACTGAAACACAATGAATGTTGTAATCACTTTACACTCTGTGGGCTTCCTTGTTTTCTTAGTTGGAATACAAAAGATTTTTTTTTATAACATCCAGGTAAATTGTTGTGTGCATTTGACAAGAAGAATGTTGGCCCATCTGTGCTCCTAAACTGCTTTTTCCATTGCAGGATCACAGTTGGCCAATTCCCAGTCATCGGTGAACCACACCTGCACAGTTCTGCATTATTAGGAAAAACACACAGACACAGAAAAGAGAAAGCAGGCCTAGGAACTTGAACCCCTTGGTCTGTGGAGCAACAAGAACATTAATCACACAACTCATGACATAAATACAATAGGACGGTTTTACCAAAATCCCAGTTGCAGTCAGTGTGAACCGAGCAGGTTTTCCTCCTTTCACATGCATAAGGAGTTAAGAGAGGTGACCAAGAACTCGACGTTCACTCAAGCTCTCCTTAGTGAGAGACAAATGAAAGCCAGCTTGCCGTTTGGCACCTATAGGACTCTCAGACTGTGAGAAACAAGATTCTCTGGTTTGATGAGACCAAGATTAGCATCATGGCTGGATGTAACCAGGCCCCACTCATTCATTACTTGTGCAATACAGATCAGATCAGATCAGAATCACTTTATTGCTAGCATGAGAAACATACCAGAAATGGCTTTGGTTAGGTGCAAAAACAGGGAATACAAGATAATAGCAACTCAAGACAACACAATTTCAACCCACCATTAACCAGACACTTTGCAAACAACTACGCAAAAACCGGTTTCTTGAACAAAAAACGTTTATAAACTTCAATAGTACCATCAAATAAATAGAAAAATTGTACAAAATAATATGGATATCAAATAGTACAAGTTGAGCAAGTATGAAGTATTTAAGAAAAGACAAGCAGCACAGTTACCAGTTGTATGTTGTAAAAACAGTTAGGAGTAACCCAATGTAAGTTTATTTAGGAAGCGAATACTTTGAGGAAAGAAGCTACGGAGATGGCGTGTAGTTCAGGTCGTGACAGACTGGCACCTCCTCTGTGATGGCAGTTTAATGACCAGATGGCTGCTGGGGTGGGTGGAGTCAGCTGCCATCTTTCCTGCTCTCTTTTTCGCTCTGGCGATGAACAGATCTTTTAATGTTGGGAGGACAATAGCCAGTCATTTTCTCAGCTAAACAAATCACCCGCTGCAACCGACACTCTTAGAAAAGAGAGGAGGCAGAAGGAAACCAAACGGTGATGAAGGAGGTCACAATACTCTCAATGACGGCTGAATAAAAATTTAACAATATACAGCTTGATATGCCAAGCTTCTTACTCTGGCGAAGGAGGAACAATCTCTGCCTGGCTTTCTTGATGATGGAGATGATGTGTTTGTCCTCTTTTTACTTTCTCGTATAAGAAGTATAGGGAAAGTATTGTAATCGTCCAAAAATTCGATGTCAAGATTTTGATGAATATAACCGTTATAGACCTCCCCGAGTAAATACCATTTTTGGAATTATGTCTGTGCGTAAACACAATAACTTGAATACACTTTCACTTCGGTCAACCAAATTTTGCATACAAGTATTAGGTACAAAACGTAGATTTTTCAATCAATTTTTTTCTGCTAATTGGACGTGGTACTTTACCTGTTATTCATGCAGCTGCAGAGTCAGATTTATTTAACTGTACTTTTATAATAAATGTTCAATATACTATTAATCTGATTTGATTTGTTTGTTAATGGTTGTTTAATGTACAGAATATAAAAATAGAATCATTGTCTTGCGGTTTACTCCTCAAATATCCACCCCCATATCCGAGTATACGAGAAAGTCAAGGGGAGACCACTACCGATTTTTATGTATTAGTAAAAGTAGTCCACCAGGAATTTAAATTACTGAAACACAGACACAGTCTGACCATTAATTCACAAAGGTGGACAGTTAGCGACTTGTCGATGGCAGTCAATCCTCCTTTCCACTGTCTTAATATCATTGAGCTCCAAGTTGTTATAAGTACACCATTCTACAAGATGGCCTACCTCATTTTAAGCATAACTTGTGTCATTATTAGAAATGAGACCCACTACGGTTGTGTCATCTTCAAACTTTAGAATTTTTACAGATTTGTCCATTGATCTGCAGTCATTTGTATAAAGTGAAAACAGGAGGGGTGAAAGAACACAGCCCGGGGGTGTCTGCATGCTAACTAACATTAGATTTGACAGACAGGGGCCCAGCCTCGTATACGGCTTCCTCCCGGTCAAGAAACTCACTGGCAGACATCATAGGGTACACCCTGAGGATGAGGTCTCCAGGACTCTAAAAATATTAAACCTAATTATGTCATATCATCTACTGTTAAACCGTACTTCTAAAATTTTTATTATTATGCTGTCTTAAGGAATTGTTCTGTTGTGTATATTGTATTGTATTGACCCCCTACTTTTGACACCCACTGCACGCCCAACCTACCTGGAAAGGGGTCTCTCTTTGAACTGCCTTTCCCGAGGTTTCTTCCATTTTTCCCTACAAGGTTTTTATTGGGAGTTTTTCCTTCTCTTCTTAGAGAGTCAAGGCTGGGGGGCTGTCAAAAGGCAGGGCTTGTTAAAGCCCATTGCGGCACTTCCTGTGTGATTTTGGGCTATACAAAAATAAACTGTATTGTATTGTATTGTACCTAACTGGATTAGACAGACAGTCAGTCATTACCCAACCCGCTACATCCTAACACAGGGTCACGGGGGTCTGCTGGACCCAATCCCAGTCAACACAGGGTGCAAGGCAGGAACAAATCCCAGGCATGGCACCAGCCCACCGCAGGGCACACACACACACACACACACACACACTAGGGACAATTTAGGATCGCTAATGCACCTAACCTGCATGTCTTTAGATTGTGAGAACAAACCCACACCGACACGGGGAGAACATGCAAACTCCATGCAGGAAGTACCCGAGAAGCAATACCCAGGTCTATAAATGCGAGGCAGTAGCGCTACCACTGTGCCACCCTATAACTGGATTAGTGTACGCTAAAGCAACTCAGGAACAATGGTATTGAAGGCTGAGCAGAAATCCACAAACAAGACCTTCACATAGGTGTTAGGCAAGCCCACGTGCTGAAGAATGTAGTGCAGGCATAAATTAACTGCATCTTCTACTACCATTCCAAAAGTGAAGAATGGTGTCAGGAGCTTTAGGGACTGGGAGACTAGTCAGGGCTGAGGGAAAGCTGAATGGTGCAAAGCTCAGAGATATCCTCGATGAAAACCTGTTTAGAACACTCTGGCCACCAGACTGGGCTGAAGGTTCAATGACCCCAGCAGCACAAAGCAAAGACACCACAGGAGTGGCTGAGGGAAAACTCCGTGAATGTCCTTGAGTGGGTCAGCCAGAACTCAAAGTAGAACCCAAACATTCATCTTTGCCGAGATCCAAAAATAATTGTTTACCAGTGATCTCCATGCAACCTGACAGAGCTTGAGGGGATCTGCAAAGAACAATGGCAGAAATAACTCAGATCCAGGCGTGTGTATGAAACTTGTCAGATCGGAGTCGAGAAGACTCCAAAGGGGCTTAAACAAAGTACCGAGTAAAGGGTCTAAATAAATTTGTGTCAATGTGACATTTCCATTTATTTTAAATATTTTGTTTTGTGATCAACCTTTAATTAAGTAAAGACTAATTGACAGGATATATCAATAAACAGATCTGACGTACAAAGTTACCAGCCCACCCACCCCGAGCCAATGGATTTTAAAATAATTCAGACGTGACCATCAGTAGGCTTTCCTAGAACCAAGTTACCCAAACCCTAACTCTAACATTTACTCTAATATTTCAGTAATTATTCACTGCTCTGATGCTCATCTGTCGGGTCATAATAGGTCATTACGATAGCATTTGACGGGAAGAAATCGTAATGAATTGCAGAATTACGGTATTTGAGGGTTACCCTAGAAAGCCTCTGTCTCTTGCACAATTTGGCTCAAAAACTAATCGGCACATTGTCATCAACTAACAGGTGTAAGTTTCGAGTTTTGTATTTTCCCATCTAGCCGTTTCAGCTCTAAACCATCCCCAAGAAACTGACACACAGACATGACCATCATCGAGATAACAGTATTTTCGTTATCAGGGGCCCCTCAAAACATCAAGATCAGTTGAAAACCGGAGATCAAAACTTTTTGATGACTCTAAATCTTTTGCTCCTCCCTCATACGTGATAGATTATGGTGGGGGAGGGCACAAAGCAAAAAAATAAAATCAAGGAATTACAAGCTTAAATTTACACAACTGAGCCGCGGCTGACCAGGATTCAATTACATTACTGGAAGCACCGTTAATCCGTGCTGCAGACAACTGTATTAATTTGTCGTCGGAGGACTGCCAGTTGTCAACAGTGATACATTCAGGTGTCTTCCAACGGGAGCCAATAATTAGGTTTGGTTGCCAGGGTACAGAGACAGAATAAGTTGCGTTCAAAGAGATTGAGCGGAAGCCTAGAAAGGTCTAAAAGAAGAAAGATTTGAGGTAACAGAGGAATAGTGCAGGAAAGAAAGGAAGACGGTAGGTGACATACATGTATCCAAAGATGCTGGCAGGTCACATAGACAAACAACATATAGGCTGCCTGTTTACTGGTATTTAGAGTTCTACTTTTTTTTTTTTTTGGAAAAGCTGTTGGTTCAGATGACATACCTGTAGAAGCATGGAGGTGTTTAGGAGAGATGGTAGTGGTGTTTTTAACCAGATTGTTTAATAGAATCTTGGAAAGTGAGAGGATGAATGAAGAGCAGAGAAGAAGTGTACTGGTGCCGATATTTAAGAATAAGGGGGATGTGCAGAGCTGTAGTGATACTACATACTACAACACTTCAGATCATCCACCTGAAGCTAAGCATGTTCGTGGCTGGCCAGTGATTGGATGGAAGACCATCATCTAGAAGAGCTTGGATTGCTGCTATTAGAGGTGTTGGTGAGGCCAGTAGAGTGGCACTTTTCCCATTGTCTGAATGTGGACACCAATTCCCCTGTGCAGTAAAAATGGCTGCGTACTTCAAATTAGATGTAAAACCGAGGTACTGACTCTAACCAAGGTTATAAAAGATTCCTGGGCATCCTGTAAAGAGTTGGGTGTATCATGATATCCTGGCTAAATTTACCACAATGGCCTAATCACTCTGGTAGCCTAATCACCCCCGGTCTCAATTACCTAGTTCTCTCTCACCCCTTCACCTTCATCGCATCATCCAGGTGGATGCTACACATTAGTGGTGGCTCCCCACTCACTGAAGCGCTTTTGAGTAGTGAGAAAAGTTATATTTAAATGTAAATTTTTATTAGGTCTGTATTCTTCCTTCAGCCCATTCTGTGCCTTCTGATTCAAAAGGGGCCTTTGCAGAGATGTCAGGTCACCTCTATTTACACCTTTGTTATCAAATGAAACCCAGGCAGACCAAGGTACAAGCTGGAGTTCAGTCACTTAGTTTGGAATGCAAGTGGGGGTTTTGTGCAGTTGGATGCCTGCATCCCTGTTACATCTGCTTTCTTAACAGGCCTGGAGCGCCACGAAAGCCAAGTGGAATGGGCAATGCCAACTTTGTCTTACACTACTCAGAGCAAATATCAGACAGGACAACTGCAATTACTGATCTCAGTTGCCGGAGGATGTCAGATTACATGGGCAGCCTTCAAAGATGATGACAACTTACATGACTCCATCATGACTTATCAGTACAGTTCCAAATTTCCAAAGTCAAGGGCTGATGGTGTGCAAATGCTGTTGCGTACGGGGAGTTCAGCCACAATTATGACCCTCTCAATCTCCCACACCTTCAAAAGTTTCTGTCATGGTACATAAAAACTTACCAAACCTTACTTCTGGCTGATATCTAAGGAACCCTTGTTCCGTATTCCTCATCACTGCATTATATGCACTGTACCTCAGAGTGAGTATGCAACAGCCGTCAGCTTACATACACACACACCTCTATGATTTAAGACAATTATTTTTAAATGCGGTGATTATTGGACTAGTTGGACTGATTTACTAGGAATGTCAGACTAAAGGACTGGTAGTCACGAGAGCACTCTGCAACTTGCTAAGAATATGTACATGAAGTCTGTGACTAGGTCTTAAATGTACACAATGGTGCATCTTTAAGCAGAAAACACACAGCAGTTATTTATTTTCTAAAAACATACCGTATGGCCCGGGAAAGATGTGCAGCAGGTTAGGGTGATAAAGGATAAAGATGGAAACGTACTCACCAGCGAGGACAGCGTGTTGAGCAGATGGAAAGAGTACTTTGAGAGGCTGATGAATGAAGAGAACGAGAAAGAGAAGAGGTTGGATGATGTGGAGATAGTGAATCAGGAAGTGCAACGGATTAGCAAGGAGGAAATAAGGACAGTGATGAAGAGGATGAAGAATGGAAAGCCGCTGGTTCAGATGACATACCTGTAGAAGCATGGAGGTGTTTAGGAAAGATGGCAGTGGAGTTTTTAACCAGATTGTTTAGTGGAATCTTGGAAAGTGAGAGGATGACTGAGGAGTGGAGAAGAAGTGTACTGGTGCCGATATTTAAGAATAAGGGAGATGTGCAGAAGTGTAGTAAATACAGGAAGATAAAATTGATGAGCTACAACATGAAGTTATGGGAGAGTAGTGGAAGCTCGGTTAAGAAGTGAGGTGATGATTAGTGAGCAGCAGGATGGTTTCATGCCAAGAAAGAGCACCACAGATGTGATGTTTGCTCTGAGGATGTTGATAGAGAAGTTTAGAGAAGGCCAGAAGGAGTTCGATTGTGTCTTTGTGGACCGGGAGAAAGTAAATGACAGGGTGACCGAGACGAGCTGTGGTATTGTATGAGGAAGTCAGGAGTGGCAGAGAAGTACGCAAGAGTTGTACAGGATATGTACGAGGGAAGTGTGACAGTGGGGAGGTCTGCGGTAGGAGTGACGGAGGTGGGATTACATCAGGGATCGGCTCTGAGCCCTTTCTTATTTGCAATGGTGATGGACAGGCTGACAGACAAGATTAGACAGGAGTCCCCAAAGACTATGATGTTTTCTGATGACATTGTGATCTGCACCGATAGTAGGGAGCAGATTGAGGAGACCCTGGAGAGGTGGAGATCTGCTCTAGAGAGGAGAGAAATGAAGGTCAGTATGACCACCACAACAGAATACATGTGTGTGAATGAGAGGGAGGTCAGTGGAATGGTGAGGATGCAGGGAGTAGAGTTGGCGAAGGTGGAGGAGTTTAAATACTTGGGATCAACAGTACAGAGTAATGGGGATTGTGGAAGAGAAGTCAAGAAGAGAGTGCAGGCAGGGCGGAGATGAGTGTCAGGTGTGATTTGTGACAGACGGATATCAGCAAGAGTCAAAGGGAAGGTCTACAGGACGGTAGTGAGACCAGATATGTTATATGGGCTGGAGACGGTGGCACTGACCAGAAGGCAGGAGACAGAGCTGGAGGTGGCAGATTTAAAGATGTTAAGATTTATATTGAGTGTGACGAGGATGGATAGAATTAGAAATGAGGACATTAGAGGGTCAGCTCAAGTTGGCGGTTGGGAGACAAAGTCAGAGAGGCGAGATTGTGTTGGTTTGGACATGTGCAGAGGAGCGATGCGGAGTATATTTGGAGAAGGATATTAATGATAGAGCTGCCAGGGAAGAGGAAAAGAGGAAGGCCTAAGAGAAGGTGTGTGGATGTGGTGAGAGAGGACATGCAGGTGATGAGTGTGACGGAGCAAGATGACGAGGACAGGAAGATATGGAAGAAGATGATCCGCTGTGGCAACCCCTGACAGGAGCAGCCAAAAGAAGAAGAAGATACTGTGTGTCCCGGGGTGATGTGAATAATTTTACAGTCAATTTTGCTGGCTTGCTAGGGATCACCAATGTGACACGACTACAGGAAATAACGCGGGCAAACGCATAAGTGTGAAGGCAGGAAGAAAAGCCACAATTCTGATGTCAAGCATTCCAGTTCCCCAATGCATGCTCTTCTGGACGTGAGGAAGAACAGTTATCACCAGCTCAAAGAATTCATAGAGAAAAATAAATCCGAAGCTGTTGTAGCCCAGCCCTGCTCAAACATCACTCAAAGACTTGACCTACTATATTTCCGACTCAGAAAGGTCACAAAGAGGCCTCAGATTAAAATATGAACTCTTTATTTACTAATAAGAACAATCTTTACATCTGTTTTAAAATGTTGTGAATGTTTAAAATACATTAGCAGCACTCAGACACATCAACAGCGCCTTTGTTGATATGCACCAGACAGCAAGCTGCATTGGCAGGCAACGTTAGCTCACAGGGTACAACACAAGGCCCACAAGTAGAGAGAAAGCATTTAATATAAATATGAAAACTTTGGGGGTTAAAATAAATAAGGCACCATAGGGCTCCTTCTATCAACGCGCACACACACAGAGCACAGAGTTATAGCAACATGGGTTTCTTAGGCAGTGACCTGATGTGCTATTTGCACAATGGGATTGTATTACACATGCCAAACCTAGGGTGTCACCTTTTCATAGTTCCACCTGGTCAGCCAACAGGAGAGGCACCTCACTTCAAGGCTACAGGCAGCCCATACACGATGGGAGACGCACCAATGAGGCACTTGAGCTTGGGTGCCTCCCTGGATTGTAAGACATAGTCCATGATGGATGCTCCAGGGCCTGCGTTCAGCCACTTCTCAAGCATGCTTTTCATGAAACGGTCAATGTCTCTGTCTGTCACATCCCAGAGGTTTCCAAGGACGAGGGGACTAAAATGAAAAATAAAAGGCATAAGGATAAGATAACACTGAAACCTTAGTAGTAGATATTAAAAATAATAATAATAATTAATTTAACATGACAAAAGAATACACAACAGGAGGTCTGACACATTAAGGTACCCCTATATCAGTCATAGTGGATTTGTCACTATCTACTGTAAATCCAGACAGTGACCAAAAACTAATAAGAAGGCTAATAGGATGTTAGGTTATATAGCGCCCTGATGTGTGAAGTAGAAGTCAAGAAAGATTATGCTTAAGTTACGAAACAAACTGGTGGGGCCTCACCAGGAGTACAATGGGCAGTTTTGGTCTCCAGGCTACTAAAAAAGGCATAGCAGCACTGGAAAAAGTCCAGAGAAGAGCAATAGGTCTGCGCTATGAGGAAAGATTAAAGGAGTTGAACCTTTGCAGTTTGAACAAATGATGATTATGGAAATGTTTCACCACAAAATCCAAAAATATTTTTTCAAGTTACTGTACGTACTTCATGTAATCTCATGGTTTCCTGCAGAACACAGAAAAAGTTCGATATAAAAGGGGTCTATAGTGACCAAAGCTGGACAAGTGCAAACAATATCAAAATATCCATGAAAAAAAAAAAAAAAAAGTCTCAAGCTACTTGTGTGGTATAATCACCATAAGAAGCCATCCGTTTGTATGCTCACATCCAAACAGCACGTGTATTAGAACTAAAATATTACAAACAGATGTCTCCAGAAAACACTCTTGAACAAAAACAGGATGCACTGAGGCATAAACGAGCATTTGAACTGAAGACCTGTGTCCTATCATTACTTTTATATTCATATCTAGAACTGGAGTGCTATGGGATTATTTGGCAGGTGGTCTGTGAAACAGCATGGTTGAATTGACCTTCTGCATGGTTAAAGCATCTTGGACATTAAAACATTAAAGCGATCTAGACAAGACCAGGCCATTCAGCCCAACATAGCACCCCAGTCCTGACCACTTAATTCTACTAAAATGTAGTTTTGAAATTCCAAAGTCATACTTGTCTACCACACTACTGTGTTTCTCTGTGTAAAGGAAAACTAAAGTTTGTGTGAAACTTACCCTTAGCAAGATTCTGTGTCCCTGTGTTGTTGATGAACTCGTTTTAAAGTCACCGTCTCGATCCACTGCACTAATTCCCTTCATCGTTTTAAACACTTCACTCAGGTCTCCTCTTCATCTCTGTAAAGGCTCAGCTCTTTTAATCTTTCCTCATAACTCATCCTCTGTAGCCCTCAATCAGCCTCGTTGCTCTTCTCTGGACCTTTTCTAGTTCTGCTATGTCCTTTTTGAAGAAAAAAAAACTGCACCCAGGACTCCAGATGAGGCCTCACCAGTGTGTTATAAAGCTTGAGCAGAACCTCCTGTGACTTTAACTCCACACATCAAGGCGCTTAATAACCTAAAATTCTGTTAGCCTTCTTGATGGCTTCTGAACACTGTCTGCCAGTTGGTAGTGTAGAGTCCACAAGGACTCCGAAATCCTTATATGGTGGACTTTCGATTTTCAGACCAGCCATTGTGTATTCAAAACTAATATTTTTACTTTCTACTTGTATGCACAAGTACAAGGCAAGTTCTCTTCTTGGTGATTTTTCAGTTGCTTTTTAACAACTTTTAATATTTAGTTGTACTTCTCTCAGTGCATGTATTTTATTGATATCACATGAAATGCAATGCAATGTTAGTCAAGATTGGAATCCTGACCAATGAATGAAGGGGGAGGCAAGGTCTTCAATTCAAATGGTCACCTGCGTCTGAATATTGTCTACTTTTGGTCCACGAGAATGTTTTTCAGAAGTCATTTATTTAATAATACAGTGATCCCTCGCTATATCGCGCTTCGACTTTCCTGGCTTCACTCAATTGCAGATTTTAAATGTAAGCATATCTAAATATATATCACAGATTTTTCCCTGGTTCGCGGATTTCTGCGGACAATGGGTCTTTAATTTATGGTACATGCTTCCTCAGTTTGTTTGCCCAGTTGATTTCATACAAGGGACGCTATTGGTGGATGGCTAAGAAGCTACCCAATCAGAGCACGTATTACGTATTAAATAAAACTCCTCGATGATATACGATATGCTTCCCGCACGGTGCTTCGCACACAAAGCTCTAACCGCCCATATTGATTTTTGATTGTTTGCTTTTCTCTGTCTCTCTCACTCTCTCTGACATTCTCTGCTCTTGACGGAGGGGGTGTGAGCAGAGAGGGTGTTTGCACAGAAGATACGGACGCGCCTCTAAAAAATGCTGAAAGACTACCTTCACATTGATCCCTTCATTGCGGCCGCTTTATCAAGGTGCTTCGCATACTTAAAAGCCCAACAGCCCTATTGATTTTTGATTGTTTACTTTTCTCTCTCTGACATTCTCTGCTCCTGACGGGCACTCCTTTGAAGAGGAAGATATGTTTGCATTCTTTTAATTGTGAGAAAGAACTGTCATCGCGGTCTTGTCATGGAGCACAGTTTAAACTTTTGACTAAAGGGTGTTATTTCATGTCAAGAGGGCTCTAATGTTAAAAAACGTATTTAGAAGGTCACAAACAGGTTTTCAATGCTCTTAATGCGAAAATATTATATTTATAAATAAAGAATCCTACTTCGTGGAAATTCATTTATCTGTCTGGAGCGGATTAACCGCGATAAACAAGGGTTTACTGTATAACTGTGCGGAAAATATTTATAAACAGTGTGGGAGAGTTTCTAAGGGCTTAAAATTAAAGGGCTTACAAACATATGGTTTCTACTTTGCGGATTTTCACCTATCGCGGGGGGTTCTGGAACGCAACCCCAGTGATCGAGGAGGGATTACTGTATTTTAGTAAAAATTTTGTTTTAGAGGATGTGAACGACTGGATGACATGACATGTGGAAAATACGAGATAAGTAACAGATTTTTCAAGGATGTTTTTGATATTGATTGCTGTTGTCCAGTGTTGGTCGCCACAGACCCACTTTGGTATTTACCTTCTGCACCAGAACATGAGATTAAAACAGCCATCACTACAGCCATCACTACTAACTACTTAGAATAAGTAACATAAAGCAAAAATTATTTTTGGATGGAGTATACAAGGTGACATGATTGAAAGTTTTAAAAACTACAGTATGAAAGCACTCAATATAGTGGATTGTGGCTGTGCAACAAGAACATTTGAAACTTTTAAATTTCACATAAATGTTAACATTTTTTCTCACACAGATTAAATTATTGTTATTGATGGATTAAAGGCCACAAGTCCACATGACCATCATCAAGTTCTTCCATGTGAACCCAGAATACAATGAATTGTGAGGTCATTTATGTAGAATGCCTAGAAGGGGCTGGGTGGTCTTGTGGCTTCAGAACTCCTGCAGATTTTATTTTTTTTCTCCAGCCGTCTGGAGTCTTTGTTTTTTCTGACCTCCCTGGCCATCGGACCCAACTTTTACTCTATGTTAATTAGTGTTCCCTAATTCTACTTTCTTATTTATTTTGTCTTTTTTCTCTTTCGTCATTATGTAAAGCACTTTCACCTTCTTCATTTGTGTGAAAATGTGCTATTGAAATAAATGCTGTTGTTATTGTGCTAGAGAACTGGACTTTAGGGGCCTAGGAGGTTTGGACTGGCGAGTTTGGTTTGGCTGAATGGCCCTGATCTCCTCAAAACATTTCTAATAATATAATATTCTAAAGATCACGTTGGCTTAGCCTAAATTTATTTACTTTGGACAGACAAATGTCCAAGGCATTGTTTGCCTTCTTCACATGACTACAAACAAAGTTTTGTCAGGGGGTTGGTCTCTGGAGACATCACGATTCTCTACCTTTTTAGCTCAAGAACAAAGAAGAGTGGTATGGCACTTCAGAAAACCTTTCCTTTAATATGACATTTTATATAACACTAGCCACTCTACCTGTGAATACAGGTAATACAATAATATAAAAATGGTTGCTGTCTCTTGCCTTACGTGTACGTTCAGTGCCTTTCTTTAGTATTCGCGCACGTCTGAACGTCTCGTCATCGTTGCTGCTCCCCCTCTTGAGGGCGTTCTCATAAAGCCTGCTTCTCTGACTTTCATTACTTTCAAGGCGCCTTTCTCACATCCTGTCCACTTTTATACTTGCTCACTTTGAAGGAGATTCGTGTGTCTCACACTTGTACTTCATCTTTCATCGCTTCAATCAAAGGCAGACTGACCAATCCCATTGCTTAGAGGGACTGGACACACAGATGTTAGTGTTTTATTATATAGTACACAGACATAGATAGAACATAAATGTTTTATGTAAGAGCATTGTTAACTGTTAATAACTACATTAATATCACAAGTGAGTGACCTTTGTGCTGTACTTTGTACCTTAAGTGACCCAGTGTTGTTGTTCTTTTTCTGTCTCCTTGTGTTACAGGTGAGTAAGTCCTAACATACAGGAGGCATATATTGTTGATGCCAAATGGGACCACTTTTTATTATATATATATATATATATATATATATATATATATATATATATATATATATATATATATATATATATATATATATATATATATATATATATAAAAAGTACACTGATTTGTATTAGGCACATGTTTCAAATCAAACTTATTTGTACTTCTACAGTTGTGTTTGAAAGTTTGTGAACCCTTTAGAATTTTCTATATTTCTGCATAAATATGACCTAAAACATCATCAGATTTTCACTCAAGTCCTAAAAGTAGAAACCAGTTAAACAAATAAGACAAAAATATTATACTTGGCCATTTATTTATTGAGGAAAATTTTTGAATATTACATATTTGTGAGTGGCAAAAGTATGTGAACCTCTAGGATTAGCAGCTAGTTTGAAGGTGAAATTCGAGTCGGGTGTTTTCAATCAATCAGGTGTGAGTGGGCACCCTGTGTTATTTAAAGAACAGGATCTATCAAAGTTTGCTCTTCACAACACGCTTGTGGAAGTGTATCATGGCACGAACAAAGGAGATTTCTGAGGACCTCACATAAAGAGTTGTTGATGCTCATCAGGCTGGTAAAGGTTACAAAACCATCTCTAAAGAGTTTGGACTCCACCAATCCACAGTCAAACAGATTGTGTACAAATGGAGGAAATTCAAGACCATTGTTACCCTCCCCAGGAGTGGTCGACCAACAAAGATCACTCCATGAGCAAGGCGTGTAATAGTCGGTGAGGTCACAAAGGACCCCAGGGTAACTTCTAAGCAACTAAAGGCCTCTCACACATTGGCTAATGTTCATGTTCACGAGTCCACCATCAGGAGAACACTGAACAACAATGGTATGCATGGCAGAGTTGCAAGGAGAAAGCCACTGCTCTTCAAAAAAAACATTGCTGCTCGTCTGCAGTTTGCTAAAGATCACGTGCACAAACCAGAAGGCTATTAGAAGAATGTTTTGTGGACGGAAATGTTTGGAGAAAGGAAAACACTGCATTCTAGCATAAGAACCTTATCCCATCTGTGAAACATGGTGGTGGTAGTATCATGGTTTGGGCCTGTTTTGCTGCATCTGGGCCAGGACGGCTTGTCTTCATTGATGGAACAATGAATTCTGAATTATATCAGAGAATTCTAAAGGAAAATGTCAGGACATCTGTCCATGAACTGAATCTAAAGAGAAGGTGGGCCATGCAGCAAGACAACGACCCTAAGCACACAAGTCGTTCTACCAAAGAATGGTTAAAGAAGAATAAAGTGAATGTTTTGGAATGGCCAAGTCAAAGTCCTGACCTTAATCCAATCGAAATGTTGTGGAAGGACCTGAAGCGAGCAGTTAATGTGAGGAAGCCCGCCAACATCCCAGAGATGAAGCTGTTCTGTACGGAGGAATGGGCTAAAATTCCTCCAAGCCGGTGTGCAGGAATGATCAGAAGTTACCGGAAACGTTTAGTTGTAGTTATTGGGGGGTCACAGCAGATACTGAAAGCAAAGGTTCACATACTTTTGCCACTCACAAATATGTAATATTCCATCATTTTCCTTAATAAATAAATGACCAAGTATAATATTTTTGTCTCACTTGTTTAACTGGTTTCTCTTTATCTACTTTTAGGACTTGAGTGAAAATCTGATGATGTTTTAGGTCATATTTATGCAGAAATATAGAACATTCTAAAGAGTTCACAAGCTTTCAAGCACAACTGTAATTACATACGGGGCAAATTATGTTAGGAATTTCATATTAGATATGCTTAGAATACTTAGGTTGCAGTTAACCTAAACACATTTGCTTCATAATGACATTTTTCTTTAATATACGCAAACCAAATTAGGTGAGATCAATTTCCATACATTTCTTTAGTAAAACTTCAGCATGTCAGGGTGTTTTATTTTTTTGTATATACTCCTCTGGGTGTTTCCCCTCAGTTATACAAATTCCTTTGCCTTGAATTAACCTAGTTAAATTACTGGCTACCACATGAAGTAGATTTATTTTACGTTAAACTGACTAAATGTTTTCTACTGGACACCGGTACGGGGTGAAACGTTTCATGTCTAAACACTGCAACTCTTACCATCCAGCCATCAGGTACTTAAGAACAATCCCAGTCCCTTCTAGTTCTCCTCTTACTGCCAAAGCAGCACTACTGCAGCCAAAAAGTAATGACACAGCATGGCAGTGCAACTTGAGGATGGACTGGCCATCCAAAAACCGGGCGCCAGCTCCATGTCCAGCATAGCTGTTAAGAGTTGGAAAAACAGACAGATCAGACATCTCAAATACAAGCAGGGGAACAAAGAAAAGGTTTAAGGTTATCAGAAGAAACTCACATATAGAGATCCCGGCTGACCAAAGCTTCTTGGACTTGTTCGGTAGTCGGACAGCAGCCAATGACCCCATTCCAGTGAGGATTACTGTAGAGATTAAAAACGAATGATCAGAAAACATGAAGTCACACAGCCAATTCAAAGTGTGTTCTACCATTGCAAGCATGCCCCGGAGAGACAGCTCCAGGAAGTTACCACCTCTACAAATCAGAGCCTATAAATCTTTCAGCTTTGGTACTGTTAAAAATAGAAAACATGCTTAAATTCTATTAATACAGATTATAAAAACAATGATGACAAGAACTCTTCATGCAGCTCAACCTGGCTTATCAATGCCTTCTCTACTAACTCCTGCATTAGGGTGGCATTAAAGAAGCCAATTCTACAGACAAAATGTGAATCAATCAATCAATCAACATTTATTTATATAGCACATATTCATACAAAAAAATGTAGCTCAAAGTGCTTTACAAAATGAATAGAGAAATAGAAGACACAATAAAAGATAAACATAAGTCAACATTAATTAACATAGAATAAGAGTAAGGTCCGATGGCCAGGGTGGACAGAAAAAACAAAAAAAAAACACTCCAAAGGCTGAAGAAAAAAATAAAATCTGTAGGGGTTCCAGACCAAGAGACCGCCCAGTCCCCTCTGGGCAATCTACCTACCATAAGTCAAACAGTCCTCTTTGAATGAATAGGAAAGCGACAAAAGAGTTAATAACTTGAAACTATGGGAAAGTACAAATACTTCTAATTCTCAGGAATGCAAATCTCAAACTACTGGTCCTTTCTAAATGCAGAAGAAGGAAAAACAAAACAGGTAATTAAACAATAGAGTCCATTAAAGCTCAAGTGGCTTAATGATTGTGGAAATGGTTGGAACAAAAACCCTTGAGTCTCATGGGTACTCCCAGACTGGGACTGGACACCACTGGTCTCTTCACTGATCCCTGGAATTTCTCAAGTGCTGTTGTATCTTTTCTTGAATATGGAAACTTCAGAAAGGTGTTGGGTCAAGTACAAATCAAGGAAGCTTAGACTTAAAGGAATACTCCCCCCAAAAATGATGCATACCCCATGTACTCCGTTTTTTTTTTCTCCCTGCATGAAAATCTGAGGTTAAATTTTTTTCTTGACCACTACTACAAAGTAGAGAGCATCATTTATAACTGGCAGGGGTTAAGATAGGTATGATGGAAGGAGGCACTATTTAGCCACTAGCTCATACTAGCATATGAAGGTGATTAACGGTGCTCAAGAACGTGTCTTGAAGAAGACAGGCATCAACTGCAATGCTGGCCATTCATTCTGCCATCATTTTATTTCCTGCCAAGTCTAAGGCTACTCTCAGAGTAACTAATGAAGTTGCCATTACTATTACATTTCTTCAGGCATTTTGTGTTACTCTGTCAGTGTAAAAGATGATATAAAATGGTAGAACAACCCAAGTAGCCCATCACACATGTTAAAAGGGATGCATATCTCATCAGACAGAAGCAATAGTTGTGAACCTTGTTGTAGCGCATATCTGCCTTGTCCATCTAATTCCTGCCTACTATTCAGATCTGATATAATCTAGTTTAGAAGTTCATCCACAACCTTGTACAATGAGTGAAATAAAAAGAAAAACCTAAAGAGGAAAAAAAAAAAAAAAGCTAAAATGAAAAATTAATACATAGACGAATATCAGAAACTGCAGCAAGGGCTCAAAAGCATTGCTCGTTATAGGATCAATAAAAAACATTTTTTACCCCCAGTACTTCTCCAGGAATTTTTTTTTTTTTTTTAAATGAGCAGCAAGGATAAAATGCACTAAATAAATCCTTCACTCAGATAATAAATGGATACCTCAGGCAGAAATAAAAAACAAGTTTGAAATTTACAGATTTTAAAATAGAGTCAGATGTGCTTCAGGCTCTTGGGTGTGAAGTAAGCTAATGAATCCCCCTGGCCTGATGGGATTTTACCAGTTGTACTCAAAAAATGGACAATGTTATTTAAAAAGCCTTAATTTGACATATTTACACACTCCCTTTTAACATGATCTGCTCTGACTGTCATCATCAAGTTCTTCCATGTGAACCCTGAATACAATGAGGACTGATTGAGGTCATTGATGTTAGGTAGAATGCTTAGAGGGGGCTGGGTGGTCTCTTGGCCTTAGATTCCTAGCAGATTTTATTTTTTTCTCCAGCCGACTGGATTTTTTTTTGTTTCTTCTGTCCTCCCTGGCCTAACACTTTGAAGGAGTGAAATATTTTTACTGGTAACACAAATAATAATTAAGACCAAGTATAAAAAAAAAAAAAAAAAACACATACCTACATACACATGCATATACACACGGTTAATTTAGACTAAGTCCATTACATAAACTCCAAATGAAAATCCATTTTAATTCTAGATTCTAATGCAACAAAAAATAGGACAAGCATCTAGGGGGATGAATACTTTCACAAGGCTCTGTAAGATCTCTATTATCCAAACTGGAAAAAGGATAGGTCTGTGTGAATAAATGGATTCTGTCATTTACCTCTTGCGGGTTTTCACCTAATACATTGAGAGTGACGGTTTGTGTGCCTTAATGCAGAGTGACACTTCTGAAACAGCATGCAATTTAATGTACAATTAAAGGCTAAAGCCAGAAATCCTTCAGCTGTATTTAAAACTGCTGAAAAAAATGTAAAAAAATATCCAAAAGACATTCTGACTATTATAAAGTAAGCACCGGGAACCAGTCGGTTAAAAATGCTGTTATGTTTCCTCTGTCTTTTGTGTTTTCATACACAGGGACTATAAAAAGTATTCCCCTCCTCGGAAATTTTCACATTTATTAGTCAAACAACATTGAATCTCAGTGAATTTAATTTGGCACCAATCAATAGAAAAAAAACTAATGTCAAAGTGAAAACACATTCACAAATATAAAGCACAAAATAACTGATCACATAATCATGGACCCCCTTTAATAAGACACCCCTAAATCAATTAGTCAATAAGCCAATTGGAGGTCACTTGTCTGGTGTTACCATTGATTATAGTCTAAATGCACCTGTATGAGAAAGGGCCAGCTTGTGACAAGTCCCTATGGTGGGCTAACCTACACAACAAAGACAAAAGAAAACTTCAAGCACCTCAATGAAAAGCACAAGTCAGGGGGTAGAGACAAGAAAATATCCAAGTCACTGAACTTCCATTTAAATAGTCATTAAGAAATGGGAGTAATGCACAGCTGTAAATCTGCTAGAGCAGACCACCACAAAAACTGAAGACTAGTGAGGGAGGCCACCAAGAGACCTTAGAGAACTCTCAAGGAGTTATAAGCCACAGTAGATGAGATTGAAGAGACAGGCAGACAAAAACTGCACTCAGGTGTACACACATGACATCTATGGTCTGATGGAACAAAAGTTGGGCTTCATGGCCATCAGACTAAACTCTACCTGAAAGAGCTTGAGAAGAATGGCCAAAAAAGGCAGTGCTCAGATGTGCCAAGCTGAGAGGGAGAGACCTGAACACACAGACTCAAGCCTGTCATGGCTGCCATCTGTACTCAGTACTTTTATACTTTGATCAATTTAGACCACATTGCATAGACTGGTTTTCATTTAAACATTAAAGTTTTCTGTTGATTAGTGTCAAAAAAGCAAATTTAATCCATTGTGAATACGAAAACTTCCAAGTTGGTAAATACTTTAAATAGACACTGCATTTATTATTTAAACGAAGTATTAACTTATCGTATGTCCTATGCCAGTGTTTCTAAACCACTCAGGTGGTTGGGGAGTGAGGGCTGCTAATGGTAGTGGGTCGCAGCATAATAAAAGCAAAATATCAGGGTCTGAACTTTAGAAAGCCACCAACTCATTTAACCTTCTGAGGAATAAACAGTAAATTGCCTGGAGTTAGTGACTGTGAAAATAACAATATAAAGCAAATAAACAGGAAACATTACGATGACCTCCGTCTATCCATTTTCTAACCTGCTTATCCATTTCAGAGTCACATGGAGGCAGAGTCTGTCTCGCCAGCATAGATCACAAGATGGGAGATCAGCCCAGGATGAAGCAAGAAAACTAAAGTGGGCAGCTGGGAAGTGTGCCAGTTCTACATAGGCAGTGTGCCAAGGCCCAGGATTTGAATTCAGGACTCTGAAGTTGTGAGGCAGTAGCGCTAATCACTGTGCCATGCAAAATAAAATTTGCTAGGATAGTATTTAAGATAACTGAAAGAGAGTTCATCAGCATTTCCATTAACATTTATTTAGCTAACATTTTAATCTAGGCAACTCATACTTTAAAAATCAACGTTAGCATATGTGTTTCTTGATTTCTATGGTGTGAATGCTGGTGAATTGGTTCAGTAACTGTCATAAAGCAAAAGTGCTAATTCTATAAATTTGGTATGAATTCACAATAGTAGCATTTATTCTAGTGGAAATGAGTATTATAAATTAATGGTAAAAATAAACAGTGCCTAATAAGCAATACGAATATGGTATTTGAAAATGTATAGCCAAAATGCACAAGAATCACATTTTTGCAGAGTATTAGGGATTTAATAAAAATAAAAAAAATTTAAAAAACCACTCTAATGACAAATATTAATTTTTATTACACTGTAAAATTGTAACTTAAAAATTTCAAAAGAAAAACACACCTGGTAAACATGTCTCTGAACCGCTCCTCTGTGCCTGGAAGATTAGCTTGGGGATTGAGAACATAGAATCCACTTGTAGAATCAACACCTTTGACCAGAACTGACTGGGAGCAGTGCTGAAACAACACATGACAAGTTGCATAAACCAAGACCAGGTCATTGAGACAGCATCCAGCTACTGTACACATCAAACCCCATTCTTACCTTCTTCATAGCCACATAGCTCATGAGAAAATGCCATGAAGGTAAACGAGATACTGAACAGCTACGAAGACTGGGAATGTTCTCCCATGACAGCTTCTGAAGGTGCTGAAAATAAATAGAGGACAGCTTTAATCATCCATTCTCTTCTCAGAGTATCAAAGCTGTGACTTAACATATTACCTTATCCAGAATGAGCACAAGGTGACACTTGGACTGCACTCTCTTGTTGGTTAGCTCATCCGCAGCTGCCTGTAGGAGGGCATGGGCTTCAGCAGGTTGCTTTGGACAAAGCCCAGCAGCAAGGGACTGTTTCTCTTTTGGACTGAGCAGCTGCCATCTTGGCAGGATGGCCTGGATGGGGCAGAAAATAAGCTGGCTTTACGGACCTTCATCTCCAATATGGTGTGACATATATTTTGATAAACTGTGTACTTAGAAAAAGCATGTAGAAACTTTTCTGTTTCAGACCAGGATGTCAGGGGGTGTGCTTCCTGAAAGCATCATGATGCTAAGAACATCATAAGATCGATCATTTAAGAGTGTTTCTCAAACACCATCATAGTGCTAAGAAAATCATAAAACCCCATCATAAGATCGTTCTTTAATGTGTTTCGCGAACCCCAATCTAACTAAAGTAGCACGTTAAATCCGTTGTAACTTACGTGCTTGACGACCTAATCATTATTTGCTACATTCTTCTCAAGCAAAATTCTTCTTGCACAGACCACAGGAATGGGCAGTGATTGCCACACATGAATACATTAAATTCAAACTATGAAAGTTCTCTGAACATTTGGAATACTAAGATTATAATACAGATTAAAATTTTCATGGGACGAATTACAATAAAGCATTTTTTAGCTAATTTGTGGTGTTAATTTAAATCATTTAGATTGTTAATATTTTTATTTTCTTTAAACGTTTTGAACAGTCAGTGGTCAAAGGTTGCAGTTCAGCTCTCTTAACCAACTGCAACACAGAAAATGTCAGTGTAAAAGTAATGTGGACAAGCAGGCTGAAAGTAAAACAAAAAAGGGACAGGAACTGGGATTGATGTGTTTGTATAGAGAGAGTACAGCTACAATAAAAGAAAGCCAACCCAGAATAGCATCCACTGAATTTTAAAATGTCAGGTCTGACATTGTGGTCAGCAACACAGGAGCGCCGCAGGGGACTGTATTTTCTCCGGTCCTGTTCAGCCTATATACATCGGACTTCTAATACAACTCGAAGTCCTGCCACGTGTAAACGTTCACTGACGACACTGCTATCGAGGGCTGCATCAGTAGTGGACAGGAGGAGGAGTATAGGAACCTAATCAAGGACTTTGTTAAATGGTGCGACTCAAACCACCTGCAACTGAACACCAGTAAAGCAAAGAGCTGGTGGTAGAATTTAGGAGGATCAAGCCCCTCATGGACCCCCTGATCAGTGGTGACTGTGCGCAGAGGGTGCAGACCTATAAATACCTGGGAGTGCAGCTGGACGATAAATTGGACTGGACTGCCAATACTGATGCTCTGTGCAAGAGAGGACAGAGCTGACTATACTTCCTTGGAAAGCTAGCATCTTTCAACATCTGCAATAAGATGCTGCAGATGTTCTATCAGACGGGTGTGGCGAGCGCCCTCTTCTATGCAGTGGTGATCTAGGGAGGCAGCATAAAGAAGAGGGACACCTCACGCCTGGACAAACTGGTGAGGAAGGCAGGCTCTATTGTAGGCACAGAGCTGGACAGTTTGACATCCATGGCAGAGCGACGGGCGCTGAGCAGACTCCTGTCAGTCATGGAGAATCCACTGCATCCACTGAACAGGATCATCTCCAGACAGAGGAGCAGCTTCAGCAACAGACTGCTGTCACCGTCCTGCTCCACTGACAGACTGAGGAGACCCCACACTATGCGACTCTTCAATTCCACCCGGGGGGGTAAATGTTAACATTATACAAAGTTATTGTCTGCTTTTACATGCATTTTTATTACTCTTTAATTTAATACTGTTCTTTATCAGTATGCTGCTGCTGGAGTATGTGAATTTCCCCTTGGGATTAATAAAGTCTCTATCTGTCTATCTATTGACCTCCAGCTTACAAACCCAGTACTTACAAATTATTATAATAAAACCAGGGGGCAGTGGCTGATACACATTCATACATCCAACCTCTTTGCACTTTATTAAACCTACCGATTAAGGTTTTTGCATTGAACCTACAGGTGACACTGCAGTGTCACTAAGGGTTTTTACAGATACTGCAGTAAAGTAGCCTGGGAGTGCCTGCAATGTATTCATCACAATTAATTCAACATTGTTGAAAGGGAAGAAATGGAGAGCTTGTTGGTGGATGGCCGAAGAACAAGACAACACAGCACACACACATCAGCAAACTCACAGCATGGTGGAACGCAGGGTATAGACTTGGTTACTGAATGGAAAATGTCCTGCTGCTGTATTCATATCATATGATTTTTTTTTTGCATTGCATTATATAGTTATTCCATAAATAATTAGGAAATAAACTCTCTGTGCACTGTGTGAAGGAATATGGAGATAGTTAATACATAACGAAATTTATTTACTTCCATTGAGGATGCATGAATACAAATTTGAACCAGGATGTCCAAGTGGTAACTATGTGTGAAAGAGAGGACAATAGGTTGTGAGGAACAAGCGTATTGTCTTCATTGTATTATTTCTTTCCATCCATACATCCAGATTCTTAACTTGCTATTGAACGACATGGTCAAGGGAAAGCTGGAGCTCATCCCAGCAAACATTGGGCGTAAGGCAGGAACACCACCTGGACAGGGTGCCACTCTCACCAATATACAAACGGATTAGGGCTCATTTATGAACATCAATTCACCCAACCCACATGTCTTTGGAGTGTGCAAAAAAAAAAACCCTCGGATGGGGAGAACATGCAAACTCTATGCAAGGACCATCTGCGTCTCCTTGTATCATTGTACTGCTTATTCGCGTTATTGGAAAGGATACTGCATGCCTTAGTTAACGAAGACACAGCTGCTATCTAAAAGAATGGGCTTTTTGACTTTTTTTTAAAAATAGAAGTGTGATTTTCTTTCATGGCATGTTAGTCATTTTTCTGTTCTGTTTCAGAAACTGTGTGTATTTCGTTTTGTGCTTATTTATACACTTTTTCCTAGTACATTATTAAATTATGTTATGGTTACACACAATTTTTTATTCATTCCACAGAGGGTTAAAGCATCATCTCATAATGAAAGGATAGCCAATCTGCTGCGACTTGTGATGCTTTGTTGTAGGTGACTTGAGAGGCAGGGTTAACAAAGTAGAACTTTATGTTCACTCAAAGTGGCAGCTTGAGGAAGGTTTTAGGAAATGTATGAAAGTGGCCTCCAATAGGTATGTGTATCAAAGAATTGATTGTTAATTGCAAAAATATAACATTTTAAGGAAACAGAACCATTATGTTTGTCTGTTCTTTTCCGAGAATACCAGATCAGAACCAGTATAAACTGACCTCTACATACACAATACAGATATTGAAAGACAGAAAAAGTTTAATTGAGGCTAGGGGACTGCAGTAAAGTGCTGAACACACATTTTCTAAGGCATGTATGGATGGAGGCAGATGTAAGCGAAGAAGAGGCATGCCTGAATATGATTGGTCAAAGGACATGAGACACGAACCAAATGAGTCAGCCCTGCACTATGACATCCCATAGAACTAAAAGGTACACCAAGGAAAATCCACTAGAATAAATTCAGGCTAAGAGAGAAACTCAGTTTCTGTTCATTCCTTCCCGAGACCATGCCAAGTCAGAGACCAATCAGCTTACTAATACAGGGAGATTTACTCAAAAGAGGCCCCAAATATTCTGTTGTAACTCCCGTTAGAATGAAGCAATCAAGAGAAAAAAACGCTATAAAACTTGATGTATGTGTAATCGATTGCATTATGCAATGCTGGAAGTGGTTTCCGTTTTCTGCCAGACACATTTTGACATTGTTCCTGAACGTTATCGGCAAGTATCTCCAGTTTGGGGGGGGGATTGGGGGACCGCAGCAATTTCACGTTTGATGTTTTCCTTCAAATCTTCCACAGTGCGAGGCGTGTTCTGATAGACTTTTCCTCTGAGCATACCCCGAAGGAAGAAGTCTGATGGTGTCAGATCTGGCAACCGTGGAGGCCAAAGCCCCTTTGAAATTACCCTGTTGCCAAAGGAGGAATTGATTTCTGCCATGCTCCTTGCCAATGTGTGACACATTGTTCCATCTTGCTGGGAGAAACCTTCTGTTAACTCACGATCATCCAGTTGATTCTCACATCGCTCAAACGAATTGGTGACCCAATAGGTCTGCACCATAAAGACGTGGTGCTCAATACTGTACACTACCATCCTGATGAGAAGTCGAATGACCTCCTACCTCATCGCTCCGACGCAGAGGACTCCCGGCTTGTTCGAAGCTCCATATACTGAGGAGCACATTGCAAGGTTGTTTGATTCAGATTTCTTAGTCGTAGCAAGAGTTATTACAGAATATTTGGGGCCTCTTTCGAGTAAATATCCCTGTACAAAGAGCCATCTGGTTATCTGGGTATACTGGTTGCCTAGATTCAATTATCCAGTTCATATCTGGTATAAATTGTCGTAATCATTACTCTGTTCCTCTTTAACACATTAGGAATCTTAAGTCATCTATAAAGCAAGAATAAAAGTGCAAACCTTCTCTCTCTTCCTTGTTTTGGTTTGTAGCAGGTTAATTATAAATATTAGGGCTACAGTGTGGACTTGGGACACTATGCTTATGTACATTTATTAAGAGAGTCTAGAATTGAGAATAAGGTGACTCTTCCAAGATAAATCAGTCTCTCAGAGACATCAAATACTTCACTAATCTACTAAGAAGTCGGGATCTTACCTCAAGCAGTTCAAGGGAAATGTTCAGTCCCAAACTGTTCAACTGTTTCTGCAGACTGACAGCCTGCTTTGAAACTTTGGCCTCCTTACATCCTGGCTGGAGCAAGATTTTCCAACATCCCAGAATGCACTCCATGTTTTTTAGAAGTGCCTAATGAGGAACAAAAAACATAACAGACATATAATCATGTCACAGAGTCACCTGTCTGGAAATGTCTAGTTCCCATTCCGTAAATTCTACCTTTACCTTCATTCTTTCCTCCTGTTCCCAGCGGCCTTCCCACCATTCTGCCTTGTCTGTGACATTGCTGATCTCCTTCTGATGTTTCTGGATGGCATCAAACTCTTGTAGTACTGAACTTACAGATATCTGTAGAAATAATCATCATTGTCACTCCATTAGGTTCATTTATCATCACTTTGCATTACAGTATTGGTGTAATGGCAGGTACAGCCATCATAATCACTAAAATGGACTTGAATTCTGAATTGTACAGGTACAGTGCCATGCAAAAGTACAGACAGCCCTGTCAATAAACATTTTATTGATAATTGAAGTAAAATATAATATACCATTTCAACAACAAACAAACAAAAACAGAAGCATTTTTCTGAAAATTGGATCTGATGAACTGAAAAATTACAAATGCGGCATTTGCAAAGTTCGGGTGCCTCACTTAGTCATTACTAACACACTCTTTGGCAAAAATCACAGCTTGCAAATGTTTTTGTAGCTAGCTAGGAGTCTCTGAAATCTTGTTTTGGAATTTTTTCCCCCTATTCGTCCTTGCAGATCAATTCAGGCTGTGAGATTTTTATGTTGTCTTGCATGCAATGCACATTTTAAGATCTACATAACCCACAGACTCTGAAAGATGTTCAAATCTAGATGGTGAGGGCCATTTCAAAACCTTTACCTTGACTCTCTTGAAGTACTTTATTACAGATTAATAGTCTGTTTTGGATTGTTGTCTTGTGGTAGAAGCCATCAAATTTTCAGCTTCATTATCCACACTGACAGTCTGACATTCTCTTTGAAGATTTATTGAGATTTAGTGGAACCCATTCTAACCAGTACTCACACAATGTTTCCTGTGATACTGATATCTGCCACACAACCCCAAAGCATCATTAGATACAACCCATTTCTTAATAACTGCCAAACTTATTTTCTTTAAATGCTTCTCCTTTTCATCTCCAAACAAGCCTTTCATGGTTGTGACTAAAGAGTTGGATGTTAATGTCATCTATCCACAGCACTTGGTTCCAAAATGGCTGTCTTATGCAGATGTTGAGACTGCACTTAAGGTTTCAACCTGGCAGCTCTTCCATGATCATAAAGTTGCACAGCGCACCACCACTCTGTTCTCATCAGGTCCCTAGCATTTTTGCTTTGCATCTCTGCGGTTCTGTCAGTTTTCTTGGTCTTCCAGTCCTTGTCTTTAACTCCACAGATCCACCTTATCTGCCATTTCATAATGACATTTTATACTGTAGAAATTCCCAGATGGAAGCGCTTTGTCCTTTTATGGCATTTTCCAGCTTTGGTGACATCAATTAATTTCATTTTCAGATATCCTCAGTTAGTTGCTTAGAAGAGCCCAAGATTGTTGAGTATTGCACAATGTTTGAGGAGTTAAAGCATTTAATAGGCACTGGAAAGGTCATCAGCTGACAATTCCTATTGGCAAATCTTGACCAACCTAAGCACCTAGCGAACAAACTTGATGACCAGACTAATGAGCTAACAAGTTCTGGAAAAACTTATAACTAAAAGGTTACCTAAACAATTGCAAATTTTGCATTTTAATATACTTTTTCATTTAGTTGAATAAATAGGAACTATACATTAACATTTTCATTAAAAAATGAGTTTTCATTTTTGGCTGTTGAAGTTCTATTTACATTTTCACTTCAAATGTCAACAAAACATGTAATTGGGCCAGTGGTGTCCAAAGGTTGGCAGAGAACTGTATGTCACATTCAGTCATTCCTATTTAGGGTTGCAAGTGGCCAGAGGCTATCCAAAAAGAATCAGGCGTCAAATTAATGCCAGGATCTCACACACATTCGTACAGCATAAACTTTAAAATCAACCTAAAGAGCACATCTTTGGGCCTATTACATGAAAACTGTCATGGATACGGGGTGCCCTTCAGCTGGCATATTCCTCTTGAACCCGGGGCATCCATATTCACAAACTAAGGATGGACTAGTGAACTAACGGTGAAGCCCAGCAAAGGTTGGTGTAAAATAGCGCTCTTATTAAAACAATCCAAACAGTGTTCAAGGCAAATTAAAGTGTGGTGCATCAATAAATAACCCCTAAAAACAGGAATATACATCAAGGTTAAAATCCAATCTAAGCAAACATGAAAAACAGTTTATAACATTCAGGATCAAACTTCATTAAAAGTTGCATCCCTGTGCGCCCATCCAGTTTTACACCACTGCTGCTCACCTTAGCAGGTCTGCTCAGCAGCAAAGGCCAACCAGCAAGCACAGTCAACCTTTTGACTGGTATGAGTCCCACTGCCATTCTTCAGCATCCATGGGCAGCTCATAAGCCTGGCTTCCTTCTCCTACTGCTATCATATGGGGTCCATGGGACCTCTAGGAGCAAATGGTTACACCTGCTCCACTTTGATTGTCAGCAGGGAGCGACCCCAACCACTGGGTGTCACAACTTCACAAGGGGCCTCTTCTTGACCACCATGCCTCCTCAGTATCCCACCAGCTCCTCAGTGATCCTGAGTATTTCTCATATATTTTCAAGACTCCAACATTCTCTTGATCTTCCCTGATACCTCAAGTTTTCTCTTGTTGTTTTCTAAGAGCAAACATGGCCACAAAGCTCTCCTTTTGCACTAAGAAGAGCAATGATCCAGTTTTTATGAGTGAAGACAAAATCCGTGTTGGCTCATCAGAAATGCGGTATGAAATTGTTCAAGGTTGTTGTTGGTAGTAGATGTGTCCCACTTCCTCATATTTAATACTTGTCAGACCATTTTTCAGCTTTCAATCCAATCATAAACACATAGAAATTGTGGTAAAATAAAACTGTCCCCAAATTAGCAGGGAGCCCTCCATGAATTTTGCCTCCTGGTATGCCTTCAGCCCATTAAAAGGAGAACACTGGTCGCTGCCTTTAGTGCAAACACAGAGCAGGGTGGGTGTGCTTACTTTTAGGAAATAACCAGGGAAACGGACAGATCAAGGTTGAAGCTTCACTACAGTGACCACAGGCACAACATGTTTCCACATATGCTTGTAAAAAAGCCAAAAGGCCAAACTCAACAAAATTATCACAAAACTGCAGGGATTTTACCCTCGTTTATAAATGTGTGCTAATTTAAAACAAACTTGTGTAAACTAGTTTGAGTTAATAAAAGCAAGTCCTGTGATGGACTGATGTACAGTCTGGCGTTAGTTCCCGACCCTAAAGAGGATTAAGCAAGCCAGAAAATGGAATGTTAATAAAAAAATATATTACAGTGCATCTAACAATTTACAGAACAGTAGTTAATCCCATTAGCAGCTGCAGCCACTGACAAGCTGGGGCCATGCACCTATTACAGACTGGAATCCAGTCTGGAGGGAAGAGTGCCACACATATCTACACACAAGACATTTTTAAGAAGTCTATTTGCAAAACAGATGGTTTTGACTGCCAATGAAAACCAGAAAGTTCTGCAGGAAAAAAATCCATATCTTGCAAACAATACACAAAAAGTACCTGGCCTTGAAATTGAGCCAGAATTCACGGCTACAGAGCAAACACCATGTCACAAAAAAAAAAAATAGTTACTTTAACAATTTATGAGAATCGTTTATAAATAATTTATAAGGCTGACCATTAACTTGAGCACACCATGTGGAAAAGTATTCAAATAGATGTTCTATTTTGTGCATTCCAGCAAGAGAGATTATTAATAACCATGTGTCCTATCTTCTTCTTTTGGCTGCTCTCATTAGGGGTCGCCACAGCAGATCATCTTTTTCCATATCTTTCTGTACTCTGCATCTTTTTATGTCACACCCATCACTTGCATGTCTTCTCTCACCACTTCCATAAACCTCTTAGGCCGTCCTCATTTCCTCTTTCCTGGCAGCTCTATGCATGTGTCACATAAGAGACACAAAAAGAAATCTTTCTATAAAAATTTGAATTGAACTTTTCTTATAAAATATGGATTTGGAAAGGAGTATAAGTAACAAGCTGGTGAAGTTTTCAGATGATGTCAAGCTTGGTGGAGATGCAGGTAATTGAGAATCTGTCAAATCATGACAGAGGGACTTGGACAGCAGACAGGCTTGGGCAAATTTGTAGCAGATGAAATTGAATGTCAGCAAATGTAAAATAACACGTGCATGAAGTAAAAATGTTAGGATGGAATAAACAATGGAGAGAGGTGGGAGTTAAACCACACACCACAACGCCCTCTGAGTTTTCCCTGCTAGATAGAGGGAACCTACTTGCAGGGCTAGATACAGATTAATGTCATACCCAGGACAAAGCAATTGCATGTTAAAGGTCTTGGTCAAAGGCCCAATGGAGTAGGGTCACTTCCATTGTTGACAAGATTCAAGTCAGCAACCTTCCAATTGCAGGCGCAGATCCCTAACCTCAGAGCCACCACTCCTGGGAAATTTTAAAATGAAAGTATGCCTTATGAGAAGGGTTAAGGAGGTGTAGTGGACTCAACACCATCAACTTCTAGACAGAATCCAGAAATCATTAAGAAGGCTGTCAGAGTGTGAGGTTATGTAGCACCTTGATATATGCAGTACAAGTCACAAGAGGTTCTGCTCAAGCTTTATAACACACTGGTGAGGTCTCATCTGGAGTTGTGTGTGCAGTTTTGGTCTCCAGGCTACAAAAAGGACATAACAGCCAAAGAAAAGGTCCAGAGAAGAGCAGCTGGGCTTATTCAGGGCTACAGGAGATGAGTTGTGAGGAAAGATGAAAAGAGCTGAGCCTTTACAGTTTAAACAAAAGAAGATTAATAGGAGACACGTAAAAAATGTTTTAAATTATGAAAATATTGTAATTAGTGCAGTGAATTGAGGACGTTATTTTAAAGTGGATACTGTTGCCTTCTTAGCATTACATTTTCTTCTCAAAAAACATGTGAAAAGAGTTGCATTTTTTTGGTTTGAAAAAAAAAAAAAGACATTTATTAAATCTCGTCTTTCTACTGTAAAACATGTAAAACACTAAAGGTCAGAAGTGTAGAAACTATAATAATGATACAAATAATAATAATGATGAATAAAAGTAACATGAACAGCACACTGCACATGTGTGATTGACATGAGTGTCACTTGTAGATTCCCAGAATCATTTTTGGTTTCACTGTTTTCAATTTCACTGCCTGACGCTTATGCAAGATGTGCCTATACCATTGCCCGAGTGACAGTTGTTGTCACTTTTACAGCCCAAGTAAATTTCGAGTCTTAGGCAAGACGTGTCTATACATTTGCCCATGTGACACTCGGGACTAACGCTTTTAGCACAGTTTTTACAGGCCGAGTGATGCCCGGGTCTAACACTAAGGGGGTTAAGAACATAGGGAAAGACTTTAAAAGTTATTAGGGATAACTTTCACACACACATTAGTAAATTTTTCTTCTCACAGAGAACCACAGACAAAGTAGTGTGGTAGACAAGAGGACTTTAGGGACTTTCAAAACTCGACTTGATATTATGTTATTTTAGAAGAATTAAGTGGATAGGAAAGGCAAGCTTTGGTGGGTTGAATGGCCTGTTCTCATCCAGATTATTCTAATGTTTTGTGGAGCATTATAGATTAGTAGAATTTTTTTTTTTTTTTTAAATAAACAATGTCCCCATTCTTCTGACAAACCAAAAAGCCTATGAATGAAGTTTATGTCATCTAGTACATCTTGTGTCCAGTCTTTCAAGTTGACACAAGCAATTATCTTCTTATATAATACGCTACCGTGGCTGTTCGTTTGTCTGTCCAGGATTTAAAATCAACTGAAGATCGCAAACTGTTTTAACTATTGACCTGAAATTTGGTACACATCTACTAAATGACGTCTACTATCCGCTTTCAGGGTGATGATTGACCTCCAAGGTTATTCCTCTTTTTATTTTATTTTATTGTAGAATCAACTCTTGGCAGCGGGGCGGCCATGTGGCACATGCGTACAGTCGCCGTTCTCATTCCTACCACCTTCGCTGTCACTTCCCCTACCTCTTCATATCTTAAATCATTCTTGAGGCTGATTGAAGGCTTAAGAGCCAGCTTAAGTAAAAAAAGAAAGGAAAAGGTACTAAGTAATTGCAACACAAACATGGACTTAATCAGTTTTAACGTGAAAAGATGCAGACGAAATAAGAGAAGAAGCGGGTCGCTAGGGTGGAGAAAAGAAGAACTGCTCAGGAAACAGCAAGTGCATCAACCTCAGACCAAACGAATGCTAAACTTACAGAGAAAGAGGATGAAAATTAGGAATGCATAAATCAAGTGTATTCACTGCACGTTATCGTGCAGTGCGTCGTTACTGGTTTTACAATAACCCATATACAATAATAAATGTTAATTTCTAATTATTTTAAGAAACAGTATTTATTTGTTGCTTTAGTTATATCATAACATCTTGTCATTAGAAATCAAGGGATACTAAAGTCTATAGGAGAACAACATAAAACAAGACATGGGTACTTCTCCATTGAACTTTTTTTTTTTTTTTACAAAACACAGGGGTGTTGTACTCTGATTAAGATCAAAGAGCTTCACTTCTCTTAGTTGTTGGAAACAGTTGTTTGGACAACAAATCTATTCATTCTGAAATGCACTGGTAAAGTTTAGTTTCCATTCAAACATTAAATTACATGCTCAAAGAAATCTCAAGAATCTAACAAGTACACTTTAAACACAAACCAGAAAGTAGTTCTGGTGAAAAACTACCAAATCATGGAGTTTAAGCAGAGACCCAGATTCGTGGGAAGGTAAACATGTGCAACCTGGAGGAATCACTGGAAGTGTGCTATTACAATATAATTAAAATGGACAGAATTTTCTCTCCTTTGAATATTTGTCTCAGATTCATATACAATGTGCTCTAAAACAGCAGGAATTGTAAATTTACTTAAGAAGGGAATTCCTCGAGTGTGGACTTCCTACAATTCAAAATGTCTAAAATGATTTTCTCCTTTCTACCAAACCTATTCAAAATGTAAAGTTTGGTTTGGTTCAGAGTGTGATGGGAAATCTCTTAAAACACATGCAGGCACATCCAGGGCATACATAAGCCAATAGAAACTCACCTGTGCTTGGGCTGTTGGGATGCGCACACTAAGTGGTGCACAGCCTCTCTGCAGTCTGGTCAGCAGCAAGGTGTCCTGAGTAACTCTAGGATGTACACCAACCACTGACAACATGCACACAGTGAGCCCTGCATGGAAAGAAGAAGAAAAATTAATGAGCATCAGGCCATCAGCAACACAGCACTTCTTCACCTCAGCAACCTTTTACATGCTGCCAACCTTCAGGGATGAGCTTCAGCTGCTCCCTAAAGAGCCCAGTGTGTGCTTCTGGGAAGCTTTCTGGGTCGGCACAGGGGAAGACAAACATTTTTTCTAGCTTGGTCAGGTACTGCAGGCTGTAGTCAGTCTCCGAGATTTGCAGGTCACGCATTTGGTCAGATAGATCAGCAGCCGAGGAAGAAGATGACTTGTTTAATTTCCTTCACAGAGCAGAAGTGGACAAAGGCCTGGTTAGTCACAGAACCATCAAAAAGCAGACACCGATAAAAATAAAAAAAAACCTCCCAAGCAATTTTTCTCTGTAGTTTCCTTATATTAATTCAGCAGACAGAAATTGTTCGTTTTACCTTAGCTTGCTGTACAAGTTGTTCATCATCTGGTGTCGAAGGGTGACACATAACGACTCTGCGTGAAGAAATGCTGTGGTGTACGGGTCTCCATCACCATAGGAAAGTGCGAGCAGGCTGCACAAATGAGCATAAAGGGCACTAGGTGGGCAGTGGTGTATAGCTACAAATGCTTGCCTAAGGAGAGACATTGTCGACTCCACGTCTAGATTATCTGGAAAGGAAGGAGGAAAAAAGTTTTGTCAGTAGAAGTTTATGAGCAGCTGGAGAAGTGTAAATTATACCAACTGCATCAAATGTAAAATCAGTGGCAAACACTAAGAAACTGAAAACACAGTGAGGCAAGTTCTGTTTTTGCTTCCCTTGAAAAGGCATATACTGAAATTCTTGGCCCTTTGTTTTTACTGAATTTTATCAATTTGAAAGTGCAGCAGTTTTGAAATTACAGTAATTTTGTTCCATTGCTATTACATGCCTCTTAGAAATGTGCTTTGACGCCATATTTCATAATTACAATTACAATAATCCCTCGCTAAATCGCTCTTCGACTTTCGCGGCTTCACTCTATCGCGGATTTTATATGTTAGCATATCTAAATATATAACACAGATTTTTCGCTGCTTCGCAGGTTTCTGCAGACAATGGGTCTTTTTACTTCTGGTACATGCTTTCTCAGTTGGTTTGCCCAGTTGATGTCATACAAAGGACGCTATTGGCAGATGGCTGAGAAGCTACATAATCATAGCATGCAGTTAAGTTCCTGTATACTGATTGGCTCAGCGATGGAGCGCCGAATTCGATTGCGCTGCGGTAACCAGGAAGTCCCGTCTCACTCACTCACTGTTCTTTTGTGCATAGTCAAGCCCTTTGTTATGGCTCCAAAACGATCTATTCCTGCTACTGCTTCAGGGGCCGTGCCCAAGCGCCAACGGAAGATGCTAACGATTGCCAAAAAGGTAAATGTTTTAGATATGTTGAAGGAAGGGAACAGCTACACCGCTGTAGGATGCCATTATGGCATCAATGAGTCCACGATTCTTTTTATTTAAAAAGGAGGAAAATATAAGATCTACGGCCGCAGTGTCCTTTAACCAAGGCACAAAACGAATTGTAAGTGGACGTAATAAGGTGGTAGTCCGGATGGAATCTGCTTTAGGGATTTGGATTGAAGATTGCTGGAAGAAGAACAACAGCGGTGCTACACAGTCGCTTGAAGAGGCTCCTTTAGAAGAGATGTAACGCTCTCCTTTGTTGTGCAGTAAAATGAAACTCATCGTTATCGGACAAGTCATTGTGTCATTGTTGGTGAGTAACCATAATTAATTTTCTACGTACAGTACTTATTATATGTACATATGTTTAGTGTCACTGTATACACATTTTACTGTACACAATTTTTCTTGCATTGTATGTATTTATTGCTGGTGACCTGTCTATCATAACGGCTGTAACATATGTGATATTGGAGACGTTCGATATCTTTAAAATAATATTTAGGTTTAACTGTATAAAAACTGTGTTTACATATATAATTTCAACGAATCTTACCTAATATCTAAGAGAATACAAAGGGTTTATGCTGTATAACCGTGCAGGAAATGTTTATAAGAGCGTGGGAAAGTTTATAAGGGTTTAAAATATATAAAAATAACCATATGAACATATGGTTTTTACTTCGTGGATTTTCACCTTTCGTGGGGTGTTCTGGAACGCAACCCATCGAGGAGGGATCACTGTAACTTAAAACAAAAAGCCCAAACTCCCAAAAATCATCTCTGGGAGTGAAGTGATTAATAACAACTGCACATTTTTTTCACTATTTGCAATTGCTAAGGTACAATATATTAATTTTTTTCTAAAATGAACAAAACATACCTTTCAGCCAACAGTCCATTTAGCCCTTCATACCTCACTGCATCCTTTTGTGTTTGTTTTTAAATATTGAACAGTCAAATTCTGTAAGGTGAATCTTTTTAATAAAGCCACCTATTCAATCATCTGCAGCTCTCCAATGTGTCAAGATGTCATTAATAGTTGTGTGAAATATACCCTGAGCCTTCTATCATATCTGTGTTCTTAATAATGAGCACATTCTCTTCATAGTTTTAAACACTTCTTGTATATCAGCCAACAATCTGTGTTTGCCTAGCTTGACAATATTATAATTCTGCTCTCTTCCAGTCCTGGAATCAATCTAGTATGACTTTTCAGGTCTTTCCTTGGCATAATTGCGATGCCCTCCAGAATGTTTGGAACAAAGACATGTTTTTCCTTGATTTCCCCTTTCTGCTCCACAGTTTAATCACGCCTGAATAGTTCAATTTGTAAACTTTAAAGTGCACATTGCGAACATTCATTTGAGGAGATGTGCACACATTTCAGTCACACCATGTAGAAATGACATTCTTGTAATATGGAGATCAAAATTGCACAGACAATTTAAAATGGCTGTGTCGCTCAAGCTACAAACAGCTATAGAAAGTTTTGAAAGTGGTGTATGGTGAAGCCCACTATGAAAAAGTCAAGTGTCTCTAAGTGGCATGAGGTTCAAGGAAGGCTATGAAGCTGTGACTGACAATGCCAGAAATGGATCATTCATCATGACAACATCCCAAGCCATGATGAACTCAGTGTCCACAACTTCCTGGCTAAGAAAACAATTACCAAATTGGATCATCCACTACCACCTGACTTGTGAATAGCCCCTTGTGATTTCTGGCTCTTCCTAAAAGTAAAAACTGCTATGAAAAGATGAAAATGTTCAGACATTTTTGAAATTTAGGAACTTAACAGTGTTCCAGAGACAAATTTCTAAGAATGTTTCCAGCAAAGGGAACGTCATCTAAGTAAATGCATAGCTGCAGAAGATTACTTCAAAAGGTGACAGTAGCCACTAGAGCTCAGATACACACACATTTTTTTCTACTGGTTCCTTCTTGGAGTTAAATTGTCATACCTTGTACAGTGCCCTTCACTAACACCGGCACACTTAGCAAATAAAGGCAAAATAGGCAGTAAAAAAAAAAATGTTTATCCTTTTTACCTTTCGTTCAAAATATGAACACAAATTTAACCTTTAGTTGATGCAAAATAACTCAAAAGGAAAAATAGTGTTTCCTAATATACAGAACGAGTAACGGCACACTGCATGATAATACGGTGAATACACATGACTTGAGCATTCTTAGTTTTCATCCTCTTTCTCTGTATGTTTAGCATTCATTTGCTCAGAGGTTGATGTGCTTGCTGCTTCCTGAGCAGCTCTTCTTTTCTGCACCCTAGCGGCCAGCTTCTTCTCTTCTTCCATTGGCATCTTTTTGCGTTAAAACTGATTAAGTCTGTGTTTGTGTTGCAATCACTTACTACGTTTTCCTCAATTTTTCACTCAAGCTGGCACTTAAGTCTTCAATCTGCCTTAAGAATGACTTAAAATATGAAGAGGTAGGGGAAGTGATGGCAAAGGTGGTAGGGAAAGAGAACAGCGCCCGTACGCATGCACCACATGGCCACCCTGCTGGCCGCTGCCAAGTGTTGATTCTACATTAAAATAAAAATTAAAAGAGTAAGAAAATTTGTCACCCTGAAAGCAGATAGTAGAGGTCATGCAGTATGTGTGTACCAAATGTCAGGTCAACAGGTCAAACGGTTTGCGAGCTACAGGTGATTTAAAATCTTGGACAGATAAACGGACAGCTACGGTAGCGTATTATACAGGGTGGCCCATGAAAAAGTAGCCCGTCTTCCTGTCAGAGGGGCGCGCCGATTGACTACCCTCATCACGAAAGCTGTGTAGACGTAGTGCAAACGTGTGAGTACGAGCTGAGCAACGTATTCCATTCCACAAAGAATCATTTTCAGCACTTTCTGTAAAGAGCGAGTAAAGATTTTTGCATTTCAAGTTCTTTCTTTATGGAAGTGTGCCTTTTTTCGCCAGGGAGGTGGGCTACTTTTTCGTGGGCCACCCTGTATAAGAAAATGTATGACACGATAACTTGGACACCTAGAAAGTTATAGAATTCAAATCTAACCAAAAGTAAATTCCCATTAATATTGAAGTTTAAAGTTCATCTGTGAGAGAAGGACCACTTAAGCAGTCAGTCATGCCTTTCTGTTTCAATGATGTATAAATGAGGTGACACCTAGGCTACTTTCCCTTAGTCACCCTTCACAACACAAACAACAAAGTACAAAGTAATGTGCGACAAAAGGATGTTAAGCTGCACAAATCAGGAAATGGCTCTCAGAAAATAGCTAAACTGCTGAAAAGGTTCTACTGTCAGGGTAGGGCATTAAGCAACAGGAGATGTTAAGAACTGGCCAAGAAAAGACATCCGTCTATAATGACCTCAACAACAGTGAGTAGGATGGTTCAAGTGGCCAAAGAAAACCCAAGGATTACATCTGGAAAGAATGCAGAAATTAATTGGGCCTTGGGATCAGAAAGTTTCCAAAACTATGATTAGACACCATCTACGCTGCAATAGGTTGTTTGGGAGGGTGGCCAGAAAACAACTCAAATGCCAAAAGATTTCCAGATGTTACTGCAACTTTCAAATGGTATCAAATGAAATGGTCAGATCAGGAAAAAAAAATTAAAGCTATTCAGAGGCGAGTCTGGAATAGATTTATGAAGAAAAGTACCTCATCCCCACTGTGAAGTATGGTGGTGGACCTGTTATGTCATGGGGATGTTTTTCTGCCCAAGACCCTGGAAAACTTGTAAGGGAACATGGTATCAGGGATTCCATCTAGTATCGTCAGAAATTAAATAAAAACCTGACTGCCCGGGCAAAAAATCTTAAAAACGGGCCGTGGTAGAATGCCTAGAGGGGGCTGGGCCATCTCATGGCCTGGAACATATGCAGATTTAAAATTTTTCTCCAGCCATCTGGAGTTTTTTTTGTTTCTTCTGTCCTCCCTGGCCATCGGACCTTACTTTAATTCTACGTTAATTAGTGTTGTCTTATTTTTAATTCTTACTTTGTCTTTTTTTTCTCATTCTTCATCATGTAAAGCACTTTGAGCTACATTATTTGTATGAAAATGTGCTATAGAAATAAAGGGTGTCGTTGTTGTTGTTGGTCGGATCTTCAGACAGAACAGTTCAAAATCAATACAAAAATTGTTCAGTAACCAACCAAAATAAAGGTTTTGCCATGGCCATCCAAATTACCAGACCTAAGCCCCAATTTAAATCTTGTGGGATTTGTGGTGAAGATGAGAGCCCACAAGTGTGGACCTCAAAATCTGAAGGATCTGTAGAGAATTCTGTAATTCTCTAATAAATAAAGCAGGACCAATAACTGTGGCACACAATTTATAAAACTTACAAGAATTTGTTTCCCCGTTCTGTTAGTTTACTTCAATCAAATGTTAGATTTTTTTTGTTATTATTTTGAATAAAGGATTAAGAGGATAAATGTAGAATTTTTCATTTTGTTTTTATTTACCAAGGGTGCCAGTATTAGTGGAGGGCATAGTAATATTCCAAGTGAGACCTCAATTATATAGTTTTAGCCCTATTGTGTGCACCAGTATGTTATATGACACAACACCATACTAACTTACTAATTCCAGTCTTTTCTTGAGAACAAAAATGATACCCAGTTCCTTGTGCTGAACTGCATCTTTTAGCTCCAGGCTTAGATTGTTTGCTGCTGGATTTATAAATTACAAGTCGTTCAGACCAGCAATGCTATTAAATCAAATACAATGCACTCAAGTGGAAGAAATCAGAACATTTAATCTTAAATAATCCTTTAAATATATGGGGGAGCTCTCAGGATCTTTGGCTGCCATATTTTAAGTTAACTTGAATATTTTTACTACCAAGGGCAAAAAACAAATTCATTTGGCACATATCCATCCATAACTGCATCGTGTCTGTGACATTTCCTAGGGTGTCTGCTTACTGTAGTGCTTGTCAATCCACTTAACTAAATCCAATTTAACCAAATTGCTTGAGGGGAGCAACTAATTAAATAAAACATTTTCAAACTGACTTAATCCAATTTCACTGATGCAACAGGTCGGCGCCTAGACTGGCAGGCTTTTGGCGCAAGAATCCAGTCCCTCACAGGGTCCGCTAACACTGAGCCAGTTTAGAATTGCTCATTAACCTAACAAGCACGACCCTGGAATGTGGGAGGGAAAACAGGAGTTGCTAGATTAAACCATATGCAGAAACTGGAAAACAACTTTCATTTAAAAAAAAAAAAAAATGTGACAATCACATTATGATCTCCTGCAGGGGTCTCCAACACGTCGCTCACAATCTACCGGCAGCTCGCAACCCCTTACCAAGTAGCTCGCCAAAGGGTTAATGAATCCTACATAAATTGAAAACTTGATTAGGCAAATTAAGGGTGGGTAATCTTTCCAAAAAAATCACATCACAATCCTTTTAACACAAAATCACAATCCACAATCTGAATTGCAATCTCTCTTTTCAATGAAGACCTAAGTAACACTATTTTAAATATCAGGCAAAGTTGAATTCAATTGTTCGCTCGTTCGCTAGCTAAGCACCGTTAAGGAACACGCCCCCTTAAGCTGGCGAGTGAGTGAGGAGAGCTAGGCCCGCTGCGTGGTTCTCGGATTTACGCAAATAAATCGGTACTGCAACCAAACTATGATACAAAGCAAAATGAGAAGTCGCAAAAATCAACCAAAATGTTCAAGCAAATTATAGAAAAAAAAAAAAAGATCTAAATCCGCGAATTAGTTCTCTCGTTTAAAGTGGACAGATGTACAGACATTGGATTTTAAATATTATACATTAATAAACCTTCAAAATAATGTGCAGTTAAAGTCTCAACAGCATTCTCAGCATTTCTGGAGCTTAGTAGAGCCACATAACTAAGAATCTTCACCATGCGGCTCTGAAAAGGTCTGCTTTGTTTGGGTCTCCATACCTCTGCGAGTCTAACATGAATGTCATGAAATCAAAGTTCAGAACAAGACTGACAGATGAACACTGAAATGACTCCACAAGAGCGAACCTGAGTGGCTCCACTCCACCATACACTGGCCTCTCTTGTTGACTCCATGCAGTGCCAGTCATCTGACTAACTAAAACACACGTCACACAAGCAACTGGACATGTGAATACTCTTGTAATACAGACATACAAAATGCACTTGCAGGTGAACTAAATATTTTTTTGTGATATTTTAATGCAAAATGTGAGTTGTGGACACCCAACATTTTGTAAACGTTCAGGCAAACCAAGCTGATTCAGTTTGTTTAGGTTGAAATAAGCTATGAGAATAAACGTTAGACAACATGAGTAGCTCTCAGCCATTTTCATTTTGTAAAAGTAGCTCTCAGGAGAAAAATGGTTGGAGACCCCTGATCTACTGATTGCTCTGGATTCTGACCTTTCACTACATAAATAAAAGGTTTCACGCATCAAGTCTCAAGCTAGTTCAGCTTTCATGTGTAGACTGATCTAAGAATCACTTGTTAGTGTTTTTGTTCTTTAAGACCAAGAACCAGAATGAGGCTAATGACATGGTTTCAGGCTTTAAAGAGATTGTTATTCTTATGAGAATTATTACATACTAGCCATGTGCGCCCAACTACGTTGCGCGTGTTAAAGTTGTCTGTGAAGGGCTCCCTGTTTAAACACGGCTGCCAGTCGTGAACTGGGCCCTTCGTTGCACAGCATTATGATTTTTTATAAGGGAAACAAAATTACAAAAGAAAACCCTTGGACATTGATTCGATAGGAACGGCCTACTCAGAATCACTGTGCGAATCGTAATTATGTGGTGGTGTGGGAGCATTTCTGCTTCTGTCCATTCATAGTCCGTCTCGTTTTCACGACCCTATCATTTCCTCTCACGATGTCTTCTCAACCTTTCTCCAATCTCGCAGGTTGCTTTGCGGCAATCCAAAGAGTAAGGCAATATACACGGAGCAATGGTTATAAAAGGGGGACACATAGGTATCCGGGCTCTTTAAAGCATAAAGAGAGATCACTTCACTGACATGTGAGCAAGCCACTGTACAACAGTGAGACGCGCAGCACTCGCCAGCTACAACGTAACAATAATAATATCCGGAACGTGCTGTTACGTTGTCATTCATTTTACCCACTGTCTTTCTTTCATTCATATGTTACGTAGTCACGTACCTTTTATCTTCGGCAATCTCATTCTCTAACCAGGCCTCAGGAGCTAACCAGCGTAACACTGTCCATCACCCCTTTCGTTATTCCGGATCATTGTTGACATCCGTGAGTAACAACAATGTACTAAACTGAAAGGTGGTCTACGCATGTGTGGAACTCGTGGACAAACAAAGATCAAGATCTAAATGAAGATCTCTTTAGTTAATTTAAAGCACAACAATTTGTTTAGTTTGAATGTCTGTGTTTTGAGGTGTGACTGGAGTACTACAGTCTTCAGTAGTATAAGCCTGGAGGAGATTCTTAATGCAATGCCTATGTTTTAGCTGTCTCTCTACTGCCATCTAGTGCTTCTTCTAATTCATTTGCGGACAAACAAAGATCAAGATCCAAATGAAGATTATATATAGAGATACATTATTTTCACTTGTACTTTAAAACTTTTGTAAAAACAATACTTGTCCTTTATTTCCGGCCCCAGGCGTGGTTAAATCTCTTTTGCACAGGACGTATAACACTGCTCGCGTTGTGAAGGTGTGGGGGGAGACTGAACGCCATCGTATCAGCTGCTGTCGAGCTGCATGTTCTGCTTGTCACGCAGCACATCGATCATTTAAAAGCCTGTACAGCAAATGTCCTTTTGCCACTTCGTGTCTCTGCCGCTCACGTTGTGAAGTGGGGAGGGGGGGTGGCCTTAACGCACGCTAAGGAGGCGTGGTCAGATCATCTACTGGCTTGCTGCAGCTGGCGAACTGCATGGTCTGCTTATTGCGCTGCGCGTCGATCATTTCAAAGCCTGTACAGCAGCTGTCCTTTTGTCACTTCACGTATCTCCCACTCGCTTTGTGTTTAGGATGGTATGGGGCTGAACGTATGCTACAGAGCAGCGGTCGGATCATCTGCTGGCTTGCTGCTGCTGGAGAGCTGCGAGTTCTGCTTGTCGCTTGTCATTGTTTTAAGAGCTGGGAGCACATGAAGTGTGTCTGCCAAAAGCATTAAAACAACTGCTAGGTTAGATGTCCATGAACTTGTTTAAAATGTCTCACTGCCTTGTCTTGCGGGATGTTAAACGGTCTCTCGCGGGACATCAAATTGTCTTCCAAGAAGATCACGTCTCATCTCCCTAGTCTCCCTCCAAAGATTTTAGTTTTTTTTTATAATAGATTATAAAAAAATTTAAAATTTGATGAACTCTAGCTGAATGCACGGTTTATTTATTTTTAACATGTCACTAAAACTAATCGGGAGCCTATGAGCCGCTCAGATTGTGTCAGAATGCGTCTCACGCTTGTGTGTAGCGACTTCACAACTTTCCCATGATTTTATACATATTTAAAATACCTGTCAGGAACTAGCAAGTCGGGCTAACTGCATACTGTATGCCTTTTAGAACGCAGATAATAAGGGGAAAAAAAATGTGACTC
This sequence comes from Polypterus senegalus, assembly GCF_016835505.1. Taxonomy (NCBI): domain Eukaryota; kingdom Metazoa; phylum Chordata; class Cladistia; order Polypteriformes; family Polypteridae; genus Polypterus; species Polypterus senegalus. Next base: position 19,799,504 of record NC_053156.1, on the reverse strand, counting down.
TTGTTTCAAACCATACAATCAGATTTTGTGCCACATATTTGCATTATACAGTATATATTTATGAGGAAGAAAAGTTAAACTTACAGTACATGTAATGATTCCTATTTTATCATCAAGGGCTATTTTGAAAAAAGGAGGGTGGCCTCTGAGAAATGGGGTTAAGTCTTCATATCTTAATCTTATCTTAATGTGTATAACTATGACATAGGAGAGCCAGAGTGGCTGCAGATTTTAATTCCTGCTACATTCTTAATCAGTGACAAATTTCTAATGTTAGTTGACTTCTTTATAATACTCAGAATTGCTTCTTTTTTCCTTAAATGGCAGCCAACCAACAATGACCTGTCGAGTGGAGCAACAGATGAGTCAGGGCCGACCAGTTTCTTAATTAGAAGCCAATTCTTGTTAACTGAAATGGTTTATTTAAATTCCATGGTTTGCATGGTTTGCTGCTGCTCTCATTCTGTCACACCAGATATTTCCAAAACTCTTGATTCTCTTTTCAAAGAGCACTGTCAAAATGTTTTGTGGACCCAAGGAGAACAACGTTACTGAGGCCTTTACTTTTCTGCATTGTTAGATATTGTGTGATTGACACAGGTAAGCGGATCGTGTGATGGCTTGTTTGTATCTTATTATTACTAGGGAAACAAAAAAAAACTCGGAACCCCTTAATTTAATTCTGTTAAAATTTAAGGCAAAGGAAGTTAATTTGTAGTAGTATTACTTAGTGATAGTGTTTTTATTGGCATACACCATATAAAATAATTTAAATTTTCATGAGAAGAATCATGGATAAACAGGACTTACCCACACTAGATGATGGCAGAGCAAGATGCAGCGAATGGAGGTTGAGGCCCTTCGGTTCACCTAGGCTCAGGGAGTCTATATCGCAGCCCAAGTCTCTCCTGAGAATCTCAGTGTCTCCTTCAGGGGTCACTCCATCTTGTCCATGCAGGGATGATTTTTTAACATTACGTCCAGCAGTGTCCAGCTTTGCTGCATCCTTTACTACACGCCTCCGTAGTTGTCTCTTTTGGGGTGGATTTGCTTTTTCCTCTACTTCTTCAGCATCACTGCTGTCACTAAAAACAATCTAGAAAAAAAACATTTTTTGGGGGTTGGTTTTTAGACATACGCTAGTACTAAAACCCAGAAATAAATGTGTTTTCTTGCCTGAAGAAGGGGCCGGAGTTGCCTCGAAAGCTTGCATATTGTAATCTTTTTAATTTGCCAATAAAATGTGTCATTTTGCTTTACTTCTCACTACATTTCTGGGTTTTATAATTTCCCATGGTAATTTAATCCCACTCAAGGAATATCAGGAAACAAGTTCAAAGTATAGCTGATAAGCCACTTGGACCTTTCTGTGACTGGGTGTGCTGAAAACATTCAAGTACAAACCTGATTTTGAATCATTGCGGTCAAACTCTGTTATTTTATACTGTCCCAAACTTCAAATATCAGACATTTCAGAACTTCACTGTGCAACTAAACCTTTGGATGATTAACTGGATTAATGTCTACATAGTTGTACCACTGACTGCATGTAAAAGAACAAAATGTAGGGTTAAAACAATGAACCTGGGTGTGAGCTGAACCTATGAACTGGTGTTTTCCAGTGTAACCACTTAGCTACGATACCCGTGGGCTATGCCCAAATTATCAGTGGTCCAGCTACAGAAGAAATAATTGTTGACTGCATGCATCTAAAAACCCCAACAATTTCCAATAAATAAGGCAGCAGTTCAAGCAAGAACATAAAACAGTGAATTCTCAAAGACTTAACCACAAGACACACACACCTTAAAGCGAGACTTGGTTTTGGTAGACTGCTTGGGAGCGGCTGGTGCTGTCCGGACTGGGGAGGACTCATCAAAAACCTGGAACTGCATCTTTGTCTTCTGGTTGGACTTTGCAGTGCTAGCTGTAGCTTGCTTAGACCCCCGGCTAGGGGTGCTAGGCTGAGGGGAAGTAGATGTTTGCGGCTTAGTGGCATCAAAGGAACACACATCATCTGTTGCACAAGTCTGTTTTTTAGCAGTAGATGGAGCAACCACCTTTTTGTTCTTTGACGGATCAGTCTTCTGTGCTTTCACAGTTTTACTTGGCAACTGTGTGGGAAAGGGCTTGCTGTAGGGCTTCCATGCCCACACTTTGATGAAGACATCCTCAAAGCTACAATTCTGTTTGGCAGCCAAAGCAGAAATGGCAGACACCGCTTTAGTGACAAGAAGACCTGCTCTGATGTGCTCCAGATCACGTAAATGGGAGGTCTTTGAGGAAAGAAATGACAGACCTGCCTCCAACAAATCCCAGGTCTTTTTCTCTGGTGGACCACCAAGAGTAGACAAAGCAAGGCCCAAGTAAATCCTTGCAGCAATATCACTTAAAAAGCCCAATACTTCAGCACACTTTTGATTCTTACCAAAAATGGCAGATATTGCAACACTGACTTTCTGCCCAAGACTTCGGCAGCGTGACAAGCCTGCCAGGAAAAGCTTACGGCTCTCCCTTGTGTTTCCAGCTTTGGCTTCCATTTCAGCATATGCCGTTGCCCAGCGAGCAGAGATGCGCACCAGTGTAGGATCAGAGCAGCTTGGACAGTCACACTGTGATGGATGACTAAGGAAGGACAGCCATTTATGTGGTTTGGGTTTAAAAGCTGGACTGGAAGGCCCCTGAGGCTCCACATCAATCGTTTCTACCCAACAAAGTGGACGCTTGTGGAGGAATTCATCATCTATCTGTCGTCCTGGGACAACTGAGGAGGTGGGAGTGCCAGCTTGTTTCTTTAATGTGCCCGTTTTCTTAGGCTTGATCTTCATTTCACCCTTCTTCCGAGTTCTGGGCTCATGATCTAAAAGTGTCAAAAGATAAATAAAAAACAATGAAATCACTATTATAGGGGTAAAGTTGGATGAGGGTTTATTAACTTTGCACCGGGGTTATTACAAAGGCATAACAAAGATTACGCTAAACAATTCTCTCTTTTCACAGATTTCTTTTGTGACACTTTTTGAATGAACATATCTGGTGAACACGTTGTTTTTTGTCTCTCTATTATATAAAAAAATTCTGTAGCAAGATAAGACTTTTTGGAATTTTTCAAGTCCTCTCAACCATATTCAACCTTGCACAAAGCAATCTCACCTCTCATTCATGTGAATGCTTTTGACATTCACAGTTACTGCTCTCTCAGCTCTTATAAATATTTATGTTTTCCTCACTTTAAGTTCCCAATTAAAGAAGACATATGTCCAAATCCTATTGAAGAATTTCATCACATAGGGTTATCAACAGAAAACTGGCAATCCTAGCATCGAGAAACGATCAAGTCAAACGAATTAACACGAAAATTGTCGATCGGTTAGACAGCAAATTGGTTAAATGCGTATCAATAGACTAGTCTGAAAAAGTTGGTGGTGAAAGTGCAGAAGATGAAAACACCAACTTACAATATCCCAAAAAATATCTACAACCGTTAACACCGTCCGGTCCTCCACCACACGAAGTACTGTAGAAAGAAGAATGTATCCAAGAAAGATAATGTAATACATCTTGCTCAGATAACATTAAAATTCAAAAAAGTCATTTTATTTAATAGAGAGAAAGAAACAAAATTCAGTCACAGGCAGTTATACGTTGCATTGTCATGATGAAAGTCCAAACATAGAATCAAAATTCAATGCAATACTGATGAAAATTTAATTCAAAAAATTGTTTTTAACTGAAGATTTACAGTAAAAGTGTAAGTTTAAAAAGTAGTTGCGTATTAATTTCAAAGCCAAACAGAACAAAATCGTATTATGCAACGAATAACACTAACGCAACATGAAACATAATTTACTTTCAAATTATTACGTCTTACTCTTTTTTAAATATGGTTAATTACTTGTTGTGATGTAAAATAGTTAGTTCTATTATGCATATGTAAATATTCCCATGAAAATAATCGGTTTAAATTGTACATCCGCATCCCCATACACGAGTGACAGAACCGCAAAGAGGCTAGAGTGTACTGCAGGTATGGGGGTTGGCGAGCAAAGCAAGCAGGGGGCAAAGCCCTCTTGATTTGACAAATAAAAAAACATAATTGGTGAACTGAAATACATTTTTTAAATGTTCCTATACACGTTAAATCTATAAACAATGAACAAGTTCAAAGTGCTTCCTTTTCTTCACTAAGAAAATAAACATATAGAAAAGAACTGTAATGCAGAATACTGACAGACTGTAAATGACTAAAGTAACGCAAATAATTGCAAAACTATGTACAGCGAGTCTGTTATGCCCACAAGCCCTTAAGATTCTAAACAAAATCCTGAAGCTGATCAAAGCCATTCTTTAAGAAGGGTCTCTTTTTTGAGATGTTGATGAGGATGCTGCTACACAATTGGCTCAAATGAAGCCAAAACACAAACTCTCATTATTGCTGCTTTAATAAAATTACATAATGGGTTTTTAACAAGAATTTGTAAACTTTAAGCCCTGCTTTTAACTTGAAGAAATGAAGTGATAAATTTCAAAGTTATCTACTATGGTAGCATTTCCGCATATAATAGAAATATTGTACAGTAGACCCTCGTGAAGTCACGGTTCAGAGTTCGCGGCCTCAGTCATTTGCGGATTTTTCCTTAGAACCTATCTAATAATTGTTAGCAGAAACCACAAATATCCTCTGCAATTTTTATGCCTTTTTTCGTGGCAATACTGTACTGCAGAGAGAGCAGGAAGCAACTGTAGAGGAAAACGTAGCTTGGGATGGTGAAAGTAGCCAACAGAATTTGAAACTCAAACTCCCAGCAGTCCCTGCACTGGCTCTGATTGGTCTTCTGCTGAGGGTGCAGGGGCTGTTGAGGTCAAAGGATGTTAGCATGCCTTTAAAAAGGGGGGTCCGATGACCAAAACCAAAAAAAAAGTTTTTGCGATTTGTGTTTCAAGTTCCTGTCTGTCTGCCTTCTGTTGGGTTACTTGTACTTATTCGCTTTGTCCTGGATCATTTCGTGGTTGGTGTCTGGATTGTCTGCCGTTTGCCTGTGTACATGAGGACTGTAAATGGATGGATGGCAATCCTGCAAAAGAAAGGAGCGCTCCTGAACCTGTCCACTCGTCTTCACCATTTCAGGAACTAGCGGCAGGACTATCTTTACATTCCCATTCAACGTGCAGATCTCTGGACTACATGTTTTCATCATTTCATTCATTTTTACAGTATGATTTACTGTGTGTATTTTGTTTGTGCTTTGTTGTATTTCATGTGTAATCATCGTAAGGGGAACAGGGGTGGTATCGTTGTTTTCATTTATTTCATTTGTTTTCATTACATTCTTTATTTGCTGTTTGATTACCGGTTTGCTTTGTTTTTGTCTCTGTTTGTGAGTGTGTGTGGGTCGGGCCAAGTCTGGGTGCGTCACTGGAATCTCCGCCATAAAATTAAATAAATCATTAGCTGTACCGGACCACTACAGCGTTATTCATTTCTCCTTGCTGCTGACTGACTGTAATGCATCTCCAGCTGAGTGTTCTTGTGTTTTCCGTTTTGCTCCTCTTAACCCTTAAACCGCCACAACCGGCTATGGTCGTTTCCCAGTGCCATTTGCGAGCATGCAGGAGCTGATCAGTCAGTGCCATACATTCGTTGAGCAGCCCGCTCATGACCACGGCCAGCCCCTGCAGCCTTAATGTCCCTGGGATTGAGCCGCTGCACTATAGCCTGCCAGCATCAGCATTTACCTCTGTGAGCTTGCAAGCAGCCAATTCAAGCGCAATTGTCTCAGGTGATTTACTGAATTTTATCCATGGCATCAGTTGCACCTTGTACATATTGTTCCAGTAGTTTTTTTTTAAACAGTTTTTACAGTTCATTAGCAGTGTGTAAAATGATCAGTTTTGCAGTAATTGCAATGCTCTTTTCATGAAAAAAATGTCCCATTAAAATTTCACTTTTTCTTTGTGAATTGTGACGTTTACTTAAAAAGTGCAACAAAAAAGTATTTGGCATCCAGGGATGCATTAACCCCCAAGTGTGTGGCAGTTTAAGGATTAAAGACCCAAGATGCCACCGAAACGCCCTGCACCTTCTAAGGCTTCTGGCAATGAAAACGCGCTTGCATGAATAGCGGTAACATCGGTATTTTACATTCTAGCACTGCGGGAGACATGGCAGTACAGTACTATAAAATATATGGGTTTACCTTTACATCCTTTTTTTAAAGGTAATGTATTAAGCCAAGTTTGAAATTGTAATTTGAAAGTGTTTTGGGGGCATATTTAGGGTTTAAACTATAAAAATAGGCACTTTTTTAACCACATCCAAAATTCACGTTTTTTCACAATTCGTGGGTGCTCTAGGAACATAACCCCCATGAATTTTGGAGGTGTAGTGTAAATTGATCATTTTGTTGGCACAGTACCTTGTATGTGTACACACTACCACGTTTCCATGGTCAAAAAGATTGCATGAATTTAAGATTTTTGACTTTAACCCAAGGATGTAGTTGGTTAGCATCCACCTTGGTTCAATGGCTCATATGTTGCCTTATACTTTACACAATGTAAAGGGACAGGATTTACAAGAGGACAAATCAATGCTAACAATAAAGCATTCATTTAGAACCTGTCATTCACACCTAAGTTCTAAGTGGCTTGCTTAAACAGGAGAGTAAATGCACAAATACTGTATAATCTCAAAAAAATCAAAAACTAATTCTTGGAAAAGCTTAAAACAGAAAAAGGTTTTGCTTTCTTTTGGTTTTGAATCTAAAAAAATATGTTTGTTATAATATAAATACAAATTACACAATATTATTTCTTAACAATTTTATAAAGAAAAAAGTTTCAATTAAAATAAACTGTCCCTAATTTGTAGTGTAAATAAGAAATTGAATTTGTACAATGAAGCACAACTACAAAACCAGTTAAGAAAAGTTGTGTCAAAATGTTTAAATATACAAAATTAGTGTTTCAATTTAAACAGTTTGCAATAGGGGAAAACAAACAAAAATAATGTCATATTTGTAATCACTGACTTTGAAATAGCCTAAAATGATACCCCACATGCTTCTGTCTGAATTTGACATTTTGAACCTTCTGGGAGTGGCTCTTTGAGGACTACAACCATCAGTAAAGAATCAAATATCAAGCACAAGCATATTCATAATCGGCAACCTTGAAATGCATAAAACACTCCCCATTTTTTTTTTTTTTTTTAAGTTTTGTGAAAAGGAGCAACTGCGACCTCATGCACCCCATTGGAGGTGAAATTCTGGGGTCAGTTGATGATGGTAATGAAGAACTTGAAGTTCTTGTGATGATTTTTGTTGAAGGCACCTATTGGTTTACTCTTTATCTTAAGAGTGTAATTAACTCCACAAAATATAGAACCACACAAATCACTCCAAAAATTCTTTTCTTCCCACTTCCCACTGTCTTTTTATTAAGGAACATCAGAGATAATAAAATTTTCAGAGGTGCAGAGGTTTTTATATGTATCGTATAACCATTTTTTGGAAAAACGTATTAAACTGCTAGAAGTCAGTAGTAAAGAATTTGTTTCCAAATGGTATATATATTTTAGAATTTCTGTTTAAGTTTTAATATGTCTCTTTTATATTTTATTTGTCTGTTATTGGATGCAAGTCAGAAGGCAAATTTCATGATTTCCTGTGTACGCATGAGAAACTTGTATCCAAAAAGACTTGAAAATCACAAAATTATAAAAGGTGCCAGAACCACCACCAATATTTTAATACAGACAGCACATTTTAAAAACAAATGTGTAGGTATATTTAGTCATAACTGCAAGTTACCTAGGCAAAAAAATGGCCTTTTAAGCCAAAAACAGAAAAAAATGAAGTTATTTAAATGCACAAATAAAATAAGCAGCTCGTAAAATTTCAAGCAACAGAGTGGGCAGTGTAAATGCATATAACATATAGAACTTAAAATATGCCAGTGGTTTGGAGAAATTATGTTAACACCAGATCTACAAAATTCCAGACAGGTAAGCATAGAAAGGCCAGTCTATAGGGAGGTTCAGGCAAGGCACAAAGAAGAGGATTGCCATGTTCATACTGACCTGTGCACAACTCCAGGAGGTCACGGACTCTGTTCAGATCCAAAAGACACAGTTCAGTCTCACCTTTCTGAAGCTCTAACTCTGCCTTAGAGATGATGAACTCTGAGCACCTGTACAATAGGAAGGAGATTGTCATGTATGGAATTTGGATCAAGAAGCTTACTATTCAGAAAAGACAGCAGATTGTTTCAACCTCTGGAATGATCTAAAGCATTATATGCTGGATTGTCTATAAGCTGGTACTTGAAAAAATACTCTACCCAAAATATAATATTCTTCAATATATTACTTATCCCATATAGTCCTGGAAAAAAATCTTAACTTCAAGTTTATATGCAGAATGAAGATAAAGTTAAACAGAACCAGTGTTTATGGTGACCAATGCTGGACAACAGCAAAAAGTAACAAAAACATCCTTCAGGCAAAAAAAGGTACTTTTACTAAAACATTGCTAAACAAACAACTTCTAGAAAATATTCTTGGAAATGAAAATAAAACACAATGCAGCATGACCAAGCACTTGGGTGCAGTATTACTTGGAGATACTTTTACACATGCAGCAATATCAGAAATTTACAAGTAAAATTCCCAGTCAACTATATATGTGAACATTGCCAAGACACGAGACTATCAAAAAACCTGGCCCAGCAATATCCTATGCTTATTATTTCCCTGCAAATTCCAGGCTTGACACATGTGTGAACAAAATCAGAAAAATTCAGCACAGAAATGTATCATGGTATCCACATTAAAAAAAACCTACAGCAATGTCTAATTGATCTCTATAAAGGAATTGTGACAGAACAGATAATTCAACCCAAAGGTTTCCAATGCTACTCACCTACATTTTTACAAAATATAACATTATTTTAGGTACTTTCAAAACCTGATTCAACACTCTCTACCACATTACTTTTTAAATTTACCCCACGCATTTACGGTTCTCAATGGAAGACCACTTGGATATATTGGACAACGGAGTTTCAAACAGTAACATTTTAAAACATTTTTAATGTCTTGAATATATTTTTCAATTTAATGGTACACTATAAGGCCAAACATTTGTGGACACTTTATTATCAAACTATACGCTTGCTGGACAAGCCATTCCTAAAACATGAGCATCAATATGGAGTTGACCACTGCCCCCCAAGATTGTGGCTGTATCAGACTCCACAAGATTTGGGAGGTTTTCCTGAAAGAATTTGGACCCAATCAGCCAAAAGCTTATTTGAGCTTTGGACTTTCCCCAAAATGTTGCCACAAAACTGGAGCTGTTCAAAAAGTCTTGGCATTCTGTAGCACCAACAGTACCCTTACAAGGGGGTGGCCCAAATACTGAAAACTGCTGCAAACCAATAGCACTTCTCCAACAACCTTTACAGCAGGCACTATGTAGTCCGAAAGGTAATGTTCGCCTGGCATCGGCCAAACACAGATTTATCCATCAGACTGCCAGATAGTGAAGCATGAGTCATCACTCCGTAGAACACATTTCAACTGCTCCAGTGTCCAATAGTGGCATACTTTACACCACTGAAGTGCACACCTGGCTTTGCATATAATAATCTTTGGCGTGAATGCAGCTGCTTGGCAATGGAAACCCATATCACAAAGCACCTGACACACAGATCCTTGTGCTGATGTTGCTCCAAGGAGGAGTTTGGACCTACATTTCGAGTAATATCACAAAAGACGCACAATTTTTACAAGTTATGTGCTTTAGCGCTTGGCGGCCTCTCTTTGCAAGTTTGAGTGGTGTACCACCTCCTGGTTACACGTCCATTTCACAATAATAGCAATTAGAGTTGACTGGGGCTGATCTAACAGAGCCTGAAATTTCATGTATTGACTTGTGTCAAAGGTGACATCCTGTGACAGTGCCACTTTTCAATTAATTACTTAGTTCTTCAGTATAATCCATTCAACTGACAATATTTATCAATGGAGATTGCATAGTTTTTGTGCTTGACTTTAAGCACTTGTTAACATCATGTGCTACTGAAACACCTGAACTCAATTGGGAACAGTGACCACCTATTTTTGGTTATATCGGGGAATCGGGGGTTGGGAGCATGCGCTGATTACAGCTCACTGTCGCACCCACCACACACTATACAGTGGACCTTTATTTATTAAAAAAAATATATATCCATTGTTTATTAAAACTAGGAAAATTTCAGTGGGATTAAAAACCTTTAAATGTGAGCATACAGTGCATCCAGAAAGTATTCACAGTGCATCACTTTTTCCACATTTTGTTATGTTACAGCCTTATTCCAAAATTGATTAAATTCATTTTTTTCCTCAGAATTCTACACACAACACCCCATAATGACAACATGAAAAAAGTTTACTTGAGGTTTTTGCAAATTTATTAAAAATAAAAAAAATTGAGAAAGCACATGTACATAAGTATTCACAGCCTTTGCCATGAAGCTCCAAATTGAGCTCAGGTTCATCCTGTTTCCCCTGATCATCCTTGAGATGTTTCTGCAGCTTCATTGAAGACCACCTGCGGTAAATTCAGTTGATGTGACATGATTTGGAAAGGCACACACCTGTCTATAGAAGGTCCCACAGTTGACAGTTCATGTCAGAGCACAAACCAAGCATGAAGTCAAAGGAACTGTCTGTAGACCTGCGAGACAGGATTGTCTCGAGGCACAAATCTGGTGAAGGTTACAGAAAAATTTCTGCTGCTTTGAAGGTCCCAATGAGCACAGTGGCCTCAACTGTAAACATTTTTTTTTCCAGTTAATCAGTATCATTTGAATATATTTTTGTGATTCAAGTATATCATACAAAATAATCAGATCCTGTATTTGCCTACTCTCTCATATCATGGTATTTTCTTTTGGACGAAAAACTGCACAGTACAGTTGTGGACCACTTCAGCAGCTTGTGTGTTTCCGCTGCCCCTGGCAGATTCATGTGTGAAACACAACAACCCAGAAAATGTACTTTGCTGTCATTTATTCACCTATAACAGGCTAACAAATTAGAGGGTTAAGGATTTCTCTTCTTTATTCAGACAGCTTAACATTATACCATTTATGTCTGTTTAGAATGGCTGTTCATTTTATTCTTTACTAGCAAAATATCCGCGCTTCGCAGCGGAGAAAGTAGTTCATTAAAGAAGTTATGTAAAAGAAAAGGAAACATTTTAAAAATAAAGCAACATGATTGTCAATGTAATTGTTGTAGACTTATTTTAGTATTGAGAGTGAATTTGATGATTGTAAAGAGTTTAATTTCTGATTGTTAATGTTGTGTATGAGAAATTCACATTTTAAGGATGTAAGGATCTCTTTGTAAATGACGTTTGCTGTAAAATGACCAAGTTGTCTGCTGAGCTTACTCTTGAGCATGTAACGTTCAGTCAGCCATGTGAGAAGCAATCTTGTCAAGTCAATGCCAGCCTTTTTTTTTTAGAGTCTGGCCCTGTGACTTATTTATTGTCATAGTGAAGCAGACCCTTGCTGGAAGTTGGAGGTGTTTAAATTGGAATGGGAGGTCTGAGGGTATGAGAGGGATGCAAGGAATAAATCCAGTCTCCCCTGAGCCAGTTCTATTGAAGACAGTTGCCTCAATGAGGTTCTTGTGCAGAGATCTGATCTGAGGCCTGGTGCCGTTACAGTTCTGGTGGTTGTAAGTTTCGTGGTAAAGCGGTGGAGTAAACGAAAAGGCAGGAGTCACCAGCAGGAAGACGTGAAGCAAGGCTAACAACAGGCTTGAAGCGGTGGACTAAAGAAGATGGGAGCAGTGAGCACGACGAACAGCTGAGTAAAGTAAGGAAGCGAGTGAGGAGGCACATGAGCACAGGATTTTGTTAATGTATACAGGCAGAGTGCCAACCACGTGGTAGGTGTGTAGACAGCAGCCGTGCAGAAAAAGGAAGAGGGACCAGGGGCAGCCCTTGTGCATCTCAGCCGTGAAATAAATCCTCTGTTAACAGAAATAAGGAATGAAACCGCCAAAAGGAGAGGTCAGTTCCAAAAGTTCCTTACGGCATAATGGTGAGAACCACCGGAAAGACGGCATTATTTTCGAAAGAAATGAAATATACTTAACATTTTTTAAGTACAGTGTAAAGGATGAGAATGGGAAATGTGGGCTTCTTACGTATATTGAAAGTCACAGAAATAGTGAGGAGAGGTTTCCCCTATATATCTCTATCTATATCCCTATCCATCTATATCTCTCTCTCTGTATATATAGTTTAGGGGGTACACCCGTTTACCCCACCCCCCCTGCCCCTTGGGTGTTACAAAAGTTAGGTATGTTTCATGTCCTATTGAAAGTACACTGCAAGGAATGGGCACACAAAATTTCAGCTTCCCACCTATATGGGAGGTGGGAGAATTAGTGATGAGTCAGTGAGGGCTTTGCCTTTTATATGTATAGATTGCAACTAAAATAAGACCATAAAAAGCCAAATATCAGAGATAGCAAATCTGGAAATATGAACATGCAAAAGGACTTACAATGCACCCATTGTATTACACACAAGACTCTTTCTAATGCATTGCTAAATCATTTAGTTCAGATAAAAACAAGCGAGCTGCACAAAATGGATCTTCATTATTTATTCAACTCTAACAGCTCTAAAAAATTTAGGCAGTATAGGAAGATCATACAAAAATGATGACAACAGTAATAGTATATTCACTACATCTATTTCTTGGTAGCACTTAGGACTGTAACATAAAAATAAAAATCTTTTTCAATGATCTGCATTTAGTTGATGTTTTGTCTCTTATCACTATCAAGCCATTCCTTAGAAAGGTAAGAATAAAACAAAACACTCACTGCCGCACAAGCTGGAGTTTAGTGGTGAGCTTCAAGGATTCCAAACACATGGCCTTTGCTTCACAAGCTGAGCCAGCTCGGCTAGTGAGAGAGATCAGACTCTGGGAGCTCGCCAGGACATCAGCTAGTACCAGCCATTTATGAAACTGATTTTCACCTTGAAGACAAGACAAAGACCATAAATATAAATATAAAGTACTGTATGTCACTAAACAAATATATAGGAAACCTGAAAAAGTCAACCAGCGTATTGAAATATTCTGTGAGATTAAGGCTTACGAAATCTGCACTTATTTTTTAAGAAAAGGGTTACAAACTCTTTCTAGGTAAATTTCAATTTACTGGCAAATGCCTCAAAACCAAGACTGCTCAGTACCAATGAGGTGTTATTTTAGCTTGAGATGAGTTACAAAGGAAAAACTGAAAAGACAGGTCTAATGGATGCAGTGTGTACATTAATTGTAATGGATTTCCTAATTATGTTTTAATCATACTTGAATCTACTTAGATATGGGACTCAAGACTTAATTCATTTAATTTAAAAAAACCCACACACACACACTCTCACAAATACACACATAGATGAGCGTCTCCACCAGTCCATGCACCCTGCTCTGACCTCCCAGAAGCACTGCTTCTGCAAACTTACCAAGAACCAATGTCATTCAACCCACTAACTACTAAAGCTTTCAACATTCATTCAATTTTGGGACATAATTGCTGTTAATTGTTTATTTCTCTAATGTCTGGCATGTGCATCAGAGGACCTCCTCACAAGCTCAACTGAAGTAATAACCCACTGAGAGAGAGGGGGCTCTGCTGCAAACCTTGTTATCTGCTTCTTTCTCCACAGCACAGAGTAGCCACTCGGTTAAAGCATTTGACCCCGCCCCATAAGACGGCGGGCATCCCGGAAGAAGGTGTCATTTACTGGCCAGAGCAACCCACTGGATGGAATTCCGCTAGAAACAACTGCATTCTTATAAAAGTGTTTGTTATTTCAGTTCCTATGTACAGGACGCACACTAGAAAGTGATTCACAGACAAGAAAAGGAATAACTCGGTTGGCATCCCAAAATTTCTTCTTGCTGTCTGGGGAACGGTCATTCCTGCACCTGGCCACATACAATACAGTTGTCCCTTGGGTTCCAAACAAACTGTTTGTGCCAACATTAATAAATCATTTTTGTATGCTAGTTGTAACTTAGACAAAAATGCATAATGCTTTTCTTCACTTATTTCATAGAAAACAACAACAACTTTATATTGTTTTCTAATTAAAGGCCTTATACATAAAGATGGCAAAAGAACCACCAGATCTAATTTACATGTAAACAAACAAACAAATTAAGTGTATGTGTGCAAATGTGTGTGGAGAGGGTCCTGGTGTTTAGGCTTCTGGGCATTGAACTGGAGGATGACCTGACCTGGAGCACCAATGCCAAGGAGCAGCTGAAGGTGGCGCAGCAGAGACTGTATTTTCTTGAAATCTTCAGAACGAACCATCGCCCCAAAAACCTGCTCCTTGCCTTTTATCACTGTTCCATCAAGAGTGTGCTCACGTACGGACTGTGTGTGTGGTACGGCAGCTACACTTCCTCAGAAAGGAAAGCGCTCCACAGGGTCATCAGGACAGCGGAGAGAACAATTGGCTGTACCCTTCCCACTCTGGAACAAATCTACACCTCCTGATGCTGCAAAAAACCAATAGACATTTCACAGGATTCATCACACCCCGGTCATTGCCTCTTCCAGCTTTTGCCATCGGGCAAGAGATACAGAGCAATGAAAACTAGGACAAAACGCTTTAAAAACAGCTTTTATCCAAAAGCAATCATGGCCCTGAATTTAGAATAAAACTGCTCCATATCATTCTCTCCCAGTGTGCAATATAGACCTTAAGTCAACAAGTGCAATTTGTATATTTTGTAAAGTACTTTAATAACTATTCGGTTTGTTATTTTCTCTCTTCTTGTCTTTTTAACTCTTATGTTTCACACTGAGTCGACTGCACCTTCAATTTCATAGTTCCTTTGTAAAAGTGACAATGACAATAAAGACCTATCTATATTGAGTAGAGACAGTTTGATGATATTAAATGTAATGAAAAGATACAAATGCAAATAAAACAGTCTAGTAGCTCTGCTAGATTTAAGATGAAAATGGACTTCTTGATTCCAGAAAGTGATTAGCTGACCAGTTGAAAAACTTTTCAAAACTTAATAAAACGACAGATGTAATGCTTAAACATCCTACAGTTTTTGTTAATGACCCAGTACCTCAGAGCTGGAAAGGTATAAGCGATGGCATGAAAAGCCAGCACTAACCGACAAATAGAAACATAAGAAATTTGACAAACACGAGGAAACCATTCAGTCCATCAAGCTTGTTTTGTTTAGCTAAAAGCTACGCTGTTCCAATAGCTCATCTACATACTTGCTTAAAGGTTGCCAAGGTTTCTGCTTTAATTGTAATTTGTGTTGTAACCAAAATGTATGCAAATCCTCTTAAATGAAAGTCTGCAAATTGCACTTTAATAGCGTCTGAATTGTTTGATTTGTAATTTTAAACTGTGCAGCAAAGAGGGAAATCAAAGAAAAAAATGTGTCTTTGTCTCAAACACTGTGTATGGAGACAATTGTGGGGACCCTCTTCTACTTCTCACTGACTCAGGTCTGCTTATTTACAGCACCCAAGTGGCCTCAAATCTTAATCCAAACTCTTTTCATGTATAGCTCCTAGCTGGTGAAACAATCTGCCCACTTCTATTCGAAAAATATTACCTCACTCTTCCCGAAAATGTGCTTAGGAAGCATTTAAAGACCCCCATGTATGGTGAATTTCTGATAATGGCTGGCAGTTTTGTAACTAAGGAAGTGCACTTTGTTCTGAGCTTTTCACTTGCAATGAATAACTTTGTACCTTGCTCTGTAACACCTAATCCAAAACAGATCTTCAGACTAATACTGAATTATGTTGACCTTAATTGTAAAGTGCTTAGATAAAAGCACCTGCTAAGCAAATTAATGTAAATGAAAAGTTATTTCCTACTCCACACGGTACCATCACCAACATGTAATTAGTTGCTTGTGAAACTTGCTGGCTGTGCTCTTGCTACAAAGAGCTCTATTATGTGGCAACACTGCTTACAGTTGGACAAAAAGCAAGGCAGCTGTTTAAGTAAGCTGGCTTTCTTTGACAAGAGACATTCTGTAGAGTGTGAGATTGGAACCGAAAGTCCCAAAAATATGCTCTTCAGGATCACATACATAAATGTGGGTGTTTTCATTTAGTATCTCCATGTAACCTCTCCACTTTTATGTGCATATAGCAACAGATATGGGAGGACTGCATTGTGGGTGAATGATCAGGTAGCTTATCTGTAAGGCTTTGACTGCTTAATTCTAAGGGTTCAAGTTTGAGAACAAAATTAAATGGAGAACAATTTCTTCTCTTCTATTGACAGCAAGCGGATATATTTTGCTGAAATGTCTTTGCTTTTATTCCTAAACTGAGCTCAGTTTACTAGACTGATTTTTCCTAAAGTTGAATTTAAAAACCAGATGAGACAAAGCATAAAAATCTTGCAACAAATCAAAATTACCCAATAGATTCTATTTCTGAAATCCAAATCTTGTTAAATTATTGGTGTGAGTGAAAAAGCAAACATGAAATGCTTTTGCCTGAAAAACAAATAGCCAAGTCAGTTTTCTATTATGCTGTAAAAACTGTTGTGAAGTATATATTTCCTGCAGTTTTAAGATACTTTTATGACTATAATTTTGCAAATTCATTGTGCCAGAAATTTTTACGAGTCAGTTTGAAAATGGAACATTAGAATAATCAAGCTTAATTATCCATCCATGAAGGACAGAGGTGTCAAACTCATTTCGCGGATGGCCACATCGGCTACAGGTTTTCGCAATAATTTTGTTCTTAGTAACTAATTAGTGCTGCTAAAGCAAAAAGGTATGTTCAAATAAATTTTATCAAATTTCTATTTAAGATTCATAACCTTTGTTTTTCTTTCCTTCACCAGCAGCTAAACTACAATGAGATGCAAAGTGAGCCCATGTTTACCAGAACAAAACTTGAAAACAGCAATTAAATACCTTGATCCACAAAACGTGCTTCTGTGATAAGTTTGTAGTTTCCAAATACCCCATTACCCAGGAGAGAGACGACTATGTCACACTGTAGTTTCCTACTTTCCCAGAGGGCAACTTCGGGGGAGAGCCACCCTACAGAAATATTCATAGTTAGGAAACAAAGATACCACAACAGAAGTAAAACACACCAATATATAGTGTGTCTTAATAAATAAAATTTAAAAATCTCTCAAAGCATTTGTGATAAATACTTTAGGGTACCAAAAGGAGGAAAACACGTACCATGCACAGTTAGCTTCTCCCTTAGCTGGGTGGAAAGAATTTCACTAGGTAGGCTCAGATAAGCCACCAACACTTGCAAAATGTCTGCTTTCACAAAACACCAGCTCTTGGTTGGTTTTTGCATGCTTAGGCCTTGCAGTGCTTGATGTAAATAAGCCACCCCTTCCTCCACCTGAATAGAAAAAAGACACATTTAAAAAACAAAAAGATACAAAAAACAAAACAATACAGTAGTACCTTGAGATACAAGTGCCCCAACGTACTAGTTTTTTGAGATACGAGCCGCCAACTAGGTCGATTCTTTGCCTTGAGTTACGAGCCAAAATTCGAAATACGAGCCATCAAAGAGCTTGTCACCGCACATTCAGAGGAACTGACGACAGAGGAGTTGACGGAACTACAGACGCGGCAACATACGGAGGTTCTGCAGGAGATTGGTATCGCGGAGGAGGTTACCTCATAAAAGTGAGATAAAGGAACTGTTTGCAATTTGAGAAAAAGTTTTGAACTTTAAAGAAAGAAACACCCTGGAAAACTTGCAACTGATAGTGCAGCGGAGCTATTTAATGACACTTGCCTAACACTTGAGTTTATTGAAAAGAAACATCCTGAAAAAGTTACAACTGATCGCGCAGCAGCTCTATTTAATGACAATTGCCTAACACATTTTAGAAACATTCTGAAAAAGAGGATGAAACAGACCTCATTGGACAGGTTTTTATCGAAAACCCCTGCAGATGAAAGTGAGGAAGGTGCAGCGAAAAGGGCAAAAATCAATGAATAACATTCAGTTCAGCCTTTCTCCACCGCCTCCATCAGCATCTTCAACTCGTCTGATCTCCAAGGTAAATGCTTTACATTATACTGTAATTAATAAAACCAGTTTATTGCAGTACATTCTATTGTATTGTGTTTGTATACAATATTCGTTATTTATAAGTAGATTTTTCTTATTTAAAAACATGTAACAAAAAAATTGCAGTGTTTTTTGGGGGTCTGGAACAGATTAATGGCATTTCAATTCATTCAATGGGGAAAATTGATTTGAGATAAGAGCATTTTGACTTAAGAGCTCAGTCACGGAACAAATTAAACTCGTATCTCAAGGTATCACTGTACATTACATACAAAGCACCAAGGGAAAAAGAAAAAACATACAATGTGAGAGTGTATGCAGCAAAAGGTGGAAAACTTCACAGCTGAGTCTTGAGAGAAGTGCCATCTCTAAACTCTAGAGAGTTTGAAACAGTTGTTTTGCTGGTAAACTGATTCACCTCCTAGTATATAACTTGGACATTTGGGGATGAACAGCTATATAAAATAAAGCTACCATTGAGGGCTGCTTGCTTGTATCCAAAGTTTCATAATGTCATTAACATCCATAATTTAAATCCTTTGTAGAATTAACAAAAAAGAAGAACCAAGGCAAGTATCAGATACTAAAACTAACCAGTCAGCTTGATTGGATGGACCTCAACCACATATACAAAACTACTACTCATGTCCCAACCACTGAACTCTGACAGAACATAATAAATTGCAATGATTACATTTGTCACAATAAACAGAAACACTATATGGCCAAAAGTTTGTGAACACCTGACCATTACACCAACAGGAGCGTGTAGGACATCCCATTGGAAAAATAATGGGCACTATCCTTTAAATTGCCACATACCTGGGAGGTTATTGCACCTGTGGACGCCAAATACTTGGGGGGTGCAAGCCAAATACTTTTTTGCTGCACTTTTTAATGAAACGTCACAATTCACCAAGAAAAAAAGTGAAATTTTAATGGCACACATTTTTCATGCTGCAATTACTGCAACACTAGTCATTTTAAACATTACCAATGAACTATAAAAGCTATTTAAAAAAAAAAAAAAAAACTACTGCATCAATCTATATATACAAGGAGGAACTGACGCTATTGAAGGAATTCAATAAATCTACGCGCCAACGGTGCTAGAACTGGCGGCACACACAAGACAACGCTGATGCCTGCAGGCCAGTCTAGTGCAGCAGCTGAATCCCAGGGACAGTGATACTGATTCGCTAGGGGGCACCAGTGGTCACGAGCTGGCAGCTCAACAAATGTATGGCACTGGCTGAGCAGCTCCGGTGTGCTGGCAAATTGCACTAGGAACCGACTATAACCAATTGCTGCGTTAAATGAATGTATGTCACCAAATATACTCGGTTCCGACGTGCTGGCAAACTGCACTGGGAACCGACTACAGCTGGTTGAAGATACCTGGCTCCGGTGTGCTGGCAAATTACACTGGGAACCCACTATAGCCAATTGCGGCATTCAATGAATGTATGTCACCAAATATACTCTGCGCCAATGTGCTGGCAAACTGTTTAAGGGTTAATATGGAGTTGGCTCCCCCATTGCAGTTATAAGGGCCTCCACTCTTCTAGGAAGACTTTCCACAAGATTTTGCGGGACATCTATGGGAATTTGTGCCAATTCAGCCTAAAGAGCATTTGTGAGGACATGTACTGATGTTGGACAAGACCACCTGCTCACAGTCAGTGCTCCAGATCATCCTAAAGGTGTTTGACAGGGTTAAGATAAGAGCTCTGTGCAAGCCACTCACGTCCCTGCAGGTCTTTATGGGCCTGGCTTTGTGCACAGGGGTACATCCAACAAATAAGGGTCTTCCACAAACTGTTGCAAAGTTGGAAGAGCACAATGGTCTCAAATTTCTTGGTATGTTGTAACACTAACAGTACCTTTCACTAGAACAAAGGGTCCAAGCCCAAATGTTGAAAAACAGCCCTAGGCCATTACCTCTCCTCCGTCACCTTTACAATAGGCACTGCGTAGTGTGGAAGGTACAGATTTCCTGGTATCCACCAAACCCAGATTCATCCATCAGAATACCAGATAATGAAGTTTGATTTATCACTCCATGGAACAAATTTCCACTGCTCAAGAGTCCAATACCAGTGTGCTTTACACCACTCAAGCTGGTGCATGCCATTGCGAGAAGTGATCTTAGACGCCTCACGCCTGGACAAACTTGTTAAGAAGGCAGGCTCTATTGTAGGATTAAAGTTGGACAGTTTAACATCTGTGGCAGAGCGACGGGCACTAAGCAAACTCCTGTCAATCATGAATAATCCACTGCATCCACTTAACAGTGTCATCTCCAGACAGAGGAGTAGCTTCAGTGACAGACTTTTGTCACTGTCCTGCTCCACTGACAGACTGAGGAGATCGTTCCTCCCCCACACTATGCGACTCTTCAATTCCACCCGGGGGAGTAAATGCTAACATTAATTTTATTTTTATTTTTTTCATTTTTATTACTATTTAATTTAATATTGTTTCTTTGTATCAGTATACTGCTGCTGGATTATGTGAATTTCCCCTTGGGATTAATAAAGTATCTAATCTATCTAGACTTGTGTGCAGAGAGTACTTCAGAAAGATTCTGATGCAAAGTTCTTATATTGAAGTTACTTCCAGAGGCAGTTTGGTGTAAGTTACACCACAGGTGATTTGCCATTTTTATTTGGTTCAGCACTCTGTGGCCTTGCTCTGTGAGTTTGTGTGGTGTACCAAATTTTTGCTGAGTTTTTGTTGTCCCCTGACACTTCCATTTCACAATAATAATAATCACAATAATTTTGATCTTTTGCTCTCTTACTTACTGTGCACTTTATTACCACAAATAGGTCTTAAGTTTACATTATATTGTATTGTAATATTGTACATTACATTGTATATATTATGAATAAATATTGTATCCATACAGTGCAATAACACAATCACTGTGAAACGATGTGCAATATTTTCTTTCAAATTATATTTCACCCACTGACTGGCTTACATTTATATATATCTTTTGTATTTATTGATTGTACTGTGCTGCCTTGTGCTGTCTTACGCTGTCTTCCCTACTTTCTGTGTAAGAAATGAAATGTTTGTATTGTCTGTATGTTGTCTTGCGTGCACTTGTCTTTTATGTCTGCACATTGAGCGTGGAGAAATGCAATTGTGTTCAGCTATGCATTCGTTGTTGTACTGTTGTATGGTATGAATGACAATAAAGTTCATTTACTTACTTACATCTAATCAGATGTCACTGCTTAGATTGTAAACACACACAGAGTATGGAGTTAAGTCACTATAAAATAAAATTGACAAGTGGAGCTTTGGATGAATAAATGTGGACAGATTTAAAAAAAACAAAGGGCCCTTACCTGCCCAGCAGCACAGCAGATTTGACTCCGCAGAGCCTGACATGTCAGATTCAGCACAGCAAACCCTTCACATTTCGAGTCAACTAGCTTGAGGAATGACTCAGCCTCCACCAGCTGCTCCTATAGTTTGAAACAGATAGTTAGACTTAACTGACATTCAAACACTTAGTACTGTTAAGTAATTGGCTTAGAATGCAAGGGGAGATGACAAGAGTCTCAGAAAGGCAGGGGCATTACAAACGTTGAACAAGGCATGAGAAAGTCCTGAGCAAGACATCCACAAGAAAGAAAGCAGCACAATGAAAAAAAAATGGTCCTCAATGTAAGAGAGGCAGCCTGAAAGGGCAACACTAGACCACAATAAATAAAGACAAATTGATCAGGAGCACACAGTACACTATTACAGAACATTAACACACTTTAAAAATGTAGTCAGAACTTCATAGATCATCTCTACCAACTCTGGTGAGTCATACAGACCCAAAGCCTGTTGTAAGGTAATTCATCATCCATATTAAGACATCAAATAGGCAGGCTCTTTGAAAATTGCATTCAATAATTTACACCAACTTTTGAAAAAGCTTTGTGCCACTCCTAATATACAAGATTTGATTTGTTTTCCGGTTTTAAATGTTTCACAAAACAAAAAATACCTTTTTTGATAGTCTTGTCATTTTTAGAATCATCCATGGGGTTGGAGGGAAGCTTTGGAGGCAGTATTATTATTATTTGCAAACTTTTAAATAAAAGCACACAGGTGCTCCTAAATCTAGCAGCATGGAACACAGAGCTGCAAAATGCCTACATTAAGCTACCTAAAAACAGTTATAAAACATTTCACTGCCTTGAGTACGGAGGGGAAAAGAGAGGAAAAATAACTCTTGGTGCAGCATTATTAAAAAAAATAAAATAATTAAAAGGTTAGCTGTCTTATTCCTTAAATTAATGGAATTAGTGAAATGTTAAGTCAGCATACACAGTCATATGGAAACGTTAGTTCATCCCTTGGAAACCATTGACATTTAACACATTTGAACAGGCGAACAGTGTTTACACATAAATGGGATATAATTGAAAAAATGACACACAACTGATATGGTGTACACTTCTCAATCTAAATTAACAAAAATGTGGATCTGTCACACAGAAAAAGTACACCCTTACATTTATCACCAGTTTACATCCATCAAATTAGAATCGAGTGTTCCAGATTAGGTGCCAAATTTAGAATATCATTAAAGAGAGCATGCAGCTGGATCTGGTCTCATTTAAACAGAGGATATATATGGTCTAATGTTCTCTTTGCTACTAACTTTTGTGGAGTCATCATGTCATGATTGGAAGGGTAATGGACTCGCCTAGTCAACACCCTTATTTCAAATACCATTGAAATCTAGTAGCTTGAAGGGATTTGAAATGTAATAATATGGAAGAAAAACTCAAACTTCTTGCAACAGAAGGAAATTTGCACAGAGGAGGAGGGTTGTGGAGTTGTTATGCAAAACCTTCGACTAGGAGTCCTCAATATGTGGTACCTCTGACTTGGACTGCTCCATTTCTAATTAGACTAATATATTTACTATGCACAACATACAGGCTACAAGGCACTTAATCACTGCCACTGTGAATCAGGCCACTTTTCAGCACCCTAATCTGTTAAAGTTTGGGTTTAAAAGCTGTAGAGATGCCAGATTTATTAAATAATACTTACAAAACTGAAGCAAAAGAGGCCTTATTTTTACAAAAAGGTTAGAAGTAAAAATTTGAAGTACTATAAGTGAAACTGATATTTTAAATACGTTAGTTACACTTAGTTGAAGTTGGTACATTTTTTACAGACTGACTGCACAGCCCTGTGAAGGAGTGGTCAGAAATATCACCGAGTCAATGTCATGAGACTGCTGGCAAGTTATACAAAACGCCTACAAGAAGTCATTTCTGCTAAAAAAAGGGCAATACCAGCTTTTTAGGCCAAGGGTGTATTTACTTTTTCCATAGTAGACCATTACATCTATTGATATTTTTTTATTGAATACCAGTAATGGTATACTGCACGATAACATGCAGCGAACACTTGACTTGAGAATTCATAGTCTCCATCCTCTTTCTCTGTATGTTTACCATTCGTTTGCTCAGAGGTTGACGTGCTTGCTGCTTCCTGAGCAGCTCTTCTTTTCTCCACCCTTGTGGCCTGCTGCTTCTCTTCTTTCGTCGGCATCTTTTTGCGTTAAAACCGATTAAGTTAGCTTTTGTGTTGCAATTACTTAGTACGTCTTCAATCTGCCTCAAGAATGATTTAAGATATGAAGAGATATACGGGAAGTGACAGCGAAGGTGGGAGGGAATGAGAACAGTGCCTGTACGTATGCGCCGCATGGCCGCCCTGCTGGCCGCTGCCAAGAGTTGATTCTACAATAAAATAAAATAAAAAGAGGAATAACCTTGGAGGTTAATCATCACCCCAAAAGCAGACAGTAGATGTCATGTAATAAATGTGCACCAAATTTCAGGTCAATAGTTCAAACGGTTTTCAGGCTACAGGTGATTTAAAATCCTGTACAGACAAACGAACAGCCACGGTAGCATATTATATATAAAGAAATCATTGAAAAGGTAAACTTTCCTTGTGGTTTTTTTCAGGTATATCACCTTTGTGTGGGCATTATTTTCCAATTAAATATATTGAAAAAAAATTACAAAAATCCAATGGCGTATACTTTTCAGATGCCTGTAAGTGCAAAAGGAAACAATAAAAGATTATTCCCACAACAGGACAAAAACAAAACATGCATAGAGGGAATGTTTCAGTCGGTGAAGGCTAAAGAGCCAAAACATTGTCTGTAAGCTTTTCTTTTTTTCCCAGTATGGGAGTAAACTTATTACTCCCTAGAAACTAGTAATATACTGGATAGATACCAGGAACCATAGAAAGAATGTTTAATAAATTAAAAAAACTATACAGATTAACGGGTGCTTATTGATTGAATATGTAACCTCCCTTAATACCCATTAGCATCAATTGCTTGTTCCAGCTCCAACAGTAGATAGGTAACCAAAAGAGAACTGCATTACAAGGAGTTCACAAAATTGAGAAAGCCATAAACATTTAATATTCCAGTACTGGACAGCTCAATGTCAATTCAGTTCACTGTATGTCCATGCATATTCTGAATCGACAGTTTGAGATGATTAGAGCTCATTTATGTTCATAAATGCACATGCACAGGAGCAAATACCTTAGCCAAGGATGCAGCATCCATTTCCAGCAGCAGCTTGGCACTGTGGCAGAACGGGTTGGCAGATATCAAAGCATCGCAAAGGTACTTAGAAAAACTGCAGGCCAACAAATAACTTTCAAGGGACTGCAGAGGCTAGGCGGGAGACAAAAAAACAAAAACAAAAAGTTATGACCCCAGCAAACAGAACACTGCTCGTTTTCTGCAGCTGAAAGTGACTAGGAAAAACCAAGAACATTTCAAAATCTAGAATGCAATTTGTGAGAAAACCATCTGTTGAATGCACCTTGCCTATCAGTCGATACAACGCTGCCATGATCCGAATTGAAAAGAGTGTCTGCTTCAAACTGCGAACTGCAGGAGCCTTGCATTTTGAATGGAGATCTTTCCACAACTTTAGAGACTCGTCCAACAATTTGCATTGCTCTAACAGAGAGAAAGAAATATATGTAATATCTTTAATTCAATAATTAAACAAGGACATAAACACTCAAGACAGATACTCGCATATAATTTTCAAGATTAAACAGCATTAAATACTAAAAGTGTATCACATTGCACACAGGCTGCCACTCCAATCACAATAAATGAGTAAAATAATTCATACTAGCCGAAGCCCGCCGTAGCATACGGCAGTTTAAGAATAGGAACAGAAAACGGTGAGAAAGGAATTCAGTATAACAAAAGCTTAGGAAACCACCATCGCAGTACAACGAAAATAGCAAGGAGCTAAACTAATGCCAATGGTCGAGAGAGTACCTTCCTGTAGCAAGCTATGGAAAACACAGACATATATAGATAAGACGCCGCACTCACTGTGTTGCCCAGTCGACACGATAAGTCAGCGCGTCCGCCCTATCGCGAGTGGTAAAAGTGCCGTTTAAACTAATACAGGTAAATGTGGAAACCGGGTTTTCTGATGAAAAAATAACGTTTTAACAACAGATTTTGGTGAATAGTTTACATGCAATTATTTATACCCATTTATACACTAAATGCGTGCATATCCCAGAGTTGGTGGGCGGGGCTCCCTGTCTTGCGTGCGTGCTCTGTCTTGTTTGCCCTTAGAGTTGGCGGGTGGGTTTTGGCGGGCGTGGCTCTCTGTCTTGCTTGCCCTTAGTTAGAGTTGCCGGGCAGGGCTCTGTGAGTTGGTGATCGTGGCTCTCTGTCTTGCCTGCGGTGTAAAGTCATCGTGGCTCAGAGGTGCATGTGGACTTTTGTACAAACGAAAGCGACTGAGGCCGTGTTTGGCAAGTTGTTGCGTGCCTCGAGAGCGACGCTGGACTCGGGAGGACGGTTACAGTTGGCGTGTGTGGCTCTGTCGTGCGTATCCCATGACACGGTAGGAGGGTTTGAGTTGGCAGGCGGGGCTCTGTTGAGCGTATCCCATGGTCTTACAGTTGGCGGACGGGGCTCTGTCTTGCTTGCGCTCACTGTCTTGCGTGCCCTTAGTGAATTATATTATATACTAGCAAAATACCCGTGTTTTGCAGCGGCGAAGTACTGCCTTAAAATTTTTATTAAGTAGAAAATTAAACCTTGAGGGAAACTGAGGGAAAATATACCAATAATTATTTGTTAAAAGATCTCTTTTGCCCAGAGGGGACTGGGCGGTCTCATGGTCTGGAATTCCTACAGATTTTATTTTTTCTCCATCCGTCTGGAGTTTTTTTGTTTTTTCTGTCCCCCCTGGCCACTGAACCTTACTCTTATTTGATGTTAATTAATGTTGATTTATTTTGTTTTCTTATTGTGTCTTTTATTTTTCTATTCTTTATTATGTAAAGCACTTTGAGCTACTGTTTGTATGAAAATGTGCTATATAAATAAATGTTGTTCTTTGTATACCACATTGTCAGTTCGGCCCTCCAGTTGTAATATAACCAAGCTGTGCGCTGAGCTTACTCTTGAGCATGCAACGTACAGTTGGCCATGTGAAAAGCAATCTTGCCTGAAATCTCACAGCTTGGATTGCTGCTGTCATAATCGGTTTGACTTTCATGGTTTGTTTCAATTACGTTAGTATTTGCAGGACTTGTGTTCAAGTGACATTCAGCATCTCTCAAGCGTTGTAACCATACAACCGGTTTCATCGATAACTTCACATCCAGCTTTTGAGAGTTTAAACATTCATAAACATCAAAGTGTCCACTACTCAAATCGTCACCTGTGAATCTAAGATGTTTAAGAGGCATTGGCGGTTGTCGAAAGGTGTAAAATATTTGGCCATTTCAGTACAGTTGAAAGCGACAATCGAACAATTCAGCGGCAGCCATCAACTCACATGCAGAACCATAGGTGAAGAGCTTAAGCATTTCACTCTTCTAGTGCTCCTGTGTAGTCTAATTATCTCCTGTACCATCATCAGTCCACACCTTGAACCTGTCCCAGTCATTCAATACATGACGCAATATTCCTCCGGATATCAAGAGTGAGCCTGATATGGCCGTGCAATATGTAACACAGAGAATGGAAAAGGCAGGCGCCATCTCCGGGCATGGAAACCACTCAGTAAGTGACAGTTCTTTGATCGATGGTGATCACCTCGATAGACATGTTAAGGGGGGGACAATAAAGGAAATGGGTACCTGAACAGTTAACTTAGTCTAAAATATCTACACAATAACTATAATCTTAATAAACGAACAATAAAACAGAGGAGAAGCCGTAAAAAATAAAAAGGCTGTAGTTATCAGCAGGGAGATGTCAATCCCGTGGCGAAGGAAGGAAGGGAATGAAGAGACCGGAGCGACGGACGGCCTTATACAAGCAGGCAGCCAACAACGTGGGAGGCGTAAGGATGGGGGACCCAACGCCGCCTTACACGGTGACCGAGCTGCAGGCTATGGACGTATATATGTACGTAAGTAGGATTCAGTTAGCGTTGGGAACCCGCGTACCAAATTTCTTGAAGATGGGCCCATAAGTAACAAAGACCATTGGAAAGTTCAATATGGCAGCCGACAGTGGCGCCATACCACGAAATAAGTACGTACATCAGTTTCGGTTAACGCAGGGAAGCCGCCTACCAAATTTTGTGAAGATGGGGCCATAAATAAGAAAGTTCAACATGGCGGACGTTGTCGACCGTTACGTGTACAATTTCAAAATGAAACCTGCTTAACTATTGTAAGTAACCTGTAAGGAATAAGCCTGCCAAATTTCAGCCTTCTACCTACACGGGAAGTTGGAGAATTAGTAATGAGTGAGTGAGTGAGGGCTTTACCTTTAATTAGTATAGATATATACATATATATACTTGGCCATCAAAGAACACAACTCAAACTATAAAGGCAGATGAGTTTTTAACTAAGCGACTAATTTCACTAACATATTACATCTAGAGTCATGTGAAAATATTAGGACACCCTTTGAAAGCATGTGGTTTTTGTAACATTTTTAATAAATGGTTATTTCATCTCCGTTTCAACAATACAGAGATTAAAGTAATCCAACTAAACAAAGAAAACTGAAGAAAAGTCTTTTCAAGATCTTCTGTAAATGTCATTCTACAAAATGCCTATTCTAACTGAGGAAAAGATAGGACACCCTCACATGTATTCCCTCTTAAATTGGCTCAGATCTCACACAGGTATATCACACCAGGTGCACATAATTAGTAGATCGTTACTCTGCATGTTGAATGAGGCTTGCCCTATTTAAACCTCAGACATTTAGTTTGGTGTGCTCCTGACTGTTGAAGTGAGAGTGAGCACCATGGTGAGAACAAAAGAGCTGTCAGAGGACTTCAGAAAAAGATTGTAGCAGCCTATGAGTCTGGGAAGGGATTTAAAAGATCTCAAAGATTTTGAAATCAGCCATTCCACTGTCCGGAAGATAGTCTACAAGTGGAGGGCTTTCAAAACAACTGCCAACATGCCCAGGACTGGTCGCCCCAGCAAGTTCACCCCAAGAGCAGACCGCAAGATGCTAAAAGAGGTCTCCAAAACCCTAAAGTGTCATCTCGAGAACTACAGCAGGCTCTGGCTACTGTTGATGTAGAAGTACATGCCTCTACAATCAGAAAGAGACTGTACAAGTTTAACTTGCATGGGAGGTGTGCAAGGAGGAAACCTTTGCTTTCCAAGAGAAACATCGAGGCCAGACTGACATTTGCCAGAGATAAAGTTGACAAAGACCAGGACTTCTGGAATAATGTTCTTTGGACAGATGAGTCCAAAATTGAATTATTTGGACACAACAGCAGAGGACATGTTTGGCGTAAACCAAACACAGCATTCCAAGAAAAGAACCTCATACCAACTGTGAAGCATGGAGGTGGAAGTGTCATGGTTTGGGGCTGCTTTGCTGCAGCAGGACCTGGTCAGCTCACCATCATAGAATCCACGATGAATTCTACTGTGTATCAGAAGGTGCTTGAAGAACATGTGAGACCATCAGTTAGAAAATTAAAGCTGAAGCGGAACTGGACCATGCAACATGACAATGACCCAAAACATACTAGTAAATCAACCAAAGATTGGCTGAAAAGAAGAAATGGAGAGTCCTGGAATGGCCAAGTCAAAGTCCAGATTTGAATCCCATTGAGATGCTGTGGGGTGACTTGAAAAGGGCTGTATGCGTGCAAGAAACCCTCAAACATCTCACAGCTGAAAAAGTTCTGCATTGAGGAGTGGGGTAAAATTTCCTCAGACCGATGTCGAAGACTGGTAGATGGCTACAAGAACCGTCTCACTGCAGTTATTTCAGCCAAAGGAGGTAACACTCGCTATTAGGGGCAAGGGTGTCCTATCTTTTTCCTCAGTTAGAATAGGCATTTTTGTAGAATGACATTTACAGAAGATCTTGAAAAGACTTTTCTTCAGTTTTCTTTGTTTAGTTGGATTACTTTAATCTCTCTGTATTGTTGAAACGGAGATGAAATAACCATTTATTAAAAATGTTACAAAAACCACATGCTTTCAAAGGGTGTCCTAATGTTTTCACATGACTGTAGATCTGAGAGAAATTCCAGAAATTAAGTTGTCAAGTTTAAAAATGAAGCAACACAGATGTTATTGGTAAATGAAATAGGGGGTTCAAGACTGCTGCAATTTTGTAGTAGTTTAGTACAATTATCTAATAAGCTTACCTGCTTCCCCCACAAGGTTGAGCTTGATACCCTCAAATACAAACTCTTTGTCTTGTTGCTTGTCCTCATACAGAACGTCATTAGGCTGAAACGGCTCCATTATTAGATCCATCTCTGTTCTTACACTACGAAGGTGCTTATCCAGCTCCACAGCCTTGCAGAAGTGGAGAAAAAAAAAAGCAATACCAGGCATTAACATGACAATAGCAATTTCACCTACAACTCAACACCAAAAACAACAATTTTCAGATTATCTGTTTCCAGGACCTATAAAGAGTGTGATAAATATCAGACACAAGGCAAAAAACATATTTATAAATACACCCATGTGTACTCATGAGGTCAGTGTAATTTGCTATACCATCTCACAGCAGGACTACAGAACCATTGTGAGACTACCAAGAAAAACTTTTCATTAACATAAAGACTCAGAAATACTGTTAAGTACTTCTGTGCCTGCACACAGTGAAGAGAGCTATACAAAAAATAAGTTTCAAGAGATCTGAAACAGAGCTTAATAATAATAAATAATAATAATAATAATAAAGTTTACAGACCGTTATACTGTGTTGTCCAGTGGGACAGTGTATATAAGGTACTGCTGCAAAGCTTTAAAAAGTGACTTTTTATTTAACGGAAACCACGCAAACTTTTATTTAAAAACAGCACTAATCAGTCTTCTACCAACAAAAGCCTTTAGAATATGCAGAAGTACAAGTTCATTTTCCCATGAAACCAGTGATATTCTTTTATTAAACAACTCACTTAAAATGGTAGCCTGTAATGAACACATGCAACTTTTAGCATTTCATTTAGTAACATCTTATAAAAATGAATTATAAATGTCAAGCCCCAGATATGGACAGTCAACTGAGAAAAACGCTTTGAGGTGATTTTGTGTTGTGCTTGTGTATTTCTCTTATTTATCTTATACAACTACCTTTATGCAGCTATGCTGGCATAGTCCATCTTCCATTTTTTGGTTCTTGTTTTAAGCAGGAATGAGAAATGCAGAAATTATATGATTTCAAAATATCCACCTTTAATATATTTTTTTTATTATCTTGCTTAAGTTCACTAAAAGCACAGTGTTGCCTTTCCAAGGAAGTTGTACCAAAACTATGATAACTATATCTTAAGGATGATCTTCAATCATAGCTCAAAAGAACATTATTAAATTGCTTATATTATTTATATTTTGCGCATTACTGCTGCCATTGTATGCATTTGTAGAGACAGAGATAGAGACAGATTTGCAGAGTCATGTATTTCTGGTTTGTCTTTATTATATTCTTTGTAATGGACAGTCTTGATGATGAGCAGCTAAGTATTTCACACTTTACAAGTACCTGGGGGTTCACATGAAAAACCAAACCTAACTGGTCCAACACCACAGTGGCAATGCACAAAAAAAAAAAAAAAGGCCAAAACAGACTCTACTTTGTAAGCTGATTCGAGTCTTCTGATGTAGGCAGCAAGCTGCTGAAAATGTTCTACCAGTCCATATTAGCCAGTGTGTTGTACGGTGTGGTCTCCTGGGGAAGCAACCTGAGCTTAAAATAAATGCAATGTCTCAACAAACTTAACAGGAAAAGCCTGCACCATTACAGGCTGAATCCTGGTCACACTGGAAGCTGTTGTGGAAAAGAGGATGAAGGCAAAATTGGATGCCATCCACTCCAGTAGACACCCTTTTCAAGCACTTTCGATTGATAGATAGACCGATACTTTATTAATCCCAAGGGGAAATTCACATACTCCAGCAGCAGCATACATAATGAACAATATTTAAGAGTGATAAAAATGCAGGTATGACAGATAATAACTTTGTATAATGTTAACATTTAACTCCCCGGCTGGAATTGAAGAGTCGCATAGTGTGGGGTGGTCTCCTCAGTCTGTCAGTGGAGCAGGACGGTGACAGCAGTCCGTTGCTGAAGCTGCTCCTCTGTCTGGAGATGATCCTGTTCAGGGGATGCAGTGGATTCTCCATGATTGACAGGAGCCTGCTCAGCGCCCGTCACTCTGCCACGGATGTCAAACTGTCCAAACTGGCCTACAATAGAGCCTCCTGCCTTCCTCACAAGTTTGTCTAGGAGTGAGGTTCATTCCTCCACGGCATTTAAGAAGCACCTCTGGGGGTCTTTTCTGCTCACTGCTATTAGGCATTTCAGTGCTTCCAAACAATGTACTCATTAAAGTTTATTTTTTTAATTATTTACTAATCGATTGATTGGCTGTATTGTCTGCCCTGTCTCATGCGTCTATATCCTTGTATTTTTATGTTTCTGCTGCTGTATGCATCTGAATTTTCCCATGGGATTAATAATATTGATCTAATCGAATTGTACTGAATGTGACATACAAATTTGATTTGATTAAATTGATTTTCAGTCCTCTGCAAAGCTTGTGGAACATGGACAAAACCTTAGTTCCGATTGGTTCATCCAGTTTTCATGGTGATGTCTATGGGTGGTTTAGTGTTGTTGTGTTTGTGATATGTGCATTCCTTACTCATTTTACATTAAATACCATGGTGGTTTATATTTTACTAACACAGGGTGCTAAGATTAATTCTCAAATTTGGAATCAAACGAAAAACTCCAACTCCAGTAACAGACACAAATAAGAGCTGTATCACTGCATTGAGATGGTCAACTATCTACTGACATAGGGCATATGGTTAGAAAAGGACTTTTGATCAAGCTACTCTCAAATACTGCAGAAAATGATTTTTTCCCCCTAACAGACATCACTAACCTCAAGTAAAT
Source organism: Polypterus senegalus (assembly GCF_016835505.1). Taxonomy (NCBI): domain Eukaryota; kingdom Metazoa; phylum Chordata; class Cladistia; order Polypteriformes; family Polypteridae; genus Polypterus; species Polypterus senegalus. The sequence continues at coordinate 19,766,907 of NC_053156.1, read as the reverse complement.
GCTTCTCTACAGTACATATATAGTGCCAAAGGGATGACTGGGCCTTGTCATCAAGTAGGCGATCTGCATTCTCTGATGTCTCGGAGACCAGGCTGAGAAGTCTTAAAGATTCTTCTACACAGTCCAGTGGAGAGCTGGAACAATGGATTTAAAAGACATGCAGCATTAGAGAGATATCAATTAATAATTGTTTACAGGTGAAAACTCCGAGGCTAAAATCTTATTTATAGGAATCATAATATAAATGGCATCAATAAAAAGCAGTTAAAAATTAAAATGAATAAAATCATATACATAAATACATAAAATCACCAGGCTTATTAAAGGACTCACCAATCTGTCTGCTCAGACATGTCATTATAGCACAGAACCTGACCCAGTTCGCACAGGTAGACAGCACGCTCGTGCTGCCGGTCACTTTCTTCATGGCAAATGTCGAGCAGATCACAGAGTGTGTTATGTCGTTCTTGTGCAGTATCCCCATGAAAAGATTTATAGGCCCGCAGCTCCTCTTCCAAAAGGGCAAGCAGAACAGTTTGGTTGGAAACCCTCCCTTCCAGGCCATCTTTTAATGTCCTAACATGAAGGTAACAAATATTATTGACGTGACTTAAGAGGAAGGCCTTATTCCACCTCACCGTACACAACTTCGGGATATTACAGGACGTCTGCACCACTGCAAATCCTGAAGGATTCTTATTAAACGGGCAAACACCACAAAATCAAAAACACATACTGTTATAAAAAAAGACTTTGAACACATTAGAATGTCTGCAAAAACGACGAGGGAAGGCAGCAACCAAAAAAAATATAAATAACTATTAAAGAGAGACTTGCTTTTTAAAAGCTCTAGATAAATTTAAATTAAAGGGCCACAATCTTTGCCATGTCATTTGTAAAACTTTATAAATACAGAAAGCTTGGCAATCCATACAAAGATGCAATTATCAAAACAGTTAAAACAGGGGTCAACAAGTTCGGTCCTGGAGGACCACCATGGCTACAGGTTTTCATACTAACCCTTTTAAATTAAGTGCCCTGTTAGTTCTGTTAATTAACTTCTTTTGAATTCATTTTAATTGAATTGCTTTTTTAAGATTTGTTCTCCTGAATTTCTTCATTTCTTACCTTAAATGGCACCCAAACAAATGAAATGTGAAATGAATGAGCCAACAGAAGACCAACTAAGTCAGGGCCTCAGACACCAATTTCACTCCAACAAGCTGCTTAATGACGTGCCAATTCCTGTCGTTAATTAAACCAGTTCTTAAATTTCGAGGCTTGTTGCTGCTCTCGTGGTGCATTAGCAGACATTTCCAAAATTGTTGATTTTCTCTTTTCTAAGAGCACTATTAAAATGTTTTGGGGACCTGAGCAGATCAGCTTTCCCAAGACCTTTGTCTTTCTTTATTTTCAGATACTGTACAATGGACACCAGTTGTTTTGGCTCATTTTGTATCTCATTATTGTTTGGCTGCTAATTAAGGATAAAGAAACAATTGAGGGGTCTGAGTCTTCAAGAGCAAATCAATTAAAATTAGTTCAAAAGACATTAGCAACAAAAACAGGTCACTCATTCTGAAAAGGGTTAGAATGAAAACCTGCAGCCACGGTGGTCCTCCAGGTCTGCAGTTGGCAACCCCTGGTTTAAAACACTTACCTCAGCCTCAAATCTTCAGATCCATTTTTGACAGCATCGGCCTTTGTCCTGACCCACAGAGACACTGGCTCCGACATGTGGTCTGTCACTTTGTCTTCAAGGGCCAATAAGAGAGCCACTATATAGTCAAGGGCCTTCTCATAGTCAGAGGTTTTCCTGCAGCACTGTGCTGCTAAGACATATGTACTGTGAAGCTGAGGACAGAAGGAGGAAAGGGTGACTATGGAGTACAATATGCATGGCACTATCACTTTTAAAAAGTTCAAAAGAAAAATGCATTTTTTTTGTAACAGTCAAGGTTTACAATTAGTAGTTTGACCCCATAAACATCTGTTACATGAAAAGATCTTTAAAGCTTTTGTAAAGGTAATCAAATACAGCCGGATCTACAAATGTATCGATCAAAAAGTAGATCAACTGTTTTAAAATATATTGGGCTACACAGTCAACAAATTACAGGGTTTCTAAGTTCCATCACATTAGTGTTACAACTCCAATAAATGGCAGGAATGGTGTTTAGTCCAAGAGGGAGGTTCTGCCTGACATGGAAGTGCTGCCCAGATGCAATGTGGCAGCACTGGAAGTACTCATGGGTCTGATATAAAGGAAGCCACTCCTTCTCACTTGAGGAGTCTGAGTCAGATGATAGAGGATGAAGCTCACTGAAGACGAGGTGGAGGGGAAAAGAAAAAAAGCAGAGAGAAGGAAGAAAACTTTTTTTGTAATTGTATTTGTGCAACGTTTGGAGAAGCCTGTAAGAGGTATTCGTGAACAGTAAATCATGTGTTTGAACCTGAAACTTGCGTCGTTGTGGTTGTATTTGGGGTGCTTCAACACCCCATGCTGGTTACAATATGTTGAAACATTCATTAACATCTAAGCAGTAACTTTAAAAGGCAGGAAAACCACCATGGAGTGAAGTGAATGGGCCAGGAAATTTGTTTATATGCTTTTAATGGCCCATTTAAGAGTAATACCCAAAGAAGATGCACCAAAAAACCTTCTTCATGTTTGCATTGTAAAAGATCAGCCCGGTTTCAGACAGACACCAAGACACACTGTGTCCACAAACACACACACGTTTATTATACACTATGCATAAATCAGCACAATACTCAGTCCTTTTTACTTCTATTCCTTTGCCTCCTCCACTTCTGTCCTGCAAGCTCTGTCCTGTGCCACCCGACTCTGGCTCCCTGAATGGAGTGAGGCGGCCCCTTTTATAATGCGCCCAGATGTCCTTCAGGTGCTTCCCGATTAACTTCCGGCAGCACTTCCGGGTGTAGTAGAAGTGCTGCAGACCTCATTTCTGGAGCTGTCGGGGCAAGCCCTGGTGGTGGTCATGGACCCCAACAGGTTTGAGCTTCTTAATCCCAAGCCTGTGTCCCCAGTGCAACCCAGTGGGGCTGCCTTCTCATGTCGTGGTGTATAAAATTGCCCTTCGCCTGGTCACATGCTCCTCCAGGTGTCCCAGTAGGGCACGTTACCTGGCCATCCATCACAATGTTTATATACACACTCAAAAATATGTACGCAACTCAATAATTATCTTCGCTTTTGTGATAATTTTGTTTTGACTTGCTGTACAACTTTCCCAGCACACATGTGGAAATATGGTGTGTCTGTAGTCATACTGGCAAAGTTTCAGAGTTGATCGGTAAGTTTCAGTTGTTGTTTTACAAGTGTAAACATGGCCGCTTCACTCTCCATTTGCACCAAAGAAGATCAGAAATCCACTTTTTATAAGCTGAAATTGTACAAGAGGCCCAAATCCTTATTTCATCAGAATCATGGTTCAGAGACTTGCTCAAAGTTGCCGTCTGTAGTCGATGCCGATGGGCATCCAGCTCCTCCTTCATGCCTAACACCAATCAATCACAAACACTGCTGTGGTAAAACATTGTCTTCATATTGGGCAGAAGGCCTTCAATGGATTTCAGCCTCTAGTACAGCTTCAGATCATAAAACGCAAATCACTGACGGATGCCGTTCTTTGGTGCAAACTGAGAGTGGACTGGCCAGATGTACTCCAAGTAAATAACAAGAGAAACTGACTGATCACGGTCAAAATTTGACCACTGTGACCACAGACACCATGTTTCCACACATGGGAGGAAACCTGTACTGCAAACCAAAAAAACAAAAAAAAAAAACAAACATCTATCGCAAAAAACTGTGGATAATTATTGAATTGTATATGTATGTGTACATAGAAAGAGTGGCATTTTCAGAGCCCAATTGTGGAAGTCAGGGGACCCATCACAGAACAATAAACAATCTTGTTTATCTTGTTTAACAACCTAAGTGTGATGAGGTGTTGTTAGTTAGTGCCTGTGTCAGTACTTCCTCTTCTACACCTCTGGGAACAAAACCCCCAACCTGTGGACAATAAATTGGGCATGTGGGAGCAGACTTTATACATTTACAGCATAAATGTGTCAGATGAATACGTAGGAAGGTTAAACAACAACACATGGAGAATAAACTAAACTCAAATTCTCTTCAACTCTACTTTTAGACCCCAATATCAATACAGAGTTGTGACTGCTGGATATATTAAAAAAAAAAAAAAAAGAAAATTATTAAATATTATTTAAATAGTCAAGCTGTAAGAAATATACAGGTACTAGTTAGAAATGGAACACGGTCATTCTCAGCATCGTTTCTTTGTCTCTTAAAAATAAACCGGTCGTTTCAAATGTTTGTCAATGTGATTTGTTAACTGTCATTGCAAACGCTATTCTCATGGGAAACTGCAAACGGTTTAATACAAATAGCATATCACGATCTCCTTTCTACCCGAACACCGTTTCGAGTTCATTCAATAAAAATAAGACTTTGTGATAAAACAATCTACTTACAAAAGTGGGAATATCCAGAGTCGATGTAGCCGGTAGCATTGTTCTCAAGAAGCTGCAGATTTCTGGTCATTGTGGATTGCACATCATTGCAAGAAATAAATCTGGCCGACCGATAGTTCTGGATATTGCCATTGCATCATGATATAACTGTTGCAGTGCTCTTGGACTACCTTGATATGATGGTAATATTACTGCTTTACCAATTTTGAATTTCTCTAAACTATTGATACATGAATTTTGAACATGATCAATGAGACTTTGCATATGTTTCGTTCCAAGTTTAGCTTGATTCAATTTAATAAAGAAGAGAGGATTAGCTGCGACTTTTACATGTGCATTAATAATGTAATGTTGCAACAGACGTTGAGATGATAGAAGTGGGTTAAATACATGGGAACGTATCGCTAATTTTGACCAGATATATTGATTGGGTATCATTCGTTTTTCTGAATGCATTTGTTTCATATTGTACGACCATCCTGTTTCGACATCTGAGAAAAGCAAAGGAAAGAGTAAAGAATCGGCATGTGGCTATGTATTTGACTTAAATGACGAATCATGCTTTGCTTTTGGATATACACATATCTACTCTGTCTTTGATAGCTCCGTCTTTCGAAATTATCGCTGATAATTCGTCACATGTTGGTTCATTATAAATGCCACTGTGATCCTTTGGATTCATACAGAAATCCAAGAAAATTTCTTTGTTCATGTTTTGCAGATAAATTTTGTGTAAAGTGAGATACTTTTGGACATATTTGCATCAATTATTGGCTGTATAATTTCTATTACGCCGGATCATTTAACTCTTTCAATTCGGTGTTGCATCACTTCTACGTGATTATAATGATACACAAGACCAAAAATTAAACTTGTCGTAGCTGTAATTGTTGCAGGAACACAGATTCTTGTAGCGTATGGTCCATTATTGTGTAAATCAACTTTTGTGCATTGAATGATGCTAACGCAGTAAGATTATTGTAGACGCGTATATTTTGCCTGTATTGTTTGTGGATTTCACTTTCATCAAACAACAAATCTTTTAATCCTTGCAGAAACGCCTCTTCATTGGAAGGCAGCAGTACTTTTCCCTGATGGTAACATGATTTAGACGATCTACAAGTGTCCAACTTAAACTTTAAAGCCTTTCAATATCTACATACTTCCGGCATATCACCTATGTCCATATATTCGATCACTTTTTGCTGTTCTGTTATTTCACCTAGCAATAATTTCCGGTTGTTTGCGCAAATGCGATCTATAGTCTCTTTTGTTCTAAACTTTCGAATTTTAGCACTGTCATATTTTTGAACTTGCTCTGCATGTGTATGGCACCAACATTTTTGAACATCTGTATGAAGTTCTACTGTGTCTTTTACTCTTTGTCTTTTATTTCTGACCCCGTTTGGACCTGAAAGGTTTTCAATCCCACTTATTCCGGGCGGATTATTACTTTCCTTGCCTAGGTCACCGTCTCACGGGAACATACTTCCAATTGTTGGCAGTATGACGTGACTCGACTGTGACTTGACCGTGTCGCGGGAAGTGAAAGTGCCTCTCCCTCTCTGAAGTGTCTCTCTGTCTCTCTTCAGAAGATCACGTCTCGTCGCAAGATTTTTTCAATAGAGAGATATACACTAATACAATAGTTTAAATCAACATGCCAGTTTAATACATACATTTTTAAATGAATTCTGTAATGCATTATTATTAATGGATTAATAGAGAAGGAGTCCTCACAGGGTAATGTAGCTAAAATGTTTTCTCATGCAAAGCCAGTCCTTAGAAGCAGGTTAAGAAAATCCATTCGTTACCAGCTGGCTGAAAATTTTAAAATGTTACCACTAAAAACGTACAGAAAATTGATTGAACAGTAACGAAAATGACATAACTGGGATTACTGAAATTCCAAATTTTTCTTTGCACGTCACATTAAACATTCCTTTAAAACAAAGAAAAGGCAAGTTAAGTAATTTCCAGGTTGCCAGCAATGAAAACCACAAACGTTCTCTTACCCTTTCTGGAGACAGGACTGGACTGCACATCCCCTGAAGTTTTTGGCAAAATGTTTCAATGAGCTCAAGAGCTTGCTGGTACAGTTTCTGGTTATAAAGTACCCGTGTCAGGTTATTCACAAAGTAAGCTACAAAGTGGGGGGAAAAATAAAGTATAAATGTTCCATGCACATTACAAAGATAGTAACTCTACTGAAAATATAAAAAAACTATGCAAGGCAGGATGCAACCTTTGAACGGATGACAGTTTATCATGAGTTACATTAATCCTCACAATTGGTCAATATACTGTTGACAAATGACAACAGAATTTCAACCATTGACCCTCAAACAACGTAATTACACAATTGAAACAGAGCATTGATAAAGTATGCAGTTTATCAATACGCAAATTATTGTCATGCTGTTTGGCGCACATAATTTGTCAATAAATGAGCAGCTTCTCTACAGGAAGATAGCTGAATAAATGTGTGTTTTTCCAGTGGCACCTTTTTACAAGCTATATGCTCACAGCTTGACAAGCAAAGCTCCAAGTTAAAATATCAGGCCTTAAATGTACTGGAATTCCTACTCACAGTATAAACATACATGCCGAAAAACAAAGTCACGAGCAACAGATAACTGATAACCTAATAAAAAAATAAATAAATAAATCAGCAACAAAGACGTGACACTACCTGTTTCTTCTGCGTATTCAAGCTGGTCAGAGAACCCCTGTAGGCTGTTCATCATGATGCCAGCTGCAAGCTTACAGAAATTGACAGCTGTAGTGATGTCCTCTGGCACCTTTAGCTAAAGGTAAGAAATAGAGACAGAGTGAACACCGGCACTTTAAAAGAACAGGACACATCAACACCAGGACAAAGACAACATGTCAATGAACGATAAGATTTACTATTAAGATATCGACTAAAAATATGGGCATCTAATATTTACATTCAAATGTACAGATTCTACATAGGTTAGCTTTTCTTTGGATGAAAATTCATTTATCTGATGCCTGAAAAGGGAGTCAGAAAAACATTGCAAAGATGGACGGGGACCATCCAGTACCAAAAAAAGCTTAACTTACCCGAGAAGAGCCCAAGGCACTGTAGACTGATCCCAGACAAAAGCGCAGGTGCTGATAACAGGCTTTCTCCAACGTTTTGTTCTGTTCCACCTGTAAGGCAGACATCTGCAAAAATAAAGAAAGGAAAAAGTAGAAAAACCCCTTCAGCAACACACAGCACAGGGATGTGGGTGATGAGATTCACAATAGCAGTATAAATCAAATCCACTGAGCCACTGCAGCACTCCTACGTTTACACATAGTACTAAATTCACTTTTTAATTTTTGTCAATTGAAAGCATATCTAAGATTAAATACTCAACATTAAATACCCTTATTAAATAACCAACAAAAATCAAAGCGAGAAGGCCTTAGAAGAAGCTTCTCTTCCTCTTCCCCTGAACAATTATAAGCCAAGCAAATCTAAATTAGCTACCTGATAATTAGGGTGTCTGGTTAAGTGCAACTTTTCTTTCAGTCTTTGTTTTCTTACAAATATACGAGACATGCGTCTCAAAGGATACGTTATTACAGTCTGAAAATTTAAACTTAGATAAGTATTTAAGTGTGATATATGTCAATAAACAGATCTAAAAGCATTTTACATAGACAGCAGAAGCAGTAAGAATTTCAAAGAATATACAATCTAAACATGATATTTTTTATACAACCCGCACTTCAGAAGAGGTCATCCACCTGAAGCTAAGCAAGTTTGGGTCCGGCCAGTACTCGGACGGAAGACCCTCTAGGAATAAGCTTGGGATGCTGCTGGAAGAGGTGTTGGCGAGGCAAGCAGGAAGCGCCTACCCTGTGGTCTGAATGCGGATGCCAATGCCCCAGTGCAGTAATGGGGATACTTTGCTGTAAAAATGGTATTGCCCTCTGGATGAGACGTAAAACAGAGGTCCTGGTCCTCTGTGGTCATAAATGATCCCTGAGCATCCTTTATAAAGAGCAGGGTGTATCCCAATGTCCAGGATAAATTTCCCACCATGGCCTAGTCATTGTGTCTCCCTAATCATCCCCTGTCTCTAATTCACTCTCTCACCACCTAATAGCTAATGTGTGTATTGTAGCTATTGTAGTAATGGTTGAGAAAAATATTTAATCTTAATTTTCTACATATATACTAGTGTATTTGTCCAAATCACTGTGTGCACTGAAGACAGCAGTAATATAGACCAGTGTTTGGTAAACTATGGGTAGGGTCGTGGAAATATCTGATGGGTCACCACTTAATTGTGAGGTAAAATTAATCAAGTTTGTGTAGGCGCAAATTCTGTATCGAGTGATAAACCTCCCGCTATCGATCGTAATATCTGCAGTAGTGCAGCATGAGAATCGATGCCATTGACGCATCACGGATAGCTTTCATTTCTGTGCCACTAAAATATAAGTATTTCCACCTCCCATTTCACAACCAGTGAAACAAAGTGAGAAGACTGAAAGCAAAGACATGTGTAAGAAAGTGATAGGAGGAAACGACAGGAAGATGTGCTTGTGAGGTGAAGGAGCTGCAGCCATGGATTGAAATGTCAAAATGAAAATCGCGGGTGCAGACCAAGGATGTGATGATTTTCAGGGTTTTGTGAGCAGTGAGTCAATAGAGCGAGGGTGTATACAGTGGTGTGAAAAACTATTTGCCCCCTTCCTGATTTCTTATTCTTTTGCATGTTTGTCACACAAAATGTTTCTGATCATCAAACACATTTAACCATTAGTCAAATATAACACAAGTAAACACAAAATGCATTTTTTAAAATATGGTTTTTATTATTTAGGGAGAAAAAAAATTCAAACCTACATGGCCCTGTGTGAAAAAGTAATTGCCCCCTTGTTCAAAAATCACCTAACTGTGGTGTATCACACCTGAGTTCAATTTCCTGATTACTGCCACACCTGTTTCAATCAAGAAATCCCTTCAATAGGAGCTGCCTGACACAGAGAAGTAGACCAAAAGCACCTCAAAAGCTAGACATCATGCCAAGATCCAAAGAAATTCAGGAACAAATGAGAACAGAAGTAATTGAGATCTATCAGTCTGGTAAAGGTTATAAAGCCATTTCTAAAGCTTTGGGACTCCAGCGAACCACAGTGAGAGCCATTATCCACAAATGGCAAAAACATGGAACAGTGGTGAACCTTCCCAGGAGTGGCGGCCGACCAAAATGACCCCAAGAGCGCAGAGGCGACTCATCCGAGAGGTCACAAAGACCCCAGGACAACGTCTAAAGAACTGCAGGCCTCACTTGCCTCAATTAAGGTCAGTGTTCACGACTCCACCATAAGAAAGAGACTGGCCTGCAAAAGCGGCCTGCATGGCAGATTTCCAAGACGCAAAACCACTGTTAAGCAAAAGAACATTAGGGCTCGTCTCAATTTTGCTAAGAAACATCTCAATGATTGCCAAGACTTTTGGGAAAATACCTTGTGGACTGATGAGACAAAAGTTGAACTTTTGGAAGGCAAATGTCCCGTTACATCTGGCGTAAAAGGAACACAGCATTTCAGAAAAGAACATCATACCAACAGTAAAATATGGTGGTGGTAGTGTGATGGTCTGGGGTTGTTTTGCTGCTTCAGGACCTGGAAGGCTTGCTGTGATAGATGGAACCATGAATTCTACTGTCTACCAAAAATCCTGAAGGAGAATGTCCGCCATCTGTTTGTCAACTCAAGCTGAAGCGATCTTGGGTGCTGCAACAGGACAATGACCCAAAACACACCAGCAAATCCACCTCTGAATGGCTGAAGAAAAACAAAATGAAGACTTTGGAGTGGCCTAGTCAAAGTCCTGACCTGAATCCAATTGAGATGCTATGGCATGACCTTAAAAAGGCGGTTCATGCTAGAAAACCCTCAAATAAAGCTTAATTACAACAATTCTGCAAAGATGAGTGGGCCAAAATTCCTCCAGAGCGCTGTAAAAGACTCATTGCAAGTTATCGCAAACACTTGATTGCAGTTATTGCTGCTAAGGGTGGCCCAACCAGTTATTAGGTTCAGGGGGCAATTACTTTTTCACACAGGGCCATGTAGGTTTGGATTTTTTTTTCTCCCTAAATAATAAAAACCATCATTTAAAAACTGCATTTTGTGTTTACTTGTGTTATATTTGACTAATGGTTAAATGTGTTTGATGATCAGAAACATTTTGTGTGACAAACATGCAAAAGAATAAGGAATCAGGAAGGGGGCAAATAGTTTTTCACACCACTGTATATATAGTGTTGTGGCAGAGTTTTATGTCAAGTGAAGTTTCAGTGGTCATGAACGACTGGTTGATTCCTCCAAGTGTTCGCTTTTACAGCATACACTGAATCTAAATCTGCAACCGAGGTGCAAAGAGATCTTTCTGTTAAGTTTAACATGCCGTGTTGAGATAGAATTCCTTCTTGTCACGTTATTTCAAAATAGTTTGATAAATATCAAAATCGACTGGTAGTGTGAAAGACTTGTTTGTTAGACCACTGACAACCGCAGAAACACTGGAAAATAACAGGGTGAGACAAGCAGTAGACATTCAACACAATGTTATCCACAAGAGTTAAACATGTCAAACTGGATTGTTCACTGAATTATTATATCACCTATATAAAATGCAAATCCATCCATCCATCCAGTATCCAACCCGCTATATTCCAACTACACTGTCACGGGGGTCTGCTGGAGCCAAATCACAGCCAACACAGGGCGCAAGGCAAGAAACAAACCCCAGGCAGGGCGCCAGCCCACTGCAGTAAAATGCAAATAGTGTATATATTTTTTAAGAATAACTTAGCTGTTTTTCGGTTAATTGAACTGTTAAATGGAATCCAGAGAATGTTAAACTCTTTGCAAACTCATTTAGAAAAATGTATTGTTAATGGTGGCGGTCATTTATAAAAAGTTATTCTTTTAAATGTTATTCAATAGAGTAAATAAGCTACATTAATTAATTTTTTTTTAACTCCTTCATTCCCTAACCGCTGCCATGAGTCAAATGGCAACATTACGAGACTTTTCATACTATGCTTTCAAAAATCATATCCTCGTAGCAGCACCTCAACAAATTGTCTTTCCCAGCTTTACTTAGCATTTCCACTGGCACTAAAACATCTCAGAAATGTTTTCCGTTTTGAAAGATAATAGTTACTTTAGGTTCAATTTCCAGATACGTTCTGTGCGGAGTTTGCAAGTTCTCCTCGTGTCCGTGTGGGTTTCCTCCCACACTACAAAGACAGATTAGGTGAATTGGCGGTGCTGTTTGTGTGTGTGTTTATTCTGAGGTGGGATGGGATTCTGTCCAAGGATATAGGTATAGGCCCCAGCTGCTCCATGATTCTGCTCTGAATAAACAGATTTGGAATAAGGATAAACAGTATTATTTTAACAATATGTTAATTTCCCACTTTTCTCTTTTATTATTAACCAGTAATGGTGTACTGCACGATAACGTGCCATGAATACACTTGACTTGAGCAGTCCTAGTTTTCGTCCTCTTTCTCTGTACATTTAGCATTCGTTGGCTCAGAGGTTGATGCACTTCCTGCTTCCTGAGCAGCTCTTTTCTCCACCCTAGCAGCCCACTTCTTCTCTTCTTTCGTCGGCATCTTTTCACGTTAAAATTGATTAAGTCAGTGTTTGTGTTGCAATCACTTACTACGTTTTCTTTAATTTTTCACTTAAGTCTTCTATCTGCCTCAAGAATGACTTAAGATATGAAGAGGTAGGGGAAGTGATGGCGAAGGTGGTAGGGATGAGAACAGTGCCCGTACGCATGCGCCGCACAGCAGATGCCGAGAGTTGATTCTACAATAGAATAAAATAAGAGGAGTAACCTTAGAGGTCAATCATCACCCCAAAAGCGGATAGTAGACATCATGTAGTATATGTGTACCAAATTTCAGGTCAATAGTTTAAATGGTTTGTAAGCTACAGATGATTTAAAGTCCTTGACAGACAAACAAACAGCCATGGTAGCATATTATATAAGAAGATATTAGGATAATAAGTATATTAGATGATGAAACCTCAAACACAGCTGACTAGTAGACACTGACGACTCAAGTCATAATGACCAGTAGATCCTGATGATTCAAGTGAGGAATAAAAATATTATATAAATAAATAACATATACATATATGTATATACACACACACACACACACACACACAGAGTATATAAATAAATAAAAGATAACCTCTTAATTTTCATGTGAGAAAATATGCTCAAAAGAAAGCAATCACTAACTTTTTTTTTTTTTTAAATAAACTATATGCCCATTGTTTCATCTCTTTATGGCACCATTGACACTTTGATAATAATCATCCTCTTGTGTTCCGGAAAGGAACAGATTTCCTACTTTGGGTCCCCAAATTAATAAGTTTAAGAACCCCCAATATAGACATTTCATTGAACTCTGGGTATGTTTTCTGTTAAATAGTAATGAAGATGACCCAGATTACAAGCAGGAATTCTGCTAATGTTTAGAAAACCTGTATTAGTTTTGAGGCGTGTTTGGCACCTAACACCTCCAATAACATGAGCAGAGTAAAATATGGTTTTAGTGGCATAACAAAACCACATGTATGATAGAAGCACTTACTGCATCTTTCTGCTGCTGCAGGATCTGCAAATACATCTTACTGAACCCAAAAAGTCCAAGAAGGTCCTGGCTGCAAAGGCTGACTTCTGCACCCTTGTTCTCATTCTTCTTTACTGAGAACTCAAGAGCCCAAGCAACAAAACTGCACCCTTCGATGACAGCCTGTCTCTCTGTGATCCCCTTTGGGGAAAATGAAACCAGAATGTGCAGAGCTTTGGTCAGATGAGTCCCACACTTTAAGCCCATGGATAAATCCTCAACTGTTGTCTTCCCACAGCGCATTAGCTCTAACAAGGCAGTCAAGCATTCCAAGTCATGGCTAAGGCTAGTCTTACAGGAGTCCGCCACGTGCTGCAGGTGTGTAGAGGCCTCTCTCCAGTGGCTACCTTTACAAAGTCTACGCAGGTTCTGCAGGGCCACCTCATATAGAACAAAGCACTTTTCCACGTCGGATGTCTTTTTACTCTGCAATAGAGGCTGGAAAATGTAACAGTCAACCTGCTTGATCAAATAACTGATATCCTGTTGACTTAAAACACACTGCTGTCCTTCATATCTGGAAGAGGCTATCTCCACATGGCGTGCCACCAAAGAAGGAAAGGTTATTGTATCAATTTCTCCAGATTCTGGAATACTTTCAAGAAGAACTAAAAATCTCACTGCTTGTAACCTTAGTGACAAGCAAATGTGAAAATCACACCCATTTCCTGCAAGGGAATCTGCATATTTCCATAGCAGGGCAAAGCAGCTCTTGACCAAAATTTTATATTCTTCTGAAACATCCACATAGGATGCTAGTTGCTCATGCAGGTAATCTCCAAACTTTCTGCATGCTTCTTGTGCATTCCGGAGAGAGAGGCTTTTCAAAAGATGGAAAAGGATCTTTTCTATGTAGAAGGGGGATTGTTGTACATTTGAATTCAAGTACCCTTGCAACGCAAAGTCAGCTAGCTTAACCAAGCACTCTAAGTGATCGGAGCTTTTAGTGCCAGCCCCAATACTGTGAATGCAGGCTCGGATTATACGGTCACACACCACACTCTGGTCGACCTTTTTCTGTCCATGGGAAGTTTCCTTTTGTACTCCATTGAGGAAGCCCTACAGTAAAACAAGGAGAAAACAACAATCATTAAGAGATTCTATAAAGCATTCAGATGGAATTAGCAAAAAAAAATGCAAGTAGCTTCTGATGGAGAAAGCTTTTCATTCCCACACGTCCCCTTCTGTATTGACTGAGCTATAAACAAAATATGAAAGTTTTCATATTTGAATAATTACTATAAGATGTGGCACTCATCTTGGAAATTCATGGTCTCTGCTTGACTAGAGTTAATTGGCTTAGTTTTTCATTCAGATAAATGTTTGTGTAAAAGACATTGTTTCCTGGTTTGTGTCGAATCTGTACAATCCACAGGGCCTCTTATACACACACGTATAAACACTTATGTTAGGGTTGTACATTTTTAAATTGTAATTAATCATGGAATTTCATTCATTTTGTCTTGATTAATCACCTGTTCAACCAAGGTGGTTGTGGTTACTCTGCGATGACCAGTAGTCTCTTGGGAATGTCACTGAACTTCTTAGGTGCTCAGACTGTGAAGACTTGTGGCTTTCATCTACAGTGCCTATAAATGGTATTCACCCCCGCCGACCATTTTCAAAATTTTTGTCTCTCTTTCTCTGCATCTTTATCTTCATCTACACTCACTGGCCACATTATTAAGTACACTTTGTTAGTAGCGGATTGGACTCCCTTCAGAACTGCCATAATTATTCATGGCACTGATTCAACATGGTACTGGAAACATTCCTCTGGGATTGTGGTCCATATTGACATGATAGCATCACACAGTTACTGCCGATTCGTCAACTGCACGTCCATGATGTCAATCTTTTGTTCCACCACATCCCAAATGTGCTGTATTGTATTGAGCTCTGATGACCGTGGAGGCCATTTGAGTCCAGTAAAGTTACCTTCATGATCAAGAAACCAGTTTGAGATATGTGCTTTGTGACATGGCTCGTTATCCTGCAAGAAGTACCCATCAGAAGATCGGTAAACTGCAGTCATAAAGGGATGGACATGGTCAGCAAAAATACACAGGTAGGTCGTGGCATTTAAATGATACCCAAAGTGGGTTAAGAAAATGTCCCTCACACCGTTATACCACCACCAGCAGCCTGAACAATTGATACAAGACAGGATAATCCATGCTTTCATGTTGTCAATGCCAAATTCTGACTCTACTATCCAAATGTCACAGCAGAAATTGACACTGATCAAACCAGGCAAAGTTTTCCCAATCTTCTATTGCCCAATTTGGATGTGCCTGTGCGAATTGTAGCCTCAGTTCTTAGATGACAGGAGTGGCACCGGGGTGGTCTCCCACTTCTGTAGCCCATCTGCTTCAAGATTTGATGTGTTATGCGATCAGAGATGCTCTTCTGCATACCTTGGTTGTAACAAGTGCTTATTTGAGTTACTGTTTCCTTTTAATCAGCTCAAACCAGTCTGGCTATTTTCCTCTGACCTCAATAAGGCAAATTTCACTCAGACAACTGCTGCTCACTGGATATTTTCCCTTTATGAGACCATTCTCTGTGAATCCTAGAGATGGTTGTGTGTGCAAATCCCAATACATCAACAGTTTCTGAAATACTCTGAATGTGGCTTGGTTGTTGGTGTCAGACAGGCTGCTCAAAGTCACTTCAATCCCCTTTCTTCCCCATTCTGATGATTGGCTTGAACCTCAGACGGTCGTCTTGATAACGTCTACATGCCTAAATGCATGGAGTTCCTACCATGTGATTGGCCAATTAGATATTTGCATTAATCAGATGTACCTAATAAAGTGTCCGGGGAGTCAATATCTAAACTGCTCAAAATAATTAAAGGAACACTTTGAAAACACATCAGATCTCAATGGGAAAAAGAAATCCTCCTGGATATCTATACTGATATAGACTGGGTAATGTGTTAGGAACGAAAGGATGCCACATCGTTTGATGGAAATGAAAATGATCAACCTACAGAGCCCTGAATTCAAAGACGCCCCAAAAATCAAAGTGAAAAAATTATGTGGCAGGCTAGTCCATTTTGCCAAAATTTAATTGCAGCAACTCCAAATTTTACGCAGCACTTTGTATGGCCCCTGTGTTCTTGTATACATGCCTGACAACATCGGTGCATGCTTCTAATGAGATGACAGATGGTGTTGTGGGGAATCTCCTCCCAGATCTGGACCAGGGCATCACTGAGCTCCTGGACAGTCTGAGGTGCAACCTGGTGGCATTGGATGGACCAAAACATAATGTCCCAGAGGTGTTCTATTGGATTTAGGTCAGGAAAGTGTGGTGGCCAGTCAATGGTATCAATTCCTTCATCCTCCAGGAACTGCCTGCATACTCTCACCACATGAGGCCAGAAATTGTCGTGCACCAGGAGCCACTGTACCAGCATAGGGTCTGACAATGGGTCCAAGGATTTCATCCTGATACCTAATGGCAGCCAAGGTGCCTTTGTCAAGCCTGTAGCGGTCTGTGTGACCCTCCATGGATATGCCTCCCCAGACAATCATTAACCCACCACCAAACTGCTCATGCTGAATGATGTTTCAGGCAGCATAATGTTCTCCATGGCTTCTCCAGACCCTTTCACTTCTGTCACGTGCTCAGGGTGAACCTGCTCTCATCTGTAAAAAGCACAGGGCACCAGTGGTGCATCTGCCAATTCTGGTATTCTATGGCAAATGCCAATCGAGCTGCATGCTGCTGGGCAGTGAGCTCAGGGCCCATTAGAGGACATGGGGCCCTTGGGTCACCCTCATGAAGTCTTTCTGGTTGTTTGGTCAGAGACATTCACACCAGTGGCCTGCTGGAGGTCATTTTGTAGGGCTCTGGCAGTGCTCATCCTGTTCCTCCTTGCCCAAAGGAGCAGATACTGGTCCTGCTGATGGGTTATGGACCTTCTATGGCCCTCTCCAGCTCTCCTAGAGTAACTGCTTGTCTTCTAGAATCTCCTCCATGCCCTTGAGACTGTGCAGGGAAACACAGCAAACCTTCTGGCAATGACACGTATTGATGTGCCATCCTGGAGAAGTTGGACTACCTGTGCAACCTCTGTAGGGTCCAGGTATCGCCTCATGCTACCAGTAGTGACACTGACTGTAGCCAAATGCAAAACTAGTGAAGAAACAGTCAGAAAAGATGAGGAGGGAAAAATGTCAGTGGCCTCCACCTGGTAAACCATTCCTGTTTTGGGGGTCATCTCATTGTTGCCCCTCTAGTGCATCTGTTGTTAATTTCATTAACACCACAGCAGCTGAAACTGATTAACAACCCCCTCTGCTACTTAACTGACCAGATTAATATCCCATAAGTTTCATTGACTTTATGCTATACTCTCATTAAAAAGTGTTCCTTTAATTCTTTTGAGCAGTATATTAAAAAAAAAAAAAAGCAAAGTTGGCTGATTCAACAAAAACACTGCTTCCTATTTATTAAAAAGATATTAAGTACAATAGTATATCTACATATCTGCTAAGAAAGTACATTACAATGTGATTAGATTGTCAATTTAATTCAATTGTATTAATATTGTGAGGTAAAAATGGCACAAAAATCTAAAAAATGTGACATTACTGGAAAAAGAAAATCAGCTGAAAGTTGTTTAAGTTCTCGATATCTGTCAATAAAAAAAAGCTGTAGCAAATGGGGCTGTTCTAACACACCATGCAAGAGCCATCTTCCTAGTTCTACAAGATTCATGAATATTTTACTAGATGACAATGCATAATCTATGGGAGGTTCCTATAACCCCCGTAAGTAGAATTGTATGGGTATATTCTTGCCATTTCTAACAGCTTTGAGTAAACATTATTCTTCATTTAGTGACAGCCTTGCCATGTGTAAGGTGTAGAGGCACACAGTTTTAAACTGTGCTCATACTTGATGGCCTATGGGCTCATTGAATGTGTGAAGTAACACGTAAAGAAAATACGCTTATTTAAGCATAAAGCCATGCGCTTTTAGCGTACAGAAGAATAACTTTTAAGTCTAAAAATAACTAAAGATCCTCAAGAAAAGCCAAGTTTAAACAAGATACATGTTTCCTTTTTTTTTTTGCTTTTTATTCTACGTGTGTAACTTTTTTATTCTTGTGTGGATTATTTGCTTTTAACTTTCACTAAAATATTTTTAAAACAAACTTTTGGACTGCGAGATTTCTTTTGACACGTGTATTATCCGTGCTTGACTTCACCTTACGATTCGGTGGCTACACACCACATCTTTTTCTCAACTCAGCACCAAGAAAAGATCATGCACAGAGTTACAGAGCTTGTCATGCATGCAAATGAAGCCCATTGGCAGAACAGTACCACTAGAAATACATCCAGACGGGATCTGGGGTTGAAGAGCCATTTGAGTTCATATATTAATCAACACATTCCTATTTCAATACCCTTTGCTAAACACCACAAGTAGCTAAAATAAATGCACTCTGATCTTCAAGGGTGAAACACCCCCATTTATGCAGCCCAGACTCCATTCCTCAATTACATACATATTTAGGCACAGTGGATTCAGAAAGTACTCAAACCGCTTCACTTTCTGAACACTTTGTGATGTACATTTAATTTAAATCGATGAGTTTACCATTTCTGCCCATCAATCACCAATCAATAACCCAGAATGACAAAGTGAAAACATGTTTTCAGAAAAATTAGCAAATTTATGAAATATCAAAAAACGAAATCTCTACCGAGTATTCATACCCTTTGCTTTACACTCTCCAATCCCCCACATCTGCTTTAAAATTTCCCATCGTGATGCGTCTAGTACTTGGAGTCCACCTGGGGCAAATTAAACTGATTGGACATCATTTAGAACGGGGAACACGCAGGGCAGCCATGAATGATTAATCTATCGACTAATTTTGACTAAATAATTTAAGTAGACATATGAATGTGTGGTATTTAAATATTGAATAATTTTACAAATAGAATTTGAAAACAAGGGCGGCGCGGTTGTGCAGTGGTAGCGCTGCTGCCTCGCAGTTAGGAGACCCGGGTTCGCTTCCCGGGTCCTCCCTGCGTGGAGTTTGCATGTTCTCCCGTGTCTGCGTGGGTTTCCTCCGGGCACTCCGGTTTCCTCCCACAATCCAAAGACATGCCGGTTAGGTGGATTGGCAGTTCTAAATTGGCCCTAGTGTGTGGGTGTGTTTGTGTGTGTCCTGCGGTGGGTTGGCACCCTGCCCAGGATTGGTTCCTGCCTTGTGCCCTGTGTTGGCTGGGATTGGCTCCAGCAGACCCCCCGTGACCCTGTATTCGGATTCAGCGGGTTAGAAATTTGAAAACATCAGGATATGAAAAAATTAAACTAATTCTAAAATAAGACAAAATTCAATAATATTTAAATTAAAAAGGCTTAAAAGAAGAAAAAATAATTATGAATTAAATAATGGACTTATTAACATAACTAGATGTCTGCAGTCAGACTTGAATCCAGGCCAAATAATTAGGCATGTTTGGTTGTTATAGTCCACATTGTTACAATGAATCCACTCCCATACTCATTTTGCATGTATTTTAGAAAAATCCACCTTAAATTAATTCATAGACATGAATACAGCTTCTAGGCATATTTGGCATAAACCAGCTTAATAGATTGTAAAATATAAATGATACCAACTGGAATATTGCAGAAAAGGGGCAACTCATTTATCTTGAGGAGTGAGGTAAAACTAATATTCTATACATTTACAGCCACAGTGAATTAATGAAGTTAACTTAAACCTTTCACTAGCCGTTAATTTTTGCATTGCTGAATTTGGTACAGCACTGCCCTTTGGCTGAAGGGGCCAGGACTTTTTTTTTTTTTTTAATTCCTGTGGCTTATTATTACCATAATCACATTTAAATCATCATTTATCTACTAAATAATTAAACAATACAGTCATCTATGCGTGTCCACTCCCACAGAGCAATCTAATCGGTCAGTTTGGCTTTGGCAATGGGATGGACAGAGGAACTGCAACTGCAAGACACAGGAGGAGGAAAGAAAACATAGGAGGCACACTGGCAGAGGTGCCCTTAAAAACAAAGTATCAGTTTCTCTTCTTCACCCACAAATTAATCCTTAGAAAAAGGAGTTGTACTTATTATTGCTTGTTTTGTTATAATCGACATGTGTAGGATGTTTCTAGTACTTCAGTTTTTTGCTTCAGCCATCTCTGAAGGGCGGTGGAGGGTGTCAGCGGGATGGAAACTTTTTTTCTTTTTTTGAAGTTTTCTAATCCTGTTGCTAATGTGGAACAAAAATGAGACTTGGTGATCATAATCATTTGGGGGGTAATATAGTTACTGGACATAAAGTGTTTTGGTATTCTGTCCACATTAAACATACAGCCTCAGTCTTAGTAGTATGAAAGGGTTAATATATTTCAGAACTTGTTCAAGCATATCAGGAAACCAGATAAAGGTTAAGTGGACAACAAAGAACAAGAAGGTTCTGGGTGAGGGTTCAAGACATTGGCTAACTAGCATGTACCCAGTAAGACTTGACAGATGTCACATACACAGGAACTCAAGAAGTACTGGAGAGTACTGCAAGGTCAAGACTATAGTAAAATGAGACTTTTATTTTGGGGTATGTAAGCTGGTTATGCTCTCTGCTGTAACCATTCCATGTTTCTTGAGCCAATCAAAATGAATGCAAGCTAGTCAACCAATCAGTATGCAGTTATTCAGTACTGTTAATCAAATTGTTACCTAGAAGAATGACATTCTGTCTCTTTCTGGGACGGTCCCTTAGTACAACATAGATTGCTTTAACAGAAATACTCCCTCTTCAAGCATATGCTGAAGAGAATATAAAAGACCCAATGAACAACTTTCATCCTGACTCAAAGTGGTCCTGGTTGAGTACAAATTTCTTTAATATTTCCAATTTATTCTTCGCCCCTCACACTTCACTTTCTTCTCTCTAAAAAAATAAATATCCCAGGAGGCAAAAATGTCACCTCAAAAACAATGAAAGTCTGAGAAGCAGGCTTAACAGGAACGCGCTCAATAAATGGAGCACAGGTTATGAGAGGTTCACACATGCAGATACCAAGGAAAGGCACTGGAGGTTCATGTAGGGCAAGAAATAACGGGTATTTTTTTTTTTTTTAATAATTCTATTAACTGTTTGACAGGTAGTATGGCTACTTATTTATAAAAACAGTGATGAGCACTGATGTTTGTTCATTTTAAATTCTTGATGTTAGTCAGCAGTTTTTCACTTGTTCCTCTACTAGATACCTTTTGCAACCTACCAGATAAGTTTGCAATAATAATCCATCAAAAGCGTGTGTTAAATGTTCTTTGCAACACAAAATGGAGCTCTCCCAGAACAGTTCTTTACATGAAAAAAAACTATTTGAGACAGGAGGTGAAGCAAAGATGAGGAAGAAAACATTGAACATTTCATAGGTGACATTCAGTAGAACTCACATGTGGCATTTACAGGGCATTCAAATATAGGAAGACAAGGGCACCTGGATGGTTACCAGCCCGTCATCCAAGAACGTGGAAAGAGCCCAGAACGATTTTACTTAAGACCTGCATATCTACTTAAAATTAAAAAACAGAATTTTGCTGAGCTGCACAACCTGCACGTTTGGTAATGTTAACTGCAGAAGACCTGACCACAATTACATTTAAAACATTAAAATCATATACACAAATGCATACAAACATTGTTGTTATGACTGGCTGTTTTGTAACCTTACAACCTGTGGACAGAAACACTCTTTGAATTTTGTTAACATGTGGAAAGCATAAATTTGACTTTAAGAGCGCTGGCTGTCAAAATGTTTTATGGACCTCAGCAGATCAACATTAGTGAGGCCTTCACCTTCTTTATTTTCAGTTACTGTGTGATGGACGCATGTTGTTTATGTGTTGGTAAACTTTGTGTCTTAATATTGTTTGGTTGCTAATCAAGGAAAAAAGAAAATAATTAAATGATTTAATTCCTTTATCCTGTCAAAGCAGAACTTGTCTAAAAATATATAGAAATAGTAACAGTCCTAGTACATGTGTGAAAAGTACACCACACACAGCTTAAATGACTTCAGTTTGAGCACTCCTGTCCACAGTCTGTTTGGGTTATTTAGTCACCACTGATATGGATTGCTTCTACTTTGATGATTAATTGTGGTACAAAATTAAACTTTTTTTGAAATTTCTAAAGTCATATCCTCAGCTGCTACATTTTAGCCTAATTCCCTAACTGAAGTCTTACAGCTAATTTGTCAACCAGGTCCTTCCCTTCAACTCAAGCCAGACGTTTAGTTACACAGAAGTAGATCTCATTTTCTGAAGTCTACTTTCCATGTTTTATGAGGTTTTTATGAAGCACTGAGATTTCATGATTGATACTTGTTACTAGGACCTATGTTTTTCAGTAAGCTGGATTTACATTTGCACCTGAACACTGGATAGCTGCTTTGAAAACCTCAACAACTTCCAGAATATAGTAATCTCTTAATTTCATTGCCTATTCCTTACCATGTTAGTTAAATTAAATGCCTCTAAAACTGCCTCTTTTAAAGAAAGACTACACCAAGACCACCTCTTCTCAGAACATAAATCAATACAAGACTTTATAAGTCGCTAGCAAGAACACACTTTTGTATTGTGTCATGATGTTTAAAAAAACCTCTTATAGCGGTGAAGATAAATTCAGCCTCACATTTGGTTGAAGTTACGCACAAGTCTTTTGACTGGGTAATAAAATTAAACCTCTTTAGTCTTGAGCAGACAAGGTCTTTTTTTTTCTGTCCTCGCTGGCCACTGGACCTTACCTTTTATTCTATATTAATTAGTGTTGCCTAACTATTTTTTAATTTTTTCTTTATTTTAATTCTTACTTTGTCTTTTTATTCTCTTTTCTTCGTCATGTAAAGCACTTTGAGCTACATTTGTATGAAAATGTGCTATATAAATAAATGTTGTTGTTGTTTATTTCTTTCTTCATCCTGTAAAGAAAGCACTTTAATCTCCATCATTTGTATGAAAACGTGCTATAGAAATAAATGTTGTTGTTGTTCCCTATTCCAAAGTCTTATTCTTAAATGCATTAATAAGATGAAAAAGATTCATTTGAAGAGTGTATTAGACACTACATGATGCTGGAGGAAATTAAGAGGATGTGTAAGCCAGAAAGCACTTCTCCATACTAATTTTCATGTGAATCTAGAACAGGGGTCTCCAACCCGTCACTCACGAGCTACCCCTTTCCAAGTAGCGCGCCAAAGAGTTAATGAATCCCACATAAATTTGAAACTGGATTAGTCAAATTAGGTGTGGGTGATCTTTCCAAAAAATCATATCACGATTTACAATCTGAACTACAGTCTCTCTTTTTCAATGTGGAATAAACTTAAGAGAATATCCAGACCCAAACCCATCAAGACCTAAGTAACACTTTATTTTAAATATCAAACAAAGCTGAATTCAATTGTTTCCTCGTTCGCTAGCTAAGTGGAGTTAAGGAACTGGCGAGTGAGTGAGGAAGGCCCCTCCCCTCGGCCCGCTGCATGGTTCTCGGATTCGCAGAAATATGTTGGTACTGCAAGCAAACTATGATACATAGCAAAATGATAGAAGTCACAAAATAAACCAGAATGCTCAAGCAAATTATAGAAAAGAAAAGACTCCGATCTAAATCCGTTAAGTAGTTCTCTCTTGAAAAGCGGACAGATATGACAGACAGACATTGGATTTTATATATTCGTAAACCTTCAAAAGAATGTGCAGTTAAAGTCTCAACAGCTTTCTCAGCATTTCTGGAGCTTAGTAGAGCCACATAACTATAAGAATTTTCACCATGCGGCTCTGAAAATGTCTGCTTTGTTTGGGTCTCCATACCTCTGCGAGTCTGACGTGAATGTCATGAAATCCAAGTTCAGAACAAGACTGACAGATGAACACTGAAATGACTCCACAAGAGCAAACCCGAGTGGCTCCACTCCACCATACACCTGCCTCTCTTGTTGACTCCATGCAGGGCCAGTCATCTGACTAACTAAAAAACACGTCACACATGCAACTGGACCTGTGAATAAAGTGACACAGTGACATGGAACAAAATGACAAATGAAGTCATATCTGTGCATTTGGAATGGCATTGTTTGGTTTTGACAGCATTCATGTTCTAATTCAATAGTGTGAGATACACTAGAAAATGCATACAGACGTACAAGATGCACTTGCAGATGAACTACATAATTTTTTGTGATGTTTTAATGCAAAATGCGAGTTGTGGACACCAACATTTTATAAACGTTCAGGCAAAACAAGCTTATTCAATTTGTTTGGGTGGAAATAAGCTATGAGAATAAACTTTAGAAAACAGGAGTAGCTCTCTGCCATTTTCATTTTGTAAAAGTAGCTCTCAGGAGAAAAAAGGTTGGAGACCCCTAATCTAAAACATCTACTTAACGCCAAGTTTCCAAATATGGTAATGAGAGAGCTGAACCCTTACAGGTTCATAGGCTCACAAACAGAGTAGAGTGAAATTCTTAAATGCATGTTCCAATAACAGAACACCACATTCTGGCGACATGATTACCAAGTAAAACTATCTTACCTCAAGGGCGGCATGGTGGCACAGTGGTAGAGCTGGTGCCTCGCAGTGAGGAGATCTGAGTTCGCTTCCCAGATCCTCCCTGCATGGAGTTTGTATGTTCTCTCCGTGTCTGAGTGAGTTTCCTCCGGGTACTCCAGTTTCCTCCCACAGTCCAAAAACACGCAGGTTAGGCGCATTGGCGGTCCTAAATTGTCCCTAGTGTGTGCGTGCATGCGTGTGCCATGCCCGGGATTTGTTCCTGTGTTGGCTGAGATTGTTAGGCTATAGCGGGTTGGATAATTAATGACTGACTGACTGACTGACTGACTGACTGTCTGTCTTACCTCAATGTTTATCTTCATTACCTGCAATAACCAACTACCTTACTAGATACCAAATGAGCATAATGGACTAAAAGATCTCCTCTGTTTTATAAAACATGATACTGATTCTGCTGATGAATGATGGCTGAGCTTACTGCCACATATTCTCTCATATTTTGTAGTTAACTCAAAGCTTTGGTTGCCAAGTCTGAAATGCTACCATCCACCCAGCACTTCTAAACAGATCAGACACTATCTGGATAAACTCAAGCAAATTCGTGATCATATTAGAATGATGCGCTTTGTGCTTTTTTTTGGTACGAGTTATCTTCATCTTTTGGCTGCTCCAGTTAGGGGTCACCACAGCGGATCATCTTCTTCCATATCTTTCTGTCCTCTGCATCTGGATCTTTGGCCAACAGTATTCCAATTTCCGACAGCACCCTGTTGACTAACAGTACTGGTGGCGGTCGTTGTTAACCTGGGGCTCGAACAATCTGGTATGGAAATTTGTATTGTTGTCCACATATTGATTTGGCAAAATTTTACACCAAATGCCCTTCCGGACGTAACCCACCCCATTTATCCGGGCTTGGGACTGGCACAAAGAAACACACTGGTTTGTGAATCCACCCCACTATAAAGGGGTTTAGAATGGCTTGCCTGTCTTTGGTAGGATACAAAGGGAGCAAGCAATACATTGTGAAAATTTTCTTTAAACTACATTCCAGGAAATTCAAAAGTAATCTGTAACCTTTTAAGACGGACAAAGGGAAAACACCCTTCAGATCAAACACAACAAAAACATAAACTGCATACTTGCTTAAAGTGTACTTTAGTATTGACTGCTGACTCATACCACAAAATGAAGGCGTCAAGAAAATTTATCAGCATTTGAATTTCAAGTTCAGTATAGTTTATGAGTGCTAGTGAAGAACAGCTTTTCAGTAAACTTACTGCCCAATCTGTGCTAATGTATAAATGGCATGACAAAGACAGAGTGTTAGCCAAGTTTATTCCACGCTTTGCAGATGAACAAAAGGCATTGAAAAGGGCACAAAAAGCCATTTACAGAGGTTTGTATAAAAGAGCATAGCACAGAACATTCTCCAGAAAAGGAAATGTGATTGTATATACCAGGCACACATTGGCAGTCACTGAACCCATAGGCTTGACTGAACTATATAATGCCAAAGCACAACGGGTATAAAACAGAATCAAAGCATTACTTTGCAGTGCCCAACAGGGTAAAACTTAGCAATGGGAACAGGGTTTTAAAAAAAAAAAAAAAAAAGTGCAATAAAAGAAGAGACATTAAAGTAAAGGCTGCAGAACACATTCATTTCTTCATTTAGCCCAGTGCCTTGAATGAAAAGTTCACTCATTTTCAAGTTGAAGTTATTTCTTCTAAAATATGCTATACAAGCATTTATCATGTGAAATTGTGGTCTAAAGTTAACCGATTTCTAAAAATTAAAATATCTTGTCCAGACTGGCACTTTGCATTGTAGGCTATTGGGCTTGGAGGAAAAGATTAAAAACAAATACACCTGGACAGTTCAAGCCTAAACAGTTGTTGAGAATTGATCTGTGTCTTGCAGTTATACACACACACACACACACATGTAAAATAGCTATACGTGCCATTTTTGAACTACAAAATAAATAAATAACACTAATATGAGATTCAGGCATTCTAAAAGAAGACCAGCCGTGCAGTTAGTCTACTTCTGCAATGACCTTTCACCTCCTGGAGGTGTGCTTTTCTCCCAAGAGACAAAAATCACAGTAAAATGATTGTGCTACATGTTATTGTTTTGTTTCGATTTACTTTGGTATTTATATGAGAATTCACACAAGCAAATAGTAACATTCTTACCATGAGAAAAAAAAAAGCACCAGGAAGAAGTGACAAAATGACTATTTCCAGATCCATTTTGTTGTCACAGACATGCATCAGAAACACAGAATGTGCATGTCATTACTTGACAACAGTCTTAGCTTGAAAAGTTTCACATATTTGGTAAGTTTTTAAGCTTGTCCTCTGTGCCCCATACGCTCCTTTGTAAAGCATCAGAGCAGGCTAAACATATTTATAGAAACCGTTCGGCTTTAGAACATAGTTTTGCATGGCAAATGTATATATAGCAATGTTTGTGAAAAAATGACTGGCTTGAAAAATACCAAATTTATCCATTAACTGGCAATAATGTACTGTATTCCCAAACCCATTACAATGGCAGAGATGCTGTATGACCCGAGGATGTTATTGACTTTGATCTATAAATATAAAAATCAAAAACTACAGCCCCTCTACCTGTAACTGTGTGTGAAGATTCTCTGCATCCTTCAGAGTGCTTGTGCAGCTGTTTAGCTCATCTTGCTTAAACCACCTCATGACCAAAATGCACTTCAGCCTGAAATAAGAAGATAGCGTTATAACAGGGCACAGAACATATTATTAACAAACAACTCGCAAGAACATTTTTTTCATACATTTCACAATTATCCTAAAACAACTTAAATTAAGCTGCTTCCCTAATTTTAAATTACATAGTTGAAAACATCAGTTTAATAATTTGTTCAGAGCATCCATTTCTTCAGCACAGCAAAGAAAACTACAGTGTATAACGGTTGTCACCATTGCTGGTTTTAGACATAAATTGAGAACAATACTTTACAGGTGCAGCCTCTACAGTCACATTATGAAGATGGAAAAAGAACAGACTAAAGACATCTGGACGCCCACGCAAGATACACGTACCTGTGTGGCTGGTTCAACGCCGAGCTATGAGGCTGGGCTTCAATAATGCAGGCAACCTAGATCTGTCTTTGCTA
Source organism: Polypterus senegalus (assembly GCF_016835505.1). NCBI lineage: Eukaryota > Metazoa > Chordata > Cladistia > Polypteriformes > Polypteridae > Polypterus > Polypterus senegalus. The sequence goes on along the minus strand of NC_053156.1, from coordinate 19,738,952 downwards.
CATGGCAGAACTAAAGCACTATCCTAATGCCCTAGATCTCCTGCAGATCATCTCAAAGGGCCCTGTTATATGGTTCTGCCGGATAACGGGCACTGCGCCATTTCAGCAGCCAAGTACCTTAAACGCCTATCTACGGGCAACGATGGGCAGTAACATACGCAGTAAAACATCAACACTTGAACACTGCAATGCAATCGAATAAACCTCTTGATCCCTTCTGAATTTTTAAAAGACGTATGCATGAATTTCACCTACAAAACTTGACCAAACGATTTTAGATGTATATCGTTAGTTTGTACGTTTACGTTTGTGAAAGCTGGGCCCGGTGATATATGCACTCTGTGCTAGCCTCCGAGACTTAAACCCCAAAAGACAAACATTGTCCGTCACCACGTGGCGTTGTTGTCGTCGTCGTCGTCGTCGCCGAATACAAACAAACAAACCAGCAATAACACCTCAAGAGAGAGCAAATCGTACAATTACAGGCGGACTATTCGATACGCTGGGGGAGTTTTGCCATCAGCAAAGCAATTTAAACCCGAAACGCTCGGCTACACACCTCACTCCCAGGGAAGCTTCAATACAGTCCGCTCAAACACTGCCTTCACTTATGATTTCCTTTATTTTTCCTTTCTTCCTTCACACCGAGATAATTTTCGACGACTGTTTATCGGCGAAAAGAAGAATATATAAACGTCATAAACTCACCAGCGCTACGCTCGCGCTCCTTCAACGTTCAAAAAATAGAAACGTCCAATCAGACGGTCGTAACGCCGCTCACGTCCATGTCGCAAGGCATCGTGGGAAATGTAGTTTAATATAGAAGCGTAAAAAAAAGAGTGAATACAGTATCTCTCACTCTCAGCCACATGCACGCTCAGCCACAACAGAAAGTGCAACCGAGCCTCAAGCAGCAACTTAATTTTTGAGGCCAACGCGAACGGTAAGTTAAGTTTTATTATTTCTTTTACCGAATTATATAGTTACATGTTTTATTTTATTTCTTGCCATACACACATTATTGCAGTGTAAATGTTTTGGTCAAGTGCGTTAAGTAACTTCTTTCTTTGATGACTGGAGTGAGTTTGTTTTCAGTTACGGCGACTACTCACGTTATCTTACCGTTACATGGACACATGTCTACGACTTTTAAGATATCAGAAGCATATTTAAATTCGTGTGAATTAAAGTGATGTAAAAATGTTTATTAAGCTTATTAATAAAACAAAATTGTGTTGTTTCTTTGTGCTTTTACAGATGCATAAGACGTGAGGCTATTGTGCCACAGCAGTGCACGAATTGTTGCACTTTGTATCATTGTCCACTATGCCCTGCCCTACAGTCTATGAGGTTGGCAAGAATCCAACAGCATTTAGATGGACATTTAAAAAATGCAATCATTTTTGAAGGTAATGCAAGGTGGATTATTACAATATAACTAGGGTGACTGAATAATTAATGTGCAAAAATGCACTGAACTCTTGCATGTTAAAGCACAAAAAACCTGAAACCTTTAGCCAGACATGAGAAAAATATTCTTTTAAAAATTTGGCAAGAGTCCCCCATGTAACAGAGTCAGTTTTCAGTCTACTTTAAGGCATTGTGCAGACATGGAAAAAAATCACTTAAGGTACTGTAAATTTACTGGACATGATATAGCCAACATAATAGCCACAATAGTCCCATTGTTTAGCATCTGAATGCTTTGTTTCAAGATTAATTTACTGACTTGTTACCTTTTACTGGTTCTTATTTATAACAGATAAGAGAATATGTCGTTGCCATCTGCCATGTAGGTCTGAGGGTCACTACCATTGTCCGTTTTGCATGAAGACAATACTTAGAAGAAACAGTATGGAGTGTCATCTAAAAATATGCTCAAAATCTGCATTTGAGCCTTCCCACAGCCTACTTTTTCCAGCGCTAGAATCTTCCCTCGACCTACCTGTTATGGCACAAGAACCTTCCCATAACATACCGCTACCAGTACAAGAGCCCTCCCCAGCTAATGAGCTGGGTCCAGAAAACGGTTCTAAAAAAAGAAATACAACAAAGTGCCCTCATTGCTCATTAGATTTGCTCAAAAAGAATTTGGACACACACATCTTAAGAAGACATGCAGACCTCGTATCCCAGGATGTAACACTCCTGTCTCATCTTTCCAGCATTTGTGTTGATGTATCTAATGGAGTGTCAGTAGTTCAACGAACTGGCCATGGTTTTTCTGTTCCGGTCCATGTACAAAGGAAGACAACAGGCAACATTCATCATGTTAAATGTGAACTGGAGGAATGCTGCCAATTCCACCTTTTGGCTCAGAGAAGTGGATTGCCTTTTAGTCAGTGTGAACATCTCCGCTCACTTGATTATTGCCATGACACTGCTTTTGAAGATATCTTAAATCCCATTGTTCTAGATGAAATGGTGGCCCTTAAATTTTTTGGGAATGAAAAGAAAGCAGTTTGCCTAAAACGGCAAAAAGCAGCACAGGCAGCTTGTGTCCCATTTTCTGTTTTGGTGGAATTTGGTGGCTCCAATAAGCAGATTACGCTATCCATACATGAGCCTACAATACATTTTTATAGCCGCCTCGGTAGAGTCATGGTCTGCTATAATTTGACTGATGGCACTTGGCACTGTCCCTGTGCAAAGGCTTGCACATCCTGTACTCACAAAAACATTGGTAAATGGCACTTGTTTCAAATTAATAGAGACTTGTTCAAGACTGGACCATCTAAATCAGCAGATGCACAAACAATACAAGGGGGTATTTATGTGCCCAACATTGATTTGCAAAGAAGTGTGCAATATGTCTTTGATGAAAAAAAAATACCAGCTTTCCTCCCAGATGAAATAAGCAAACCCAAGTCATTGCTTGAGTATCCTACACAGTTGTGTCCTGTGGAAACAACATGTGCATTTTGTTCTGAACAAACTGTACTTGAAATGCCTCTGTTGGTCACAAAAAAGGCCAAAATTGCAACAATGGCAGGTGTAATGCATGGTAAGTTGAATATTCACTTAAAATGTGTGGCCTTGCATGTTTCTCCCAACAAACGGACACTTTTTGTTTTCCTTTTGTTTTTTAGATGTTTGGGTCTACACAAGAAGATGCCCAGTATGTCATGTGCTTTACAGGTACCGGGAATGGCAGGACGGACTACACAACTTTGATAATCACTTGTTTCTAAGTCTTGAACTTTGTCTGTACCTTTGACAAGGGTTGCAGGTTTGTATGAATGTGCATAAGACAGAGCTTGATTGATTAGTTTCATTTAGTTTGATTTTTATAATCTAAATTTTTCTGTTCACCCTGCTTCTCTTTCCTTCAGAATCATATTTCAACTTCTAGGGCCATCAACACTTTGGAAGGCCTCAGGGGAGTCCAATACCCAAACAGAGACAGCCTTCTCCATGGTTACTTGCATTTTGAAGCATTAACAGATAATGACTACAGTTATTCATGTGTAAACTGTGGATACCATCCCCAAATTGTTATCATGGACCTTTATAAAAAAGATGTTTTCGGCTTAGCAGGTAAAAAACATTTAAATGATGTCTCTTCATTAATGCTACATTTTATACCAGGAAAAAATCTTCCCTTATTTCCCTTTACAACAAAGTGAGTGACCTCAAAGAGCCACCTGGCGAATTCAAAGGCGAAGTGGACAGTGAACAGTTCTGGCGATCAGTTTGTCTTGAGATGGTTGCACGTGGATTCTTTCCAAGTAATTACCCACTTAAATTTGATAACTGGTTCCTAAAATGTTTTATTATATTATCTAACTTGTTATTTTAGGTTTAAAATGAAATTTAACTAACTTGTGTTTCCCGTCAGGTCGTGCACAGAACCCTTTTTCAGTGGAACCCACCTATGAGAACTGGGCTCCATGGATTGGTAAACATACAAGGAAAGCCCAAATAGTACTCAATACTGAATATGAGAAAGTAACAACTTCAAAGAGTGCTCCAGAAGAAGCGCAGATCATTAATTTATCCGAAGATCAACAACAGGAAGTGCAACCGAGCCTCAAGCAGCAACTTAATTTTTGAGGCCAACGCGAACGGTAAGTTACGTTTTATTATTTCTTTTACCGAATTATATAGTTACATGTTTTATTTTATTTCATGCCATACACACATTATTGCAGTGTAAATGTTTTGGTCAAGTGCGTTAAGTAACTTCTTTCTTTGATGACTGGAGTGAGTTTGTTTTCAGTTACGGCGACTACTCACGTTATCTTACCGTTACATGGACACATGTCTACGACTTTAAGATATCAGAAGCATATTTAAATTCGTGTGAATTAAAGTGATGTAAAAATGTTTATTAAGCTTATTAATAAAACAAAATTGTGTTGTTTCTTTGTGCTTTTACAGATGCATCCCTCCATAAGACGTGAGGCTATTGTGCCACAGCAGTGCACGAATTGTTGCACTTTGTATCATTGTCCACTATGCCCTGCCCTACAGTCTATGAGGTTGGCAAGAATCCAACAGCATTTAGATGGACATTTAAAAAATGCAATCATTTTTGAAGGTAATGCAAGGTGGATTATTACAATATAACTAGGGTGACTGAATAATTAATGTGCAAAAATGCATTGAACTCTTGCATGTTAAAGCACAAATAGTACTCAATACTGAATATGAGAAAGTAACAACTTCAAAGAGTGCTCCAGAAGAAGCGCAGATCATTAATTTATCCGAAGATCGTCTTGTGGATGAGTTAATGAAGCAGAAGGTAGATGGATTTAAGTATTTGTTACTAAATTAGTCAAGATGAAGTGTAGGGGAACTATGGTCTTTGTCATGGCATGTTTAATGACATTTTATTATTACCTGTATTAGGTTGGAGTTGTCAGAAAACTCTGCAGGGCCTGCAGTATTGATTCCAGGGGTTCACGGGTTACCTTGCCATTTGTTCCTTATTCTTTCAATTTTGAAGTGTAATTTTTCCACAGTAGAAAATACATTCATGGCTTATAATGCATAGTTATATGGGAGATTTAAAATTTGTACTACTTAAGCTGAGAGCAAAAAGCAAAAAACTTTTTTTTTAACTGTTCTTATCAAGGAGCAGTGCTTTAACTAATAGCCAAATCAGCTTTAAAATTTTATAAGTACACTTTAATTATACAGTTTCTTTAAAAGTAAGTATCTTTAATTGCATGTGTCTTATAGTAGTTGCATTTGAATTTTATTCATTTAATTTATCATTTTTCAGCCATGGCAAGCTTTTTGCCCACTGGACAGAAGAGTCCAAGGCTTTCTTGAGTGGTGAACGACAGCCTGTATTCCACCTATGCAAAAGAAAGCATGAAGAGACAGTGCAGGTAAACATTTTCAATTTAAAGAATACATTTCACTCGAACAGTAAACTTCAGAAACTCTCCCAACTGATTAAACATTAGTGCTCTGCTATAAATCTCATAGAAAGTAAAAACAGTATTAATAAGACATTGGTGGTATGGGTAACATAGCATGTCAACTTATCTGCCTAATTCATATCTTTTTGAAAGCTGGCAAAAATGCAGATATCCAACCCAGCAAAACTCAATTTAGGGAGATAACCACTATGGTACTTGTTATAGCACATTAGAAAATTGAAAACTCCTTTGTAATAAAAAGATCGTACTGGACGGTAGCGTAAATAAAAGTTATGAGATGTAGCCACAGATTATATGAATCTGAATTGGACCCTAAGGTGTTTTTGCCCCGTGTACAGAAAAATGATGTAGGTTTACTTAGCACAAAGAGAGGCCAATCAGAATGCCCCCTCCGTCTCATACAGACTCTTGACTCTTATCACTATTTGTGATATTCTGTGTTGTCTGAGGGAGTCATGACGCTTATATCAGATTGCAGTAGACTTCTGGAACTACAGAAAATGTGAGATGTCTGCACGTTATCCAAGGTGGTCCAGTTATTTTTTTCCCAGAGAGGTAGTACTGTCCTGAAACCACCATATAGCCAGATAACTGTAACTAAGTGTTATGTTTTGCAGGCACAGGAGGAATGTGAGGATGCGTCAATACCGCCAGAAGTACAAGTACAGTTTTTTATATATCAATAATAATTGCATAAAACACATTTACATAAATACACCAAATTCTTATTCCTGTCTAAGGTATCTGTCCATGCACATGCAAAAACAGCCAGTCAGTGGTGCAGTGACAGCCAACACCAATTCATTGGTCTGGTCCAGTGGCCCCAGATACTGACTATGAAAGAGGAAGATGCTGGGAAGGCTCTGCAGGAGTACGAAGCAATGAATGCAGAGGAAGATTCACTAGTTAATAGAGATGACATGACATGTAAAGTATTCTGAGCTGATACAAAAGATTATTAACGACACAGAATTGTTCTATTTGTTTTATTTTCATTTTACTCTTTATTCACACGTAAATACTGTATACGTTAAATTTAAATAATGTTAGCAAGTTATGATGGTTGCATAATTGTTTTTTTCTTGGGGTAACAGCGGGAACACTAAACTAGCATGCTCTAAACATCAGTGCTCTCGCTACGCTACCACGGCCATGATGCTAGTAATTACAATAACATGCAAGCATTTACCTTGGTTAACTTGGGGGGTATTTTTCGTACGTGGATTACACGTTTAGCCGGATGTAATTGTTGACGATTTGGCCTGATCCTGGATCTGTCGGTTTTTCGAAACTCTTGCTGGATGTGTTGTCATAGCAGCACATCCAAATCCTCAAACCTGCTCGGAGCAGGTTTGTTCTATGTAAACAAGGATTAGCTCACAAACTTAAATCAGTATCCGTGCGTGGAATTCATCTAGTCATGGCTTTGCCCTTCATGAATGAACTACTAATTGATATCGGTGTGCAAATTATAAGAAGAGAATTTCATATAGAGAGGGTTTTGCGCGATCAGCAAGATCCTTTATTGCTCCCGGAGGAAATTCTTTTCGAAAGATTCCATTTTAGCCGAGGGGATATATTGTACCTCAAAGATTTATTAGCACCTTATATTCGAAGTCAAACTAGGCGAAGTCGGGCTCTCACAACCACACAGACAGTATGCATTGCTTTGAGTTTTTTTGCAAGCGGCACTTTTTTTATATACTGTAGGCGATGCGGAAAATCTATCTAAAAGTTCAGTTTGCCAGGCAATAAAGTCTGATTGACTCTGAAATATTTCCTTCGGGTTTTCATAGTGTTTCCTGGACACCTGCGTGTGCAGACAATAAAAGAGGCGTTTCATGCCATTGCAGGTACACAGAAAAAAACGCCCACAGTTCCATAAAGAATCTCACAATCAGCCTAACATTCTCATTACCCAGGATTTCCAAATGTGACTGGGGCACATGGGACTGATCAGAGTGGAGTTTGATCAAAAATTATTTGGGAATTGTACCTCTCCTCCTGATGAATAATCAGACACAGTGTCTTCATCAAATATTTGACCTTCGTCAATATCTCGTTGGTCAGACACAAGTTCTAGGGATATGACATTCCCTGTAACTGACCCAACAAAAAAAACAATGCCCTCAGAAACAGGGCGGTGGGCATTTTGCTGGAGAGCCAATTCTTCTGCCTGGGTTAGGTCTGGACCACCTGGACCTCCACCTGTTTTTTGCTTGTCTGCCTTCTTATTAGCTTTAAAATTAATGTTTTTATATTATATATGATTCTTTATGTCAACAATTCTTTATAAATAGTTATACCAATATTTACCAGTTTGAAGTATATTCTTGTACTTCACTTTAACCTGTTCCCATGTTCTCCTTGTGCTCACGTTTGATCTGGAATTATGACATATTAAATAATAATTAATCTGACACATAGGAAATGAAACGCTGAATTCAGGAAGTACAATGCACACTACTTATCATTTAATTTGTCGGCCACTTTTTGCCAGCCGTCTTTTCTGGTTTGGGCTGGTTTTGCAGTGTTACCCCTTGTGCATATTAAATCTTGAAATTCTTCATATCCTTCGAATAAAAGGTCCTGCTCTGCTTGTGTGAAGAAAAAAAATGAGCCCGTTCTTTCGTCATTTTGTTACAGCCTATCAAAGACTTGCTGATCATGTTTTCTAGACTCAGTATTGTCAGAAGAACGAGACATAAACAGATAAAGGTTTGGGGTAGCCACCCGTATAATATGGTATCCTGGCTGCAAAGTCGTTTTTTATCAAATACACAGCACTGATGTGCATACAACTGAGTCTAGAACGAGACTGAGGGAAAAGGGAAAAAGGGCAGGCTTTTAAAGGGGAAGACAGGAAGTGAGGTCATAAGGATCAGGCACGTGTTCTTCAGTCATTGGATCAAGCCCAGACATGACATCCAAGGGGCCGGAGCTGGTAAGGTCTACTTCCATTGGCTCGGTCCCGGAAGTGACGTCAAGAGAGCTAGGTGGAATCTCTGGTCTACAGGAAAGGGAGAAAAAGAGTCAGTGCACTCTGCCACATCCCGACATGCCTCAGAACTGCCTTCACTCAAGCCCTTTAGCTGCCTCCCATACGCACGTTTGTGACAATATACACTCACCTAAAGGATTATTAGGAACACCATACTAATACGGTGTTTGACCCCCTTTTGCCTTCAGAACTGCCTTAATTCTACGTGGCATTGATTCAACAAGGTGCTGAAAGCATTCTTTAGAAATGTTGGCCCATATTGATAGGATAGCATCTTGCAGTTGATGGAGATTTGTGGGATGCACATCCAGGGCACGAAGCTCCCGTTCCACCACATCCCAAAGATGCTCTATTGGGTTGAGATCTGGTGACTGTGGGGGCCATTTTAGCACAGTGAACTCATTGTCATGTTCAAGAAACCAATTTGAAATGATTCGAGCTTTGTGACATGGTGCATTATCCTGCTGGAAGTAGCCATCAGAGGATGGGTACATGGTGGTCATGAAGGGATGGACATGGTCAGAAACAATGCTCAGGTAGCCCGTGGCATTTAAACGATGCCCAACTGGCACTAAGGGGCCTAAAGTGTGCCAAGAAAACATCCCCCACACCATTACACCACCACCACCAGCCTGCACAGTGGTAACAAGGCATGATGGATCCATGTTCTCATTCTGTTTACTCCAAATTCTGACTCTACCATTTGACTGTCTCAACAGAAATTAAGACTCATCAGACCAGGCAACATTTTTCCAGTCTTCAACTGTCCAATTTTGGTGAGCTCGTGCAAATTGTAGCCTCTTTTTCCTATTTGTAGTGGAGATGAGTGGTACCCGGTGGGGTCTTCAGCTGTTGTAGCCCATCCGCCTCAAGGTTGTGCGTGTTGTGGCTTCACAAATGCTTTGCTGCATACCTCGGTTGTAACGAGTGGTCATTTCAGTCAAAGTTGTTCTTCTATCAGCTTGAATCAGTCGGCCCATTCTCCTCTGACCTCTAGCATCAACAAGGCATTTTAAGCTCACAGGACTGCATACTGGATGTTTTCCCTTTTCACACCATTCTTTGTAAACCCTAGAAATGGACCATTCTTTGTAAACCCTAGACTTAGCAGATTGTGAAATACTCAGACCGGCCTGTCTGGCACCAACAACCATGCCACGCTCCAAGTTGCTTAAATCACCTTTCTTTCCCATTCTGACATTCAGTTTGGAGTTCAGGAGATTGTCTTGACCAGGACCACACCCCTAAATGCACTGAAGCAACTGCCATGTGATTGGTTGATTAGATAATTGCATTCATGAGAAACTGAACAGGTGTTCCTAATAATCCTTTAGGTGAGTGTATATGGGCTTTTCAATCAGCGTGGGCGCGTGCATTCATCTCGGATGAGTAGATCCAGCTAGACGAGGCATGTCAAACACGCGGCCCTCAAAAGAAATCTGTGCGGCCCGCATGACAGATCCTAGTTAGCACTAAACTTGTACAAAATAATTACTATCATTTGTGATTGAATCATTCTGTATCTTCGGCGTTACTTATTGACTTTTCTTTCTTCCGCCTTCTGACAAAAGCGCATTTTCCCATGGCTTTACGGTACCGGAAATGTCATCTCCTAGTATAGTTGCAGCTGCGGTGTCAGCTACTCGATATCCTTGTCATGACACTGCCCCCGCTTGACCAAAGTTAGTGCTAGGCTGCAGCAGTCTGACGAGCTACACTACTGGCTTGGCTGCTGAGACTGGCCACTGGGCAGAACTGACCATCACGAGTAGTAATACACAATCTGCATTGGTCTTTCGTGGTGAAAACGGAGCTGAGCCATTAGGCAAAGCTCTCAATTTACTGGTCGATCTACGTTCCTACCCTCACCTATGGTCATGAGCTCTGGGAAGTGACCGAAAGAACGAGATCGCGAATACAAGCGGCTGAAATGAGTTTCCTCTGCAGAGCGTCTGGGCTTTCCCTTTGTAAAGGACACATGATGCTTCAGCAGGGCTTGAATCATTGCGTGACTTTTATTTTGACAAGTTATTGGGTGTCTTTAGTTTGCATAATTAATTGTGCAGTTTTGCCGGGAATAGGAAAGGAAAATGGCGACATATGGGGTTAACAATCAAGCACCTCGCTGAAAAGTGAACAAGGTATTCATTTCTCTGTATTATATACAGTATGTAAAACAAAGGTTATGAATGTTTATGTTAAGTTATTTACATGCTTTTTATTTTGTACTTTGCCTTTTATAGCTCTTACGGTGTGTTTATGGAACAAGGTCACGGAAACGATAATAAAATTCATAAACCATCAGTCTGAGAATTGATCATCATTCAGCCGTGGGTCGCTACACCGTTAAAGATAGGGTGAGAAGCTCAGTCATCCGAGAGGAACTGCTCCTCTGCATCGAGAGGATTCAGATGAGGTGGCTCAGGCATTGGATCAGGATGCCTACTGGACACCTCCCTGGTGAGGGGAAGACCCAGGATACGCTGGAGGGACTATGTCTCTTGGCTGCCCTGGGAACACCTCGGGATTCTCCCAGGAGAGCTAGTAGAAGTGGCTGGGGAGAGGGAAGTCTGGGCATCTCTGCTCAAGCTGTTGCCCCCGTAACCCGATCTTGGATAAGCGGAAGAGGATGGATGTTTTTTTTGCTCTAGTTTTTATTGTAACGAACAGTTAGTGCAGACTACAGCTAAAGATCTGAAGTGGATGCGAGAAGTTGGTAAGTTGCTTATTAACAATTTTTTGTGATTTTGAGTTTGTAAAATTAGTGTAGGTCAGGGGGCTTTTTGCATATCGGTTTATTTTACAATATAAACTTTGAAGTAAACCTTGTAAAGTAAAATTAGATTTTTGGAGGATTTGCTTTCCAACTTGAATTACCGAGTAATGGATTCAGTGAGCATTTTCGTGATTTCAGTTCACATGAACAGGACTTTGCGCTGTTTACATCACCATACTTTTACAACATTGAGAATGCGCATGAGAATATCCAAATGGAATTGATTGAACTGCAGTCAGATTCTATTCTGAAGGCAAAATATAATGAAGTTGGTGTGCCAGGCTTGTATGCTTACCTGCCACCCTCATATGTACAGATCCGTAAGTTGGCATCGAGAGTACTGTCTATGTTCGGAAGCACTTACCTTTGTGACAATTCTTTTCGTTATTGAAAGCTACCAAAACCCCACATCACTCAAGACTTACGGCCGAGCACCTTTCATTCCTCATAAAAGTTGCAGCTGCACAAGATTTCAAGCCTGATATTGACGAACTGGTTACTAACAAGAGATGCCAAATTAATCGGGACAAAAGAAATAAGTCTCAGACTGTAAGACTCCTATATAAGGATCTAGCTAAGAGGCTAAAACTCTAATTGTACACTGTTGTACGGAGATTGTATGGAAATAAATTGCTTTTCTTTAAACTTAAAGTGTTACATTTTTTTAAGTTTTCAGTATTGGAAAGAAAGCTACAGTAACTTTGTATAATAGTATTTGTTACAGTGCGGCCTGCTGACGCACATATAGCAGTCAAAGCGGCCCACCAATGGTAGTGAGTTTGACATGCCTGAGATAGACTAATCTACTACACAGCTGCTTTTGAAAAACGGACTTATCCCGGATGAGCTTCACCGGCATTAACTCATCCAAGATGAGGCATCTGATCCCGGATGATTTAAGTGACGTATGGAAAATACCCCCCTGATCTGTTAAAATGGTGAACATGTTAATAAACCAACACAGGCCAGCCAAACAACGTGAATATGCACATGTTAACATGATTAAGAATATTCCATATCGTTCATAAATGGTAAGACTATAACTAGCAAACGTACCAACTTAGCAATCGGAAAGCGACTCGGTTGCACTTCCTGTTGTGGCTGAGCGTGCATCTGACGTCAGTGGCTGAGCGTGCATGTGGCTGAGAGTGCACGGTCTGCAGCCAGAACCTTCTCGAATATCTAGGTTTTGAAAACCGGCAACAGGAAGAGAATGCTATTCAGCTTATTCAGTATGTTATTTTGGTAGTGGTGCTGAGAAAGGTCATTTTTAATACTAAGGTATTGCATTTAACAATGCAATAATTAGTATAGGTATAATGTGAATTTCCTCTTGGGATTAATAACATATCTATCTATCAATAATAATGGGTAAATAATATAATAATTTGGTGTGTGTATATATATACAATGTGTATATATATATATATATATATATATATATATATATAAATCTTCATTTGGATCTTGATCTTTGTTTGTCCTTGAATGAATTAGAAGAAGAAGCACTAGATGGCAGTAGAGAGACAGCTAAAACATAGGCATTGCATTAAGAATCTCCTCCAGGCTTATACTACTGAAGACTGTAGTACTCCAGTCACACCTCAAAACACAGACATTCAAACTAAACAAATTGTTGTGCTTTAAATTAACTAAAGAGATCTTCATTTAGATCTTGATCTTTGTCCACGAATTCCGCGACGCGTAGACCACCTTCCAGTTTGATGCGTTGTTGTTACTCTCGGATGTCAACAATGTGCCAGAATAACGAAAGGGGTGGTGGACAGTGTTACGCTGGTTAGCTCCTGAGGCCTGGTTAGAGAATGAGATTGCCGAAGATAAAAGGTACGTGACTACGTAACATATGACTGAAAGAAAGACAGTGAGTAAAATGAATGACAACGTAACAGCGCGTTCTGGATATTATTATTGTTACGTTGTAGCCGGCGAGTGCTGTGCGTCTCACAGTTGTACCGTGGCTTGCTCACATGTCAGTGAAGTGATCCCTATTTATGCTTTAAAGAGCCTGGATACCTATGTGTCCCCCTTTTATAACCATTGCTCCGTGTATATTGCCTTACTCTTTGGATTGCCACAAAGCAACCTGCGAGATTGGAGAGAGGTTGACAAGAGATCGTGAGAGGAAATGACAGCATCGTGAAAATGAGACAGACTGTGAACGGACAGAAGCAGAAATGCTCCTTCAACACCACATAATTACTATTCAGACAGTGATTCCGAGTAGGCCGTTCCTATCGAATCAATGTCCAAGGGTTTTCTTTTGTAATTTTGTAATTATGTGGCAGGCTAGTCCATTTTGCCAAAATTTAATTGCAGCAACTCCAAATTGTACGCAGCACTTTGTATGGCCCTGTGTTCTTGTATACATGCCTGACAACATCGGTGCCTGCTTCTAATGAGATGACAGATGGTGTTGTGGGGGATCTCCTCCCAGATCTGGACCAGGGCATCACTGAGCTCCTGGACAGTCTGAGGTGCAACCTGGTGGCATTGGATGGACCAAAACATAATGTACCAGAGGTGTTCTATTGGATTTAGGTCAGGAAAGTGTGGTGGCCAGTCAATGGTATCAATTCCTTCATCCTCCAGGAACTGCCTGCGTACTCTTACCACATGAGGCCAGGAATTGTCGTGCACCAGGAGCCACTGTACCAGCATAGGGTCTGACAATGGGTCCAAGGATTTCATCCTGATACCTAATGGCAGCCAAGGTGCCTTTGTCAAGCCTGTAGCGGTCTGTGTGACCCTCCATGGATATGCCTCCCCAGACAATCATTAACCCACCACCAAACTGCTCATGCTGAATGATGTTACAGGCAGCATAATGTTCTCCATGGCTTCTCCAGACCCTTTCACTTCTGTCACGTGCTCAGGGTGAACCTGCTCTCATCTGTAAAAAGCACAGGGCACCAGTGGTGCATCTGCCAATTCTGGTATTCTATGGCGAATGCCAATCGAGCTACATGCTGCTGGGCAGTGAGCTCAGGGCCCATTAGAGGACATGGGGCCCTTGGGTCACCCTCATGAAGTCTTTCTGGTTGTTTGGTCAGAGACATTCACACCAGTGGCCTGCTGGAGGTCATTTTGTAGGGCTCTGGCAGTGCTCATCCTGTTCCTCCTTGCCCAAAGGAGCAGATACTGGTCCTGCTGATGGGTTATGGACCTTCTATGGCCCTCTCCAGCTCTCCTAGAGTAACTGCTTGTCTCCTAGAATCTCCTCCATGCCCTTGAGACTGTGCAGGAGACACAGCAAACCTTCTGGCAATGACACGTATTGATGTGCCATCCTGGAGAAGTTGGACTACCTGTGCAACCTCTGTAGGGTCCAGGTATCGCCTCATGCTACCAGTAGTGACACTGACTGTAGCCAAATGCAAAACTAGTGAAGAAACAGTCAGAAAGATGAGGAGGAAAAATGTCAGTGGCCACCACCTGTTAAACCATTCCTGTTTTGGGGTCATCTCATTGTTGCCCCTCTAGTGCATCTGTTGTTAATTTCATTAACACCACAGCAGCTGAAACTGATTAACAACCCCTCTGCTACTTAACTGACCAGATTAATATCCCATAAGTTTCATTGACTTTATGCTATACTCTGATTAAAAGTGTTCCTTTAATTCTTTTGAGCAGTATATATATATATATATATATATATATATATATATATATATATATATATATATATACTGTGTGCACAATTATTAGGCAAGTGAGTATTTTGACCATATCATCATTTTTAATGCGTATATTCCAACTCCAAGCTGTATTAGCTTGAATGCTTATTGGATTTAAGCCGTCAGGTGATGTGTATTTGTGTAATGAGGGAGGGTGTGGCCTAAGGAGATCAACACCCTATATCAAGGTGTGCAGAATTATTAGGCAGCTAGTTTTCCTCGGGCAAAACGGGCCAAAAAAGAGATTTAACTGACTCTGAAAAGTCAAAAATTGTAAAAAGTCTTTCAGAGGGATGCAGCACTTTTGGAATTGCTAAGATATTGGTGTGTGATCACAGAACCATCAAACATTTTGTTGCAAATAGTCAACAGGGTCGCAAGAAACGTGTTGAGAACAAAAGGCAAATTAGCTGCCAAAGATTTGAGAAGAATCAAGCGTGAAGCTACCAGGAACCCATTATCCTCCAGTACTTTCATATTCCAGAGCTGCAACCTACCTGGAGTGCCCAGAAGTACAAGGTGTTCAGTGCTCAAAGACATGGCCAAGGTAAGGAGGGCTGAAACCCAACCACCACTGAACAAGAAACATAAGTTGAAACGTCAAAACTGGGCCAAGAAATATCTGAAGACAGATTTTTTTCAAAGGTTTTATGGACCGATGAGATGAGAGTGACTCTTGATGGACCAGATGGATGGACCTGTGGATCAGTAATGGGCACAGAGCTCCACTCCAACGTGGAGGTGGGGTACTGGTATGAGCTGGTATTTTTAAAGATGAGCTAGTTGGACCTTTTTGCATTGAAGATGAACTCAAAATCAACTCCCAAACCTACTGCCAGTTTTTCGAAGACACTTTCTTCAAACAGTGATACAGGAAAAAGACCATGATTTTTATGCAGGCCAATGCTCCATCACTTGCATCAAAGTTCTCCACTGCGTGGCCAGCCAGTAAAGGCCTTAAAGATGAAGGAATAATGACATGGCCCCCTTCCTCATCTGACCTAAACCCTATCTAGAACTTGTGGGCACTTCTTAAGCGCTAGATTTACGGGGGAGAAAAACAATCCACCTCTCTGAAGAGTGTCTGGGAGGCTGTAGTCACTGCTCCACAAAAAGCTGATCGTCAACAGATCAAGAAACTGACAGACTCCATGAATGGAAAGAAAGGCTTATGACTGTTATTGGAAAGAAGGGTGGCTATATTGGTCATTGATTGATTGATTGTTTTTTTGAAATGTCAGAGATGTTTAGTTGTAAATTTTGAGGTGTTTGTTTATTATTCTCACTATAACAGATGAAAATAAACAAGTGAGATGGGAAAATTTTCATTTTTCCTTTAGTTGCATAATAAATCTGCACACTAATAGTTGCCTAATAATTGTGCGCACATATGTATTCCCCTGCTGATGTTCACACTCACATTTCCGTTGTGAAACATTCAGGTTTCAGGTTTATTAACATTTTGGATTGACTGACAGCACTGTGTTTGTTCCATATTAAAATTAATCCTCAAAAATACAACTTGCCTAATAATTGTGCACACAGTGTGTATATATATATATATAGTAATAGGTATGTGACAGTTTGTAGTTGGTAGCTATACCATCTTGGTTTCAAAATATGTAATCCACCTGCAGCTGAGCCTGTGCAGGCCGGATCAGGACTTAGATGGGAGACCATTTAGTAAAAGCTAGGGTTGATGCTAGAAAAGTTGTTGGTGAGGCCAGCACAGGGTACTTACCCTGTGGTATGAATATCGATCCCACTCCATATGTAAAATGCTTTAAGTAATGAGAAAATCATTATATATTTGTAAAGAATTCTTATTATTAATATCATCTTTACATATCATAATTGCCCTTCAATATTCCTTTATAATGTACTAGCAGAATACCCGCGCTTCGCAGCGGAGAAGTAGTGTGTTAAAGAAGGTACGAAAAGAAAAGGAAAAATTTTAAAAATAACGTAACATGATTGTTAATGTAATTGTTTTGTCATTGATATGAGTGTTGTTCTCATATCTATCTCTATATATATATATATATATATATATATATATATATATATATCTACAGTATCTATATATATATATATATATATCTACAGTATCTATATATATATATATATATATATGTTATTCTAAATATCTATCTATATATATATATCTCTATCTATCTATCTATATATATATATATATATATATATATATATATATATATATATACTAGCAGCGGAGAAGTAGTGTGCTAAAGAAGGAAAGAGAAAGAAAAGGAAACATTTTGAAAATAGCGTAATATGATTGTCAATGTAATTGTTTTGTCACTGTTATGAGTGTGCTGTGATATATATATATATAGCAAAATACCAGCTTGCGATGTCATGTGTTTAAGAAGTTATGAAAAAGAAAAGGAAACATTTTAAAAATAATGTAACATGATTGTCAAAGTAATTGTTTTGTGTATTTGGCGGCAGCGTCACGAAGTTGTTTTCGGCAGCTGCATCAGAAAATGTACCACGACGTCTGACACGCCTCCTTTTTACTGTTTTCTCAAAGCTTGGATTGCTGCTGTCATATATACACACACACACACACACACACACACACATACATACATACATACATACATACATATATATATATACATATATATACACATACATATCTTCATATCTACATATCTATATATACATATCTACATATACACATATATACATACATACCTATCTACATCATATATACACACACATACATACATACACACACACAAATATATATATGTGTATGTATGTATGTATGTGTGTGTGTGTGTATGTATATATATATATATATATATATATATATATATATATATATATATATATATATATATATATATATACACATACATACATATATATACACATATATATACTTGTGTGTATGTTTGTATGTGTCTATATGTGTGTGTATAGCTTTGGTCACTGAGTGCAAGGGAAAATAATAAAATATAGTCTATAAGTTATTAAACAGTAAAACATTAACGTTTTAAGAAGTACAGGTACATTGAGCACTACTGGAGTGGTTTGGGTAAACTACATTTTAAAGACTGTGTAACACAACAGGTAAGTAACTAACAGCAGCTAAAATGTATATGGATCATCTCTTGGTAGTAGATCCCTTTTGAAAGGCTACACGACGGCTGTGGTATAGAAATTACATTTTCTATGTGAACGTTCAAATTTGTGCCTCTGGTAATGTGCCTTACCGGCATTTAAAGAAAATTAGTTTTGTGTCCTCTGCACTGTTAAGAGAAAGGCTTTGGTTTGGGATAAAAGGTGTAAAGAAAGGAAAGTTGCCTTTTTCTTTTATATAGTATAGAGATGTGTTAAGCTGGCGTTATGATGCCTTTTGGGACAGTCGCGTGGGTCTTGTGTAGACTGGTGAGGCGTCCCGCCATTAATCAGCTGTGATGGCACTGTCAGTCCTCCACTCGTATGCGTGTGTTCATAATCCGAGCTGAGACCTCATAATCGTATCGTGCAAAAGAAAGTGTGAATCGCCTTAATATTATTTTGCCGTGGTGTAGAAAAGGGGTCCGTGTTTGCACTTGTCTGGGCTATAGCGCAGGGGGAGGATGAAAAAATTAAAAGTGCTCACTTTGACTTAAGGCAGAAGCGCAGTCAGCGTCTCAAAGGCGGCACAGCTATGCACGCGCTGGCTGCTCGACTTTTGCTGGGCAGGAGACCCAGTTTTGCAGACACGTTCATGATATCAAAAGTCTCAGCGCTCTTTGGAGGTCATTCATATATTATATATATAGCAAAATCCCCGCCTCGCAGTGAGAAGTAGTGTGTTAAAGAAGTAATGAAAAAGAAAAGGAAACATTTTAATAATAACGTAACATGATTGACATTGTCATGAGTGTTGCTGTCATATATATGCCTGCCTAAATAAGTCACCCTCGCTTTGCTCTTACTTTTTTTACCGTTCATTTAATCATGGCTAGTGGCGGAAAAATTATAAAATGGAAGGAGGATGGCTTTACCAAAACAATTATTGATGGCGAATCGATTATTCATAAAGCTTGAATTGGTGATCTGTTTTTCTGTGTTAACCTCATATTTTTCAGACTTCTTCTCAAACTAAGGTGGTGCGAGGGTAAAATGAATCGGGATCGCTGATCAATGTAATCGTGTACAGTACCAGGAAATCATGCATTGACAAAAGCTCCCTTTGCTTGTAATGCAAAGTGTGATTAAATGCATTATTTTTCAACGCGTTATGGAGCACATGCATCGAAGATTCTCAGCTGTGCTTGTGCTAAGAAAAGGAAAGATTTTAAAATTGCGTAACACGATTGTCAATGTGACCTTTTGTAAGTAGTGCCTGGAGGATTCAGTGTGGAGAAACTCTAGAGACAGCGTGTGTATTAACTTGTGGATTTTTCTGTGAGTATTTGGTGGCAGTCTGATGAAGTTGCTTCGAAAGACGGCATTAGCCTGAGCTCAGCTCAGAGCGAAATAGATGAATGGGAGGGAGATGATGACGTGACTCCCCACCCGCCTTAACTGTCAATCCCCACAAACACAGTCTCTCGAATTTGCATAAGCACACCCCTTCACCTACAATTTTAACTTAGTTACAAAGTGATCAAAACTCTCGTTTATATCCTGCGTCCTCTCATTAAACTTGTATCCCGCATTACCTGTGGGCATGTGAAGCGCCAGCGTAGCCTGTCTATGAACTTAATTTAAAGTTTAGGTTTACACCTTTCTTTCTTTCTGAGGTAGCAGCCCTCATGAATATGGTGGTATATGTCACTTTCCTTTCGCTTCTTATTGTTTTTCGCTGCCTTCTCAATTATATAATGCATGTTTTCTTAAGCGCTTTTTGGAGGTCTTCCTGGTTTTCTACGCACTGCGTTGACAGTCAGTTCACGTGATTACGTGGGAGGCGTGATGATGTCACACGAAACTCAGCCCCCCCACGTCATTCCAGCTCAACTCCATTACAGTTAATGGAGAAAAATACCTTCCAGTTATGACCATTAGGCGTAGAATTTCGAAATGAAACCTGCCCAACTTTTGTAAGTAAGCTGTAAGGAATGAGCCTGCCAAATTTCAGCCTTCTACCTACATGGGAAGTTGGAGAATTAGTGAGTGAGTGAGTGAGGGCTTTGCCTTTTATTAGTATAGATTACCCTGACTATTCTATAATGCTTTTTTGTTTTGTTTTTTTGTAATTCTTGTGTGTGTTTGAGGTAGGTAGTGGTTGTTGTTGGTTGTAATATTTCTTAAACTACTGGAAAAAGCTAAATTTCCCCCTGGGGAAAAAATAAAAATAAAGCTGTATCTATTTATGCGATTGGCTGGCACCCTGCGAAGGGATTTGTTCCTGCCTTGCACCCTGTGTTGGCTGAGATTGGCTCCAGCAGACCCCTCTGACCCTGTGTTAGGATATAGCGGGTTGGACAATGACTGACTGACTGTATCTATCTATAGTAGTATTGCTGTCTTTAAATCAACCTGCAATATAGAGCCATTCTTATATATCTATTATGCTACTATTGGATGCTCTTGAGCAGATGCTGAAAACAGACTGACACCACAAAATCTTAGGGAAAAGGACAGCAAAGGGATAAAAAAATATTTAAAAAGGGATTTTTTGAAGGGAAAGGTAAAAGATACAAAGATCAAGAATACTCAAAGAGAGAATGGCATGCCCTGATCAAGCACTGTGTCCATCTTTTGTCAGGTGATTGCCTAGTAAGACTGGCAAAAGTCATGGGAGATCTTTTTAATTGATCACCTCTATAAATGATAGGCCTGAGACAAGAACCATGAGACATGGCTGAGACACCCCAATGTTACCTTCAAGAGCTCCAGAGGTCTTCAACACCTTGACACCATATAGTCCTGACCAGAGAGTATTCAAAGAATGCTCTAGACAAGCCTCCCTAGATGATGTGGGGTTATTTTTATAATGTAAATATATACATATATATATATACACAGTGGTGTGAAAAACTATTTGCCCCCTTCCTGATTTCTTATTCTTTTGCATGTTTGTCACACAAAATGTTTCTGATCATCAAACACATTTAACCATTAGTCAAATATAACACAAGTAAACACAAAATACAGTTTTTAAATGATGGTTTTTATTATTTAGGGAGAAGAAAAATCCAAACCTACATGGCCCTGTGTGAAAAAGTAATTGCCCCCTTGTTCAGAAATCACCTAACTGTGGTGTATCACACCTGAGTTCAATTTCCTGATTACTGCCACACCTGTTTCAATCAAGAAATCACTTCAATAGGAGCTGCCTGACACAGAGAAGTAGACCAAAAGCACCTCAAAAGCTAGACATCATGCCAAGATCCAAAGAAATTCAGGAACAAATGAGAACAGAAGTAATTGAGATCTATCAGTCTGGTAAAGGTTATAAAGCCATTTCTAAAGCTTTGGGACTCCAGTGAACCACAGTGAGAGCCATTATCCACAAATGGCAAAAACATGGAACAGTGGTGAACCTTCCCAGGAGTGGCCGGCCGACCAAAATTACCCCAAGAGCACAGAGGCGACTCATCCGAGAGGTCACAAAGACCCCAGGACAACGTCTAAAGAACTGCAGGCCTCACTTGCCTCAATTAAGGTCAGTGTTCACGACTCCACCATAAGAAAGAGACTGGGCAAAAACGGCCTGCATGGCAGATTTCCAAGACGCAAACCACTGTTAAGCAAAAGAACATTAGGGCTCGTCTCAATTTTGCTAAGAAACATCTCAATGATTGCCAAGACTTTTGGGAAAATACCTTGTGGACTGATGAGACAAAAGTTGAACTTTTGGAAGGCAAATGTCCGTTACATCTGGCGTAAAAGGAACACAGCATTTCAGATAAAGAACATCATACCAACAGTAAAATATGGTGGTGGTAGTGTGATGGTCTGGGGTTGTTTTGCTGCTTCAGGACCTGGAAGGCTTGCTGTGATAGATGGAACCATGAAGTCTACTGTCTACCAAAAAATCCTGAAGGAGAATGTCCGGCCATCTGTTCGTCAACTCAAGCTGAAGCGATCTTGGGTGCTGCAACAGGACAATGACCCAAAACACACCAGCAAATCCACCTCTGAATGGCTGAAGAAAAACAAAATGAAGACTTTGGAGTGGCCTAGTCAAAGTCCTGACCTGAATCCAATTGAGATGCTATGGCATGACCTTAAAAAGGCGGTTCATGCTAGAAAACCCTCAAATAAAGCTGAATTACAACAATTCTGCAAAGATGAGTGGGCCAAAATTCCTCCAGAGCGCTGTAAAGACTCATTGCAAGTCATCGCAAGCGCTTGATTGCAGTTATTGCTGCTAAGGGTGGCCCAACCAGTTATTAGGTTCAGGGGCAATTACTTTTTCACACAGGGCCATGTAGGTTTGGATTTTTTCTCCTAAATAATAAAACCATCATTTAAAACTGCATTTTGTGTTTACTTGTGTTACATTTGACTAATGGTTAAATGTGTTTGATGATCGGAAACATTTTATGTGACAAACATGCAAAAGAATAAGAAATCAGGAAGGGGGCAAATAGTTTTTCACACCACTGTGTATATATTATATATATATATATATAATTATATAGTGCCTTTCACCTCTATCTATCTATCTAGAGTGTTTCACCACTATCTATCTACTATATAGTGCCTTACACATCTATCTATCTATTATATATAGTGCCTTTCCAATCTATCTATCTATCTGTCTATTGTGGCAGGTGGCTGGCGTCCACTATATTCAGGGGGAGCAGCCCTGGACAGTGCAATACCTCCCCCTGGACACTAGATGGCCACCCCCCTGGGCTGGAGTAGTGCCTCGGTTTCCCACAGGGCTCCCTGGGAATTGGAGTTGGGGGCAGCTCTGTTGGGTCCCGCAGGTACCGCAAGGGGGTGCTGTGTTTAGGACTCCTGAGCCCGTGTGGGCAACAGATTCATCACACCTGGAAGTGCCGCCGGAACTCAGTGATCAAACACCTGGAGCACTTCCAGGTGACCTATAAAAGGAGCCAGCGACCACCACTCATCGGCCATAGTCGGGTGGAGAAGGACAAGATTGTTAGGGAGGAGTGGTGGTGCCAAGGAAGTGAAAATGTGCTTGTGCTGTACTGGTGGTTACTGGTGTTTGGGACTGTGTTGTGGCTGGGGGGATTACGGGGAAGACGTGCCCTCCAGCTGAAGATAAATAAAAGTCTTTGTATTTCACACGTGCTTCCCGTGTCCGATCTGTGTCGGGTCAGGTGCAATATACCGCCTTTCTTACACTATCTATCTATCTATCTATCTATCTATCTATCTATCTATCTATCTATCTATTATATAGTGCCTTTCACATCTATCTATCTATCTATCTATCTATCTATCTATCTATCTATCTATCTACCATGTGGCAATGCAAATTATCCTGCTGAAAGAGGCCACTGCCCTCAGAGAATACAGACGCCATGAAGAGGTGTACAACAATCTATAGGTAATATCTTCATGAATGCCAGGTCCCAAGGTTTCCCAGCAATACTGCATGTAGCCCAGAGCATCACACTGCCTCCACCAGCTTGCCTTCCTCCGAAAGTGCACCCTGCTGCCATCTCTTCCCCTGGTAAATGATGCACACGCAAATGGCTGTCCACTTGACCTGAAAGAAAATGTGATTTATCAGAAAAGACCACCTTTTTGCATTGTTCCATCGTGTTCATGCATTCATTTGCCCATTGTATGTGCATTTAGTGGTGGACAGGAGTCAGCAAGGGCACTTTGACCTGTCTGTGGTTATTAAGCTGTGATGCCCTGTGTGTTCTGCCACCTTTCTCGCTGTAGGATCAGAGCAGACGGGCCGGCCTTCATTCCCCACTTGCATCAATGAGCTTTGGGCGCCAATGACTATGTCACCGTTCACCAATTGTCCTTCCTTGGACTATTTTTGGTAGGTACAAACCACTGCATACGTGGAATACTCCACAAGACCTGCCATTCTGGAGATGCTCTGTCCCAGTCAACTGGCCATCACAATTTGGCACTTTTCAAAGTCGCTTAGATCCTTACGCTTTCCCATTTTTCCACTTCCAACACATCATCTTTAAGAACTGACTGTTCACTTGTTTCTTAATATACCTTGCCACTTGACAGGTGCCATTGGAATGGGATAATCAATGTGATTCACTTTACCTGTCAATGTTTTTAATGGTGTGGCTGACTGGTGTAGTTCTTCCATGTTTAACAGGGTGTGAGCCCAATAAGTTACATTTGAATCATAAATTTGGAGGAATCACAGACTCTGAGGAGTCAGCAAGAACAGTTCAGAAAGACTTGGAGAAGCTTCAAAACTAGGTGAATATCTGGAAAATGCAGCTGAATGTAGAACAAGTGCAAAGTGCTACACCAGGGGCGAAAGGCACGTCAAATATAAAAACAAATATAAAAACAAGTTGGGAGACACTGAGCTACAGGAAGCAACCTCTGAAAAGGAGTTTAATATTGATGAAACATTTTCATCATCTAAGGAATGTGTAAAGGCTATTAAAAAGGCAAATAAAATGTTAGGTTAAATAATAAAAGCTGGTAAATATCAGTCAATGGGTGTTATGCTTATATACTGTAACTAATAAGAATACACCTGGAGTATTATGTGCAGTTGTGGTCACCACAGTATGAGAAAGACAGAGCAGCACTTGAAGTTGTGCAGAGGAGAGCAACCAAGTGCATCATGGGACTTGAGGACATGTCCTACTGTGACAGGTTCAGAGAATTAACCCTGTTTAGTTAGTGAGGACCTAATCTAGGTATTTAAAATCCTCAAAGGCATCAATATCCAAAAAACTATATAAAACTAAAAACAGAAATCTATCTAAGCTTGGCTATATATTAAAGACAGAACTCCTGACCAATGAATGAGGGGGAGAGGTGAATCTTTAATTCAAATGCACAGAATTGTGGGAATGGACTTTCATTATCATTTACAATGAATTTTCCAGAGGTTTTCATAATATTTACCATGAAATTCATATATTTTGCATGTTCTGAGAATATAAATAGGTAATGGACGCGTGGATTAAGCAACACGAATTATGTAAGACCAGTAACAGTATCATGCAGTGAATCCACTTGACTTGAACATTCCTAGTTTTCATGCTCTTTCTCTGTACGTTTAGCCTTCGTGTGCTCAGAGGTTGATGCGCTTGCTGTTTCCTGAGCAGCTCTTCTTTCCTCCACCCTAGCGGCCCGCTTCTTCTCTTCTTCTGTCGGCATCTTTTCACGTTAAAACTGATTAAGGCAGTGATTGCGTTGCAATTACTTAGTACGTTTTCTTTAAATTTTCACTTAAGCTGGCACTTAAGTCCTTAATCTGCGTCAAGAATGATTTAAGATATGAAGATTTAGGGGAAGTGACAGCGAAGGTGGTAGGGAATCAGAGCGGTGCCCGTACGCATGCGCTGCACGGCTGCCCTATACTGTGCGCTGCCGAGAGTTGATTCTACAATAAAATAAAAAAGAGGAATAACCTTGGAGGTCAATCATCACCCAGGAAGCAGATAGTAGACATCACGTAGTATATGTGTACCAAATTTCAGAGTTACAGGTGATTTAAAATCCTGGACAGACAAACGAACAGCCACGGTAGCATATTATATATATACCAGTAACGGCGTACTGCACGATAACATGTAGTGAACACACTTGACTTTAGCATTCATAGTTTCACTCCTCTTCCTCTGTCTCTGTTTATCATTCATTTGCTCAGAGATTGATGTGCTTGCTGCTTCCTGAACAGCTCTTCTTTTCTGCACTCTAGCGGCCCTCTTCTTCTGTCGGCATCTTTTTGCGTTACAACTGATTAAGTCAGTGTTTGTGTTGCAATCACTTACTACGTTTTCTTTAATTTTTCAACTTAAGTCTTCAATCTGCCTCAAGAATGACTTAAGATATGAAGAGGTAGGGGAAATGATGGCGAAGGTGGTAGGGAATGAGAGCGGTGCCCGTACACATGCGCTGCACGGCTGCCCTATACTGTGCTGCCGAGAGTTGATTCTACAATAAAATAAAAAAGAGGAATAACCTTGGAGGTTAATCATCACCCAGGAAGCAGATAGTAGACATCACGTAGTATATGTGCACCAAATTTCAGAGTTACAGGTGATTTAAAATCCTGGACAGACAAACGAACAGCCACGGTAGCATATTATATATATACCAGTAACGGCGTACTGCACGATAACATGCAGTGAACACACTTGACTTTAGCATTCCTAGTTTCCCTCCTCTTCCTCTGTCTCTGTTTATCATTCGTTGGCTCAGAGGTTGATGTGCTTGCTGCTTCCTGAGCAGCTCTTCTTTTCTGCACTCTAGCGGCCCGCTTCTTCTCTTCTTCTGTCGGCATCTTTTCGCGTTAAAACTGATTAAGTCAGTGTTTGTGTTGCAATCACTTACTACGTTTTCTTTAAATTTTTCAACTTAAGTCTTCAATCTGCCTCAAGAATGACTTAAGATATGAAGAGGTAGGGGAAGTGATGGCGAAGGTGGTAGGGAATGAGAGCGGCGCCCGTACGCATGCGCCGCACAGCCGTCCTGTTTGCTGCTGCCAAGAGTTGATTCTACAATAAAATAAAGTAAAAATAAAAGAGGAATAACCTTGGAGGTCAAGCAGCTAGTGGACATCACGTAGTATATGTGTACCAAATTTCAGGTCAATAGTTCAAATGGTTTGCAAGCTACAGATGATTTAAAGTCCTGGACAGACAAACGGACAGCCACGGTAGCGTATTATATATAAAAAAAATACACTGTGTGCACAATTATTAGGCAAGTGAGCATTTTGACCATATCATCATTTTATGCGTATATTCCAACTCCAAGCTGTATTAACTTGAATGCTTATTGGATTTAAGCACGTCAGGTGATGTGTATTTGTGTAATGAGGGAGGGTGTGGCCTAAGGAGATCAACACCCTATATCAAGGTGTGCAGAATTATTAGGCAGCTAGTATTCCTCGGGCAAAATGGGCCAAAAAGAGATTTAACTGACTCTGAAAAGTCAAAAATTGTAAAAAGTCTTTCAGAGGGATGCAGCACTTTTGGAATTGCTAAGATATTGGTGTGTGATCACAGAACCATCAAACATTTTGTTGCAAATAGTCAACAGGGTCGCAAGAAACGTGTTGAGAACAAAAGATGCAAATTAGCTGCCAAAGATTTGAGAAGAATCAAACGTGAAGCTACCAGGAACCCATTATCCTCCAGTACTTTCATATTCCAGAGCTGCAACCTACCTGGAGTGCCCAGAAGTACAAGGTGTTCAGTGCTCAAAGACATGGCCAAGGTAAGGAGGGCTGAAACCCAACCACCACTGAACAAGAAACATAAGTTGAAACGTCAAAACTGGGCCAAGAAATATCTGAAGACAGATTTTTCAAAGGTTTTATGGACCGATGAGATGAGAGTGACTCTTGATGGACCAGATGGATGGACCTGTGGATCAGTAATGGGCACAGAGCTCCACTCCAACGTGGAGATGGGGTACTGGTATGAGCTGGTATTTTTAAAGATGAGCTAGTTGGACCTTTTTGCATTGAAGATGAACTCAAAATCAACTCCCAAACCTACTGCCAGTTTTTCTAAGACACTTTCTTCAAACAGTGATACAGGAAAAGACCATGATTTTTATACAGGCCAATGCTCCATCACTTGCATCGAAGTTCTCCACTGCGTGGCCAGCCAGTAAAGGCCTTAAAGATGAAGGAATAATGACATGGCCCCCTTCCTCCTCTGACCTAAACCCTATCGAGAACTTGTGGGCACTTCTTAAACGCTAGATTTACGGGGAGAAAAACAATCCACCTCTCTGAAGAGTGTCTGGGAGGCTGTAGTCACTGCTCCACAAAAAGCTGATCGTCAACAGATCAAGAAACTGACAGACTCCATGAATGGAAAGGCTTATGACTGTTATTGGAAAGAAGGGGGCTATATTGGTCATTGATTGATTGATTGATTTTTTTTGAAATGTCAGAGATGTTTATTTGTAAATTTTGAGGTGTTTGTTTATTATTCTCACTATAACAGATGAAAATAAACAAGTGAGATGGGAAAATTTTCATTTTTCCTTTAGTTGCATAATAAATCTGCACTCTAATAGTTGCCTAATAATTGTGCGCACATATGTATTCCCCTGATGATGTTCACACTCACATTTCCGTTGTGATACATTCAGGTTTCAGGTTTATTAACATTTTGGATTGACTGATAGCACTGTGTTTGTTCCATATTAAAATTAAGCCTCAAAAATACAACTTGCCTAATAATTGTGCACACAGTGTATATATTTTTTCATGGATGTTTATCAGTCCTGGGTATGACGTTAAACTGCATCCGGCCCTGCAAGCGGTCCCCCAACTTGCAGGGGAATCATGGGGGTTGGTGGCAGGATTTGCATTCCAGCCACCGTAAAAAAAACTCACACAGCTCTGAGACTACAGAAAGGACTCCTTTTTGCTCTCTACGAGAGTAGCTCTGCTGCAGCTGCCAATTGGAAGGCTGTTCGCATCACGAAGAGTTGGAGGAAAGCTCTTGGGAGCCCCATCCTCGGAACAGTCAAAACCGTTGGAGAGCCAATAGGGTCAGGTCTGATGGGGATCGGAACTGGTGTGGTGCTGAGGCGTCGCCCGCAGCACGGCAGCACTCGGGTTCCAATTTGAGGCGGCCCATACGGGTAGGTGCATGGAATATCTTGTCTCTCCAGCAAGATGATCATCTTCCTCTGCTGTCGGAGGAGCTGCGTAAACTCCGCATTTCAGTGGTGGCACTCTCTGAGGTGCACAGACCGGGGACTGGCCAAATCTCTGTAGGTGGATACACCTTTCATTGGTCTGGTCGCTCTGATGGCTGTCATACTCGGGGAGTAGCTGTTGCTGTAGCGGATTGGCTTCTTCCGATGGTATCCGATGTCACTCCTTTCAACAAGTGTATTATGAGACTCAGATTACGGCACTCCCTGGGTGCCTTGTCTGTTGTATCAGTGTATGCTCCGACCGTGGTGAATGACGTCTCGGCGAGGGAGACTTTTTATTTGGAGCTTCGCTCAGTGGTTGATGGGTGCCCACGAGGTGAAACTCCTCTGGTCATGAGCGACTTCAATGCAGTCACTGGCACTGACAGGGCTGGGTATGAGAATTGTCTCGATCCCCATGGGTCTGGTGACCATGGTGAAAATGGCTCCATGTTCCTTGACTTTGCAAAAGGTCAGGGGCTGCAAATTGGCTGGATCCTGGTTCCAGCACCAAGTACCGCATCGTTGGACTTGGTACTCCAATACTGGTGGTGCAGTGAAGGAGATTGATCACATCCTTGTGGGCAGACGCTGGAGGCTCTTGCAAAACTGCATGGTCTACAGAAGTGCCCAGTTTGTGAATTCTGACCATAGACTTGTTGCTACTCTGAAGATCCAGCTTAGGTCCAGTAGGTTACCTTCTACTAGGAAAATGAGCCTGGACTTGGGCAGACTCCAAGACCAGGCTGTTTCTAATGAATTTGCATGCAGTTTGTATGAGGAGCTTGCAGATTTGGGTGCAACTGCTGATCAATGTGATGTGGGAGACCTTCCGTGACATGACACTGAAGGTTGTTGAGGGTTGTGTTGGTGTTACCGGTGTTCCCAGAAGGAGGTATTTCATCTTGCAGGGCACCCTGGATATCATCAAGAGGAGTCGCAGCGCAATGAGAAGTACGGCTGCGAGGGCTCTGAGGGCAGATAAAGAGGTGTTTGTTAGAGGAATCTGTGAGCAAGTGACACACCATCTGTAATCTAGCGACCCACGTCCTGCGCACAGAGGAATTGAAGCATTATGCACATCTAAATCTGTTCCATGGAGAGTCGCAGTCAGGGCGGCTGATGGGACGGTCCTTATGGATGACACTGCAGTTGTGACCCGCTGGGCTGGCTACTTTGAGCAGTTGTTCAAAGCTGATCCTCCGGCTAAGATGCTGGATATCTCTGGTCCACGGTTCTTGAGGCTGATCCTCCAATTAGCTGTGAACCCCCCAATCTGAGACTGCACAGGTGGTGAACCAGCTGAGGGGAGGAAAGGCTGCAGGGATCTGTGGTATGCGGGGTGAACTTCTCCAGGCTGGTGGTAAGGCTGTCCTCCTGGCATTGCGAGCAATCTTTGCTTCTATTTGGGAGACTGGCATCATCCCAACTGACTGGAAAATGGGACTTGTCCCTATCTGGAAAGGGAAGGGTGATCCTCTGGATTGCTGCAAATACAGGGGAGTAACACTGCTCTCGGTGCCAGGTAAGGTCCTCGCTAGGGTTGTCCTTAATAGGAACCAATGATCACTTGCTTACCTACCAGTGACTGGAACAGTCTGGTTTTACGCCTAAGAGGTCTACCATCGACCGCATCCTGGCACTGAGGGTTCTCATGGAGCGCAAATGCGAATATCGGCAGAGTTATTTTGCAGCCTTTGCCGATTTTCGTAAAGTGTTCGACTCAGTATCCCATGGGATCATTAAAACATTCCTTTACAACTGAGGTTAAAACACAATGAAGTGAGCAGTCTTTAAAAAACGAGTTTTCGGTTACGAGGCACGACCGCGTGCAGCATAGAAAAGTGTTGTACACGCTACATACAGCAATTCGCATCCACGACAAACATGCGTCTTCTTAGATGCTCCTGCACTTTGTACACACCGCCCTCCCACCTCACTACGCCGCACGGACGATTGTGTGTTGGTTCGTTCCATGCATTGTTACAATGTTGCTTTTCTTGCTGATTTATTACATTACCAATTTTGCAAATAGTAAATTTTCTCCCTGTGCTTAAAAATGATTAAAAAACCGGCCTGATTATGCGGCGTATGGTACGCCGCGGGTTGGCTAGTAAAAAATATTATTGTTGACTGGAATATTTCTTTTAGAATTGTAGAGGATGTGAAGGACATCACTACCCATATTAAAGGGATGTGGTCTCCTGAGAAAAAAGAGCCTCTTCTGCCATTTCTTGTGTAGTTCTGCTGTGTTTCTGAGACCAGACCAGTCATTAATGTGGACCTCCAAGTACTTGTAGGAGTGGACACCTCTACATCCACTCCTTGAATCGTGACCAGACATGGAGGCTGTTAGGTGTGGCGAATGTCAATAAGCACTTCTTTGGTTTTGCTGACATTAAATTGCACACAATTCTCAAAAGTTCTCCACCTGTCTCCTCTCCATTGTCTCATCCCCCTTAATCCATACACCCCATAAGTGCAGAATTTCTGCAAATGACCTGACCTGCTGTTATATTTATAGTCAGAGGTGAACAGAGTGATGAGTAAAGCAGACAGGCCTGTTCCTTGTGGTGCTCCAGTGTTGCTCACACAGTTCCTGAGTCTCACAAACTGTGGTCTGCCAGACAAATAGTCCATTATCCAGGATACCACAGGCTCATCCATCGGCATGTCTCAGAGTTTATCACATAACAGAGATGGCTGGATGTTACTGAAAGCGCCGGAGAAATCAAAAAACAGAATCCTCACAGTGCTGCCAGCTTTGTCTAGGTAAGAATAAGCCTTGTGGAGCAGACAGATAATTTCATCTTCCACTCCAGTCTTTGTCCAATAGGCCAACTGCAGCGGGTCCAGGTGGTCTACCACAAGAGGACTTTTATAGTCCAGGACCAGCCTCTTTATGATGTGTGACATAAGGGCCACTGCTTAGTTGAAGATGTGCCCACCTTACAATGCAGGATATTTTCCACAGCAGTGGAACCTTCTGGACAGACGGCACCACAAAGTTGGTCAGCACAGGTTTTAAGAACGCAAGCAGTGACTCCGTTTGGTCCTGCAGCCTTTCTTGTGTGTTGCTTCCTCAGTTGTCTCCTCACTTAGTCTCCAGTTATGGACACTCTACAGCAGGGGTGCCCAATGTGTCAATCGCAAAGGGAGTGCAGGTCGATCGTGTTGCATTCAAAAAAATTTTTTTTTTAAATGTTAGTCTATCATACATCCTCCCTATGGCATTTGTCACTTGATTGACATACAGGGTGGCCAGTCTGAGATCTCTTTTCTTCTAAGACACTGGTCATCCCGCACGCACCATCAAACACGCGAGCTACTGCAAAACTGGCTGTGATCTAGTTAGCCTTCCATTTTATATCGACTAAAGAAGGGATTTAAAAAAAAAAATTGTTGTTTATGGGCTGGATGTGGAATTGGAAGAGGATTTTTTTCTCACAATGTCACAATCGAAATGTGTTTGTTTGATCTGATCTGTCAATCTATCATTGCTATTCCAAAGAAGGAAAATGTGGAAAGGCACTTTGGAACTGTTCATAAAACTACGAAACTGACTTCCTTCCAAAAAGCGATCTGACAAAGAGAAAGGAGAGGGAACTAAAATCTCAGTTAATCGGACAGCCATCATTTTTCACTCGGCTGAATTCAAAAGCAAAGGCAGACACACCGAAGCATCGTTCCGGGTGAGTCACTCGATCATTAAGCATAAGAAGTTCTTCCAAGGTGGAGAGATGATAAAAGATGCCTTCATTGAGGCAGATGGCTAGGGAGAAATTCCTGCTAAGATTTCAAAACCCGTGGCCAGAGATAAAGGAGTTTCTCCTTGTCATTAAACATGCAGAATACAAGCAACTTAATAATGATCAATGGCCGCTAGACAACATTTTTTTTCAGATCTGACCAACATGTTAAATGAGCTTAATTTATAGCTGCAAGGAAAAGACAAAACCATGGTCAATATGATTAGCTCAGTTAATGCTTTCAAAAGAAAAATGCAACATCTGTCCTCAAAGCTGCAACACCTTGATTTGGGGAACATCTAAAACCTCATGTCAGAGCTGGAGACGCAGTGGAAGGCGTGTGTGCAACTTGACAGCATCCGCTACACAGAGGAGATTGAAAATTGTCTGTCAGACTTTATCTAATGGTAAAAAAAAAGTAACGAGTCGAGTGTTGCCCAATGTAGCGAAGTAAGAGTAGCGTTTCTTCTTCACAAATGTACTCAAGTAAAAGGTATGGTGCAGTAAAACTACTCTTAGAAGTACAATTTTTTTAAAAAGTTACTCAAGTAAATGTAACGGAGTAAATGTAACTCGTTACTACCCATCTCTGATACTCAGTATATATATATATATATATATATATATATATATATATATATATATATTGTCAGGGATGCAAGGGGCAACGACCCGGCCGGGACGCCGTGAGGGACCGGATGTGGGTCTGCACCCACCCTGGATCACGTGGGGGCCATCATCCTGGTTGCTTTGGGGGCCACGGGATGAGGACATGGAAGCCCCACCCTGTAGGGGCCCGTGGTCACTGCCAGGAGGCGCCCCAATGCCTTGGGGACCTGTTACGTCAGCACTTCCGCCACACCAGGAAGTGCTGGGGGGAAGATTTATAAGGACACCCGGAGAGCTGCCGGGAGAACAGCCGGCACTTCTGCCACGCTGGGGCGTGGCCAATGGGGGAAATGCTGGGAATCACCTGGAGCTCATCCGGGAGACTATAAAAGGGGCCGTCTCTCTTCATTCAGGGCTGGAGTCGGGTGGAAGAAGGACAAGGCACGAGAGAGAGTGTGGAGGTGGCCCGAAGAAAGGCATATTGTGGCCAGGACTGTGTGTTGGGGTTTGTGCACTACTTTGGACTGGGTCTTAGTGACCATTTAATTGTAAATAATTATAAATAATAAACGTGTGGTGGTGATTAAGAACATGTCCGCCTGTCTGAGTCCGGGTCGGCTCCACAATATATATATATATAAATATATATATATATAAATATATATATAGTCACACATGTGCGATTAGGAGGCAGTCAAAGAGCCTTAAGGTGAGTGAGATATCGCGAGATGAAGGTTTTTCACATGGTACTTACTAAACCTCTTTTCGTCAACAGAAAACCTGAAGAAAAATAATTCCCTCAACTTCCGGGTTCCAAAATGGCCGTGATGACGTCACTTCCGGCCCCATCAAATCACCTCACTTCCGTCTCATCATGATGACGTCGGTTCCGGTTCCTGCTGCAACATCACTTCCTGCCAACCATTTCCTGTCCCATAATCCCTTTTGTTATAAATCCGCCATTTTCCTCCAGTAAAATGTTCATTGTTTGAATTAAGACTTTGAATCGCGTTATTTCTTTATTGTCTGGACGACAATATACGGGGACGGTCCCCAAAACTTAGTTTGTTTTTGTGAAATATTATTTTGGCAAGAATAATCACCACTATATAAATATATATATATATATATATATATATATATATATATATATATATATACTAGCAGAATACCAGCTTACATAGCGGAGAAGTAGTGTGTTAAAGAAGTTATGAAAAAGAAAAGCAAACATTTTAAAAATAGCGTAAGATGATTGTTAATGTAATTGTTTTGTCATTGATATGAGTGTTGTTGTCATATCTATCTATTTATATATATATATATATATATATATATATATATAAAAATAGCTGCTGCATTGGCAGCGGAGCGGAGAAAAAAAAGAAAAGGAAACATTTTAATAATAACGTAACATGATTGACAATGTAATTGTTTTGTAATTGTCATGAGTGTTGCTGGCATATATATATATATATATATATATATATATATATATATATATACACACACACACACACACATATATAAACATATATATACATATATACATATTTAAATATATATATTGTAAAGACCGAGGAGACAGTAGCAAGTGTTGGGGTTTTCCGGCCCCGTATATTGTAAAATACAAAAAAAAAGGGTCAATATCATAAACAAAACAGTTCATAATGCGCGACGCCGACTCCTGGCGTCGCGCCATTTTATTGGGGAGGAGCGGAAGTGGAGGAATGCGGGAAGGACCGCAAGGGAGGATGGGAAGGATGGCGTCAGGGCAAGATGGCGGAGGAAGGGCGGAAGTATCGCACTGCGGTCAATCCAGGCCTATGGTGCAGGAAGGTCTTTTTTCTATGAGGAAGCAGAGGGAGAAAGTTAATACCCCACCATTCCCTGGCGGAGGGTGGTTTCCCAGGTGCTGTCGAATCAATCCGCGCCCTCCTACTCGGCGGCGTGCGTGACACGATCCCCCCCTTAGCCCAGGACCGTCAGGTCGGGCGGACCTAACCGAGAGGTCGTGAATACGAGAGGGCATCGGCATTGGCCTGAAGGGTGCCCCCGATAAGTGACAGTGAACTTATACGGCTGTAAGTCCAGGAACCACCTGGTGACCCGCGGATTCGACTCTTTGTGTAGGGACATCCACTGAAGTGCAGCGTGATCAGTCACCAGAGCGAACGACCCAGCAGGTAGTACGGAGGTGGGTCACTGCCCACTTAATGGCCAAGGCCTCCCTCTCCACTGCAGCGTGCGGTCTCGGTCCATCAGTTTCCGGCTAAGGTACATCACAGGGTGCTCGACACCATCGACGCTTTGGCTCAGCACGGCACCCAGGCCTGTGTCCGAAGCGTCGGTCTGGAGAATAAGCGGGAGCCCAAAATCGGGCGTCCGTAACACAGGTGCCGGCGTTAGGGCCTTCTTTAGGTCACTGAGCGCGTGTTCTGCTTTGTCGGTCCACACCACGATAGGGGCGCCCTTTTGTCAGGTCAGTCAAGGGTGCTGCTCTTTGAGAAACGAGGAACAAACCGGCGGTAGTAACCCGCAAGCCCCAAGAAAGCCTGCACCTGTTTCTTGGTACTCGGACGGGGCCATTCTAAGATGTCTTTAACTTTGGAGCTCTGTGGCGTCACCTGTCCTTGTCCCACGAGGTAGCCTAAATATTTGGCCTCCTTTAATCCAAAAAAACACTTCCGGGGGTTTATGCGGAGGCGGCTTTAGCCAGTGTTAGGAGGACAGCTGCGACCTGCAGTAGATGCTCCTCCCAGGTGCGGAATAGATGACAACGTCATCCAGGTAGGCGGCACTATAGGACTGGTGGGGCTTCAGCACTCTATCTACCAGGCGTTGGAAGGTCGCGGGGCCCGTGCAGCCCAAATGGGAGGACCTTGTACTGCCAGTGCCCGCTAGGGGTGCTAAAGGCCGTTTTCTCCTTTGCGGATGCCGTTAAAGGAATTTGCCAATACCCTTTTGTCATGTCAAGGGTAGTCAGATATCGAGCCGTACCCAGCCGCAAGGAGGTCGTCAATGCGGGGCATGGGGTAGGCATCGAACTTGGAGATCTGATTCAGGCGTCTAAAGTCATTACAGAACCTCCAGGAGCCGTCTGGCTTGGAGGCGAGGACAATAGGGCTGGACCAGGGACTATGGCTCTCTTCAATTATGTCCATGTCCAACATAC
Source organism: Polypterus senegalus (assembly GCF_016835505.1). Lineage (NCBI taxonomy): Eukaryota > Metazoa > Chordata > Cladistia > Polypteriformes > Polypteridae > Polypterus > Polypterus senegalus. The sequence continues at coordinate 19,702,781 of NC_053156.1, read as the reverse complement.
GTTTCACCTCCAGTTCGACCTCTGCGCGTTTTGCCTCCGGAGTCGGTAGGGCCTCTCGGACGATTACCCGGGCTCCGTGACTATATCGTGCTCAATCAGCGGTCCGGCGGGTGACTCGCTCACTACCTCGGGATGGCTCGGAGTGTTTGGGCTAACTCCTGCCGCTGCTTGGGGTCAGCTCTTCGCCGAGGTTAAGGGCAGTTGTGCTTGCGAAAGGGAGAGTGACCTACGGGAGCTGGGAGCTCCTCTCTATCTCTCAGGGCTTTAACAGGTTGACATGATAGATCCTCTCACTTTCGGTCGACGATTGGGCTGTTTCACCAAATAGTCGGCAGTCCTTTCTCTCCTTAACCTCGTAAGGCCCTTGCCAGTGGCGAGCAGCTTCGAAAGTGGGAGGTCGGGCGAGCACCATAACTTCGGTCCCCGGCGGAACTCCCTGAGGACGGAGTTGCGGTTGTAACACCGGGCCTGCGCTGCTTGCGCCGAGTCACGTGCTCTTTTAGGAGGGGCCTGATCTTTGTGAGTCGGTCGGCGCAGTTGCGCACGTACTCAAAATGTTAGAGGAGGGAAGAGCCTCGGCCTCCCAGCCTTCTTTTAGGATGTCGAGGATTCCCCGGGGTTGTCGCCCGTATAGTAATTCCAAAGGGGAGAAGCCGTAGAGGCCTGGGGTACCTCCCGTAGGCAAAAGCACGGCGGGAGGAGCTGGTCCCAGTTCCTGCCGTCGCTGACTACCTTGCGGAGCATCTGCTTAAGCGTCTGATTAAATCGTTCGACCAACCCGTCAGTTTGCGGGTGATAGACTGGCGCTTTCAGGTGCTTTATCTGCAGTAATTTGGCTACCTCCTTGAGCGTATCCGAAGTGAAGGCGTACCCTGGTCCGTGAGGACCTCCTTGGGTATGCCCACGCGTGAAAACAAGTTAACCAGTTCCGTCGCGATGCTTTTAGTATTAGCGGGCGCGGGGGACCCGCCTCTGGGTACCGGGTGGCATAGTCCACCATGACTAGGATATACTTGTGGCCACGGGTTGAGGGCTCCAGGGTCCCACCAAATCGACCCCTATCCTTTCAAAGGGATGTCCACGAGGGGAATAGGGACTAGAGGAGCACGGTCCCTCCTAGGAATCTGGCGGGTCTGGCACTCCGGACAGGATTGACAGAACCGCGGACCTCCTCATTGATCCCAGGCCAGTAAAAGCGGAGCTTAATCCTCTCCAGTGTTTTTCGGCCCGAGGTGGGCCTAGGAGGTGAGCATGTGCCAGCTCGCATATCTCCGCCCGGAAGGTGCAGCGGAATTAGCAACAACTTCCGACCCTCGCCCTCATGGGTAGCCACTTTCGGTACAACAGATCATTCTCAAGGACAAAGAAGGGTTCCGCGGTGTGGATCCGTCCGCTGTGAGCTGTTAGGCAGAACAATCGCATTCGGGCAAAGCGCGGGAGTCATCATTCCACTGCTCCCTCTTAAAGGAGGCGGCGTGGACCGAAATTGATGGTCCAGGCGCCGAGAGGGTCTTGGGGCCTGGGCCGGGAAGAGTTCCTGGCTAGTCCCTTCTCCGCGGAATCTTCGGGTCAAGGTCCGTAGCCACGAAAGGTCCCCGAGACACCAGCGCCCATAGGGCCTGCCCTTGTGCACGGCGTGGAGGCCGCGGGAGGGGTGCCTTTTCCCCTCATGACAAGATCCAACGAGGCCCGGGGGCGGCGGGCTTACCGCTGATTCTTTTAGACCAGTCTTGTCCCAGAATCACTGGGAAGGGGGTCAGGTAACACAGCGACCGTCATTTGGATTGGTTCCCCTTCCAGGTAAGATAGCAGTGAGCGGAGCGATATGACCTAGTCCCCCATGCACACAGGTAACCAACAAATGCTGTTTTAACCACTGTTGCGGTAAGACAAACGGCGAGCAACAATGGTAATGTTGCTGCGGAATCAAACAAAGCCACCACGGCGTGCCCATTTAGCAACACCACTCCCGATTGGACTCGCCAAGGGATGCGGCGGGGTACAATACCTCTCCGATGATGTCCAGCTGCAGTCCATAGGCTCCGGGGCGATGTGATGGGGGCAGTTTGGCAGCAGGTGGCCGGTCTCGCCACACTTGAAACAGCGCGGCGGACCCGGCCTCTCTCTGGCTCTGGCTGGCGCTTCTGCAGCGTCGAGGGGCTCGGGGTGGCCGCCCGTCCCTGCGGTTCCAGCGAGCAGGCTTTTCTGACCCCCAAGTCGGAGGACCGCCAACTGGCGCTCCAGGGCGTCGAGGAGGCCCGACATGTTCTGATAGGCGTGTCCCGGACCTGCTGGGCGAGGAACTGGGCATCGCGTTGACCAGGCCTTCACAGGCCACCCGCTCGACCACTTTCCGCCCGTCGGGCTCTCTGGCCGTAGCCAGCGGCCCATCTTGCCCCAGAACTTCGAGCGCCTGGGCGCGGCGGCTTTTCGGGTCAAAGACCCAGTTCCGCCATTCGCCGCCTGCTGGCCCGGCTAATGCCGTAGCGGGCCAGTATTTCGGGCTTGAGGAGGTGCGTAATTAGCGGCCTCCTCCTCAGGGAGGTCATAATAGGCCAGCGCTGGTCCTTCAGGTATGGCGCCAAGATGGGCGCCCACTCGGACCGCTGCCACTCGTTCGGGTGGCCGTCCTCTCAAACATGCCCAGGTAGGCATCGGCGTCCTCGAAGGGCCCATCGGTACCATAGGAGGCGGCTGCCTGGGCGGGTCTGGTCTCGCCCGTTGGGCTTCCACTAACCTGGCCTTCGTGGCCTCCAGCTCCCGGGTGGTAGCGGCTTGCGCTTGCTGCAGGGCCTGGAGTTGGGCGTTCATTCCCTGCAGCACGGTGTTCAGGTCCTGTCCCTCCGTCATTCCGGGATCTCTATCCTGCCGACTCGCCACTTGTAAAGGACCGAGGAGACAGTAGCAAGGGTTGGGGTTTTCCGGCCCGTATATTGTAAAACAAAAAAAAGGTCAAAATCATAAACAAAATAGTTCATAATGCGCGCGCGACTCCTGGCGTCGCGCCATTTTATTGGGGAGGAGCCGGAAGTGGAGGAATGCGGGAAGGACGCAAGGGAGGATGGGAAGGATGGCGTCAGGGCAAGATGGCGGAGGAAGGGCGGAAGTATCGCTGCTGCGTCAATCCAGGCCTATGGTGCAGGAAGGTCTTTTTTCTATGAGGAAGCAGAGGGAGAAAGTTAATACCCCACCATTCCCTGGCGCAGTGGTTTCCCAGGTGCTGTCGAATCAATCCATGACCTCCTACTGCGTGCGTGACAATATATATACACATATATACATATATATATACATATATATATATATATACATACATATATATATACACATACTGTATATATACACACACACATATATACATACTGTATATACAACATATACATATCTACATATATACTGTATATACACATATATATACAAATCTACATATATATATCTACATATATATATTAGGGTGGGACTCGATTAAAAAATTAATCCAATTAATTAGAGGCTGTGTAAGAATTAATCTTGATTAATCGTATGTAATCGCACACGAAATTTGCCCCAAATCGCAAATGTTTTTTTTTTAATTTAAAAGTGTTTTAGTGGGCTTACAGAATCAAATAATAGACATGGACATGAATATTGTAAACTGAAGCCGTTTTAATTTCTGAAAAAAAGCTTTAAACTGCATTTGAATTCAAAACAGAAACAAAAATATCATCCCTGGTTAAAATTGGGCAGACTTAAAAATAAAGTGGTAGTTAAAGTACTTTAAGTACATTTTCAGAATAGTATTGTCTTTAAATAATAATAACCAAAATTTCACCATAAAGTGCAGTTTTTCTTCTTAAAAAAATAAGTCAGAAACATAAAAGGTAATTTGACCAGCTTACTCTTTAAACTCTGAGTAACCTTAGCCAAAATTATTTTGTACATTAGGCTAAAACAGTGTGATCATTGAACATTTTGTAATTAGATGTATTTAGAATTACTAACGGTCACGGAAGTCCAATGATCCCCAGTAAGAGCCACAAAGTCCGCTTTCTGTAATGCATCTAATTTTGCTTGCTTTTCAGTGTGCACAAAACCATGCTTTTATCAAGGCTTCGCTCGGGTAGTCGAAATGATCAGTCGTAGGGAACGCGCTTTATTCCGACTCTAACATTTTTGTAGCTGTGATGTGTGCATCAGTGTAATGGATGTACCAGGAAATCATGCATTGACAAAAGTTCCCGTTTGCTTGGAATTGAAAGTGTGATTAAATGCGTTATTTTTTAACGCGTTATGGAGTACATGCATCGAAGCTTCTCAACTGTGCTTGTGCTAAGAAAGGGAAAATTTTAAAAATAACGTAACATGATTCTGCGTTAACCTAATATTTTTTCATACGTCCCAAACCAAGGAGATGGGAAGGTAAAATGAATCGGGTTGCGTACACATAGTCAGTACATCCCTTTGGGAATCGAACCTCGAATGTGGGCATTAGAGGCGAAGACTCTACAATTGCGCCACCACTTGTCTATGCTAAAGTACGTTTTGTAGATCGGGCTATAGATATACATTTATATATATACCCGTATATCGCAGTGGAGAAGTAGAAGTTATGAAAAAGAAAAGGGAACATTTTAAAAATAACGTAACATGATTGTCAATATACAGTAATTGTTTTGTGAGTGTTATTGAATGTTGCTGTCATCAAGGATTTGATTATCATTATTTCTTTCAATCAGGTTTGTATTTGTAGGATGTGTTCAAGTTACATTCCGTGTTTGTCAATCGTTGTAAAGATAAGAGGTTTCATTCATCGATTAGTTCCTTACTTCATCAATAAACAGCTCGTCTTCCTTTTTATCTGTGATGTGACAAACTGCATGCATGGTTTTTTTACACTGTCTTCCTTTAGCGGGACATTGACTTTTTCCACCGTGTGCTTTGTTTCCACAGTAGCTGCATTTATGAATATGCTTATCAGACGCTTCATATTTTTTGCTGCCTTTTCAATTGTGTAATTCGTTTTTGTTCAGCGCTCTTTGGAACTGTTGCTTTTTATCTGTGCACTGCATCAGTTCACGTGAGCCACTCGGTGTACATGCATCGAAGGTTCCCAGCTGTGCTGGTGCCATCTCGTGCTATGTCCATAGCTTTATTTAATGTTACCTTAGTCCTGGCACTTAAAACTTTCTCTCGCAGTTTCGCTGAGTTTGTGTCAAACACCACCCTGACCATCTCATCTTCCTCTCCATAAGCACAGTCCTTCACCTGTGAATATTTACCCGTGGCAGTTTGCTATTGGATTGCCGCTGACGGATGGCCTTATATGGGCAGGCACTAAATTACAAACGCCAGCGGCAGCCTGTCTATGAACTTAATTTAAAGTGTAGGTTTACATCGTGCTTTGTTTCCGAAGTAGCAGAACTCGCTTCTTATTGTTTCGCTGCCTTCTCAATTATATAATGCATGTTTTCTTGAGCGCTTTTTTGAGGTCTTCCTGGTTTTCTATGTACTGCGTGATTACGTGGGAGGCGTGATGATGTCACACGAAACTCCGCCCCACGGCGTTGAAGCTCATCTCCATTACAGTAAATGGAGAAAACTGCTTCCAGTTATGACCATTACACGTAGAATTTCGATATAAAACCTGCCCAACTTTTGTAAGGAAGCTGTAAGGAATCAACCTGCCAAATTTCAGCCTTCCACCCACACGGGAAGTTGGAGAATTAGTGATGAGTGAGTGAGTGAGTGAGTGAGTGAGTGAGTGCTTTGCCTTTTATTAGTATAGATATATATATATATATATATATATTTATATATATATATATACATTTATATAATGTAGGTAGATCATTTTGACCTGGTCATTTTAAAAGTAGCTCGCAAACCAAAAAAGTGTGGGCACCCATGCTCTACACTGATGGTCAGAGGTGGACTCATCATTGGCCGTTCTAGTTGACATGGCAGTAGGGACAGTGTGGGCAGACTGGTCATTGGAAGAAGGTAGCAGTGGGAGGGAAAATCCATTTCAAGATTCATTCAGGACATTAGCTTTGTCCACCATTGCAGCACTGGCTCCCTGGACTGCTTGATATAAACGCAATTCATATTCTGACATTTTCCTACATGGTTTCAGCTAAAACGTTTTTCAGATTGCATGGTGTAAGAGCCATTTTCCTAGTTATATAAGATTCATAAATATTTTACTAGATGACAATGCATAATCTATGGAAGGTTCCTAAAACCCCCATAAGTTGAGTAAAATTGGTATATTCTAGCTATTTCTATCTGCTTTGACTAAACCTTATTCTTCAGTTAGTGACCAGCGTTCCCATGTGTAAGGTGTAGAGGGCATATGGTTTTAAACTCTGTCCGTGCCTACGGGCCTTTTGAGTGTGTGAAGTAACTCGTAAAACAGCACTTATTTAAGTGCAGAGCCGTACGTTTAAAGCGTACAGAAGAAGAAGCTAAGGATCTTCAAGTATAGAAGAAGAAGTAAAGAACTTTTAAGTACAGAAATAACTAAAGTTTCTCAAGAAAAGCTAAGTTTAGAGAAGATACATTTTTGTGCCTTTTATTCTACGTGTGTAACTACGTTTTCTTTATTCTTGTATGGATTATTTGCTTTTAACTTTCACTAAATATTTTTAAAACAAACTTTTGAATTGAGAGATTTCTTTTGGCATGCGTTTTACCCGTGCTTGATCTCGCCTTGTACTTCGGCGGCTACACATGGTATCTTGATCCTTGTTTCTGAGTGTAAGTAGGAAACAGAGTGTTGAAATTACTCATCATAACAGATTACATTTTCTTTGTGCAGTATTTCTTTCAAAACACTCACACCAGTGAATAATTTGGCTTTATTTTAGCTAAGAACAGACAGATTCTGGTTAACTTTACATTTTGTGGTAAAACAAAACAAGTTCAAGCATGAGTGTGTGAATGATTTAAATAATATTTCAACTCCAAGTCAAAAAAACTAAACGAGGGAGTGGACCGTTTTGAATAGAAAAAATGAAATCTATGCAGACTAATGACTAATTATGTATTATAAATATTTTTGTTACACAGTACAACAAAATATCAAAATTCTTTAACTTGAAATACAATTGTAAAAGCCTACAAAAGAAAACTCTGCAAGCAAATAAAAAGAAAACAAAACACATACACACAAATTGTCATCTTCCTATTTCAATTTAAAGAGCACAAATGTAACTGGAAGAAATGTAAAAATATAAAAATGAGAATTCTTTATGTTTAGGGTAAATATAATAGCTATCAGGACTATTTTCCACTTTATAATTTCAAACTTTATATTTCAAAAATGTAATAAATAATTTTCAAAAAATGAAAGGGAGAGAATCCCAGTGCTATCATATCAGCAATGCTCTGAGCTGGCAAACAGTCGTAGTGCACTCTGGGAAATGCAGTTTTAGAGTCTCCAGAAAGACATCTGAGATAATGGAGAGCCTTGGGGTCGAAGGAAGGAGACATTCTGTCGTTACATTAGTCGTGGCAGCACAGAAGGACCAGAAGGCTGGGGTCTCCAGGACTGTCATCACTTCTGACTTTGTCTTTTATTTCCTCTGCTGAGTTTCTGTTGTCCTCTCCTCTGTTGTGAGATGGCCATCGTTCAACGCTGATGCAATGGACAGTTGAAACACATTGCATCTTTAAACAGATCTCTTTATGTGTAAAGTTTGTGATTAGTTACCTGTGAATTTGCTTGTTTGAGTCTGTACTTTGTGAAAGGTCAGTCAGTCAGTCATTTTCTAACCCGCTATATCTTAACACAGGGGTCTGCTGGAGCCAATCCCAGCTAACACAGGGCGCAAGGCAGGAACAAATCCCGGGCAGGGCCACACACCAAGCACACGCTAGGGACAATTTAGGATCGCCAATGCGCCTAACCCGCAAGTCTTTGGATTGTGGGAGGAAACCGGAGCACTCGGAGGTAACCCAAGCAGACGCTACCACTGCGCCACCGTGCCACCCTTTGTGAAAGGTGCTATGCAAAAATTTACTACAGTCAACTGTCAGGTCTCAGCTAGGGTGTCTCTTTTGTTCATTTTTGATTCTTCGATTATGTTAACGTTACTTTTTTGATTATGTGCATTATTCTTTTTTTTTTGATTTTGTTGATGGATGTAAGCTGCCTGTGTTATGCCCTCTTGAGGGGGATATCACTGTCAAACCCTGTCAGTTTCTCCAAATATTTGAGGAAAATTAGAATCATTCTATGTATTATTTTCTTGAGGGGTGCCAATAGTTTTGAGTTGATGTTGTGGGAAACACATAAGTATCAAGAAGTTTCAAAAGCACTTCCACTAGAGGAGGATATCACCGTCAAACCCTGGCTGACATGGTTTCTTCCTCTGGCTGGTGTTCTTGGCTTATTTTGGTTCATTTTTGGGACATCTATTTATGTTAATGTTGATTTTGTTGAGTATGTGCATTATTCTTTATATTTGATCTTGTATGAAGCTGCCTGAGTTGTGTTCCATGTGTTGTGTTGTGTGGTGTGGTCCCCCAAGAGGCGGGGCCACCTGCCAATCACTGCCAGGAACTGCCCTCCACTCTTTAAATCCGGAGGGTCTCCCACAGTTCCTGGCAGTAAAGTTCCACTTCATGTTATTTGAAACACATTTTTCGAATATATAAAGGAATGAATAGCATTTTTGCATAACATGTTTGCATAACATGTGCTCTTATAATAAACAATTCAAGTACTTAAAAAACTATAATGTAAAAAAAAAAAAAAAGAATCAGTGCTTTGCCGATGATGGACACAGGGGATCAATGGAATCAGGTTAAGATGACATTTCACACAAGTCTGTTTTTTTGGTAGCCCCTGTGATCTTTTTATTTCAACCTGATGTTCCTTTCAACACATTTCAGGATCTATGAAGGAGCAAACAACCTTGTCGACATCCAAAATGTTTCTAAAAAGTGCAAGGAGGTCTCGTTGGTGGAGCCGGCAGGCGGTTCCCCCTTTCAATTAGTCGTTTATAAAGCGAGGATTGATCACTGTAGTTGTTGCACTTTTGAAAAGTGGATTGTTGGCCTGAAAAACAAATAGAGAAATGTTTTATCGTTAGAAGCCAATGGTGCCAGCCGGCCTCCCTGCTCATTTAACTTGACCCCGCCAGAGCTTTACCCCTACCCTAAGCCCTCCATGTCTCTTTTAACAGCTTCCCTCTCTAACGTCGCACTCTCGCTCACTCCTAGCATCTCCCGTTGTAGCGGGGCTACATAGTAATAGTGTTGTTCAATGTTTGTACTGAGTGCGTTTTGTTTCCATCGTCCCGTTTGCTCTTTGTGTGCGTCAGTAAATGTCGTCCCCGTAAATACAAGGGGGATGGATGATGGAAAGAGACCACAGCCCCAAATTGGAAAACACCTGTTAACGATCAATCAATCACATCCAGCAGTACTATACACTGTGTGCAGAATTATTAGGCAAGTTGTATTTTTGAGGATTAATTTTAATATGGAACAAACACAGTGCTATCGGTCAATCCAAAATGTTAATAAACCTGAATGTTTCACAACGGAAATGTGAGTGTGAACATCATCAGGGGAATACATATGTGCGCACAATTATTAGGCAACTACTAGTGTGCAGATTTATTATGCAGCTAAAGGAAAAATGAAAATTTTCCCATCTCACTTGTTTATTTTCATCTGTTATAGTGAGAATAATAAAGAAACAAATAAACATCTCTGACATTTCAAAAAATCAATCAATCAATGACCAATATAGCCACCCTTCTTTCCAATAACAGTCATAAGCCTTTCCATTCATGGAGTCTGTCAGTTTCTTGATCTGTTGACGATCAGCTTTTTGTGGAGCAGTGACTACAGCCTCCCAGACACTCTTCAGAGAGGTGGATTGTTTTTCTCCCCCGTAAATCTAGCGTTTAAGAAGTGCCCACAAGTTCTCGATAGGGTTTAGTTCAGATGAGGAAGGGGCCATGTCATTATTCCTTCATCTTTAAGGCCTTTACTGGCTGGCCACGCAGTGGAGAACTTCGATGCAAGTGATGGAGCATTGGCCTGTATAAAAATCATGGTCTTTTTCCTGTATCACTGTTTGAAGAAAGTGTCTTCGAAAAACAGGCAGTAGGTTTGGGAGTTGATTTTGAGTTCATCTTCAATGCAAAAAGGTCCAACTGGCTCATCTTTAAAAATACCAGCTCATACCAGTGCCCCACCTCCACGTTGGAGTGGAGCTCTGTGCCCATTACTGATCCACAGGTCCATCCATCTGGTCCATCAAGAGTCACTCTCATCTCATCGGTCCATAAAACCTTTGAAAAAAATCTGTCTTCAGATATTTCTTGGCCCAGTTTTGACGTTTCAACTTATGTTTCTTGTTCAGTGGTGGTTGGGTTTCAGCTCTCCTTACCTTGGCCATGTCTCTGAGCACTGAACACCTTGTACTTCTGGGCACTCCAGGTAGGTTGCAGCTCTGGAATATGAAAGTACTGGAGGATAATGGGTTCCTGGTAGCTTCACGTTTGATTCTTCTCAAATCTTTGGCAGCTAATTTGCGTCTTTTGTTCTCAACACGTTTCTTGCGACCCTGTTGACTATTTGCAACAAAATGTTTGATGGTTCTGTGATCACACACCAATATCTTAGCAATTCCAAAAGTGCTGCATCCCTCTGAAAGACTTTTTACAATTTTTGACTTTTCAGAGTCAGTTAAATCTCTTTTTTGGCCCATTTTGCCCGAGGAAAACTAGCTGCCTAATAATTCTGCACACCTTGATATAGGGTGTTGATCTCCTTAGGCCACACCCTCCCTCATTACACAAATACACATCACCTGACGTGCTTAAATCCAATAAGCATTCAAGTTAATACAGCTTGGAGTTGGAATATACGCATAAAAATGATGATATGGTCAAAATACTCACTTGCCTAATAATTGTGCACACAGTGTATAAACAATTGGGAATGACCAGGGGAAAGAGAGGAGAGAGACGAGGATCACATTTCATCATGACGCATCAACTTACCTGCTGTTTACCACATCGCGCTTTGGATCAACTGGGTCACCGCTTGCAGCATTACCAGCCGCCCACCGACAATGAATGGGGCAGCTGTGTGTGGTGGGCAGGCAGTGAAACCGCTTGCCTCCGGGAGCCGCCCAAGGGACACTACACTGCGCGGGCAACGAAATCGCCCCCCTCCAGCCTCCGTCCAGCAACCACTTGTAGCGTCCCCAGGCTGAAGATGATGGAGCAGCAATTACTGAGGCACATGCGTTGCAGCTGCAGCCCCGTTCGTAAGTCGTAGGGGACTACCTGTACAGTGAACCCTCGTTTATCACAGTTAATCCGTTCCAGACTCTACTGTGATAAATGAAATTTCCACTTGTCAGGCCACAATTTGGGTCTTTTTCTTTGAACAGACTCTCATAATCTCCTCAGTACCTCTAAATAGCATTGTTGGTTGATTTGTTTGTCCCTGTCCCATAAATTCTTGATGGACTATTCCCTTGTGATCGAAGGTACACACCAGCAAGGTCTTAAACTGTGAGAGCGACATACGTGCTTTTGTAGGACGTGGTGAACCCGGGGATTTCCACTGCATGCTCTGTCACATCCTCTTGCCCATCTTTGAACCTCTTATGCCACTCAGACACACTCACCATTTTCATAGCATCTTCACCAATATGCCACCTGCAACGTTTCAGTAGCACATTTGCTGATTTTCACACAAAATTTAATATTAATACGTTGCTCTAAATTTCGATCACCCATTTTTACGCCAAAGTGTACACGCAGATATTGTGAAGGATGGCCGGCCATATATTCTGGACCACACCTCCAAGCCGCCAGATGGAGCCCTCCCAGCGGCATAGAGGTTCCCCGAATTCCAGCAGAGCCTCATGGACCTTGTAGTTTTTATAAACAGCCCTGCTGGATACCATGGGGGCCACCAGGAGCCGCTATAGGGAGGCTTGGGGAGTGCTACATGCCCTATAACCCGGAAGTATGTCCTGGTCACGTGAACAGTAGGAATGACGTGCTTCCGGGGTGAATTAAAAGACTTTGTAGCTGACCCGGAAGTGACTCATGGACTGTATGGTGCATTCACTTCCGGGTCAGGAGATATAAAAGGACCATCGGCACTCCCAGACTACGAGCTGAGTTGGGAGGCAGGGTGGCTAAGCGTCTGGGAGTGGAGGATTGTGATTTATTGGATTAGTGTATTGTCTTTTGAGAATAGTGGAGTGGTGGTGCTTTGTGCACTTTATTATTATAATAAATAGTAATTATTGGACTTTTACCTGGTGTTTGGCGTGGTACCTGAGGGTTCAAGGGAGTGGTAGCGCCCCCTACTGTCACAATATCGATTACCTTCCCAATAGAATACTCACAGGTGACACTATGCGGCCATTCTGAGAATTAAATTGTCACACCTTGTTTATAGGAGAACACATTGTATTATTGGGAATGAATGTTATTTTCTAAAGCAAGTTAATTGCATATATCTTTTTTTGTACCATATTTCTCTTGCGTAATTATTTCTGCCATGGTTACAAAAGGGATGGTATTGGCTCTAGTCTGTTCTGCAGCAAGGGAGACATCCCAGGGGAGAAAGAGCAGCCCATGCTGGATACACACTCATCATGGTCCAACCCCAATACACTTTGTCACATGTGTGCTCACAGGGGACAGCTGAAGGGCTCTAGTAAATGCAATTCTATCACCACTCCAACAGTTGGCGCTGTGTTCTAATGCCTTTCTCTCTTCCTCCCTCTGCCGACCAGACGATTGCTGGCTCTGACAACTCTGATGTCACTTCCAGTGTCCGTCCACCTCCTGCCAAACCCAAACCCTAACTACTGTACAAAGAGGACTGTTTCATTTATGTTAGGTAGATTGCCCAGAGGGGACTGAGCGGTCCCATGGCCTGGAACCCCTGCAGATTTTATTTTTTTTCTCCAGCCGTCTGGAGTTTTTTTTCTGTTTTTTCTGTCCACCCTTGCCATCGGACCTTACTCCTTTTCTATGTTAACTAATGTTGTCTTATTTTAATTTCTTATTTTGTCTTTTATTTTTCTTTTCTTCAGTATGTAAAGCTACTCTTTGTATGAAAATGTGCTATAGAAATAAATGTTGTTGCTGTTGTTGTTGCCAGAAGGACCCAAAACAGGAAGCTCCGCCATCTTTGGATGGTTCTGTTCTGCCTGTATTTTTGTTTATTTTCCAAAGCCAATAGTACGGGGTGACCAGGCTGGTACGCCAACTCTTTATCGTTGGTGTCTGTTTCAAGCAGATCCACAGAAGATGCCATTATCAAAATGTTCTGACCCAGAAGGGAACATTTACCTCATTCCAGATGGCTTTTTGTCGCTCCTTCTCAAACTGACGATATTCTCGCCGGTCATACATTTCAATGAATATGCGATAAATGATGATAATGACGAGTCCAATCAGCACGATTCCGGATAATGAGCCACCCACAATAGCAAGCGTTCGATCAGCCATACCTGAATTGAAACAAAAAAGAAAATTCAATGAACCAAACAATCACTCTAAACATCCATCTTCTCTGTAGTTGGCCATCGACTGGTGGCAGTAACCCACCCAGGAATCAGCCCTGGATGGGGCACGCTAATCCACACACACACACACACACACACACAAACACACTCCTTCCCAATGGCCGCTTCATACCTTGTCGCTTAGCATACTGAATAAGGACATCTCCCTCATTGTTTATGCTGAAAGAAAAGTCGTAGTCTATATTCTTCAGGCGGCAGGGCTGACCCTTTTCATTGTCACTGGAGTCTTCCACCACTTTTGTCACGCCAGTCTTCACACACTTCTCACGGCATTCAGGGTTTGAACCCCCTTTGTTCCTAATATGGCACTCCACACATTCCCTGAAACACAGAGCACTGGTAAGGCAAGGTGGTCAACTCTATTACTACAAGGCAAGCAGGAGACCCATCTGTGCTGTACGGTTACGGCAGGTAAACGAGGATGGTGGACGTGACCACCTGAGTTCCCCTGAGTGTGCTAAGGTACTTACTGATACTTTTCACAATTGCAGGAAGTACACTCTTGACAGAACTTCCCCAGGTATCCACTGTTGCACTCGCAGCGATTACAGCGACATCGTCCGTTATTGCTGCATGTCTTGTCGGCTTTCTGGCAGCCATTTGTGGAGAGAGCGCACTCACAGGCAGGGCCGGTGAAATTCTCATTGCATATGCAGGTCCCACAATCGCACAGGCCATTACCTAAAAACACAGCAAAAAGAAGGAGTGTAAGGAGAAGGCCTCTGTAGATGATCTGAGAATAAAAGACAGACAGGACCAGGTGGTCACGAGGACAACGGCCTCCATCTTGGCACTGTCTCTCTTATCAGAGGATAAGAGCATCAGGAATAGTAAAGAGGAATTAAAATAAATAGAGAGTGAAATAGCAAATCCGCTAAACTTGCATTTTTCTGAGGTCTTCACAAGTGAGGAAGTGGATAACCTCAGAGCAGTAACAGGGACTACTAAGGAGGTACTGAGGGATTTGGAAATTGTAGAGGGAGAAAAGCTTCTCAAATTAAATAAGTGGAAATTAAACAAATCAAAAGGACCAGATCATATTTACCACAGAGTGCTTAAGGAGGTTAGAGAGTACAAATATAATCCCTTGACGCATATTTTTAGGACATCACTGTGCCCTGGAGAAATTCTGAAGGACTGGAAAATAGCAAATATTATCCTGTTATATAAAATGGGTGACTGAGAAGATCCAAACAGCTATAGGCCAGTAAGCTTAACGTGCCATCACAGGAAAATTAAAGGAAGGAATTATTAAGGAGAAGATTGAGCAGCACATGACAAGGACAGGAGGTATTAGAAAACAGTCAGCATGGGGTCAGAAGAGGGAGGTCGTGTTTTACCAAAATGCTGGAATTCAATGAGAAAGCAACAAAAGGATATGATCAGCGTGGAGCTTATGATATTAGTTATCTGGACTTTCAGAAAGCATTTGATGAGGTGCCACATGAGAGGTGGGCACCAAGCTAAAAGAAGTGGGAGTTCAGGGTGTAGATGGGTGAAGAACTGGTTCAGACACAGGAAGCAGAGGGTGATGGTGTGAGAAACCTCATCAGAGTTGGCTGATGTTAAGAGTGGTGACCAGCAGGGGGTAGTGTGGGGCCGCTGCTATTTTTAATACACAGAAATGATTTAGATAGGAATATAAAGAACAAGCTGGTTAAGTTTGCAGATGATGCCAAGACAGGTGGATTAGCAGATAATCGAGAATCCATTGAATCATCACAGAGGGACTTGGACAGAAGACAGACTTGGGGTGATTTGTGGCAGATGAAATTTAATGTCAGTAAATGTAAAGAATTACACATAAGAAGTAAAAATGAGAGGTGTGAATACACAATGGGCGGTCAGAAAATCGAGAGTCCACCTTATGAGAAGGACGTAGGAATCGTAGTGGACTCATGTTCAGACAGTGTTTAGAGTACATTAAGAAGGCTAACAGAATGTGATGTTATATAGCGCCTTGATGTGTGCAGTACAAGTCACAGGAGGTTCTGCTCAAGCTTTATAACACACTGGTGAAGCCTCATCTTTAGTCCTGTGTGCAGTTTTGGTCTCCAGGCTACAAAAAGGACATAACAGCACAAGAGAAGGTCCAGAGAAGAGCGACTCGGCTGATTCCAGGGCTACAGGGGTTGAATTATGAGGAAAGATTAAAAGAGCTGAGCCTTTACAGTTTAAACAACAGAAGATTAAGAGGAGACATGATTGAAGTGTTTAAAATG
Source organism: Polypterus senegalus (assembly GCF_016835505.1). Classification (NCBI taxonomy): domain Eukaryota; kingdom Metazoa; phylum Chordata; class Cladistia; order Polypteriformes; family Polypteridae; genus Polypterus; species Polypterus senegalus. The sequence goes on along the minus strand of NC_053156.1, from coordinate 19,687,001 downwards.
ATGAAGTGAATTAGTGCAGTGGATCGAGACTTGTATTTTAAAATGAGTTCATCAAGAACACGGGGACACAGTTGGAAACTTGTTAAGGGGAAATTTCTCACAAACATTAGGAAGTTTTTCTTCACAAGGAGGACCACAGACACATGGAGTAAGTGACAAGTAGTGTGGTAGACGGTAGGTCTTTAGGGAACTTGATTTAATATTTTTTAGAAGAATTAAGCGGATAGGAAAGGCAACCTTTGCTGGACTGAATGGCCTGTTCTTGTCTAGATTGTTCTAATATTTTAATATTCCATAGAGGAATATACAGACAGGAGCAGAAAGTCACAAGGACTGCAGCCTCCATCTTGGCACTGTGGCTTATGCTCCTGACAGTGTAGTGGCACAGCATGTCCACCTCAATCCCAGTGCAGAGCTCAACATTCCCCTGAAAAAAAATATATAGAAAGAAATAACAAACTCACAGTTTTTACATTGTTATGCCCCCAAATTCTCCTGGATTGTTGAATATCTGACCAACAGACACCAGGGCGCTAGGGCTGTGTTTTAGAGATGGTGGGATGTAATAGATAGATAGATAGATAGATAGAAAGATAGAAAGGCACTATATAATAGATAGATAGATAGATAGATAGATAGATAGATAGATAGATAGATAGATAGATAGATAGATAGATAGATAGATAGATACTTTAAATTCACAATACTGGAGCAGCTCAGGGTACCGTCCTGCCTCCATTCTTATTTACCCTTTACTCAATTGATTTCCAGTTTAACACCAGCTCTTGCCACCTGCAGATGTTCTCAGATGACTTCTCCATCATAGGGTGCATTGATAGAAGGAGATGAGCTGGAGTTGAAGGAGACTGGAGGAGGACTTTGTAGTGCAGGGAAAACCACCTGCAGCTCGACATCAACAAGATAAAACATTTGATGTTGAACTTCTGGTGCATCCAGAGCCCCATGAGACCAGGGGGAGTATGTGAAGGTAAAGCTGACCCTCAGGTACCTGGGGGTCCATGTGAGCAGCAAATTGGAATTGTCTGAATGCACAGCAGCACCATTCAAGAAGGGCCAAAGCAGATGGTACTTTTCTGAGACGACTCGAGTCTTTTGATGTGTGCAGCAAGCTGCTGGAAATGTTTTACCAGTTGGTTGTAGTATTGTTCTATACGGTGGTCTGCTGGGGACGCAATCGGAGTTCAAGCGATGCAAAATGCCTCAAAAACTTATCAGAAAGGCCATCTCCATTACAGGACTGGCCCGGGAAACACTCGAGAGGCTGTTGTGGAAAAGAAGATGGTGGAAAATGTGGATGCCATCATGAACAATTTCGGTTATCCCCTCCAGAGGGGAGATCTTGATATGCCATTCGTATTAAAACATTTACAGTTTAATGTTAGAAGAGCTTTTGCTATGACAATTAACAAATCACAGGGACAAACATTTGAAAAAGTCTTATTTATTAGAGAGAAAGAAACGATATTCACTCACGGCCAGTTATACGTCACGTTGTCACGATGAAAGTCCAAACACGGAATCAAAACTCAATGTGATATTGACGAAAAGTTAATTCCAAATATTGTTTTTACTGAAGTTTTACAGTAAAAGTGTAAGTTTAAAAAGTATTTGCGTGTTAATTTCAAAGCCAAAATGAACGATAACGTATAACGCAATGAATACCTCATAATGCAACATGAAATGTATTACGTTTTACTATTTCTAACTAAGGTTAATTACTCGCTGTAATGTAAAATAGTTAGTTCTATTATGCATATAGTAACAATTCCCATAAAAATAACAATCTTTTTAAATTGTACATCTGCTTCCCCATACGCTAGCGGCAGATCCGTGAAGTGGCGAGCGTGTACCGCCTCCCCCGGGGGTTTGCAAGAGAAGTGAGCAGGGGTTGTTTATTTTCGAGCGGGTTTTATGATTCTTCAGGTGGGGTGACATAGCAGACGAAATGCCGCCAGTGTGATGGGTAAGCACAAGGAGCACCAGTGAGGTGCCCTACTCTTAGGGTGGCTCTTGTTATAGTCTGGAAGCATATGGGTTGGTTGTGCCGCTAGCTTCCTTTGTTTTTTAATTTGTAATGATCTATCAGGTCTCCTCTTACGTCAAGCCAATAAAGTGCCTGGCAGGTGGAAACCAAATGACAGGGACATAACAGAGAGAGTGAAAGAGTGTCAAAAAAAAAAGAAGTTGAAGTGTGGGATGGAGGATGTGTGGCGTAGGCCCGTCCTTGTGTTGTGACGGCTATGGCACTTACCCCCGCAGAGCTTGCCATCGGAGCGTGGGCAGCTCATGTCGTCGCACTCGCAGTACTGGCCTCGGTGTTTCCCACTGCACACGCACTGACCGCATTCACAGCGGCCGTGCCCGTTGCACAGTAAGCTGCTCCCGTTGCGGCAGCTGGCATCCAGATCCATCGTCTCATCTTCGCCCGTATCCTGCAGACACTCGCAGAGCCGCCCCAGACGGTTTTTATTGCAGCTGTGGGCAAACAGAAAAGTCATAGTGCTGGCGAAGTGGTTACCGTACCTGAAAGAGTCCTCCAGTGATTACCGCAGTGCTCGTCTTAGTGGCACGCATGGTAAAGAGGGGCATAAAAAAGCCAGGCTGGAGTCTGCCAAAACTTACCTTGCAATGGACCTTTAGTAATGCTATTAACAAAACAATGTCATCATTTTAAACATCTTAGTTTATATTCAACTACTTAGTGAACTTTTCAAGGATTTGCAGGGTTGCTATTCCTCTTCAATAAGAATATAAAATATTAGAAAATGTGCAGATGGTATGGTAGGATGTATCTTGATGTCCTAGCTAATTTGCACAACCACGTCCTACTCATGGGTAATCGACACAATGGTTGAAAATGTGGGCTGAAAGTTCACTTCTTCATTTGAGTTACGGATTAGTAAAAATCAGGATGACTGCGAATTTACGCTTGACCTTAATTACCTGTCAGCCTGAAGATGTTTTAAGCTAATTATGAGATACAAGTTCAATAACAACGTCCCCAGAACCCCTCATTTCATACCTTCCTATAAGCATATACACACTGGTTAGTTTATCTGAGCTTACAGTAAGTATATTAACCCTCCAACAGATAACACTTCTTCCTAACATTTTGCTTTACATTTACATGTCCTTCGCAAGATTTTCATATCATTTACATTTCCCAGAATTCAACACTGTTAAAATGCATTGTTAATCCCCGTCAATTTGTTTAGCTGATGCTTAAAAAGAAGAACAGATCAGTTGGAAGAAGGTATCAGGAGGATTGTGTGACTAAAGAATTAAGGCGAAAATGAGGTGAGGTTTTTAAGACCAGCAATGATGTATGGAGCTCAGACGTGGGCAGTAAAGGAAGCTCAAGAGAAGAAGTTGGATGTGGCAGAAATGAGAATGTGAAGACAGATCTGTGGTGCCTAAAAAAGGACAGAATAAGACACAAGACAACCTGGGGTACAACAGAAGTGGGAGAGATACCTAAGAAAGTACAGGACATGTGATGAGGAGAGGCAAGGAATATGAGGGCAAAAGAGGGATGGGAATGGGGAAGAAAAAAATGAGGAGGCCAAAGTGGAGGTGGATGAAGAAATTGAAAGAAGATCTGAAGGAAAAATGTCTAACTGGCGAGGAGGTGCAGGACTGAGGTGTATGGAGAAGGCTGATCAAACACATCGACCCGACATGGAAGAGGGAAAAGTTGCAGAGGATGATGATGAAGAAGAAGAAGATCTAGTGGAACCCTTTTTCTAAAATGGACTTAAAAATTAGCCTGCCATGAGTATGTTTACATGAGCTTTATTAACTCAGTTATCCACTTTGTTTCTAAAATGCCATATAAACATTTATTCCAGTTTGAGAAAACCGGGATATTGATCTCTGAGGAACCGGGATAAGAGACGTACCTTTCTCCATGAGTAACCCGCTTATAAGGTCACGTAAACCTTTAACCGAGTTACCGCTAAGGATTTCATATCTTGCGCATGTCTGGAACACTTTGTGCATGTGCTAACTTCACACAGCAGCCACAAGTAGAAAACGGTGGAAACATCCAGAAAAATCCATTTTACTGAAGCAAATGTTTTGGCGATTGCATTTTTCCTCTTCCTGGTTGAAATAATCCATCTTAATATTTCAGAAATGGTTTAATTGATATATATTGATGAGCTGAGCATACAGTGCTAAACTCAGCTGGACACTCTCGGGAGCAGTAGGGGGAAAAGTAACATGCGTTATGGAGTCCAATGACTTTTTAAAGTAACAAATAACATAATACAGTATTTATTTTATTAAAGTTCAAAAAAAGGAAAAACTAATCTAAACATATCTGCATTGTTACTCTCCCAGCAGCAGTGGGTATAAAACAAGAAGCAGATGTAACGGTGTGCCAGTCCATCGCAGGACTCAACTGCACAGCTGAGCAGAAAAGACTGAAGTGAGTGCAAATTGGCAACAGAGACATATTGATAAAGTGTTCATTTAGTTTTAGTCCAGCTATTTGCTATCGAAATGTTGAAACAGTGTAATTGGGTGACGCAGCGGCCAATGTTCATACCACAAATCATCAGAAGCTCAGGTTGAGGATATAAAAAGGGGGCGGATATTATTTACTTCACAGTACACGAAGGAAGGAATCACATTCAACTCTGCGCTTCTTTTCGGATATCCGGTGGTTGATGATGACATTTAACTCTTACTAATACAGTTTAATGATATCTGAGTGTTCTTGCTACAGCAGAACTCCATAAGTGTTCTTGTGCATGTAAACGGAGGTGTTTAAGAAATCAGGATCCTGCCTTAACCGAGTTCCTCACCCTAATCCCAGCTGATTAAGAGTGCAAGTAAACGCAATCAGTGTTGTCTAAAATGCTTCCCCTTCTTGCTTGTCCTTCTATGGGATTTTCAGTTAATATATAATAATCTTTTACTATTTATTACAAGTATACATATATAAACTAGGGTACTTTGCCCCCTGCTCACTTCGCTTGCCAACCCCCCGGCCTGTGCTACGCGTCAGCCACTTCAAGTCTCTGCCACTCACATATATAGATTTCACTTTCATGATCTTTACTATCAGTTTTTTGAGATTTTTGAATTTTAGTACTTTCATAATCTCTAACCTGCTCTGTATGTGTATTGCAGCAACGTTTTTGAACCTGTTTGTGACGTTCAACTTTGTCTTCTACTCTTTGTCTTTTATTTCCGACCCTGCTTGAAGCTCAGAGCACAGGAACTGTGTCTGAAAATAGCATTCACACGAATGAGAAGTGATTGGACTGTGAGCGTGGTTGTAAATGGTTAAGAGGAGGGTGGGACTTGTCAAAATCTCTTGGCAAAAAGTCTCGTCTTACGGGACCAGAAATTATCAATCACGCAAGTTGAAATTATCTCAGAGAAAGTAAATATATATATATATATATATATATATATATATATATATATATATATATATATATATATGTGGTCCCCGGCTGGGGCTGGAGCCCGGCCGGGACGCCCAGGAGGACGAGAGGAGGGCTTGTGCCTCCTCCAGACCGCGAGGGGGCGTCCGTCCTGGTTATGTTGGGTGCCTCGGGTAAAGGGCTTGGAAGCCCAGCCCTGTAGGGACCCGTGGCCACCGCCAGGCAGCGCCCCGATGCCGGTATATCCCGTGTGGTCCCCGGCCGGACGCCCAGGAGGACCAGAGGAGGGCTTGTGCCTCCTCCAGACCGAGAGGGGGCATCCGTCCTGGTTATGCTGGAGGCCTCGGGTAGAGGGCTTGGAAGCCCAGCCCTGTAGGGGCCCGTGGCCACCGCCATGCTGCGCCCCAGTGCCTTATTATCCCGGGAGCCCGGCACTTCCGCCACACCAGTGCGGGGGGGAAGACTTTGGAGGACACCCGGAGAGCTGCCAGGAGGACAGCCGGCACTTCCGCCACGCTGGAGCGTGGCCAAGGGAAGAATGCCGGGAACACCTGGTGCTCATCCGGGAAGCATATATAAGGGGCCGCCTCCCTTCAGTGAGCAGTGGAAGTCGGGTGGAAGAGGACGGAACTGGAGAGAGGACTGGAGGCGGCCAGGAAAGAAAGGCACAGGAACTGTGAGCCCTGGACTTTGGGGAATCGGTGCAGAAGGCACTGGGGTTTGTGGTGCACGTGATCCTTGTATATATTGTAAATAAACGGTGTGTTGGGTGAAACAAAGATGTCCGTCTGTCTGTGTCCGGGTCAAAGTTCAGTCCGGGTCAAAGTTCACAATATATATATATATACACTAGGGGGCTGTGTCCCCTGTTTGCTTCACTCACCTACCCCCCACTCGCATTGTGAAGGGGGGGAGGGCTGAACGCACGCTAAGGAGATGCAGACGGATCATCTGCTTTCTTGCTGCCGCTGCCGAGCTGTGTGATCTGCATGTAGCGCGGCCCTTCGAACATTTAAAAGCCTGTGCAGAAGCTGTCCTTTTGTCTCACTACTTTGTCTCGCGGGATGTTAAAGTGCCTCCGAGAAAATCATGTATCATCTCCTTCCAAGCCTTCCAAGATTTTTTTTTATAATAGAAAGATATACTATATATATGTATGTGATGCTATAGTAGAATGAATTATTAAACACAAGGAAAAGAATTGAATGCAACTCAAGTAAGGTTAAGTAAGTGTAGCTTAAAGCTGAAAGTGTGGGAGGTCTTTGCTCGTCTTAAAGAAACTACAAACATAATTTTTCCTAGGCTAGAATCAGGTAAATGAGTAACAAACACCCCTTCAGAAAAAGGGGATAAACTTATGGGAAAGCCCATACACCCCTCCTTTTAAGTGGTACTTTAGATCAATGGTAGAATCCACTAAACGCCCCTCTTAACAAAGCAGTGTTCAGAATAATGGGAGAGTCGACAGGAGTCAGAAATGACTGGTGGAGTTAGTTGACTGGAGGAGATTATAAAATTCTCCATGTTAAGACTCAGATGATGTGATGCAGTGAATAAGGTGAAAGTATAAAAATAGAAGAATTGTTTAATTGATTGTTCACTCCATGGACTGAGACAATTGTGTATAACTCTACGCAAATAAAGAAATGACCTACATTCTCATCTAGGCTCTGTGACTGACTCCTTTGAAGATGGAGGAAAGTTTTTTTCCACTTTAATCCAAACCATTTTTCTAAACTCTTCTTTAAACACACATAATTAAAAGCAATGCTAGTTTTCCCTTATGACCTCTAGAGTGTAGCTGTATTACATAAGCTGAAATACTCCCATTTTTAATCTCCGTTATAGTCTTTAAAGCTAGGACATCTCTATAGATTGTACCAGAGGTCTTGAGGCGTCTCCTTCATTACATGGTATCTGCTCATTAGGTGAGATCTCCAAGTCTGTTAGCTCAGCAATGGTATATGTTTCTTCCCACCAACTCCCCACACTTACCTGCAGATCCCACACTGGAAGGTTCCATTGCCGTCACTGCAATAAGGAGAGTTGACCTCTAAATCCGTGCAGTTACACCCACACAGGCTGCTGACTTCAATACGGAGCTCCTCGTTGATCCCTTGGGGCTTGATGATAATATGTTTACTTTCCTTAAAGCAGGCCGTCACTGTCACCGTCACAGTGAAGTTTATCTGGAGTGATGGGAAAGCAGGCATGCATTACAAATGAACACAGTGAGAACTGCCCTACAAATGAGATAGACTGATGGAGATGGACTGACCAATCAGAATCCCGGCCTGCATTCTTCGATCTTTCCATAAGGGCCATATGGAGGCCCATCGTGGCAGTATTGGGCAAAAGGTAGAATAGAAACTCAATATGTGAAAGTTCACATTGTGACAATTTAGAGTTGCAACATTGACCTAGTTGGAATATTTTGGGGTGGGGTTGTACAGAAAATACCTACAGAAGGCCCTTGTGGACACAGAGACAACATGCAAACTCACACTGACACTGGCCTGGGAGAGAACTGCTGTGCCCGGCGAAAAGCAGACAGAAAGCAATGCTTGAGAATCAGAAGGTGGGCAGGAATTGGAATCAAATAACACATCTAGTTATTGCTTGATGCTATCTATCTATCTATTGATTATATATTGCCTTTCATATCTATCTATCTATCTTTTATATATTGCCTTTTATATCTATCTATTGATTATATATTGCCTTTCATATCTATCTATCTATCTTTTATATAGTGCCTTTCATATCTATCTATCTATCTATCTATCTATCTATCTATCTATCTATCTATCTATCTATCTATCTATCTATTACTGTATATACTGCCTTTCATATCTATCTATCTATCAATTGATTATATATTGCTTTTCATATCTAACTATCTATTGATTATATATTGCTTTTCATATCTAACTATCTATTGATTATATATTGCCTTTCATGTCTCTATCTATCTATCTGTCTTTTATATATTGCCTTTCATATCTATCTATCTATTGATTATATATTGCTTTTCATATCTATCTATTGATTATATATTGCCTTTTGTGTATCTATCTATCTATCTATCTATCTATCTATCTATCTGTCTATCCATACATAAACAGCAAGGCAGTAACAAAACTAATCTTTGTAATTTTAAAACCAAATTAGTAAGACATCATCAGAAGTAGATTTTTCGTGATTTGTATGCCTCTGGTCTCTCTGAGATTGTAGGCCTCAGGCCTTTGTTTTAGTATTCAGGCCTTTCTTGGATATCTGAGGCTCATAACTTTGCTACTGCAACACCTCACAAGTAAAATCAGAAAGATAACAATAGTGATTTTTTTTTTTTGAGAGGTGAGGCTATTCATACAAAAGGCTGTGAAGAGGCCACTGTGTATCCTCATGCTCACCTCCTGGCTCAGCTTGACTCCAGTGCACTCGCCCCTCTTTTGATTCCGCAGAATGTTGTTGTCACCACAGTAGGAGTCATAAGTGACCTGCAGCTCAGGAGGAAGTTGTTGGTGCTCCAGATAGACAGTGGAGGACAAGTTCTGTGGAGACAACAGTCAGGGGAGGTCAACAGTGGGCTTAGGCCCTCCTTTTAAAGGCTCATGTCACATGTACTCACATTGTAGGCATCAAAAATCAGTTGGACGACGTTGCTGGAGTCCTCTTGGAGAACGCCAACCACTGACTGCGGGATTAGTTTGCTGAGTTCCTGCAAAGAAAAAAAATCCAGAGATGATATGGAAAAAAATGGAGAAGAATATTGTCAGAGGCCTGAGAACTGATGTGCTGTTTTGTGTTCTGGACATTATTAATTACCGCGTATTCATTGTTATCTGTACTGCCTGCAATGGTAACATGGCAGGATCTGAAAGCAGCGGGTTTCAGTCTTTTAGACTTCTGACCTGCACAAGACTGGGACAATCTCTGTGAACCAGGGAGGTAGATAATATCATAAATGGATCTGCTCTGCATCATCATTGGTCCAACCAGTGCCTGAAGTGGAAATACATAAAGTAAGTGCTGATCTGATCTTTTTAAATCTGACATCTTAATAGGGCAGAGATTCTACCATCCTAATTTACTAACATTAGACCCCCTTCACATTTCTAGTGCTGAAAATTAGTAACATTAGATCGGAGACGTGGGTCTCCCTTTGTGTTTAGAGTGTGATGACTTACAGACATTAAATAGGAGAGCGGGGTCCCCCTTGGAGTTTCCAGATGTCCAGACTTCCCTCTCCCCGGCCACTTCTTCCAGCTATTCCAGGGGAATCCCGAGGTGTTCCCAGGCCAGCCAGGAGAAATAGTCCCTCCAGCGTGTCCTGGGTCTTCCCCGGGGCCTCCTCCCAGTTGGACGTGCACAGAACACCTCACCAGGGAGGCATCCAGGAGGCATCCTGATCAGATGCCCGAGCCACCTCATCTGACTCCTCTCGATGCGGAGGAGCAGCGGCTCTACTCTGAGCCCCTCCCGGATGACTGAGCTTCTCACCCTATCTTTAAGGGAAAGCCCAGACACCCTTCGGCGGAAACTCATTTCCGCCGCTTGTATTCGCGATCTCGTTCTTTCGGTCACTACCCATAGCTCATGACCATAGGTGAGGGTAGGAGCGTAGATCGACTGGTAAATTGAGAGCTTTGCCTTACGGCTCAGCTCCTTTTTCACCACGACAGATCGATGCAGAGCCCGCATCACTGTGGACGCCTCACCGATCCGCCTGTCGATCTCACGCTCCATTCTTCCCTCACTCGTGAACAAGACCCCGAGATACTTGAACTCCTCCACTTGGGGCAGGATCTCTCCCCCAACCCTGAGAGGGCACTCCACCCTTTTCCGGCTGAGGACCATGGTCTCGGATATGGAGGTGCTGATTCTCATCCCAGCCGCTTCACACTCAGCTGCGAACCGATCCAGAGAGAGCTGAAGATCACGGCCTGATGAAGCAAACAGGACAACATCATCTGCAAAAAGCAGTGACCCAATCCTGAGTCCACCAAACCAGACCCCTTCAACACCCTGGCTGCGCCTAGAAATTCTGTCCATAAAACTTAGGAACAGAATCGATGACAAAGGGCAGCCATGGCGGAGTCCAGCTCTCACCAGAAACGGATTTTAGTGATTGGTAATAATGGAGACAATGAATTATGAGAAATAAACTTGATGCATTAGGATTAAAAGTAAAGACTGAGGTAAAGAACTTAGAGGTAACTGTTGACTGTAATCTGAATTTTAAATCACATATTCATCAGACCACTAGGACAGCATTTTTTCACTTAAGAAACATAAGTAAAGTTAGACCTCTTATATCATTGAAAGATGCTGAGAAATTAATTCACGCGTTTGTTTTTCAGTCGACTAGATTACTGTAACGCACTCCTCTCAGGACCACCCAAAAAAGACATAAATCACTTACAATGAGTGCAGAATGGAGCTGCTAGAGTCCTAACTAGGAAAAGAAAATCTGAACACATCTCTCCTGTTTTGATGTCACTACACTGGTTACCTGTGTCATTCAGGATTGACTTTAAAATTCTGCTTATGGTTTATAAAGCCTTAAATAATCTGCTCCATCTTGTATATCAGAATGTCTGACATCTTATATTCCAAATCGTAACCTTAGATCTTCAAATGAGTGTCTCCTTAGAATTCCAAAAGCTAAACTTAAAAGAAGTGGTGAGGCGGCGGCCTTCTGCTGTTATGCACCTAAAATCTGGAATAGCCTGCCAATAGGAATTCACCAGGCTGATACAGTAGAGCACTTTAAAACACTGCTGAAAACACATTACTTTAACATGGCCTTCTCCTAACTTCACTTTAACTTAATCCTGATACTCTGTATGTTCAATTCTTCATAATAACTATTCACAGTGCGGCTCCAAAATCCATACTGACCCCAACTCTCTCTTCTGTTTCTTCTGATGGCTTTCTGTGGTGGTGACCTGCACCACCACCACCTGATCAAAACACCGTGATGTCCCTACATTGATGGATTAAAAGCCAGAAGTCTACATTACCATCAATGAGGACTGTTTTCATTTATGTTAGGTAGAATGCCCAGAGGGGACTGGGTGGTCTCGTGACCTCTGAACCCCTGCAGATTTAATTTTTTCTCTCCTACCGTTTGGAGTTTTTTTTGTTTTTTCTGTCCTCCCTGGCCATCGGACCTTACTCTTATTCTACGTTTATTAGTGTTGTCTTATTTTAATTCTTACTTTGTCTTTTATTTCTCTTTTCTTCATCATGTAAAGCACTTTGAGCTACATTATTTGTATGAAAATGTGCTATAGAAATAAATGCTGTTGTTGATTCGACTTACTGCCGGCAATGCAGACCAAGCTCTGACACCGGTTGTACAGCCCTTATCAGGGGGTCCGGTACCCCATACTCTCGGATCACCCCCCACAGGATTCCCTGAGGGACATGGTCGAACGCCTTTTCCAAGTCCATATTTACTAACATTAGATTGGAGAGCGGGGTCCCCCTTCACATTTGTAGGGTCCTTATCTATCAACATTAGTTTGGAGGCACGGGTCCCTCTTTGCATTTCGAGCTTCATGATTTATTAACATTAGATTGGAGAGCAGGATACCCCTTAGAGTTTAGAGCTTCATGATTTATTAACATTAGATTATTACCACATTTATTAACATTTGATTGGAGAGTGGGGGTCCTCCTTCACGTACCGAGTGTCCTCATCTACTAAGATTAGATTGGAGGCACAGGTCCTTCTTCATATTTAGAGGGTCCAGATTTACTAACATTAAATTGGAGGCACTGGTCCTCCTATGCGTTTAGGGGGTCCAGATTTGCTAACATTATATCTCAGAGAGTGGGGCCCCCTTAGAGTTTTCATGTAACTTTATTGCTCAAAATGTGAACTGAAAAGTCTTCACAGTGGCTGAGTTTTGTGAACTGTCAAAAATGTTCTACAGACAGGCAGTAAAAAAACACAATTTTAAAATAACGGATCAGGAGATGAAGTGTAATCAATAAACCAAACAAAAGTTGCAACGGAGGAATCTTCAGACAAGTAACCAGAGTTGTGTTTAAGTCAGGGTCAGTACCATAAAAAATTCTTTTTTTTTGTTATGGAGTTGTTACTGTTTATGCTTATTATTTGCATTTTTATGTATTTGTTCATCAATATCGTGTTTCTATATATGGTAATTTGTTCTGCCATAGCCCTGGTGTTTTGTGGGCGGTTCCCCAAGAGGCGGGGCCATTGATTGACTACTCCCAGCCCCACTAAGGCTTGTGGGAATTGCAGTCCAACTCCAGTACACTGTATGTGATTGGTGGTTGGTGAGTTTTTCTCTTTGCTATTACTACAGTCGTGGCCAAAAGCGTTGGCAGTGACGCAAATGTTACGTTTTGCAAACTTTGCTGCTTTAGCATTTTCAGATTATTTTCTTTTTATGTTTCTATTGCATACTGGAGATCAATTCTAAATATCTATTTGTGACCCGAGTTTTCATAACAGTTTAAATGTAGATGCATATTTTATTATACCTACTTAACTTTTATCGACATTTATCTAACTCCATATTTATTGTTCTAGTATCAGAATGTAGTTTAAGTTAATTTGTTTTGGTTTCAACAGATTTTATATTTTTGATTCTTGTTTTCTTTTTTTCACATCTTCGCACCCCTCTGTGGTGTTATGGGTCCACAGCTCGTTGAGTAAAGGCCATTTTTAAATAAATAATCAATGTGCTCGCGGCTTAGTGAGGGACGGGCCATAGTGGGCCGTGGGGCGATCCGTAGGGTGTGGGCGTTTCTCACCTAGTGCACAGGTGAGGAACTGCCCACATTCATGATTGTCCCGCGGCTAATGCTGCAGCTGCTGTGGCCCTCGTCATTTTAAAAAAGAAGCGCGAGTCGGTTGTGGGGTAGTGTAAGAAACGATCGGGAAGAAGAAAAAAGAAACGTTCGGGAAGTGAAAGAAACGATCGGGAAGAAGAAAAGAAACGATCGGGAAGAAGAAAAGAAACGTTCAGAGGGAGAATCGATTGGAGAAAATCGAAAGGAGAGGACGGAGGTTACAGGGAGCGTGGAAGCAAGCGGTGCAGGAGAGAGACGGACACGCGGAGCGTGTGGTGAGCGCGATCGAGCCGTGGGCAGCTGCGAGGAAGCTGGGTGTTAGGCCGACACCCAGGTGTTTGTGTAGATGTCGCTCCCGCTGAGCGAGCAGGTAGCGGGAGTGACCAAGGTGAAAGCGACGAGCCGCAGAAGGCCGCAGAAAGGCAGCGGAAGTCGGGAGGCTTGGAGTGGCAGTCCTTGGTGTGAGCGTCCTGGAGACCAAGGAGTCCAAGTCTCGAGGCTGGGATGAGAGCCAAACCGAAGCCAGGGATCGGGAGGTCTCCAGTCTTGAGTGTGTTTGAGGAGGGCAGCTGTAGAGAGCGTCTTGCCTGCTGCTTGGCCCATACGGGATAAGCAGGTGAGACGCATACAGAAAAGCACCGGATTTGTTTTTTTGTTTTAAAGACTGCTTCCAGGAGAAGATTTTAACCTTCGTTTTTAAAGGATTGTTGTGTTTTTTTTCCAATGGTTTTAACCTCCACGTGTTCTTTTTATGGATTATTTATTTAATGAATTTGAAACTGCACTATTTATGGAACACTGTTTTTTTGTTGACTGTTTTAATAAAAGCACTTTTGTACTTTCAACCATCCCCTTGCTCAGATGCTCAATTTGCCTCCATTGACTGGCTCACTCGGTTTCATTATCGACGGTGTTGGGTTCAAGGGTTCCCAAACAGCCATGGGAGCGTGGAGCCAGAACCCACATCGTCACACCCTCTTTTTGTTACTTCGTGCCCCCCTAGGGGCCCATCCCACAGGTTGAGAATCACTGATGTAAAGTGTCAATCTTGACCGTGCTGACTCTTCTTCTTCATAACTTCTGCACTTTACTCTGCCATGCTGGGCCAAATCCTGACTGATGCTGATCCATTCTTGCCTTTTCAGGTCTTGAAATTGATCACAATTGGTGGGCTGCTGCTTGTCCACACACTTTTTGAGAATTGACCACAGGTTCTCAATGGGATTAAGATCTGGGCAGTTTCCTGGCCACGGGTCCAAACTTTCTCAGAGCCACTTTGTGATCACTTTTTCCTTGTGGCATGGCACTCCATCATGCGTGAAAATACATAAATCTTCACCAAATGGTGCCCGGATTGTTGGGAGAAGTTGCTCTTGGAGGACATTTTGATGCCTTTCTTTATTTATGGCTGTTGTCTTAGGCAGAACTGTGAGCGGGCCAACTCCCTTGGATGAGAAGCAACCCCACACATGGATTGTCTCAGGTTGCGTCACTGTAACACAAGACTCGTGGTAGCCTTCACCTTCTCCTTCTCCAGACAATCGATATTCCAGATGTCCCAAAGTGTCTCTGTGCAAGAGAGGACAGAGCCAACTATACTTTCTTAGAAGGCTGGCGTCCTTCAACATCTGGAATAAGATGCTACAGATGTTCTATCAGACGGTTGTGGCAAGCGTCCTCTTCTACGTGGTGGTGTGCTGGGGAGGCAGCATAAAGAAGAGGGACGCCTCACGCCTGGACAAACTGGTGAGGAAGGCAGGCTCTATTGTAGGCACGGAGCTGGACAGTCTGACATCCGTGGCAGAGCGACGGGCGCTGAGCAGACTCCTGTCAATCATGGAGGATCAACTGCATCCACTGAACAGGATCATCTCCAGACAGAGGAGCAGCTTCAGCGACAGACAGACTGCTGTCACCGTCCTGCTCCACTGACAGACTGAGGAGACCCCACACTATGTGACTCTTCAATTCCACCCGGGGTAAACGTTAACATTATACAAAGTTATTATCTGTTATACCTTCATTGTTATCACTTTTTAATTTAATATTGTTATTATCAGTATGCTGCTGCTGGAGTCTGTGAATTTCACATTGGGATTAATAAAGTATCTATCTAGAAGAGAGGATTCATCTGAAAAAAGAACTTTGCCCCCGTCTTCTGCTGTCCAGTCCTTGCATTTCCTACAGAACTTCAGTCTGGCCTTGACGTTATTCTTGGACGGAAGTGTCTTCTTTGCTGCCCTTCTTGACACGAGGCTGTTGTCCAAAAGTCCTGGCCTCACTCACACCCACTTGCTGCCAATACTGGGCACTGGTGCCAACACCATTCTGTAGCAGACTCCTCAGGAGTAGACCGGCCTGGCGCTTGCTGGACACTTACAGCTGATCGTTTTGTGCCAGGGCCAACATATAGTAAGTGAAAATGGCCGTTTGGGATAACGTGAACTTTTTATGCTAATAAAGCTCTTTGCAATGAATTAATATGCATCTGCACAATAATCAATGTGACTTGCCATCACAAAAACTGGAGCTGCAAATTTTGCAAAACACAACATTTGTGTCACTGCCAAAACTTTTGGCCACCACGGTATTTCTTGTATTTACTGGCTTTTCATCTCTTTTTTGCTCTTTGAGTGTTTTCTTATATCTTCTGATTGTTGTGAAATAAACCTTCCTTTATAAAGATTCTTTACTTGCCCTTTCTGTTACGTTTGGGAGTGCCATTCCAAAAATGACCATTAGAGGGGGAATATGCCACCAAACCCCAGCTAAATAAAATGGGTAAACACAGAGTCTTTATAAAAAAAAAAGAATTATTGTGAACCAAATGAGATTGAAGCTCTGTGGAGCACGACAGGTAAAATGGAGTCACCTAAAACACAAGTGAACAAAGTCGCAAATCACAATTCCAGACAAACACTGAGCAGAAGGTCCAAGATATCCAACAGGTCACATTAAGCACAAGGCACAGCACACATGAGAACAATCGGTACGAGAACAGGCCATTCAGCCCACCAAAGCTCGCCAGTCCTAACCACTTAATTCTTCAAAAAACACGAGTGTTGAAGTCCTAAAGTCCTCCTGTCTTCCACACTACTGGGTCGCTTATTCCAAATGCCTGTGGCTCTCTAGATGAACTTCACGCTCAGAACACGCACGCGTCTGCATCATGGCTGCCATGCGTTCCCAGCGTTCATTTCACGCATCTTCTGAGCCGTCCTCAGAAATTAACACGAAGCGTGCGCGAGTTGCAGTACCAGCAAAAAGTCGGGGGGCACAGTGTGCTAATAGTCGGAACGTGACGTCAGAGTCTCTGGTTACTATCTACATGTGACAGAAAGCCGCTTTGCAGGGCGATGTGCCTGCTCTGATGTTTGATGAATGGTTCGATGTAGTGAAGTAAAATGCCGACATACAAACGCATTCGTGGTGTTTTTATATTCCCCATCGTAATGACATGATACATTTTAAAAGTCTTACACACCATCTTTTGTGCATCTCTTTTTCTGGGGCTCCTCATGACCTGACAGCGGCAGCAAACAGCAACAGAAAAGTACTGAGACTGATTTTTTATTTACCAAAGTTTTTATTTTTTTCAAACATCAATGTTATCCCCTTCAAAGTAGTTCCCTTGGGCAGCTACACACCGATGGAGACGTTGTTCCCACTGTTGGTAGCAGCGCTGGAAGTCTTCAACCGGTATGGTCTTCAGCATGTCCGTTACACTCTTTTGGATGTTTTCTAAAGTCCCGAAATGACGTCCTTTGAGGACATTTGTCAGTTTAGGAAAAAGTCACACGGACTGAGGTCAAGTGAATAACGGGGCTGGGGAGCCACAGGAATGCCTTTTGAGGTCACAAATTCTGTTATGGAGAGGGCAGTGTGACATGGGGCGTTGTCATGATGGAGCATCCATTTGTCTGCAATGTCTGGTTTCACGCGAATGACCTTTTTTCTGAGCCTTTCAAGGGCGTCTTTATAAAAAAACTTGGTTGACAGTTTGTCCTGGAGGAACAAATTCTTTGTGGACGATTGTCAAAAAAAAAAAACCAAATCAGCATTGATTTGATCTGCGATTTGCTCATTCGAGCTTTCTTTGGTCGAGGAGAGTTTGCAGTGTGCCACTCCTGACTTTGCCTCTTGGTCTCAGGATCGTACTCGTATTCAAAAATCCATGATTCATCACCTGTGATCACACGACTAAAGAAATCTTGCTCATTAGCGACTCTGTCAAGAAGATCAAGACACTTGTTTTTTCGATTGGCCTTCTGCTCAATTGTGAGGTTTTTCGGCACAGACCTTTCGCATGTGCAAATGTTCAGTCAAAATTTGATGAACGGTAAATCTGTTCAAATTGAATTGTTCACTCAACATTCGTAATGTTAAACGGCGGTCTGATGTCACAAGAGTGTTCACACGTTCGATGTTTTCAATGGTTTTCGAAGTTGAAGTCCTCCCTGAACGGTGTTCATCTTCAACGTGTTTTCTGCCTTCCAAAAATGATTTGTGCCAGCGAAAAACTTGAGCTCGGGATAAAGAACGTTCCCCATAGGCCTGTTTGAACTTTTCAAACGTCACACTTGCCGTTTAATGGCACAACGTTGCTCCGCTGTTCCATTTTGCATGACGCACAACCAAAAACACAACTTCGCTAATAGCAGTCACAAAAATCACGTAGTTAACGGAAGGAGTTGAAACTCGCACTGAGCTATGGGAGGGTACTGATACACGGGCTCTATCAAGGACAACAGCACAGCGTTGCCAGATCGCTTGCAGTGTTGCCAGTCTCATTACTTTTCTGCCACACCTCGTAGATCACCATACAGAAAACGTGACATTTATGATATTCCAGCTCTCTGCACATTTAGAATCCTTAGATTTATACTTGATATTACTTTCCTGATGTAATCCATTAAAGTATGTATGTTACATTTTACAGATAAGTCATTAATTTTGTTTAAATAATGAATACTGTTAATAATTACACACATGGGGGTGACACGGTGGCGATGCGGTAGCACTGCTGTCTCACACGGAGTCACCTCGCTGGTATTCCCTGCCTGGAGTTTGCATGTTTTCCTGCTGGGTTTCCTCAGTGGGCTCCAGTTTCCTTCCAAAGATATGCAGATTTGGGGACACTAAAATGACGCCAGTGTATGTGAGAGCTTGTATTCACCTTGAGATGAGCTGATGACACGATTGTTTAAGCCTCGTGCCCAATGCTTGATGGAATGGACACATCCCAGGATTGATCGATATAATCATTAAACATCCTTTTCAGAGATATTGTGGTAAAATGTTATCGGAATTAAAGGATGTTTCAGGCAATTCACAACACAGCGAAGCCGAACATGTTCTCACCGTGATGACATCTCGCACTGCCACCTGGTGGATTCCTCCAGATTTACGTAAAGTACGCGCGCAAGCATGAACACTAAAACACTTGCGTAGCAGGAGCGTCCGCTGAAGCATGCGTCGCGTTGCGTGAAGTATAAACCCGGCCTTAATGTTTGTGCCAAATTTACCCTTCACAAGCTTCCAACTGACAAGTTGTCAACAAACAACGCAGAAACTCAACCAAAAACTCCCTAAGAGCATTTGAAAAGAACCAACAGGAACTGCGGGAGACCCTCCATATTTTTAGGAGAGTTATTGTCGAACACGACATGCTGAGGGGTACTCCGGCCACTAGTGCACAGTAATGTGACTTGCTGGAGACCAACGTGAAGCCTGCTCTTCGATTCAAGTGGGGGGGACTGCTGTCTCAAGGGGTCTTCTTGCTGCAAGACAATGAGACACACACACTGCTAAGAACATCAAGGATGGTCTGGAGAAACTGAAGTTGGAGGTATTGCCACATCCTGCTTATTCACCAGATTTGGCACTGTGTGATTTCCACCGTTTTCGATTGCTGGGTGGTCGTCAGTTCAAGAAAGATGACGACTTGAAGAAAGCGGTGCATGAGTGGTGGCGAGGATGAGACAAAAACCTGTTATTCTGTGGGAATCCTGGCACTTAAAAGGGGCATTGAGAAGGGTGGAGACTCCATTGAGAAGTGATAGCATCAGTTTTGTGAAGGTTCGCTCCATTTTCTGATAAATCCCATTTTCTAACTTTCTAAAATGATAAAATGTTTTTCTTCTCACAGAGACCCACAGATACTTAGAATAAGTGACCAAGTAATCTGGTGGAACGGAGAACTTTTGGAACCTTCTGGAGAAATGAGGTGAACAGAGCTAGTGAGCTCTTGTCAAATTGTTCTAAAATTCTCACGTGAAGGAGGTAACTAAGACCACATGTTGCAGGTTCAAGGCCATATTTCCTTCAAGAAGAAGTCCCAGACTCTAAATAAGGAAACAAACCCTCAGGGTGATTGGTTATTCCCTCTCCCAGTGCCAGAGGGTACGACTCTCACCTGATATGTTGGGACGCTCTTCTCCGTCACAGCAAAAATGGGCTGGATGTTATTCTGGGAGAGAACCCGAGCGATATGTCCAACGGAAGGGTAATCCTACGAGAAAAGACAGCATGAGTCAGCCTGCCACTGGATAGTGCAGAGGGTTCTTCAGGTGGTACGGGATACCTGGAGTACAAATGCCACTTACGTAGATAGTACTGCTCTCATACAAGCCCTCACGGCTCAGGTGACAGGCTCCATCATTGGGGACATAAACTCCTCCAAGTTGCCCATCACCCGCCATGTGGAAAGTATCATCTGAGGTGTACACAAGGAGCCGCGTCACGTTTCTCCAGCCAATCTGCTCCTGTGGAAACAGGAAATGAGAGACAATAAGTGCAAAGCACAGCCAAACTACAGGGTGTCCAAACCACAGGGACTTTACCGTGCAAACGGCCGCCTGCATCATAGCATCAAAGCCGGCCTCCGGGGGGTCCAGGTTTCCCGAAATCATCTGCTCACTGACTTGCTTTTTGAAATCCTCCACTCTGCTGGTCAGTGGTTGAACGTTTCGGAAACTGAATGGTGCCTGGCAGGTGGTGTGTCGTGTGGGGCAGGGGTTCTTGAGTTTGGCTTTCACCGTACTGACGTAAGGCAGCACCGTCTTATCGACAAAGGAACCAAAACCTGCCAATCACAGAAACAAAGATGTTAGTGTGACTGTCCATCCACAGGAAGTGGACCGACTCTAGAGGACCACACCACTTGTTGACCACAACACCAACGGTCCTCACCGATCTGAACAGATTTAGTGACCGTCTCTAAGGCACTGAGGATCTCCTGCCCAAGGTTCTTGATTTTCTCCAGGTCATCCTTCATGGAGTATGAAAGGTCCATCAGGTAGTAGAGGTCGATGGGGTAGCCTTCAGCACGCTTGAACTGGACCTTGAAGGACATGGGGTCACCTAATGGAGAGGAAGAGGGTATCGAGAAAGCTTGAGCGGACACAGATATGGACAACCAT
Organism: Polypterus senegalus; assembly: GCF_016835505.1. Taxonomy (NCBI): domain Eukaryota; kingdom Metazoa; phylum Chordata; class Cladistia; order Polypteriformes; family Polypteridae; genus Polypterus; species Polypterus senegalus. The sequence continues at coordinate 19,666,330 of NC_053156.1, read as the reverse complement.
TAGCTCTCTTCTAAGTCCAGCCGAGGTCTAGTTAACTAACTCTAGTGAGATGTGGACCAGGACTGGGAAGGAAAGACGAAAGACCCAACTAGCTAAATGGTGTTGCACACCTGTTTGGAGTTCTTTATTTTCATTTGAAAATCACTTAATTTAAAGAATTGCACTGCTTTGATTTGGGCTCACAACTTCAAAAAGTTCTGCATTCTTCATATGGGCCTAGGCCTAAACTGAAAAGGCCTACAGTAATAATTACTTATGGGAGAGGGGAGACATAAACCCCTGGCCCAAATTAATCAACTTTTTAAATTCTAAATTTAATGTACAGGTAGTCCCCAGGTTATGGACATCCGACCTATAAGTTACGACTCATTTCTTTCCAGGTTTGCCTTAGTGTCCATGATTCTGCTCCATAAATCATTGTTTTGTATCTCATCCTCCTCAATCTCTCCTTTAGCACTATCACTGATGCCAGATATTTAGCTGTTTCCACTTATATATCCAGCATGGGGGCACTCTTTCTCCCCTAGGATGTGTTTCTTGATCCAGAACTGATTAGAGCCAATACCAGCCCTTTTGTGTCGATGGCGGAAAATAATTGCATGAGAGAAATATGGTACAAAAAGAGATACATGTATTTAACTTGCTTTAAAAGATAATGTTAATTTCCAGAATATATACATATACATATACAGGTAGTCCCCAGGTTACGGACATCCGACCTACGACTTACGAACGGGCAGAGCTGTCATCCCCAGGTCATCTTCGACCTGGGGATGCTGCAAGCAGTGACTGGACAGAGGCTGGAGGGGGGCAATTTTGTGTCCCTCGGGCGGCTCCCAACGGCAAGCGGTTTCATTGCTCGCCCACCACACATGGCTGCCCCATTCGTTCTCGGCGGGCAGCTGGTAATGCTGCAAGCGGTGACCCAGTTGTGGCTGAACGGAGGCCATTGAGGGTGAACAGGGCGGCGGGGGGTAGCATTGTAGTGTGCATCAGATGGCTGCCTGTTGGCGATTCACTACCCGCCTTTGGCAGCACCGTGTTCATTCTCTGTGGGTGGACGCTGCAGGCAGCATACTGTAGTGGAGGTGACTATGAGGTGGGCTGGTGGTGAACCGGCCGTCGCTGCCCCCATTCATTCTCAATAGCAAGCCTGCTTGTACCGTTACGTACATAGCAGGAAGTTGTCTCTTGTCAGTACACCAAACGTGTTGACGACGGGTGCCTTCCTGCTGTGATAGCGCATACAATGCTGTGCAGAAGAGCTCATCTTAACGTTTTGTCTTCACCCTTCAACAATGTCTCTGAAACACAAATCTCAGCAAGTGCTGGTGATACAGTAAAGAAGAGAAAAACCATCACTATTGAAAATAAAGTAGCAATAATAAAAAGGTCAGAGAGAGGTGAAACTCCATCATTCACTGGCAGAACACTTGGTTACAGTTGGTCAACAACAGCATTTATTAAATTTATGTACCTGTTCCGACTTACATACAAATTCAACTTAAGTACAAACCTACAGTCCCTATCTCGTACGTAACCCGGGGATTGCCTGTATTTAATAAAGAGCATAAATTCCATGTCATGAACTTTTGTAATTCTCTTTATGTTTTGACCTACAGTAAGTCAAACACGACGTTACGTTTAAGCTACGCTACTTTAGCTTGAGACGTTGCGTCAGTCTTTTGTAATTCTTGATGTCCGCGCCATCTTGTTTGTAGCCTCTGCACCTGTTCTTGTTATGACTGGAAATCTTTATGCATTTTTTTTCAATGTTTTTCCGAGCCTAATTTGCTGTTGTTTATATTCGACCATAGATTTTTTAGGTCGCAGAATTAATTTTTTGATTTTGTTTTCTTTTGTAAGACATTGTTTCCAGACAGTTATGAATATTTCCTACGCCTTAAGGATTTTCATGCTGTACTGCTTGCCAAATGTTTTTCTCATTAATAAGGACAAAACATCTGTTAATGAAAAAAGTAATACTTTTGTTAATTAAAAATTGTTCTTTTAATTTTGACTTTTACCTGTGAGTGCTGCAGGAGATGGATGGGCATTCCAGAAGGTGATTCCTTGCCCAGATGAGCCGAAAATGAGAAAAGAAAATGAAAGGACAGGCTTTCTGACAGGATGGGTACAAGAATCCTTATCCAGCAGGGAGTCCAGCATGATGGGAGGACCTGGAGACACACCGGCATGTCCCCTATGCTTTAGAGGGATTCTGGTCCCATTCAGATACTCTCAGGGCATCATGGAAATCTTTGTTCCAGAAAACAGTCCTGTTGGGTTCTGTGGGTGCCACCAGGGGGCACTGCAGGCAGATATGGTCCCTACTTTTGGTCTGACCAGGAAGTGCTTCCTATGGACCATGTCCTAGACCTAGAAGTACTGGCAGATCAAAGATAAAAGTAGCCGCATCATCTTAACCGGAAGTAGATGAGGCTTGACAGGACGAGAGTGAAGAAATAGGACGTTTTCTGGTCTGTTAAATATGGTTGTTCTTGTGGGGATCATTTTTATTAATAAAAAAGAACTGTATTTGAACCCATGATTGCTTTGGGTATGATTGTGTCTGGGGTTTGGGGTTCAATGACACCCCGTACTGGTTACACACCACACAAGCTCATAACACACATGTGAGCGTGTATTTGTTTGCAAGTGGTTCTGATTTTAGCTTAGCGAAGAAGGTTGATTTGGGCAGATTTGCAAGTACCCCTCGCTGCAGCCCACCGTCCGAATCTTGCAATCAGCTGACACTCTGTGGATTTCAGTAGGGGTTTTTCAGCTAATATTTTCTTTGTTAGTTGTGGTAATTATACGTCAAAGACCCCTGATATTCTATACAGTGTCCCACAAGGCTCTATCCTGGGTCCGCTGCTCTTTTCGATCTACATGCTTCCGTTAGGTCAGATTATTTTGGGGCATAACGTGAGTTACCACAGCTATGCTGATGACACGCAGCTGTATTTATCAATGGCACCTGATGACCCCGACTCTCTCGATTCACTAACACAATGTCTGACTTGTGTTTCTGAATGGATGAGTAGTAATTTTCTCAAGGTAAATAAAAGAGAAAACTTAAATTTTAGTGATCGGCAATAATGGATATAATGAGGTTATTAGAAATAAACAGGATACATTAGGATTAAAAGTCAAGACGGAGGTAAAAAACTATTGACCTGAATTTTAAATCGCGTATTAATCAGATCACTAGGACAGCATTTTTTCACTTAAGAAACATAACAAAAGTTAGACCTTTTATATCACTGAAAGATGCTGAGAAATTAATTCACGCTTTTGTTTTTAGTCGACTAGATTACTGTAACGCACTCCTCTCAGGACCACCCAAGAAAGACATCAATCGATTGCAATGAGTGCAGAATGCAGCTGCTAGAATCCTAACTAAGAAAAGAAAATCTGAACACATCTCTCCAGTTTTGATGTCACTACACTGGTTGCGGTTGTCATTCACGATTGATTTTAAAATACTGCTTATAGTTTACAAAGCCTTAAATAATCTGCTCCATCTTATATTTCTGAATGTCTTACACTTTACACACCAAATCGTAACCTTAGATCTTCAAATGAGGGTCTGCTTAGAATTCCAAGAGCTAAACTTAAAAGAAATTAAGTTAAGAAAGGTGGCCTTCTGCTGTTATGCACCTAAAATCTGGAATAGCCGACCGATAGAAATTCACCAGGCTGATACAGTGGAGCACTTTAACAAACTGGTAAAAACTCATTACTTTAACATGGCTTTCTCATAACTTCATCTTAGTTTAATCCTGATGCTCTGCATATTCTATTAATTTTTATTACTATTTATGGTGGCTGCAAAATCCGTACTAACCCATAATCTCTCTTCTGTTCTTTCTCTGGTTTTCTGTGGTGGCGACCTGCGCCACCACCACCTGATCAAAGCATTGTGATGTTCCTACATTGATAGATTAAAGGCCAGAAGTCCACATGACCGTCATCATCAAGTCCTTTCATGAGAACTCTGAATACAATGAGAACTGATCATTGATGTTAGGTAGAATGCCTAGAGGGTGCTGGGTGGTCTTGTGGTCTTGTGCCCCCAGCAGATTTTATTTTTTTCTCTCCAGCCGTCTGGAGTTTTGTTTTGTTTTTTCTGTCCTCCCAGGCCATCGGACCTTACTCATATTCTATGTTAATTAGTGTTCTCTTATTTTAATTCTTATTTATTTTGTTTTTTTTTCTCTTTCTTCATCATGTAAAGCACTTTGAGTTACATTATTTGTATGAAAATGTGCTATAGAGATAAATGTTGTTGTAATAGTTTTCCCTTCTAGAATCGAGAATGAACACTGAACTGAAGTGATATTGCCATGCAGTGTAGATGGCAGGACCCTCTCTTGGTGTACTATCCATACTCATAATGAGATGTAATTAAACAACACAGCATACAATGTAGTCCTGCTGAGATTTACGGCCGACCGAGTTAACATGGTTTGTACTTACGGTCGATGGCCAAAGGAAAGCAATAGGGTAGGGTAACAATGTTCTAGAAATCGCCCAAACCAGACACAGTAATAAATCTGTCATTATTATTATTATTATTTCACAGGGTCTCGTATGTCTTCTGACTCTTGGAGGGCCCTTTCAGGTTCGTTTTGATTGTCGGTGCTCTGCATTACTAACTCTTATCCATTAGGTCCGTGCCGCCTGCCTTACACCGCGACCCAGTTTGGCCTTTTTTAAATTGATTAACGACCCACTAGACAGCAACTCCAGACCACCACAACTGGATGAAACAAGCGAGATTCCCCTTGGTGAAACAATCCCACTTAGAAATGGGGAAACATACAGCATGGCTGGGAGCACAGTGTGACCCACCGTTGGAAACCAATGATGGCAAACCCGCAACATGCCAGTGGTTACGAAACACACGTGCAGATGGTGAATCAAGTGGGAGCCCCAAGAAACAGGGATCATGAATCCTCACAGCAACCCCTGGCAGCACCCACCCAGGACTGACTCACGGCACTACAACTCCCATCATGCTCTGCAGGTGTCTACACGGTTAGAAAGGTACTGGGATGGTGCCACCTAGTGAATGGGGGATAAATATATTCCAGTGGGAGAAGGCTAATATTTTGGAATATGTTTATCTCCCATCTGCTAGATGGCAGCAGCCCCTGGCAGCACCCATGGGGGACCCAGCAGGACTGACTTGTGGCACTGCAACTCCCATCATGCACTGCAGGTGTCCACATGGTTTGAAAGGTACTGGGATGGTGCCATCTTGCGGATGGGGGATAAACATATTCCAGTGGGGGAAGGCTCCTATTTTGAAATATGTTTATCTCCCATCTGCTAGATGGCAGCAGCCCCTGGCAGCACCCATGGGGGACCCAGCAGGACTGACTTGTGGCACTGCAACTCCCATCATGGTTTTGCATAGAAAGTCTGGTCTACCTACTCACTTGCTGCTGGTCCATCTTGGTCATGAACTACTAGATATCCCAACAAGGGTTGGTACCCATGGCTGTGGGCTCAAGGGAATCAGGATAGGATCGGGCGTCCTGACTGATAATCACCCATCATCACCATCTGATGGCATTTCCTTAGAAAGTCAGAGATCTAGAGACTTCAGTTGAAGGTGCACTTGGACTGAAGAGAAGATAAGTCAGATGGTTTGATGTCCTGAGTGGAGAAGGAGGAGCTTCCCAAACCTGAGGTAAAACTTGCTATCACTGCTCAGGTAGAGATGATTCGGCCCATATATGCTCTGTTGGCACACTGGCAGATAAACATTTTGAGCATGCAGAAGAACAGAAAGGGTACGAGAGGGAAAAGGAAAGCAAAGCCAAAACGAGGGACAAGATTTGAGGCTGTGAAAACAAGCGAGAGGTCCAAACCGAAAGCTACATGTGAGTTTTGCACAAGGCATTTTTTTGAGAGAGTTGGTATCTGTAGATTGGATAAGGAAATGAATTCCCAGCTGCGCCGATTAAGCATAGGTCACGACCTCAGAGGCCACACCCCCTAGACATGTGGGGAATTGAATGTTACAATGGGATTACAAAATGGACACTGCAAAAAATACTCAACATCTGAATCATTACAACGTTCCAGCAAATAATCAAAGGAACAGGACCCTCAATAACCCACCTCGCAGGGCCCGTCTCTGACCACTGTGGGAGGATCCCTTCCCTGGTGAGGTCAGCTGATCTCTCTTTCTCTGTCAGCCCCCACCTTCTCTGCGCAGCATCGCCATTACACTCCACCCGTCCACAGTGCAAATCCCACCCTTATCGCCAATTCAATTGCTGTGGATTTGCACCATGAAATAGCTCAGTTAGAAGAACTGCACTGCGGGGAACTGCCGGTGGGAGCTGTGAACCGGTGGTCTCCGGCTCAGAGACGGGTGACCGGTAGGTAGGTATGAGCTAAATGAAAGTCTTGTATTTGGTCATACTGTACGGGGACCTTTAAAGTTGCTTAAAGAGAGATGGACGTCTGAAACTTCAGCTACTACTAAAAACGTATTTGATTATGTTTGTGATTTTCGTCACAAACTGAGTTATGCTTGTGAAATAGCTAAAAAAAACTTTGGAGTCCTCTCAAAGAAAAATGAAGCACTATTTTGATAAGAAATCCGTGAGTCGAAGTTTTCAGCCAGGGGATAAAGTATTAGTTTTATTGCCTGTCCCTGGTTCTGCTTTGCAAGCTCGTTTTTCTGGTCCTTACGTAATTAATAGAAAAGTGAGTAACCGGGATTATCTCATCCATACTCCTGATCGTAAACGTAAAACTAGATTATGTCATGTTAATATGTTAAAACTGTCTCAAAGTCGGGTGGAAGATAGTTTAAAGGATAAACAGGGGGTTAAGTTGGGTGGTCTTGAAACCTCAGTGGCGTCAGCTGTGCCTATCACATCTGAGGATGGGTTATCTATGTGCTATGCACATGTTGTGAGCAGCAAGTTATCAAATTCTAAAATATTATGTAATCTTCAAGAAGTTTTATCTTATTTGCCTGACTCTGAGCGTGCTGATGTTGTAAGTCTCATAACTACTCATTCTGGGCTATTTTCTGATGTGCCTACTCACAATATTGAGGTATACAATGCACAGCCAATTAAACAGCATGCTTATAGGGTGTCAGGGATGCCAGGGGCAACGACCCGGCCGGGACGCCGTGAGGGACCGGAAGAGGGTCAGAGCCCACCCTGGATCACGTGGGGGACACCTTCCTGGTTGCTCTGGGGGCCACGGGCACAGGGCATGGAAGCTCCACCCTGTAGGGGCCCGTGGTCACCGACCAGGAGGCGCCCCAATGCCTTGGGGACCTGTTACCCCAGCACTTTCGCCACACCAGGAAGTGCTGGGGGGAAGATTTAGGACGGCACCCGGAGAGCTGCCGGGAGGACAGCCGGCACTTCCGATATGCTGGGGCGTGGCCAGAGGGGGAATGCCGGGAACACCATCCGGGGACTGTTTAAAAGGGGCCGTCTCCATTCATTCAGCGCTAGAGTCGGGTGGAAGGAGGACAAGGCAGAAGAGAGTGGAGGCGGCCCGAAGAAGGCATTTGTGGCCAGGACTGAGTGTGATTATTGGGGTTTGTGCACTTTGGACTGGGTCTGTGTGACCATATCATCTGTAAATAATTGTGTAAATAAATTACAACATGTCCGCCTGTCTGTGTCCGGGTCGTTTCCACAAGGGTTAATCCTGTTAAATGTATACTTATGGGTAAAGAAGTTGAATATTTGTTGGAAAATGGTCTTGCTGTTCACAGTAGTAGTCCATGGAGTTCACCATGCATTTTAGTCTCCAGCTTTTGGAGTTTTTTTTTTTTGTTTTTTCTGTCCACCCTGGCCATCGGACCTTACTCTTATTCTATGTTAATTAATGTTGACTTATGTTTATTTTTTATTGTGTCTTCTATTTTTCTATTCATTTTGTAAAGCACTTTGAGCTACTTTTTTTTTGTGTGAATATGTGCTATATAAATAAATGTCGATTGATTGATTGATAGTACCTAAACCAGATGGGACTTACCAGTTTTGTACTGATTATCGAAAGGTAAATGCAGTTACTAGACCTGATTCTTTCCCTCTTCCAAGAATGGACGATTGTATTGACAGAGTTGGCTCAGCTCACTGTGTCAGTAAATTTGATCTGTTAAAAGGGTATTGGCAGGTGCCTCTGACTCCACGTGCTTCTGAAATTTCTGCATTTGTCACACCGGATTGTTTCCTTCAATATAAAGTGATGGCATTTGGAACGAGGAATGCGCCTGCCACATTTCAACGACTAAGGACAATTGTACTAGCAGGATTACAAAATTGTAAGGTGGTTTATTCCAAAAAGCTGGACAGAACATCTTCAGGCAATTAATGCCGTTTTTGATCGTCTTGAAAAGGCTAACCTCACTTTGAACTTGGCTAAATGTGAATTTGGACAAGCGACAGTGACGTATCTTGGAAAGCAGGTGGGCCATGGAAAGGTACAACCTCTTGATGCCAAGATCACTGCTATTAAAGAGTTTCCAGCACCTACATCAAAGAGAGAACTGAGGCGTTTCCTGGGTGTGGTTGGATACTATCGCAGTTTTTGTAAAAACTTCTCTAGTGTGGTGACACCATTGACTGATTAATTGAGTGGAAAACAAACTTTTGAATGGAGTAATGACTGTCAAAGTGCTTGAGAAAATGTCAAATCTTTGTTAATGATTGCTCCTGTTTTGACTGCTCCTAACTTTACGTTGCCATTTAAGCTGGCTATAGATGCTAGTGATTGTGGAGCTGGAGCTGTTCTTTTACAGGAAGATGAGAATGGAGTGGAACATCCTATATGCTATTTCTCCAAAAAGTTCCACAAACACCAACGCCAGTATTCAACTACAGAGAAAGAGACTTTGGCTTTGTTGTTGGCCTTGCGACATTATAAAGTTTATGTTGGTTCATCTGTACTCCCTGTAATGGTATTTACAGATCACAATCCTATTACCTTTTTAAGTGGTATGTTTAATTCGAATCAGAGATTAATGCGTTGGTCTTTGATTGCTCAAAATTATAACTTAATTATTAAGCATAAAAAGGGTAAAGAAAATATAATTGCTGATGCTCTTTCTCGTATTAATGTGTAGAAATTTGATTAAAGTTTTTTTTTAAGGGTGGGGGTATGTTACGACCTACTTTCGACTTTTGCTTTTATATTCTAATTTGGGATTTACCTTAATTGGGTCCTGCCCTAATTGCCCACTTAAGTTGCTTATTAAACTCACCTGGGTTATGGGTGGGGTGTGTTTATAAATTAAGCTTCTTTGGGGTTTAGGAGCAGAGAGAGAGAGAGAGAGAGAGAGAGAGAGAGAGAGAGAGAGAGAGAGAGAGAGAGAGAGAGAGAGAGAGAGAGAGAGAGAGAGAGAGAGAGAGAGAGAGAGAGAGAGAGAGAGAGAGAGAGAGAGAGAGAGAGAGAGAGAGAGAGAGAGAGAGAGAGAGAGAGAGAGAGAGAGAGAGAGAGGGTGAATGATAGAGTAAGGTATGGAGAGTTAAGGTTGGATGATCTGGTTTTTTGGTTGTTCGTTAAAGAAGTATCTGTAAGTTAGCCAGTTAAGTAATAAATGCATATAGTTTGTACCTTGCTGTGAATTTTGAAGTTAGACAGCTATGTTAATGTGGTTCTCCTGCCTTGCTTGGTCTGTATAGTCTCTCCATATTTTGTGTATTGTTTTATTAAGACAATAAATGGAGTTTGTTTTATTTTAGTTTTCTTTTGGTGCTTTGTCTCCCTCTCTCTCTCTCATTTGTGTATGGCCTGTTTATGTATCCCTAGACTTTTGGTAGGCCGTAACATAGTGGGTGTTCTGCTTCCCTGGTGACATCTCTCTGTCGGCCATTACACTCCACCCATCCACCATACAAATCCCACTCTTATCGCCAATTGAATTGCTGTGGACTCGCATTCATGTGACTCTTCCTATGACGTCAGTAGATGGATTGGGGGGGCCATGAGGTCACTTTAAAGGGGTGTGCGGTGCTCCTGATATCTCTGCAAAAGAAATGAAGGTCCAAGTCTTTAGAGTCCTGGTGCTCCCTGTTTTGCTATATGGTTAGGAGACATGGATGCTATCAAGTGACCTGAGATGACTGGACTCCTTCATGTGTGTCTCTTCAGAGAATCCTTGGGTGTGACTTTGTGTTGCTCATGGAGTCCCGAATGAGGCACATGACCTGCATTGCGAGGGAGCGGCAGTTATGGCACTACGGCCATGTGGCACCATTACCCGAGGGTGATCTGGCTCGTAAGATTGTCATTGTTAGGGATCCGAGTGGCTAAACCGGGCCAAAGGGTTGCACACATAACACCTGGGTGCAGCAGATAGAGGGTCATTTCTGGAGGGTGGGACTGGACCGCGTGTCTGCCTGGGGGGTTGCAAACCGGGATCCAGAGTTGTTTCATCTTGTAGTGGGTATACCAGTGCATGCTCCCCAACTTGGCTTGACTTGGACTCGCACCATGAAGTAGCTCAGTTAGAAGAAGATCTGCACTGTGAGGAACTGGCGGTGGGAGCTGTGAACCTGGCTCAGAGACGGGTGACCAGTAGGTGTGAGCTAAATGAAGAGCTCCATCCACCAGCCGCGCAGAGCCCATCTCTGACCACTCTGGGTGGTCTGCTTCCAAGGTGACATCTCTGTGTCGGCCTTCACCTTCTCTGAGCAGCAGGAACTATGGTGGTTTATCTGAGTTTTCATCTATCTGAGGTGGCATTGTTCCACATTACCTCCGATAATCAAGGTACTTTGGTTCTATTATTATTATCATTATTAGTAGTAGAGAACAAGCGAAAGGTCAAAACCAAAAGCAACACGCATGCAGGGTTTTGCACAAGGCTTTTTTTGAGAGAGTTGGTATCCACAGATCAGATAAGGAAATGACTTCCCAGCCATGTTGATTCAGCACAGGTCACGACCTCAGAAGCCACACCCCTAGAAACACGTGGAAGCGATCATAATGACGGGATTACAAAATGACGGTGATTGAGAACCTAAAATGGCATCCAAGACATTGCAAAATAAAACGCAAGACGCTCGAACTTCTCCACTAAGGGCAGTTGTTACCTGATCACCCAGAGAGAACAATCAACGCTTTTAGAAGAGAGACTCGTGTCCTCAGATCATTGTCCCTGACGCTTCTCACCAACAGAAAACGCAAAATCACAGACCTCCTTAGCATTGACCCCTTCAAGTCAGTATCTAGTAGTTGGCAGCCATGACAGTCTGTGTGCTCAGGCCTTTCACAGTCCATGGGCCTACAGTAATGGATATGAACCGGCATGTTATGGGAAAACATAAATCCTGTTTGTAGTGCTGCTTCAAGACAGTAAAAACTGAACATATTACTTGTAGATGTTTAATAACATTGTTTTTCTGGGTGTTGCTGACACATTCATTGACACTTTATTCATGTTTTGGGAGCTTATTTCAACATCTGTGGAAATAAGAATAACATTCAAAGTGCATTTTCGGGTCAAAATGTTACAATATGTTGCAACTTATTCTGCCTTAACACACGTGTACTGTACAGTCCAGCGACATAACAATAATCCCAAGCTGTAGACATTCTAAAAGAGAAATGTCGGCCTTTACGTTCTGGGGTAGATCATGAATGTGGAGTGAGGGATGATGAAGTTCTAACCAGTTGAATGAACTCAACTGAGGCTGAGTTTAAAGGGTTAATTAATGTGGGCGGTGCTCTGCCTCAGGGGGCGTTCCTGTCACGCTGCCCTAATGAACCTCTCGATGTCAAACGGCTTCCTCGATAGCAAATGGAAGGACTACGGTCATCTTAATAGAAGAAAAAAACTAAATAAAAAAAATAAATACAGTGATCCCTCGCTATATCACGCTTCGACTTTCGCGGCTTCACTCTATCGCGATTTTTTCTCACACATGCTTACGTCACTACGCATGCGCTTTCTGAGAACTTTTATCTAAGCTGTATGATGGCTCCTAAACGTGCTGCTTTTTCTAAGCCTTCTGGCAATAAAACTAAGCGCCGGAGGAATATGCTTACTATCCAGGAGAAGGTGAAACTCTTGGATAGGATTAAAGATGGCAATACCCTACAAAAGCCTCCTCACGCATATGAAAAGACAGCGCCAGCAACTGCCTATCAAGATGTTCCTCAGCCGCGCACCCGGACACCCACTGCCTACTCCTAGTACTTCTTCACTGAAGACAACAACGCACCTGCTGAAGATACTGCACCACCTCTGAAGACTCTCCTACTGAGGTCGTGCCTTCATAGGTTAGTGGTTGTGTGTAATTAAATGTACAGTACAATAATCTACTATAGAAAAGCGGTCGGGATTGTCCTTCCGTCCCGTGAGTGCTACGCAGGCGCGGAGTTTCACACACGCCCAGTCCATTTTGCAATGCACGATGGGATTTGTAGTTTTGTTTTTCCAGGTAACAGATGATTTTCTACTCCAGACTGTGCGATATCTTCTTCTTCTTTCTTACTATATAAAAGCGTTCGGGATTGTCCTTCTGTCCCGAGAGTGCAAAGCGTAGTGGTATTCCGCTTATCACAGACTTACTACTTGCGGCTTGAGGTACGAAGCAACGCAATGTGAGTAGAGTTCTGGTGCTCTCATTGTTCTCTTGCTTTTGTGTGCGATGCGCTGGAAAAATAGACAAAATTATGTCTCTGGAAATAATTAATGTTGATGGAGTTCAAATGCCTCACTGCGTAGTAAATATCAGGGGAGATGGTGCTTGCTTGTTCTCATCTATAGCTTATTTAGTGCATGAAACTCCGTCTTTAGCGGTACAGATTCGGGCTGACATTGTACGACTTTGGACGGGCACTCGAGGGGATAGAAAAACTTTTTGTTTTCGGGAGATGTTATGAATGGGCACTTTGATGTTCTCATTCCCTACACTTACATGCCTGATGTACACATGGAGCGCACAAAAATTGAAGATAAAAGTCAGTCGCCTTAAAAGGTGAGTGCGCCTAGTAATATGATATTTGTAACGTCTAATATGTCTTATTTTCTCTTATTTTGTCTAATATATTGGGTAATACGAGCATAATGGTGACTAAAGGGTGTTATTTCATGTCTAGAGGGCTCTAATAATGTTAAAAAACGTATTTTGAATGTCATAAACAGGTTTTCTGTACTCTAACTGCGAAAATATTCGATTTATAAATAAAGAATCCTACTTCGCGAAAATTAATTTATCACGGTAGAGTCTGGAACGGATTAACCGTGATAAACGAGGGTTCACCGTAAATACATAAAACTAAAAGTAGAAAATGGTAAAAAACTAAAACTAAGTAAATACTAAAAAAATCAAAAAAGAAATAAAAACTAAAAGTAGAAAATGTACAAAAATGAAAACAAAATAATACAAAAACTAAAACCAAATTAAGACTGTGAAACAAAACACTAAATAAAAACCAAAATAAGAAAATATTGAAAAACTAAAACAAATTAATACAAAAAAACAAGAAACTATTTAAAAATGAAAACTAGAAAATGGTGAAAAACTGAAACTACATAAAAATAAAATAGAAAATGAAACAGTAAATAAAACTAATATTAGAAAAGGTTGAAACACTAAACTAAATACAAAACTAACTTAAAAAAAACCTTAAAATATTGAAAATGGTGAAAAACAAAATTTGAAAATGGCCGAAACTAAAACTAAATAAAAACAAAAAAACTAAATATAGAAAATGGCAGCATCTGAGACCAAGGGGGGGGCTTACCATTAGAAAATGGTGAAAAACTAAAAGAAAATAAAAACTCAAACTAAAACTGAAATTCTTAAAATGAGTAAAACATGGCTGGTGACGAGGTGCGGAATTCGGTGTCCTAAAGTCGTTTAGGTTTGCGCGTTGCCACCATTGGGTCGCGAGTCCCCGTTGTATTTGAAGCTGCTGGGTTGTGAATGGTTGGTGAAGTGGGTTGTGGTGGGTCGCGGTGGGTGACCGTGGATTGATTGCTTTGAAGATCATCCTCAATTATACTTCCCCCCAGACGATCATCCATGATCTTCAATTGGACCCCGCGTCCTGATGATCGTTCCAGCATTCGACATGGGAGGGGTCTCAATGAGACTCCAAAGGGCCAGGCTGTTTATGAACTCCTGGTCTAGGCAATGGCTGACACTCCCACTACGAGACAGCCATGCGTGTGCACAAACCAAAGTGGTGTTATGGTAAGATGATTAAAATGATTACGTGATACAGAAGCTCATGACAAAATCAGATTCCCTGGCTATATAAAAACCCATTAAGCCTCACAAAAATACAAAGGAAAACGCAAAGAAAAATGAATGAAATGTACCCATCGTAACCCCTTCACGGTGATGAGTACTTTCTGTAGGTGCTGTAAAGACTCTCGCGCACAGGGTGGTGGACATAGCTGGGTCATCTGGTTCTAGAAATGAGAGGCTGGGCACATCCTGGCTGTTTGTGTCTCACGTTTGGCCAGCTGGTCAACTCTGGTCATGTGACATGATTAGGGCACAGTGGCCCAATCCTGAGAGAGGAGCTGACCAGCATGGCCATGGCAATATTGGACTGCAGGGACACTTGTCACTTTTTCAAGTGGGAATGGGAGACTGGAGACATCATTATCATTATTTGGGCCTTTTGTATGGAAGAGCTGGGCAAGTCTTGGTCGCTTTGGATTATTGGAATCAGAGAGCGGAGAGACCCCCGGCCCGAGTGAGCAAGTTACCTGGCCGCAGCTTGAGGTGGAGGTGCTGAGGCATCAGCTGCACAGTGTATCCATTGCTGTGGCTGAGAGTCCGGTTCTTCCTCACATGCATATTATTCTTGGGGTTGTGGATCCGCGTGGAGCTGCAGCCGCGGCGCCGGAGGCTCTGCTCTGAGTCACAGCGGCTGGCATCCGACTCACCGGGCTTGGTGAAGTTCTGGGGGAAGGAAGAAGAAGAAAGACATTATGGGAAGGGAGGGGTGGCAGCAGCAGCAACACCAAGTCCAGTAGGACATTCCCACCGTGTGATGCAATGGCGCGGCCCACCAAGTCAAGAGAAGGTCACAAATTTGACTGTGACGCACATCAGTTAGCACAGTCGCAGACACACATCCCACCCCGTCTCTTTATCTGCCTGCCTGCCTGCACTTTGCGTGCCGCAGCACTTTATGCCGTGCAGTTATTTTCAGTTTGGCTTGTTTTCTGGCTCCCCAATGCCCCTCCCCCATCAAAAGCCCCTCTGCCTGAACAGGAAGCTTGAGGTGGCGGGCTTGGGTTAAGAAAAAAGAAAGAAGGCCTCGTCAGTAAAAATGTAGGTCAGGCACGTCTGCCATTATGGGGTGGCAGGTTTCTGTTAAAATACGTTTGCCCAGCTGTGCTTGAATTGTTCTTGACAGCTGTGTGAAAAAGTGAGTGCACCCCATGGAAACTGTTGACAAATGTGAACAGGCAAGCAGTAAATCTTCACGCAGACTATGGCTACAGCTAAAGGTGCAGGTGCATGAAGAGAAACACAAAGAAAAGGTGCCTTTTAGTCAACAGAAAACACAAAGGGACGGGGAAAAGGTAAGCCCACCCTTGGTCTCAGATGCTGGTATTACCAACTTTAGCAGAAATGATTTCTTGTAGGCGATTTTGCATAACCGCCCACCAGTCACCAGTCCCTGACATCAACTCGGTGAAATTTCTCATCACTACTCCAAGTAAAACTCCTTCAGTTGCAAAAATGTTGGTGGGTTTTCTTGTAAGTCCTGCCCGTTTCACATCCCCCACCCCCCCATAACATTTCAATGGGATTCAAAGCAAGGCCAGTCCATAACCCTTGTGATGGAACTAATGAGCCAGCCAGTCCCAAACCCAAAACACAGTCCAAATAAAGTTCAAATAAAGGATGGTATATTATCCACAATCCTTGGTTAAACACAAAAGCACAGGTTCTCTTTCTTTACAATCCCTCACAATACCTCACAGTACGTCTCCCCTCACCACCGAACTGCCCTCCACCAGTTGAGTGTTGCCTCCCTTCCTCCCAGCTCCGACTCCCTGGACAAGGGTGTACAATCCCTTTTATTGCAAACCGGGAGTATGTCTGGTGCCAGGGCTGCTGCCTGTTGGAAGCACTTCTGGGTCATACAGAAGTCCAATATAACAGGGAGGACATCTCTTTGCAGCATCTTCTTGTGGCAACCATGGAACCCCAGTAGTTCTGTTCTGCCGGACTACATCTCCCAGCATGCCCTACTGCTTTCCAGCTGGGTTCCGAAATTTAGTGCCACTGCCATGTAGGGTCCTGGGGGAATAAAGAGTCCCCAGCAACATCAACTTCCAATGGGATGTCCATCCATTTACTCTGGCTATCTCTTCTGAGTCTGGCAGCTTTCTCTCCCCTGGTTGGGATGTTCGTCCAACCCATGTGGCATTTATACCCTCTGTGTCTTCATGTTGAGCCTTTGTGGATTTGCTAAAGTGATTCAGGTGGTATCTATCTATCTATCTATCTATCTATCAGTTATATAGTGCCTTTCATCAATCTATCTATCTATCAGTTATATAGTGCCTTTCATCGATCTATCTATCTATCTATCTATCTATCTATCTATCTATCTATCTATCTATCTATTATATAGTGCCTTTCATCGATCTATCTATCTATCTATCTATTGTGACTACCAGAGAGTGTAGCAGCACTCCCACCCTCCCAGACACAACTACTCAACACAATCCTGGGTTCAGATACAAGATCTATCTAGCACCTTTCATATGAATCTATCTGTCTTTGCATTATATAGTGCCTTTCATATCTATCTATCTATCTATCTATCTATCTATCTATCTATCTATCTATCTATCTATCTATCTATCTATCTATCTATCATATAGTGCCTTTCACCTCTCTCTATCTTTCTGTCTTTGATGTGATGCAGAATTCACGATTGACTCAATAACTGCAAGGTGCAAAGCATCCCCAGACCAGAACGTTTCCCCCACCATGCTTCACATGTGGTCTGAGGTTCTTCTTATGAAATGCGGCCTTCCGTTTGTTCTAGACATTTCTACAGTTACTGTGGCCAAGCAGCTCTATATTTGATTCCTCTGCTCCAGAAGGCCTGCTCTTTGCCTAGATGTTCAATGGCACCCCGTCATCTTGCTCTAATGCTCTTGTCTGAAATCTTCCTGGCTCACCTCATGTGCAGGTCAAATTGCTGCCATGTCATTTTGACTAGAGATTCATTCATTTTGACACCAACTTTTTCAAGAGTTAACGTCAGATCCTGTGATGATAATTTTGGGGTTCTAGGAGACTCAAACAGTCAGCTCGTGGATTGAATTTGCTGAGCCAGCCAGTCCTGGCACAAATTAGCAGTCATTTGAAATCCACGCCACTTGTAGAAGATTTTCCTTACAGTGTAATGAATAATTTCAAATCATTTGGTGGTCTTTTTAAATCCTTGGCCAGACTCCTAGTCATCCGTAACCTTCTTCGTGAAGACCCCATTTTGATTTTGGCATGATGGCACCACACACGTCT